>NC_133156.1:149985325-150626479 GCF_040802235.1 Manis javanica
GGGAAACGAAATATCTTTTAAATGCCAAGTAATCTTGTTCAAGCAACAGAAGTAATTGAGAACTGCCGATTAACCCGCAGTGGTCAGCAAATTGCACAGGAGGTTAAGGTATACAATCCACAAGGTAATGGCTTAACCAAGGAAAATCTTGAGGGCAAGTACGGCTGAATGGTGGCGGATGACTGGCTTAGGAGGAAGACAATCAGAAACAGGGCTTATCTACAAATGCCTGCTTTGAGAACAGCCTGGCATTCGAAGTCCTTAAGGAAAATGTGCAAAGATGAAGGGCTTCCTTAGGTAATAAGTGCTCAGTATGGGATATTCCTGAGCAATTAGCCATTGAAACAAAGCTCTCTTTCAATGCTGGCATGTCCATCGGCTTCACGGACAAAGTGCGTGTGGCCAGCGGCCCCAAGCAGTGAGGGCTTGAGTGCATTTTCATGATGACAGTCAATAAGGTGATTGCCTATCTGACTGTCTCCTGGGACTTCTAATTGACTGACACGTAAGCTTGACTCGGTCACTTCTGTTTGTGCACACTTTTGGAATAAAGAGATTTCACAAAACAATCTGCTGCTCTGCATGAACCCAGCATCACATTCGGAGATTCTTGCTGGAGTTCTGCACGTGCCATCAAGCGGCACAAGAACCCACCTGTTCTCTCACTTCTCTGAGATACAGGACAAGAAATAAATGACACACTGCAAAGCATTACTTACACTGCCAGACAGCAGTCAAAAGCAAGGAATGTGTCAGGATGAGAGCGCTGTGTGCTCTAATAAAATACATATTTTATTACAAAGTTGAAAGTAAACCCTGGCATGGTTTAAAACAAATACATACACAGATACCTTAGTGTAGACACATCACGGCTTGTAAAATGTGGATTCTGATTTAGGAGTGTAAGTGGTGGTGGGGCCTGGAGTTCCTAGCAAGTTCTTTGGAGATGGCTGGTGATGCCAGTCTTGGAAGGGATTTTGAGCTGCAAAGCTTTAGGGAGCCAGCAGTGAAGCCACTGCCAGGGCTCTTCCAACCCTTGCCTAACGGGAACCATATCATGCAGATTTGCAAGGAGGATTGGACCAGTTGGAACATGTAATGTACGTGGTGCCATGTCCAACATACAGAAAGTTGGTGACAAATACCAGCGATCATGAATGCAGTTGGGGTTTTCTCTACTCAATCATTGGGTGGTGCTAGATATATACCAATATCTTGATCTTGCTGAAAATATTTCTTACTTCATACCTTACACTGCTATTTTGTTTTAAATAATACATATAACTTAAACTTAATTTTCAGTGATATGAAACATTTTAGTTGATATTAGCATTTTAGAGAAATAAACAATTTTATTTCATTTATACTATTTTTAAGCATTCTTAGTACTTAGACTAATTTTCCTAAAAGCAGTTTACATGATGTCTGTCTGCAAAAGATACCACTTAATTACAGCATAAATAAGCCACCACTGTGTTACCTGTTTTCCCCATTCACAAACATGGAAGACAATGAAATATCACTGCATCCAGCAAATGGCCCATCTCTACATGTCGTTGTTTCTCTCTTTTAAAAAAGCAGTTTCAATTTGAAAACATTTTTCTTTTATGAACTATCTTTTACATATGTTTCCCAGTCATACAGTCATACACGCCTTGAGTATGAAAGTTGGGGCTGTAAGGGGCAGGGCTGCACAATTACAGCCATGTGAATGTCCCTTTGAGATGAATATTGACATTGGTTCCTAACCCCAGCTGCTGATAGAGTATTTGAGAAACTTCTGAAGTTACCAATACCTGTCCACACCCAAGACTCTGATCAATTATTGCTTTTGCTATTCATGATGGATCTGGCTACTGTGGCCTCCACAGAATTCTCTGATGTGTTCTTATATTTCTCCCATCCATGCGTGTCTGGGAAGTACCAGTGCATCCAACTCTGAATCTTCCCAGGACAGTCACAGTAATGCAACTGCATCAGCCACAGACACCATTAGCCACTTCCGTTCTCCAATTCTGTAGATGCAGAGTGTACATAAACATGTCTGATGGCGATATGCATTGGTTAAACTTTTTAAAAGCCAGAATACTTTGCTTCCATCATTAAACGACTTAGAGACTATGAAGAAAAAAATTCACAAGCAGTAGAGATTCTCCTGCCTCTGGGATTTGTTCTAGTGCAGTGTTCACAAACTTTGAGAACTGTGTTGGGCCCAGGATCTGGACCTGGAGTGAGCATTTAGGTTAGAGCCGAAGCATGTGCAGAGACCCTCCCGACTGTCAGGACGCCCTGGCCTGCAGTGTCCTGTGCGCAAGAACACGAGCCAAGGGCGGGGGGCCGTGCTGGGCGGGTGGAGTGTGATCCCCGGACAAGCAAGAATAAGGATGCTTCTTATTAAGCAGTCACAGAAAAACAAACAAAAGGTGGAACAGAGAGGATAAAAGGAAACATCACTCTCTGCTTTTCACCCCAGAAACGCTGAGCGAAAAATCACAACCCAGACCACATATTTTTCTTTCCGAGCTTCAGTGATCATGGAAGTGGCCACTGATGTGCCATTGACTTGGCCATCGGTCAGCAACTGCTTTGTGAGAGCTCTGATACTGTGCATAGTAGGCCTCTTGTTTAAATACTTTTCTGATTGAACTTTCCTTGTGCTTACCTTTATTTTCCCACAATATGGTATGAATTACATTGCAGAGCACCAGTCTTATATGCATTTTTATCTTTCCATAGTTTTTTTATCTTTCCATTTTTAACTATAACAATAATTGACTTAAGAAAAGTATTAAGCAGGCTTGCTTTGATTAATATGCATATCAAAATGTGGTGAATAAATGAAAAACCATCTGTAAATTTAAAAGTGGAAGATAAAATGGTCAACCATTCAAATTAACCAGGAAGAACTGAAAATAATTTATTCATTCAAATAATGTTTGTACCAGCAATGTGCTTGTTGCCAACACTATGAAGGTGTACAAGACAGAAAGTCCCTGAGCCCATGAAGGTCATGGCATCTGGGGGATGAGAAAGTGGACACAGGAAATGTGATGGTCAGTTCATGTCAGCAGGTCCAGGCCGCAGGACGCCCAGACCTCAGGTCACACACTTCTCTGGGCGTGTCTACGAGACCGATCTCGGTGAGATCAGCACGGAAGTTGGTAGAGTGGGGAAAGCAGGTCACCCTCCGGGGTGTGGGGGCCTCGTCCAGTCAGCCGAAGGCACAGGTGGAGCAGAAAGGCTGGTCCGGCTGAGTGAGGGAGAACGTGCTGCCCAGCTACCTTCAGACAGGGTCACGGGCTGCTCCTCCTGCCACTGTCTCAGACGGGAACACTGGCTCTGTTCATGTCGTAAGTCTGCTGACCTTCAGACTGAACCACAGCGTCCCTTCCCTGGTTCAGACTTGGACCACAACTAAACCATCGGCTCTCCCACACCTCCAGCTTGCATCCCACCCTGCAGAGACCCTGGGTCCCTGACTGGGGTCCTGTGTCCCTAATTCAGAGAGGTAAAAGGGAAATGACAGTTTGGTGAAGTGATGGCTAGGACAGGGGAAAATTGGGGCAGCAAGGAGCTCAAGCCAGGAAGGCCCTGGGTCAGGTGGAGAGTTTAGAGAAGGCTTCCTGGGAGAAACAGGGCCCCAGATGAGACCAGAAGACTAGTGGAAAGTAGCAAGTAGCTGTCAGACAGATGAGTGCTGGCGAGCATCCCAGAACGAGTCGGGGCTGTCTAACGCAGCCGAGGTGGCATGAAGTGTTCAGAGGTCACCAGGGGCTCCTGAGCAGTGTCACAGCATTTCATCTTTATCCCAAGGACAGAGGTGGCCTTGATGTACGACGGCATGATCAGACTGTCCCTTGACAGCAATCACTCCAGCTGCTGCGAGGGGGACGTCCCCACAACACTCCAGGGGAGCTCACTGCTGAGTGCACGAAACAGGCTGGGCACTGCAGGATTCAGGGCTAGTGGGCAGGGCAGGTGCTGAGTTGGGCATGAGTCAGGGGCTGTCCTAGGTATCAGATGGATTCTCCATTTCCTGACAGTGGCTGCAGAGCAGTCCAGTTGGACAAGAGAGGAGAGGAAGATGGGGAAGTCAGATGTAGCTGGGGGTGTCTGTGGCGCAGTAGGTGGAGACGGCAAAGGGCAGGTGAGAAGCACGCACACGAGTTGGAGAATGGAGTGTGGTCAACAAAGCATGAGGACCTCAGTAAAAGGAGCTGGTCTGTCAGGCGAGCAGGAATCGCAGCAGGATGGAGGCCTCGCGACGTGTCTGCCCCATTTCAGGAGGGGACAGAATAGGAGACCAACGGCCTGGGGCAGAGCCGAGAAGGAGCAGCAAGGAAGGCTGAGAGCTGTGAGCATGCTGGTCCCAAAGAGCAGGCAGAGGACGCAGAGCTTGGGGTGGCAGACCTGCGCTGGGGGCAGCCATCCCAGGGCCACATCCAGAGAAGGAATCCCATGCGACCCTGCCCGTCAGCCCCATCAGAGCCTTGTGGGTCTGCCCTGCCCTATGGAACTGGATGAGAGGGTCGCAGAGCTTTCACGCCTCATGGGGGCGCTATTCTCTGGGGAGGGACCCCTTCTTCAAGGGCGTGTGCTCCTAAAAGGAGGCTTAGGATGGCAGTTCCCTGAGCGGGCTGCCGTACCCTCCCACCAAAGAGCCAGCTACCATCTCTAGGGAACACAAGGCCCACAGTGCCACCCAGGCCGCTGCTCTTCCTGCTGGGAACTGCCTCCCCAAGAAGGCTCTGACAGTCAGAGGCCCTCAAGTCATCCCTGAGCAAATATTATGACCTAGTCTTCACCCTCTGTGTTAAAAATAATAGTAATACCCAATACACACACTAAAAATGTTATCGTTAATTACATTTCAAGTCTACACACATTTTACACAGTTTTTTCATGTTTTCATGTGTATGTGGTTCATTATTATCTTTTAAATTACAAACTAGAAGGCTGAGAAGTGTACTTTTAATAACGTTTGCACAGTACTTAGCACTGATCTCAACCAGAAGAACAAGGCGAGCTCAAGGGGTCCATGAGGGCTCCAGCAGGCGGTTTTCCAAATCAGTAGCTCAGGATGTTTATTATGATTGTATCCATGTAGATTTCAGAAACCATTTATTTAGTACTTACTGCATGTGTGTGGCTTCTAGAAATACACTCACTCCTCAGGGCATAGCACAGGCAGGTACTATTACCTGCACCTGGCAGACCAGGTCCTTGAAGCGCTGAGTATATAACTCACTTGCCCGGGTTCACAGTTAGCAAATGGAGCCTAGATTTGGACCTAGAAGCTGGACTCCAGAGCTTGTTCTGTAACTGAGCTCTCTCCCAGTTCTTCAGTGAGGATGACATCCATATTCGTTTTCTGTGCTTTGCAGCAGATACCACAAACCCAGTGGCTCTAACAAACCCATTTATCATCTCACAGGTTCTGTGGGTCGTGAGTGTGAGCATGGTTTGGCTGAGTTCTCTAATTCGGGGCCTCACTAAGCTGCGATCCAGATGTTAACCGGGGCTGCAAGCTCATCGGAGACCCACCTGGAGAAGCACGTGCCTCCAACATCAGCCAGGCTGCAAGCAGAGTCATCTCCCTGAAGCCGTAGGACTGATGTCCCCATTTTCCCAGTAGCTGTCAGCCAGGGACCACTCTCAGATCCAAGGGTCCCCCATAGGTCCCCTGCCATGTGTCATCACAGCTTGGTGGCTTATGTGTCCCAAACCAGAGTCTCTCTATGCTAAGAAGGAGGCTTATGTAGTGTGACAGCATGTGGGAGTGACACCACCATCTTGTGTCACATGCAGTTGGTTGGAAGCAAGCTGAGGGCTTCACCCACACCCAAGGGTGGAGATTGCCCAAGGGTGCAACTCCTGGGGGCCGCCCTAGGGTGTGTCTGCCCCAGTGTCATTAAGGAAACAGTGTTCATGCTAGACTCTCACAGACTTAGGGGCATCAGGATGGATTTAAGGTCAGTCAATATCAGCTTGTCTTTGAGACTCAAGGCATCGCCACTGGGAAGACTGCTGTCCGGCAGGAGAACTAGGCTGTGTCCCTGGCTCCGCCGTGGGAGGTGGGCACGCAGAGCAGAGAACACTCTAGATGGGAAACAAGCGTAGGCACGTGGGGAATGCCCCAGGAGACCTTGTGACTCACCGTAAACACCAGGACACTTGGGAGTGAGAGGACAATCTTAAGAACGAGTCCAGGACAAGTATCAACCCCAACTCTCAACAGATAAGGACGTCAGTGTCCCAGTCATGCACCCATCAGCACAGCTCCTAGAAGATGGGAAGCTGAGAGGAAGACCGATAATGTGGCCCCAGGGCTTTGGCACCTGCTGGATGTCCAGACAGGATGTAGTTCCTGTTTTCAGGCAACCTTGGCTAAGCAACAGTGTCCTAAGTATAGATCGGAATGATGTAACTTCTTAATTAAATCTCTGAGGAGATTAAATGAGATAATATATGTAACATTCTTGACAAAATTTAGAATATAAAAGGCTCTGGTAAATGGTGGGCATCATTACTGCTATTACAAAATGAGATTTAATTTGTAGGTGACATGTTTTTGTGCTCGCTTGCTGAGAATTAGGCACAAATAAGAAGCCACCACCTTGGTTGGACGCAGAAATATGTCCACAGAAAGGACAGCGGGATCCGCAGAGAAAGTCGCAGATAAACATCCGGCTTGAGTGGAGTGCAGACCTCCTTGCTGGGGAGCAGAGAAGCTGACACGGGGAAGGGGATGGACAGAGAAAGGGTGGGGTCATACGGGATGGAGCGCCAGCAGACATCAGACAGAAAGCGCACAAATGCGCGTGTACAAGTGGCCTTGCTCAGTCATTTGATTCATTTCTGATGGACATCTGGCCTCTACACCCAAACCACGAGTCCAGCCACTAAACTGATGCATAGCGTGTGTCCTGGGTGAGTGCTGAGTTGACTGAGCTGATGTCAGGCTCTGAAGAGCTTGGATGAAATTCCGGGACATGGGATGATCTGGGTCGGGGGTGGTCTGGGTGCCACTGATGGGCACCAAAAAGGGGCAGAGTGAGACCAACTGGTGTGCCTACAGAGGGAACCACTGGGAAGGTGGGTGGAGAGGAACGTGATGAGGAGGGAGTTAGGCAATGGTCTGTGGCTGGGGATGGAGAAGTGGCGGACATGCCAGGACTGGGACAGTTGCTTGCAGGTCACTCATAAGAGATGTAACCCGCAGGGCTGCTTTCACAGCCCAAGTGAATTAATTTCTTATTAAACGCTGCCCTACACCCCATCATTAAATCCTGCTGCAGTGAGCCTACTGGCCAGCTGTTTAGACAACTGACCCACACATGCCTCCCATGACCCACAAGACAAGATTACTTGCGACTCAAATATTTCTAATATTTTGTACCTTACTCAAAGATAATTCCTATCTGTTTTCAATATCATGGCTTTTAATGATCACAGGCTGTTTGTAAGTCCCTGTAAGGAGTGGTAAAGAAAAATGCAAGCTCCCTTAGGTATCCAGTGCATCTCAACATTGCCCCATCCTGTTCCCTTTCCTACATTAGCATAGGAGAAATGTGTTGGCCATTACAGCATCCTTAACATTCTTACAATCCCTTAGTACACTATATAAAAATCTTTAATTACTGCAATAAAGAAGAGGCACATATTATTGGTGGTGAATCTTAGTCCCTCTTCTGCAAGTCCCTCCCTGGGGCCCTCTAATTGCTTTAGCCAACCATTAACCCAAAGCAAGGAGCTAATAGCAAGTATATTATTGTTTAAATAATGCATTTGCTTTGAATGTACAGTTATGGAGCCTGGACAGGGGCTCATGAGAGGAATGCAGTTTAGCACAGATCTTCAGCAAGTGAGCCAGGCTTGGCCTTTTAGAGAGTTCTTTTTTTTCCACATTCTCCTTCCAAAGTATCTGAAAATAATATATCCATTTTCTTATCCCCCATCTTAAATCAGATTGTGTCTGTATGTGAAAGTGGACAGGATGTGTGAACTTCAGTCATGTCTCTTGTCCCAATATCACACAGCAAATCCCAAAATCTTATTGATTAGCCAGTGACCTGCACCAGTGACTAATAAATTGGCCTGAAGGACCATTTAGCTGCCATTGCCACAGAAGAAAGATGTTTGCCTTTGTTGAGCAGTGGGGCTTGAAATGCATTTAGCAGACATTACTGAGTCTGTTATGGGCTAGACACTGTAGGATGAAAAAGATGAATAACCTTGAGTGTTTATAATCTACTCAGGGTGGAAAGATAAAACACTACAGAATAGCATAACATGTAGTTTGAAAACTGTAACCAGTTAAATATACAACGTGGCCACCTCAGAAGAAGCAGGAGTCAGCCTCCTCACAGACACCACTGAGGCTGAGAAGTCCATCGGCAAATCAGGGTGGGGGCAGCCACTACACCATCTGACTTAGGAAATCCCAGACGGGATGCGGGCACAGGCAGTGGCCTGGCAACGCCGAGGAGCTCGGCTCTGCTGGAGCTGGACCAAGGAGGGAAGACTCCCAGAGCTTGGCCACAGAGATCTGCAGCATGGGGGTGGGGTGTTTGCCTCCCACCCTGGGAGGGACAGGGGACAGGCAAGGTTTTCATAGGAGGAGGGGCCTCCTCAGGGTTGTGCTCTGGGGAGAACCCAGCTGTTCAGGTCAAATGCACTGGGGCTGTTGAGGTAAACAACGGCCACATCAATTCAGCCCAGACGGATGAGGGAAGTGGACACGCCATTACTGAGCATCCCACGTGCAATCATACCACAATTTCATGACAGCTCTGCACTTGGGGTTACAACCTTCTCCCCTGCCAACAGGACACTGAGCCGGGTGGATGAGATGCCATCAGCTGAGATGAGATCAGAGGTCGTAAGGTAACATTTAAACTGAAGAGCGCAGCCCAGTCAGGGTCCAGAGAAGGAGAAGTCACAGAAGCCCCACAGTGTGAGGCCACATGCCAAGGGGCTGGAGGCAGTCAGAGAATTCTGCTGTGAAGGTGGGCCTCTGGCCTGGGGGCCCTGAGCCCTGCAGAGCTGGTCACAGCTGATGCATGGACACAGCTGGGGGTGTCTGGTGCAGACGGGCCATGGGGTTCAGCTCAGGAGCTGGGGTTACAGGAAGTCCCGCCTGGTCAGACCAGAGCATCACCTTGCACAGCAACACTGAGGCCCTGTCCTGGGCTCCACGGAGACTCCCACTGGGGAGGAGCCCAGGCAGAAGGGCACGGTTTCATGTGGCTTGGCGTAGACAGCAGGCCAAGTCACATAGGGCAGCAGGGGCTCCACAGCTGCGTGGAACGGGTGTCCCTGGTGAATGGGCTGCTCAGGCTGATGACAAGCACCCCCTTCAGCCACTGCGTAGGGAAGCCACCAAGGGTTCCTAGGATAGTCCTGCTTCACCGCACCCCATGTGCAGTGCCACTCCACAGTGCCAGAGACCTACCAGCACCAAGAAGGCCTGTGCCTCTGCACCAGAAGGCCGTGCCATAGGAAGGGAGGCCGCCCTCCCTGACGGTTTCAAGGACCAAGCAGCTCGCCGGCAGACAAGGTTCCTGCTGTGTCTCGAGTGCACAGATGAAAGGCTCCTTCTCTTCCTCTCCACTTGGTTTCAGAAGCAAGTGCTGATTCTAGTCCCCAAACTGCCCCGCCAGCTCCTCAGAATAATGGGAAAGAAAATGATGAGCAGGGGCCCTGGCAGTAAGTGGGGCACCCAGGGATGTGCTCCCGGGAGGACTTTGGGCCCATGGTCTTAAAACCAAAAATGAACTCCAAAGCAGATTTGAACACTTAAATAAGCATTTTTAGCTTCTCTCGAGTTACATAAGGGGCAACATAACCACCTTTCCCTAGCCCCTCATTTTGTGCACAGAAATCACCCACTGTGGTTTGAGGAATTCACTCAAATAGTTCCTGTCTTCACTTGTTGGGGGGCTATGGGGGGAAACACACATGGGGTGATGGGGGTCCAGCACTTCTGCCTTCTTCTCTTCCTGCTTATGTCAAAGCTCAGAGCTGGGAAGATGATGCCAAATCTTTCCATGGATCACAGGTGTGTGTGTGTGTGTTTACTCGCTGTAGACTCCTGAAGGAATGACTGACTGTCCCAGTGCCATACAGCCCCATGACGGCTGTCACATGTATACTCAAGGTCCACATCCCAGTTTCTTTTCTGAATGTTCCCTCAAGGAGTAGATGGCATATCAGAGTTTATTAATCAGAGTCCCTCAGAGAACCAATAGAATGGATGGATGGATGATGGATGATAGGTAGACAGACCGGCAGACTCATGATAAGGAACAGGCTCACACAACTGTTGAAGGCCAGACAGAGACCAGGGGTGGGGGCTGCAGGTCAAGTCAGCCCTGAGTCTGAGGGCCTGAGAACCGGGGGGCCAAATGGCGTAAGTTACAACCTGTGTCCACTTCCCTAGGCAGGAGAAGACCAATGCCCCAGCTCTGGGACAGTCAGGCAGAGAGAGAGAGTGAGAGCAAATTCTCTTACTCAGCCTTGTTCCTCAAGCCTTCCCCAGACTGGAGGACGCCCGCCCCTGCCGAAGGGGGCAAGCTGCCTCATTGAGTCCACTCATTCAAATGCCAACCTCATCCAGCAACACCTGGGAACCCCACAGCCCATTTGGCACTTAAAGTCGACCATCACACAGAGATTTGAAGTCAACCATACATACACACGTTCCCCAAATACACAGTGTCGCATGAACTCTAAGTGAGGACCACTCTGTGGGTCATAGGCATAGTGACAAAGAGCCACCGAAATTGCTCATTGGCCATGCACAGAACTCAGATGAAACTTCTCCTTCTCCTACATTTTAATTGGCTTGTTCATCTTATTATTCAGTTATGAGTCCTTTTTATATCTTTGTTCAAGCACTTTTAGGATATACAATCTGGAAATATTTTCTCCCACTCTTGTGGCTTGTCTCCTCACATAGTATTATAGTCTGAAGAATAGAAGTTCTCTATATTTTGAAGACCAATTCTCATTTGTGGCTCATGCTTTGGGTATTGTATCTAAGAATTATTTGCCTCCTCCAAGGCCAAAAAACTGTTCCCTGTAGAAGTTTTGTAGTTGGTTTCATGGCTGGTCTCTCATCAATCACACTGTCCTGATTATATGGCTTTATAATAAATTTTGACATCCGGCAGTTTCTGACATGAGAAAGTCTCCAACTTTCTGTTTCTTTTTCAAAGTTATTTTGGATATATTAAGTCCCTTACACTTCCTTATAAATGTTAGGGTCAGTTTGTCAATTCCAACAGGAGAATCCTGCTGAGATTTCTATAGAAATTGCATTGATTCTGCAGATCATGTTAAGGAGAATTGCCATCTTAACAATATTGACTTTCAATCCATGAAAATTGGATGTCTCTCCATTTATCTAAAGCTTCTTTAATTTCACTCAGCAATGTGTTTTACTTTTTAATATATAGGTTCGGAACTTTATATTACTGTTGTCTTATCATTTATTTATATGCATTTTACTCTGTGAGTGGAATTGTTTCCTTTATTTCCTTTTTGGAATGTTTGGTGTTAGTACATAGAAATACACAAATGATTTTTACTTATTGATCTTTTATAATGCAACATCTCTAATCCCATTTATTTTTCTAAGTTGTATGCACTATTTGTAGATTTATTAGCATTGCCTTCATACAAGATCATATTATCTGTGAATAAAGGCACATGAATTTCCTCCTTTCCAATTCTATGCCTTTAGTTTATTTTTATTACTTAATTGTAATGACTAGGCACCAGAACAATGCTAAATGAAAGTGGCGGCAGCAGACATGTTTGTTTTTTTCCTTATCTTGGTGGGAAAGCCTTCAGTTGTTCATAATTATGAAGGATGTTAACTGTAGGTTTTACAGAGATGTCTCTTATCAGGTTTAGGTTTCCTCCATACCTAGTTAGCTGACAGTTTTAATAATAAATGGTGTTGAGTTTTGTGAAATACTTTTTCTGCATCTATGAAGATGTAATGTCATTTTTGTCCTTTATTAATAAGATAAGTTATGTTATTTGATTTGGGGTACTTTTAATTTTTTTTAAATTCTGCTTTATTCATGTATTATTAACAAATTTAAGTTGTACAATGTGGCATTTCGATACATGCATATCTTGTGTAATTAGCAGAGTCCAACTAATGAACATATCCTTCAGTTCACAAAGTTATCTTTTTTGTTGTTGTTGAGAACACTTTAGATGAATTTTGGATTTAGACCAACCACGTATTCCAGGGATCTTTCCCATTTGGACATGGTGTATTATCCATTTTCTATGTTTTTGGATTAGATTTGATAATAGTATGTTAAAACTTTTGAATCTATAGACATTCGGGATATTGGTCCGAGTTTTCTTTTCTTGTCATATATTTGTCTGACTTTATGGCAAAAACTGACCTAATCAGATGAATTTGGAAATATTCTAGCCTCTGCTTCCTGAAAGTGTCAGAGTAGAATTCAATTTATTTTTTCTTTCAATATTTTATGAAACTGCCCAGTAAGGTTACTTGGACATTTTTTTTAATTGAGGCAGAGATTGTATTTTAATTGTTAATTTTATTTCCAGGTCTGTTCAATATTGCCTATTTCTTATGGAATCAATTTTAGTTATTTGTGCCATTCTAGCAATGTTTACACATTCTCTAAAATGTTGGCATAAATTGTTCATAATATTCTCTTAAAATACTTTTAAATTCTGCAAGGTCAGTAGTGATGTCTCCTATTTAATTCCATATTTTGTTAATTTGTGTCTTCTCTCATTTTCCTTGCTCAGTCTAAAGTTTTATCAATTTAATTGCTCTGATCAAGCAGCCAACTTTTGGATTAATTGTTTTCTATTTTTTGCCTTTGGATTTTTTTCTTAACCTGGTATTTATCTTCAGGATTCTGCAGCTTTACTAGAACATGTCTAGGGTTAGAATTCCTTTTTATTTATCCTGTTTGGAAGTTGTTATGAACCAGGATCTGAGAGTAAAATTTTATCAACTGGAGAATGCTATCATTTTCTTCAAATATTGTTCTGTCCTATTTTCTGTGTTTTTAACTCTTAGAAGTTGGATTGGATGTCTTTGACCTGATTATTTAACTTTCATATCATCTTTTATGTTTCTCGTATGTTTTCTATCACTTTTTCTTTTGGCTGCACTCTGGATAATTTCTTCAGAACCATCTTCCAATTATCTATTTATCCTTCAGCTGTGTCTAATTCTATCATCATCCAATGAGTTTAATTTTTTACTTCAGTAGTAGTTTTTGTTTTGCTTTGTTGTGTTTTTTATTCAAGATAATGCATTGCTCAGGAACTCATACTCTAAATATTGATAAATGTTGATAAACACCCCGCACCCACCATTTCCTGGTTCTTTTATGACACGTCACCATTATCCAGACCTTTGAGCTTATTTGTGCCTCTTACCCATGCAGTGACATGCTGCACTGGGGGCCCCAGCACATCTGAAGCACACTCAGTGATGTCACATGATAGCTGAGACCCGCCACGGTGGGGCACACACACAAAAGGAACCACAAATGCCTCCAATCAGGACTGGAGCTTTCACTTTGCTGATCATCTTGACCCAAGGCAGTGATGGAGAAATGTTAACAATGCAGCTGAAGCTGAAATGTGGCCTTTCCACAGCCGTAACATTGGGAATGGCAGAAAAACTGAGAAACAGTCTTCCAGTGTTCCAAAGTACCACTGAACTCAGCCATGCAGGGGCTCGCATCCTGGCATTGGTCAATGCGTGACATTCCCACATACGCCTTTGTCCATCCACTTGTCTCCCTCATTAATGTAAGTGACTTACCTTAAGTAACTCATGATGGAACTACAGCTGTTCAATAAATGTGTGTGCATGTGTTTTATTTTCCATACACCACTGACACTACCACCAGGTGATATTCTGAGTTAGGACATGCCGTGTGCGCCATTCCCATGGGGACTGCCTTATGTGTTATTTTTGCTCATAATGAAGTGAAACAAAATAAGGTAAGTTTCCCCAGCTTCCATTTCCTCCTGGCTCAGAAGGCTGCCCACTAAGGGCCCAGAACTCTTGCCCCCAGTGACGCACCTCATCTCATTTTCCTTGTGCCTCTGTCTCCCCTGCCAGTTCCTAACTCAGCCTTGTGCTGCTCGCCGCTGCCTCCCTGCCAGCGTCCTTTCTCCCTGGCTGTCACACTCCACTGCGAAAGGAAGTTGCAGGTAGACAGGAAAGGCCAGGTGTGTGCTGACTTGCATCACGTGGGGACGGCTCCTTGGGGACAGGCTTGGGAAGGGAAAGTGGCCCAGCAACCAGGGGAGGCCCATTGCCCGCCACGACCGAAGAGTGAAGTGAGTTTAGACAGGACACTATAATGAGGCGTGCAGATGCGTGACCCTGCATCCTGTGTCCGCTAGAACTGCGGATGGAGAGAAAGCATGGTGACAGGCTGGTACCATTGCTCTGCCCCCATGACCTCCTTTGATCTCTGAGGGGCCTGGGAGACTACTGAGTAACAGGCTGAGTTTTCTATGCATCAGCTGTTGCTGGCACCAATATCAGCAGCTCTGACATGGGCGCCCTGGGAGGCGGTGATGCCTGCAGCGGAGGGAGCCCCACTCCAGGGACGCTGGGGTCCAGCAGAGGACAGGCCTCGAGTTGCCGGAGAACATGCTGGTGCCACAGCAGGGAAACCTGACCGTCTGAAGTGTCACAAAGACTTCAGGGAAATGGGTCACTTTTATTTTTATAGCCTTTCTCCCTGAGAACTCTGGCCAGAGTCATGGTAGGTGTGCTGAAGGAAAGGAGCCACCCCCGATTCAGAACCCCCCCTTTGCTTGGCAAGCAGCAGAATTTAACCCCCAGCCTCTCAGGGACCCAGATACATGCTGATCCTCTTCACACGGGTCAGGGCTTCAGCCTCCAGGGGCCCTCATCACCCCAGGCCTCTGGTCCTCCTGATGTGCAAGTCCTGCTTCTGTTAGGACACAGCAAGAGCCGAATCACAGCTCAGGGCGTAACATCCGGCTAAGGGCTTGTCATACTTCACTACTGCCAGAGACTGACTGGGTCCCTCAAAATACACATACTGAAGTCCTAATGCCCAGCACCTCAGAGTGTGGTGGCATCTGAGATGGGGTCTTTACAGGGGCGACAGGTGGAACGGTCCACGAGGGGTGGCCCTGATCCAAGTGACTGCTGTCTGCATGGGAAGACCAGATACAGATGCTCAGGGGGACCGCCGTGTGGGGACGCAGCAGGGCGACAGCCAAGGGGAGAGTCATCAGGGGTGACAAGCTTGACGAATCCCTGGATCTTGGACTTCCGCCTGCAGGGCAGCAGAACAAATGTCAGTTGTCTAAGCAACCCAGCCTGTGGTGCTTGGTTCAGCCACCCAAGGGGCCGGCCCACAAACGTGTGCACGTTTATATCCCCGGGGCCTGGGGGTTTGCAGGCCTCTAGTGCAAAGGTTCCTGAAAGTCCCATATTTCACTGCTCAAATAACATTGAAGTGTCCACTGTATTCTGTGCTCACCACACGGCTACATGAACTTGTTTCATTCCTGAAAACGTTGATGAAGACGTGGTTTTGGAAATCATTTGTTGAGCATGGAGCTGAGTGTGGGGAGTCTGCATGTGCCAGAGCCTGGAAGAGGAGCAGAAGGGATCAGGGGCCACAGGTTCCAGAGCACAGGCAAGGTTCTGCGGCACCTTCCGGCTGCCGGGCGCCCTGGGAAAGGATGCCATTCTGTATGTTGTTTTCACGTTGTGGGTTGGATATGGAAAATGAAGAGGGTCAGAGAAAAATCAGTCTCAGCTGCATTTCCTTGCTTTTCTTCCTTCTGAAGGCCTCACTGGTGACCAAACGCAGGCTGGGTTTGCGCCCTGTGGTGGGCGTGCCCTTTAAAGAGCCCAAGAAAAAATGGCATCAGATGAAACAGCAAGTGTCCCCTGTGCTGGGCTGACCTTTCCGTAATTGTGCATGCAGACAGCAGGCCACAGGCACAGGGCAGGGGCCCACCCTGCACCTTTACAAAATGAGCCCCCTTTCAAGCGAAACAGCATTGTTGATCAAAGCGTGGGGTGGCACACTATGTAGAGGAGGAACAGCTGGTGTCCCCATGCGACTTGCATGGTCTGGCACACACCCTCCCCTTACTAAAAACAGGTCGGATTGCATTCTAGGCGCAGCCTGCAAAGTTAATGGCAAGCTTACAGTGAAGTGCCAGCGTGGATGCGAACCTGTAATGCACAGCGACCACTGGCATTTTCATTAGTGGCCTTAGCAGCAGGCCGGCCGATGGGCATGTGACACACAGACCAGGATGTTCCAGGCACGGCACAGCCCTGCCACTTCAAAGTCGTGGCCCTGCTGGCTTGGTTTATACCTGAGCCAATTAGCCTGGAGATCAGAAGGGGCCTTGAAATGAAGCCGAGCCCTCACTCCTGCGTGGGGGAGAGTCACTTGACCCCAGGTAAGATGATAGGCGAGAACAATAGCAGATAAAGGGAGTATGAAGAGGGGCGAGGGCCGTGGCTGCCCCTGGAGGAGGAGAAACAGAGACACCGCACTGGCCGTGCCGCGGGCCTGGCTCTCCGTGTTGCTGGGCTTTTGCTGGCCACAGAGACATAACGGAAATGAAACAAGTCTGCAGGCTGTGGCTGCATCAAATATGCTGTAAGATATGCTGATTCTTGCTCCTTCTGAATTATTGAGCATTTGGCTCCCAGGAATCAGCCAGGCAGATGGGGGTGGGCAGCTCCCTCAGCAGCTCTGCGTGTTGGACACACAGTCTGCATTTCCTTCTTTTCCAGGAGGTAGAAAATATTACTTTAAAACATCCAGATTTAAGTGCTCCGTCTGCCCTCCTTAACTCCCAGCCTGCTCTGGAGTTGTAGACTTTCCCAGTGCCACAAGAAGGATGTGGACTGTGGCTATTTTCTGGTTTCTGCCGTCAGTGCTGTGGCACCTCCTGTGGGGGGGGGTGTCTGCCCGGGGACCCGGGGCTCCAGGGGCGCTGGGCCAGCATCTCGCCCGGTCACTGACACATTCTGAGCAGCAGCTTCCCAGGATGCAGGCCGTTTGGCATGGGAGACACAGGGTGGCCGAGGGCTCCTGCTGTGGCTGGACTTCCATCTGGAGGGAAGGGCGGGCTCCGGAGTACATCCCATCAACACCACAGAAATGGGGCACATTCTGTGGAAAAAACACAAGGAGAAGCAGAACATGCACATGAAACAGGTGCGTGCATGTGGGTGTGTGCCTGCATGCAGGGGGGTGTCTGTGCCTGTGTGTGTGTGTCCGCATGCATTGGGTGTGTGTGCATCGGTGTGTGCGTGTGTAAAGGTGTGCACACATTTGCGCCTGTATGAGATGCGAATGTGCGAAGCACTGGATGAGGGAACAGCCTGAGGGACTCTAGGAAGTCACACCTCAGGAATGTGTGCTCAGCAACTCCTCACCTGGAATAGACCCTGAGCTCCAGTTGAAGAGCCCTCTCTGGACACCACTGGGATTCCAGCCCAGGTGCGCAGTGACTTTTCTAGTAAAGGGGCTGCAGTGGTGGCCGCAGCCAGCGGAGGGAAGGGGGAGATGCTGGGGGCGGTGGCACATCATACGGTCCATGCCGTGTCTCCTGCCTCCGCCTGCCTCTGCCTCTATGTGTCTTCATGTCAGTCTTTCTCTCTCACACCCAGGCTGCGCACAGTCACCCTGCGCTGGAGGTTTGGAAAGCTCATGCGAGAGAACGTGCAAACACGTGTTCCCAGTTTTGCTCCTGAGGCGCTGTCCTCTTCTAGCCTCTGTGCTCAGTTTTAAGGACAGTGACAAAATGTGTGAGGGCTACTTGGGAACCCATTATCAGTGTGACATGTGCAACTTCTTTCTATTGTTGTCATATCTCCCTTTGAGACAGCAATACACACCCCCACACCCCCACACTCATGCACACACAGGCAGACATGCACACTTGTACTGTCTCCCTTTGCCTGAAAGTTGGCAGGTGCTCTGGTTGGGTGTCCTGGCACTTGCTCCACACTCCTCACCACCCACTTTTCCCCGTCCAGCCCCATGGCCATCATTTCCAAACAGCATCCCTGTTCTCCCAGCCAACTCTAATACTCCCCACCTCACTGCTCCTGATCTGGCCCCTGCTCCTTAGAAGCCAAAGCCATGGTCAACAGCCCCCTTACCACTACGCTGGGCTGGAGCTTCAATTTCAGGCCTCACCCTCACTGTGTGGCCTTGAGAATGTGGGCAGGCCCCTATTTGTTTATCTGTAAAATGGAGACAGTAGAAGCTCCTTCCTCTTACCGTCTCTGGGGAGATTAAATGGAATGATGCGTAGCTTGGGGCATATTTCAGGTTGTTCTCTACCTGCTAGTTTTATGATTGTGCTTCATCTCCAACCGCCCTGCTTCTGTCCACTCTGCCCCAAATTCTTTTCCATCTCAGGTGATTGCACAGGTTATATAATGTTTTACTGAAATATTCTTCCTCTCATTTTCCCTTTGTTACATTTTACCCATTTTTCATGTATCACCTTAACTTTCATTTTCTCATTTTATTACAAGTTTCTCACATTTTACCTGAAGTAATTGAATATTAACTAAATAGATTGGATTACATTTAAGATGTACATTGCAAACTTTAAAGCAATAGCTAAAAACTAAAGCAAAGAGATACAGCTAGGAAGCCAATAAGAAATTAACATGGAATGTTATGTTAGCTTGAGTTCTCCAAGGAGCAAACACCCAGATAGTATTACAAATCAGAGGGATTTACAGGAGAAAATGCCTGTAAGGGAATATGAGGTTGGGAGAGCTGTTAGATCATGGTGCAGAATTCAGAGGAAAGGACAAAACATTAAGTAGAAATTTCAGACTGTGATGCAGGTCTGATAGGTTTTGGTAGGACCAAATGGGGGTCCTCAAGCAAAAGTCACCCAGCAGAGAAATTACATTGTCCTTCAGGAGTGAGCTGGCCACACTCATCAGTTTGGGAACTGGCTGAAGGAAGTGTGGCCCAGGTGCAAACACATGATGAACTCATATTGCAGTTGGAACTGTCAGTTATTAACACTCTAAGAGTGTTCATTTTAAGGGCTGATCCCCAACTTCAGTACTTAAAAATCTAAGAGCTATATTTTCATGACCACCACCGAAATTAAAAAATTTTTGACAAAACTAAAAATATTTGGAAAAGAGGGACAAAACAAATGAGACAAATAAAGCATAAATAGTAAAATGTCAGACCTAAATGGAGACATATCAAAATTACATTAAATGTAAATGGACTAAACACTTCAATAAAGGCAGAGATTGTGAAACCAAGTCATAAAGTAAGGACCAATTATATTCTGCATATCAGAGATGTCCTTTAAATACTGAAACAAAAAGAGAACAAAAGTAAGAGAAAAGAAACCATGTCAACTTTAAGCACAAGAAATCCAGATTATCTCTGCTAATATCAGAATAAAGGACTTTTGCCCAATAGCATCAGTAGAGACAAATAGTCTCCCTTTCACATGATAAAAGGGACCATACACTAGGAGGATTTAACTATTGTAAATATGTGTGCACATAACAACATATAGGGAACAATATATAAAGCAAAAACTGAACCCCAACTTCAATGTTTGTCTCCAGCCCATGGAGATTGTTGGGAGTTCTACTTGTCTTTCCTGATCTTAGCCCCATACCACATGGAACCCAAAAATGTCTTGAAGGAAAAGTGGCATGGACTGCCAGGCTCACTTCATTATGTGACCCTTTTTGCAAGGACTTTTGCACTTCTAGAGCTCTGATTTGGTAGCTCCCAAAACCTCTGATCAGCTTTGTTGTTTTTGTTTGTATTCTTATCCAGTTTTTTATTCTATTTATTCATAGATGGAAAGGTAGACTGACATAACTAGTAAATCATAGTAGATACAGAACCGAGAAGCCTTGTTCTGACAACTTCTCTTCCTAAACAATGTTGCATCTACTTTCTACACCTGAAAAATTTCCTCATAGATACATACAACCATAAGTTGTAACCATATGCAGAATTCTATTTGTATAGTTGGGCTCAATATATATTTTCCTATTAGAATTTAAGTTCCACAAGAGTAAAGACAAATTTCTCTTGTCCATCACTCTATCTCTAACACTGAGGCCAACACAAATAGAGATAAAATGTAGACAGACAGATAGATAAATAGTTAGATGAGATAACAGATGATAGAAGACAGAGATAGAGATAGGAAGAGGTAAGAAATAAATGCAGATACTAGATGATAATGATATGGATAGATTGATAGATATAGATATAGATATAGATAATGATAGATGATAGATAGATAGCAGACACATGGACAGATAGATAAATGTAAAGAGAATGAACAATAAATGAATGAATGTATTTCAAAATATGTTTCTGTATTTCCCCTGTACATAGACTGCATATGCCTCCCCAGCTTATGGAAGACTTTTCCAGGAAGAAAGGGGGATCAAGTCAGAATAGCTTCAGGAAAACTGTACTCAAAATTTATAGCTGTGTTTAAAGAATTTTGAGGAAGGGATCTTGACTGTGCATTTGAAACTTGTTTCATGTCCCAAAATACAGGGAGGGTAAGCAGGATGGTTCTCATATTTTAATACTAACTCCACCCTTGTGACATTTATCGTCTGATCATGTTACTTATGCACTTTGTACCCATATTCCCTGTAAAATGAGGGTGCTAATATTGTCTACCTTACAGGGTCTTTGCAAGAATTCTTTTTGCAAGGATTCAGTAAAATGAATGTAAAACACTAAAAGCATTACCTGGCATAAAGTAAAACAGTCAATTAAAAATATCATTAATAGTACAGTGTGTAATGACATAGAATTAGAGTGCAGATAAAATATTTTGCAAAGAAGGACAGTTGCAATACTCTCCTCAGTTTACTCCTTATAGACCTCTGTCTTAATTCAATTAAGGTTCATAACAACTGATTCCTGTTAAATTATCAAATAAGGACTCTGAAGCCTTTATGTCAACCCCATTATAGTGGGGTTTCACACCTCTAATTACACAGTTCTTTTTGTTCTTTTTCTCCTATTCTTTTACTACAAATAGTAACTTAGGAAAACATTCTTTAGAAGTCAGGTAAGCAAAGAATGTTTCTTGGAAAGACAGGCACATTCTTGGTTACCCTCCATTTTTTAAACAGTATGTAGCCCAGTGAGAATACATTTCAGCTTAGGAATTTTTTATTTTTTTTACTGCAACAAAATATTTTCCATTCAAGAGAGTTTTTGTGAAAATAATTGTTTGATCAATGAACAAAGACAGCAAGGGCCAGCTGATTCAATTGCTTCTCTCAAGATAAGCAAAGAAACCTTCAGAATCTTAGTGCTCATATTATGCACTTGCCCTCTGACTCACCAGCGACACTCCAACCTGGTTATCTGGCCAATTGTTTCAGCAATTGGCCTGTGGGGTCCCCTCAGCAGTTACTGATTGCAGTTCTTTCTTTCCTGAATACCAAATGCGAAGTTCACTGACAGTCTCATGTTCTACTGTTTAAAGAAGTTCTACTTCTTTAAAAACTTATCTTTATTAATTGTATTGAGCTTAGACTTCATAGAAACAGGGACTTACTTTTTTTTCAGATTCATGTTTTGTCTTTTAAATAACATTTGCTTAGTTAGATAATCATGATGATATGCTCCAGCATAAACAATGATTCTTGGTAAGCCTATAGTGCAGCCTATAGGAGCAGGAATGTGGAAGAGGCAGAGAGCTGATGGTTTCAAGAGTTTGTCCTACAGAGAAAGTGGTTGGCACTGGGCATCCTGGCTGTGGCACCAGCAGGTGGCACGGAGGCAACTAACTCAGCACCTCTGCAGCTTCCCTTTGACAGTGAGGTTTGCACTCATTCATCCAGACCCCTCTAAGCTAAAAACCACTGACTGCATCCATGGAGTTCTTTCCCTTCTCTTGGGTCTGATTGGCAACAAATTTAATTTACTCCTCTGCTGCATCTTGCTGACAAAGCACCAGGGATCTTTGGATAAATGATGGACAACACTTCCCATGCGCCCGGGAATCTGAGCAGTTGGAAGACACCAGTCATTGATTCATCATGGTAGCAGGCAGGGCGGCACAATTAGGAAGAAGGTTCCAGGGCTGCCCGCCATGCTAGTGACATGCTGCCCAGGTGTGGGAAGGGGAAACTGGAAGCCAGCACCCAGCCACCAGCTGCCAGGGCCTGTCTGCTGCCAACTCAGATCAGATCATACACACACTCGACATCAAATGTCAGGTCATGTGCAAAGGGGACATTACAAACAGCATCTCCACTGGGTTAGAGTGATCTCTTGATTCTTCCCATTATTTCTGCTAGGGCTTAACTTCATATTTTTAAATAGCATATTTATAGTGTTGTTTCTTGGTTTTTTAAGTTTAGAAATTCTGTTTCCACCTTCTACTCTGGACAATGAGGGCCTAGTGGAATTCTCCCCCCACCCCGCACGGGCGCGCGCGTTCACAGCGGAACACAGAGTGTACTACGGTTTCCTTTCTTGGCACAGACTTCTTTTGGCTTCCACAGCGCCCTTTTGCCTGCCTCTTACCTGCGCCCGACCTTCCAGGCGGAGCTAGGCAGCTCCTCTTGGGGCGGAGAACCTCACTGGGCCATCAGCAGCCCAGTTGGCGAGGAGGTGTCCCCTGGTGCGGAGGAGCTGCCCCCAAGCCGACCACAAGGAACTCTCCTTGTCACCTGCCGTGCGGGTGCTCCCCTGGGTTCGCTGCGTTCTGGACCCCACATCCTCTTGCTGGAAGACAAAACCCAGTAGCTTCTGCGGGAGAAAAATGCACAAGAGTTTGAATTTTATAATTTTGCAGTTTTACTGAAATACTTGAACATAATTTTGAAGTTTACCTTCACATTGGAAGCTTGGGGCTGTTGGGATATTGAATTAATGGGTGTGTGTGAGTTACTGTTTCCACCAGAGAAGGGTTCAGGGCCTTCGGCCAGGCCGCTGCGTCCCCGAGAAGGGTGCGCCCGCGTCTCTCGTACGCTGGGGACCTGCTTGTGGGAAGGCACAGCCCCGCGTCCCCACGGCAGCCCCTGGACGGCAGGCCCTCGGGGTGAGCCCCCCGCCGCAGGCACCGTGCTTGGGTGGGGCCGCGGCCGCCCGGGCAGACACGCGGGCCCCCGCGCCCCCTGCTCTCCGTCGGGTGCGCAGACCCTCCTGCCGTCGCCAGCCTGCCGCCGGGCGGTCTGGTTGCTCTGGGGGTTGGCGGCGCCGCGGCTCCCTTCCCGGGGGGTCCCGCCAGTTCACCAGACTCGCATCTTCCGTCCGCCCCCCAAGCCCTCCTGCGCCGCCTGATGAGGCTCTGCTCCCCGCCGCCCTCTCCGTCTCACGCTCACGCCTGATCTGCTCCCCGCTTTCACGAGATCTCCGGGGAAGTGGGGGCGGGGGACGTTCGGGGAAATCCGAGGAGCAGAAATGCAGATTTACACTGGAAAACAGAACTGTGTGCTGAAAACACGCCGTGTGGCTTTGCCCATGTGCTGACAGCGCACCGCCGGCCAACGCGGGGCCCGGGGTCCTGGGGCGAGGCCCGCGCTTGCCGAGGGGTCCCCTACTCGTCCGCCCTCCTCCGGGCCGCCCCAGGGGCCCGCAGCCGCCGCGCACGCGCCCTCAGGACCCAGGCCCGGCCCATCCGGGGCGCCTCGGGCCGCCGCCACCCGCGCCCGGCTCTGCCTTGGGCCGGTCGGCGAAGGGCTTTGCACCTCGGTCTCTCGGACAGCGCTCCGCACGCGCGTCCCCGGGGTTCCCAGTGTTTGCTCCCGGCTTCCCCCTCCAGGCCCCGGGGGGCGCGCTCTGTGTGTCCCCCGCGCCGCGCCCAGCGGGCATCGTGGGGCCTTCGTGGCTCCCCCCAGGGGTGTAAGGCTCCCCCGCAAACAGCGCCGCTCTGCGCCCCCCCGCCGGACCGGACTCAGGCCCCGCTGTGCCCCCAGCGTGAACTCCCGGCCACCGCTCCCTCACGCCTGGGCGTCCCCGGGGCGGGCTTCCCGGGGCGGGCTTCCCGGGGCGGGCTTCCCGGGGCGGGCTTCCCGGGGCGGGCTTCCCGGGGCGCGCACCCACCCTGACCCTACGGGCAGATTTTAAAATGAATTTATATTTTTCCTTTGATGTTATTAAGAACTAGAAAATTATTTAAAATTCCTCCTAGATTTGATTTATTAAAATAGCAAGTTAGTTTTCAAATATATGAAACATACTCTAATCCTTAAATGTGTGTTTAGTGGACATTTTATACACACAATGAAAATCATGCTTATCATACAAAATATTAATTCAGAAGTGATATTCGCTGTCCTGTGGTATCCAAGTGCACCATGTGAGCATTTTAGTGGAATTCTGCTTTATTTATATATATAAATACAACACACACATATATACACACAGTTTTTTCTCTTTTGGTTAGAATGTGAGGATATTAACCCTGATGTTCGAGATTTTGTAACCTTAAATTTCAAATTTCTAATTAATTTATAGTTACCTTAACTGAGGTCTTCCTCCTTTTTTTCCCCAAATAATTTGTCCGCTTAAGACATCTTAAGAAAAGACGATTTTGTAGACAACACAGAGACTTGAGCAGGGGTGGGGACACACAATCCGTGTGCTGACAGAGCTGCTGGGGCAGACGGGACGGTGTCTTCTTGGGAACTGCCCCTGGCTGAGCCTGGACGGAGCGACCTGGACCCGGACCGCGCCCCTCCAGAGCGGTGGGGGCCAGGGTGGGGGGCATGCTGATAGTCAGGGACTCTCATTTCCCAGCTGCCCATGCCCAGCCTGAAACTTGAAAGACACAGGAACTGCATTTTTGTAGAACCGTATTTTAACTATTTTCATTGTTTTATCATTTTTTAAATGGTGGCCTTTTTATTGGACCTATTTTAAAGTAATCGATGTGAATGAGGTCTATAATGAACAATGAATATTTTATGATAAATAAATTTCATAATGTGGACAAACTTGTTCTTGTAGCAGACATTATGAAGATCAAAATTAAATAGTAGTTTTTAAAATAGGAGACCTTTAAATGTAATTAGGGGCTTAAAAAATATGTTTCATCACCTCCAAATAATTTTAGGATGGACATGACTTCATTGAATCGTAATAAAAGGCAACAAGCCAAAGCAGAAGACCTTTAAATTAAACATGAAAAGAAAGTTATCAGTGCCAGGAGATACCTGATATTTGAGTAAGTTACCAAGGGAGGCTGCAAAATTTCTGAAGCTTTAAGGGGCAAAAAAAAATACAGCAAATTTTGCTTGGTATTAATTAGGTGTAAATTCCATAGGGAAAAAATCTGGTATAGCTGGTAGAGTAGCAGAACTGGCAGTCCACACCCTGGGGGAGAGTGTCAGGGGAGAATAGTGTAATTTGCAATGTTTCAAAAGGCAACAAATACCATACTTCATGACCACAACTGTCACAGTGAAGTTGTCACTAGTTCTCAAGCTTCTTCCTGTTCCACTTGGCATTGTATCTGCTCATTCTCTCTATCCTCTCTCTTTTATTTGTTTATTTATCCCTCCAGAAAGGCCACTCTGAGACAAATATGAAAAGAATCTTCTCAGCTGAATGCTGAGCAGTGGAGGGAAGGACACTCAGGGTTCTCCCTGCATCAGGGAGAGGGTAGGAGGAAGTCCTGAGACGAGACCCTCCAGAGAGGGGCTGGCCCCGGCCTCCTCTGCCACCCCACATGACCACGTGCGTAGACTCGGAGCATATTCTAACCTATAGCAGAGAGAGGGCAGGAATGAGCTGGAAGTCTCCTTCTTATTTCTCATGCCTAAGGATGAATTCAAATATAAAATGCATGGGAAAATTAGGAAATTATCTGGACAAAAAATAAATTATGAACGAGAATAACGTGTATTTGTCTAGACTGCCTGCCTTCTTCTAAGTGATTTTCTTAAGATATCTAGCAGTGGTGTCTGAATCACTGCCTACAGACACTGCCCAGGGCATCCTTTTGGCAGAGCTTATCATGGTCCTGATTTTCCAGATGAGGAAATTAGCCCCATTTCCTGAGTTCCCTGATATTTCGCTGCTGTTCATGAACACTTGGGCTGCCTTGGCCCAGAAACCCCCCCTGTACCAACTCTGCACAACTGCAGGAGAATGGAACGCGTGCTTCCCCAAGTCGCCCCCCTTTTGCACCTGAACACTTCTTGGATCTGTCACCTCGACGCACAAGTCCCATGCAGCCTCACTGGCCCTGCCCTTGCCCTGCCACAAGAGATCCTTCTGTTGTTAACGAACCGCAGGGAAAGGAAGCCATGGTCACCCACGTTAGCACATGGTGCAGACCGCCTTCAATCCACCCCATGTGTCATTTCCAAGGAGGGCCCACTGGTCTGGCACATGGTAGTCAATGCCATGGCCAGTTCCTTCTCAGAGTGTAGAAGACTGTCTCATCTCTCATTTGGTGCCCACGGTACCACACCTCGTAAAGCTTAAAAAAGTGAAATGTGGCTAATAGAGTGGCTAATCCATTTGGTTTCTTAATTCCCCTATAGAGCATCTTTTTTCTACAACAGATGTTTTCAAAATAATTAAGTGATGGGGAACATACATTATTGAAAATGCTGGATGCCTCCCTAATGTGCTCCACATTTGTATATTTGTCAGCACAGAATGGAGTGCTCAGAAATGTTGTGCTATTTATTCTGAAAATTACCAAACATTCACCCTAGCCAAGGAGAAGAGGAGGGCAGAATGCAGCCCAGCTAACTCTCCAGTCCCTGAGAATGTGCCATCATCAGTAGCCTCAGAAATCATGGAGTCCTGTTCAATATATGAGCAGGAAACCCTCCTAAAAAAAATATCCAATTGGTCAACCATCCATAAAACAATTGCTGAAATTAGGACCATTTATTCATTTAATTTTAATATTTCATAAATTTCACATTCTCTGTTGGAAACCTTTGTCCAACATTAAGTGACTTTTGGACTGAGAAATTTCTTTTCATTTCTAATTATTTTTTAAATATCTGGATCTGTCCCATATCTAATGTCTTTACGCCTGGTTCACCTAAGGCCCCTACCCCAGACTTTTAACGCTGGGCGACACTGCATTCCCGAGTCACTTGCTCTTCATTCTGACCAACGTTTGCTCAGGGAGGAATCTCAACACATGTCCACATTTTCAACATTACAGGCATGTAAATGCCCCCAGGAAATAGATGGGTCTCAGCTGTTGAAATAATCTTGCCATTTTTATATGACTCTAGATTGCTCTCTCCCTTTTGGAGTATATTTTTGGGTGTGATATAATTGTTAAAGCACTTTTGAACTTCATACCTCAAGTTTGGGCTGGTGATCTGCACTTTTTCCCTTTATATCTCAGGCTCGTGTGTGAGTTTGTAGACCGTGCTCTGAAATCACAAATGGTTGAAAGACATTAGAATTAGAATAACATGCTCTCATCACGGCAAATGGATTTCAAGTTCAGAAGAACTGCTCATATTCAAGAATATCTTTCTAAAAGGAATCCCATTGTTCCAGAATGCCTTTGGTCTCGAAAGTGAAAATTTTCTTCATTAATTTTTCCAGTGACTATTATGAGACACTCACCTGGTTCCAGGTGTGGGTAGAGCCAAGCATGTGATGAAGGAGACTCCAGCTTACACAGAGCTCATGCAGATGGAGACAGGTAACGAGCAAAGAGAACAATGCACCAGTCAATTCCTGACTGAGGCCCTAAGAGTCTCATGACCAGTGTGTGCGTGCACATCTGTCATTTCCTGGTGTAGTTACCCCAGGCCGAGCTGGCTGTCTACCCTGGTTTCTGGAACTCCAAGGAGGTTTGGGAAGGTCATCATCTGAATTGTGTTCAGGGCTACAGGCTTAGTTAGATGTTCTCTAAATGGGATGTGGGGAGCATGAAAATGCCTTCACACATTTTCTTCTCTACCCACAATACCATTTCAATGGGGAAGGACCAAGCCCAGTACTGCAACCTTTATTGGAAGGTGGAATGGGATTCATGGAGCATTGTCCGCCTCCCTGTTAGAAAGCAGCATTTGGTATCAGCCAGTTGGGCGAGACATTTCAAGAAGAAGGACAAGGGAGGAAGAAAGAGGAGGAGCTGGAAAAGAAGAATTATTCAAACACAGAAGAAATAAGTATGCATTTTAATACTAAATGGCATTTTTGGTACTATTAGCATTTTTGACAAATGATCAAAAATCACCATTTAATACTATGTACCTTTAAGAAATTTGGGACACTAAATATGGAGCATTGCTATGCTGGCCTGGGATGCTGTGTCATGGAAATGTCATAGTTAATCAATGTCCTTTCTAAGAGAAAACACAAAACTGATTCTTAAGATGTTCTTATCCCCCAAAATCACAAAAGACATTATTTTAGAGAAAAATGAATTGCAGACCTTCTGCTTCTAGGAAAATGAGGACATGTCCTTTTCCCTATTCCCATCTCTAAAACCAGACGTTATACAAGAAGCATGCACAATGATTCAGAAAGGCAGGAAGAGGGGCTCCTGGCCAGGAGCAGCAGAGGCGACCCTGTGGGGAGCTGGCTGGGCCTCTATGCACCTCATGTATCCCAGACTCGGAGCTTAGAAGCCAGAGACCCAGAGATGCCAAAGGGGCAGAAGAAGTCCAACAGCAATCTTTCCCCTCTAGACAAAGGGGCAGGAGAACAGCAGCCTACCAGGACAGTCAACTTTAGGCAACAGCCTCCCCACTCCAGCCAAATGCCACGTCATCAGTGTCCCTCCCCAACCCACACTACCACTGGCTGAGTGTGGAACCAGGCCTTCCAACTGTACAAGGCTGCAGTGAGACACCCAAAGCCCTTGCCAGATGGTGCCAGGAAAGGCCAAGTAGGGAGACTGGACTCCAGTGGCCACCAGGACCCCAACCCTGGGTCACTGGAGACTATCTGGGGCTCCTGAGCTTCCACCCCAAGCAAGAGGTATGAGGTGCATCCCCATCACTGCTGGGCTGGTGCCAGAGGAGGCCCCAGGATGGGTCAGGACTTCGATCACTGCCCAGCGGCAATGAGGCCAGCCCTGTGGTGACTATGGAAGCCATGTGGGGCCAGAATGCAATCCAACCTGGCAGCAGTGGGAAAACTCCCCGCCTTAGGGCACGAGGGGGGTCACTGAAGAGCCTGGACTTCCAGTCCTCCTCCCACCACTGGGCAGGCCCAGAGAAACCAGCTCCGTGAGAAGGCACCATCAGATCAGAGTCCCGTCTTATCGTGTGACAATGTTAGAAATCACTCATCATCCTACATACCAGGAAGATCTCAAATGGAATGAAAAAACAAAGGCAGTCAGTAGATGCCAAGTCCGGATGGCAGAGATGTTAGAATAATCTGACAAGATCCTAAAGCAGCCATGATCAGTGCTTCAGAGAGCAGTCTGAGCACACAGGAAATAGAAGTAGCAAGTGGAACGTCCCAGCCACGAAAAAAGGGACTATATGAAAAAAAACCAAATGGAAAATAGAACTAAACATACAAATACAAAAAAAGAAAAGAAAGTGATTATTTTACTTGGCACCAACATAGAGTTATAGAATCAGTAAACCTGAAGACAGAATAGTAGAAATTACCCAGTATGAGTAACTGAGAGAAAATAGAAAAAGACCAGCGAGACAACAGCAAAATCCCTGACATTCATGTCATGGGAGTCACAGAGAGAGGAGGGCTGAAAACCCCCAAATTTACACAAAAATACATCAAAGTCAAACGTCTAAAATCTAAAGACAATAAAAATGTTTGAAAGAGCTGAGAGAAACACCACCTTATCTGCAGGGAAAAAATGATCCAAATTACAGCAGATTTCTGAACAGAAAGTGTGCAGGCCGGAGCCTCCGAAGGTCCAAAAGAGACATGACATCTTTCAATCCCTGAAAGGGAAGAGCCATTAGCCCAGAATCCTGACTACGTGGTGACAGCCCTAAGGAATGAAAGGTGTGTCAGGCACTCAGAGGAAGGAGAACTAAGAAAACACACTGCCAGCTGACATGCCCTGAAAGAATAGCTGAAGATTTCTTTACAGAGGAAAAATTATAAGAAGGAAATTTAAAATATCAGGAATAAAGAAAGAAGAGCAGAGAGAATATAATTATGGGCAAATGCAGTATGTTTTCCTCATCCTCTTGTTTACCCAATTATATTTGATGATTGACTCAGAGCTTTTAACACTGCTTGACTTTATTCTAGGTATGTAGAGGGAATACTTAAGACACTTATCGCAAACAAAGACGGCAGAGTGACATAAAGAGAGGTAAGCCTCTGCACTTCACTCCAGCTGGTGAAATGTTGTCACAAGTAGACTATGATAAATTATGTAGTATAACAGCTAGGGCACCACAATAAAAGCTAAACAAAGAGATACATTAAAAACTACTTAGAGAGGGCAAAACTGAATTCTGAAAATTAAGTTCAAGTAACCCATAAAGAGGCAGAAAAAAGAAAGAGAACTGAAAAACAGAGAGAACACATAAAGAACAAAAACTAAATGGCAGAATTAATCCCTAACACAACAAATACATTAAATACAAATGACCTAAATATATCAGTTAGAAGGCAGAGATTGGCAGAGTGGATTTTTTAAAACAACTATGACAACCATATGCTGAGTACAAGAAACTCACTTCAAACATTATAATATAGGCAGGTAGAGATAAAATGATGGTTTAATTCAATACCTATAAAAATCCTACCATGGTTTTTTTGTGGATATAGACAATACTATTAAAAAACTACATGGAAATGAAAAGGAACTAGAAGAGTATTTTTTAATTGGAAAAGAAGAATAAAGTTGGAAGAACCATCTGATTTCCAGACTTATTTTATGCCAGCAGTAATCCAGACAGTGTAGTATTCAGGAAAGGAGGGTCGTATGGATTGTGGAACCAAATAGAGAATCCAGAAATAGACCCACAGAGACAAGCTCAACTTATTTTTGATGAAAGTCCAAAAGCAATTCAATGCTTTTAAAAAGGATAATCTTCCAACAAATGATGTTGCGTGAAATCGGACATCTATAAACAAAAAAATAAACAAATAAACTCTGACCTAAACTTTATACTTTAGACAAAAATGAATTCAGAATATTTCAGAGACTTGAATATAAAATGTAGAATTTTACAACTTTAGAAAAAAAATGTAGAAAATCTTTGGGATCTATGGATAGGTAAATAGATCCCAGACCATGATACATTACAGAAAATTTTGATAAATAAGACTTCATTAATATTAAAACTTTAACTCTGTGAAAAGACCCTCTTATGAGTATGAAATGATGATCTATAGACTGGGAGAAAATATGTGCAAAGCACATAGGCATCTAGGTTATACAAAGGCAAACATCTTCATTATATAAAGGACTCTCACACCTCAATATTTAAAAAATAATAATCCAAATAGAAAATTGGAAAAAGACATGAAAGAACATTTCCCTGAGGAAGATATGCAGATGGCAAAGAAGTGCCTAAAATTATATTAAACATTAACAAGTAGGGAAATGCAAACTGAAACTATGAGCCATCATTACACATCCATCAGAAATGCTGAAATTCAAAAAACACCACCAAATGCTAGCTAGAACACGCAGAAGCTAGAGCCCTCACCCACCATAAGGCATCATTCTGGGAGACAATCTGTGGTTTCTTAACAGATAAAATGTGCAAATACCACTGGATCAAGCAGTTACACTCCTGGATTATTTTCCCAAAGACGTGGGAACTTAGGCTCAGAGGAGCTCTAGGCATAACCACCAGAAGCCAAAAACAAGCCAATGCCCTTCGAGAGGCAGGTGGCTGAGCAAACGGACACACCCACACTGTGGAATGTTACTTGGCAGTGGAAAGGTGTGTGCCTCTGAAACACAGCAATCTGGATGACTCTCCAGAGAATCACGTGGGTGAAAAAGCTGGCCACGACGTACTGTGACACCCCGATGACATGACATTCTTGAAAACTGTTATCAAAATGGAAACAGGTGAGTGGTTGTTAGGGGCTCAGGAGGGCTGGGTGGGGGAGGGACCTCCAGGATCTGCTGTCTGGAACCATCCCAAGAGTTCCTGGAAGTTCTGCACCCCCCTCAGCCTCTGCAGGGCTCTGAACTGCTGTATCATGAGGGTCACACTTTCTTTCTACTGCCTGTTGAGAGGCGTGCTTATCTCTTCATTCCCCAGCTCTGTGTTGGGGACACAGCAGCACTGCCCCAATGCATCTTCAGTGAGTAATCACATGAACACACACACAGGAGCCTGGAGATGGGCATGATGGCATCCCCAGCAGCAGAAAGACAAGGAGTCCCAGCAGCCCCTCTGGGCCCTTTGCAGAATCACGTGGAATGGCCAGCATGGGGGGTTCCATCTGCAGGCAGAGGGGTGCCCCAAAGGGAACACATTTCTGCTAGGAGCCAGTTAACCAACACCACCCCTGCTGCTGTTGGTTAGAGTGAGGCCTGTTGGTAGTGTGATGCATGTGCAGAAATAGTGCACACAGGCTTCAGCAACCCTTCTTCAGATCTCTCATGAGACCATTTGGGCAAAGTGGACAAATGTCAGCATGCCCAAAAAGCTAAGTGGAGAGCTCCACCTGTGAGAGAGTGGAACCTGGGGATTCACAGAGCTGAAGCCTCGTGGGTCCTCATCCCTATCAGCCCTCAGCAGAGGCTTACATGAAGGAGTGGCCACCTCAGTGAGATGCAGCCGAACCTGACCCATTGGGCCGTGTTTCTGACCCGATCTTCAGCTGGGAGCTTGTGATCCTTGGCCAGCAACAATCATCATCATCATAGTGACCCTAAGGGACCCTCAGTTCCAACTCCCCCAGACCTCAGAGGGGGAGAATCACTGGAAAAGCTAGGGTGCTACTTTACGGTGGACAGAAATGACTGAAGGCACAAAAGCTCCTGGATTAAAAAGGAGACCGGACAGACACCACACTCCAAGTCACGAGACTAGAGGTCAGCTTGGCAAAGCTGCTTCGGGGTCTTCTCACTCGGTCCCAGACAGAATGCAGTCTATGCTTCCCAAGGAGGCAGAAGAGCCTGAGCTGGCCAGCCCCGGGCAGGTGTCGGCCCCCACCCCCACCATGCTGGGCATTCTTTGTTCTCAGAATATAAGGATGTCAGGCTCATCCTCACAGTTCATTAGAAATAAACATCCTAAGCTCATCACCACCCCCCAGAATTCCAATTCAGGAGATCTGGGATGCGCCCAGGAACGTGCATTTCAAGCCAGTCCCTGGGTTTGTCTGTGGGTGGCCGCTGCCCCCTGAGCTGAAAGTGAGGGTGGTACCTGAGAAGCCCCCTAGGGAGTTGTGGGCCCTCTGCAGGAACATCTCACACCAGTAATGGACAACAGGCTCCCCTTAGACCAGGAAAATATCTGGCTTCATCTGTCTTCTGTGCCTGTTTCAGCAGTATGGTAAAACTCCATTTGCGATTCATTTCTATAGATCATTTCTCCCCATTTACGCTTGAGAAGTGGCTCATTTGGGGGTGCAGGTGACCCACACAATACATGGCAGCCCAAATGAGCCAGCGCACCTCCTTTCTGGAGGACTGAAACTCATTGTAGAACAGATGTCATCATTATACGTCCTCTTATGATGTCTGGGCAACGCAACATGCCTCGCGTTTCCCTGGAGGGCTTGACTCTGGCAGCTCCTACAGCTAGTGGGTGCCTTCTGCTTACGTCAGGGACCAGTCAGAATCCAGCTCATTATTAAAAAGACACGTGGAGTTGTAAAAGTCACAGGCTCCTGATGAAATGCATTTCACCCTGAGAATTTAGGATATTCTATGAATTTAATGGAGAACCTATGGGCATCCCAGTGAGCATGGGGCACCTTCCTTTCGGGTCTGCGTGAAGGCGTGGAACATGTTTGCACAGTGAGCAGGAAACAGCGGCACACCCCATCTCCCCGGGCCTACCCCACTGGGAGGACAGCCCCCAATGGCAGGCAGTGGTGGCCGGTCTCCCTCTGACTGTGCAGGCGAGCTGGGACAGGAGCCCACTGGTGCTGCTTGCTGGGCAGACGATGGGGACCTCGGGTGGCAGCTGTCAACTCTGATGGGGCCCATCCAGGCTCTTGAGGAAAGATTTTTCCCATTTTTTTCTGTCAGCCCCATGGAGTCTGAGAAGGTGGAGGCCATGTGACCTGCAGACTTAAGACTGCTTTCTGATGTTGCTTTTCAGGGTGGCCAAGTGCCTGCAAGGTAGCCTGGGGTCCCCACTTTGCCTTCTGCCTGGTGGCAGGGGCCCCATCAGCAACCAGGTCATTCTACCCAATCCCCTGATTTGGCGTTCTGGCGTCGGCTGCCTGAGGGAGAGGGGCCCTCCCGAAGGGGCCGGAGGGCCCCAGTGCTGTCCTGAGCTCCCTGCCACCTGCTCCCTCCCCATGGTGCAGGTGAGCCCTGAGAGGGTGCAGCGTAGGACCCATGCGGAGGGCACTCTGCCGGGTTCTGGCCATCTGCCACTGGACCTCACGCATTTCCATATGGCTGCTGACACCCTCGCACACCTGTGCCTCTCAGCACTTCGGGTGGCATTTGAAGAGAAGTCCCTGCCTCCTCCGAGTCAGACACAAGCTCAGAGGGCAGGCCATGAATGTCACCCACACTCACCCATCTGAGCAACAGGGCTGGGGCTGGCCCGCAGGGCCCGGTGCTCCCTGAACTGCCCACATGCCAGGATGCACACCTGCTTTAATGAGATGGACCCCTCGGAAAGCTGGAGACACAAAGTGGTGTTTCATAAAACAAAGTAAAAACTAACCCAGAGTTATAGAAGAGGCGATGGAAGGTGGAATTCCTCTTTCATAAATTAATGTCTTGATTTAAATCCTCTGATTTAAACACAGTGTGTCCAGACAGGCTGGCCCAGAGGACTCAACAGCAGCACAGTTCTTCTGGGACTGCACACGTGGCCCTTTGCCTAGTCAGCAGAGCAGGAAGCAGCATCAGAAACTGAACTCCGCTCCCAGAGGTGGGCAGTGGTGTGTCCACCAGGGGCTGTGCACTCGCCAGCACCAGCCACGTGGACTTTCCCCAGCCAGCGGGGAGTCCACCTCCCAGCAGCCATCTGAGTGAAGCCGAGGCTGTGTCCCAGGCAGGCACTTTCTGGAGCCCCGGAGCAAGGCTGCCACCCCAGCACCGAGACAAGGCCTCACCCCTCGCAGTCCGTGTGCCCGGGCACCAAGCCTGCCCGCTGACCTGACTCTTTACTAGATGTTTTAAATCCGCACTGGAGACCATTTCACAGGAAAGAAGCGGGACACACACACTTCTACCCACCTCCAGGCAGAGGCAGGAACTTCAGGAATGGCGTCCAGAGTGGCTCTCACTCATCCTGGCTGGCTCTGTCCCGCCCAGGGGGCCGTGGAGACCCTGGGTCCTGGCCTCTGGGAGGACAGAGCGGGAGGCAGCCCAGCCTGGCAGAGGCCTGAGGTGCTGCCTGCAGCCTGGTGTCCTTGTCCCAGAGCCACCCAGGTGGCCGGGGGTGGCAGCCGTTAAGAAGTGAGGCTGCACAGATGTCCCCAGTGCCGCATTTCAGCCCAGAAAGCGTCACAAATATAAGAAACTATGTGCTGAGTTTACTAACGGGGCCTCCCAATCCTTTGGTTTTTCAGAGGGGAAGGTCGGTCAAGTTAGGGCTTAAGGAATGGTCGGCAATGCCAAAAATTAGAAGAATCATGGGAAAGAGCCTATGTGTGTCTATATTGGGAGAACACGTAAATGATGACTTGAAGCTGAAACGGTGCAACCTCGCCCTCGGTCAGGCTCCAGGTGGGAGCAGATACCATGCTGGAGCTGCACAAAGACTGCCTAGGCTGTCATTTGATGGTGTTTGTCCAGCCTGTCAGCTCAGAGGAAAGGCAGAAGGGACAGGTACAAAGCTGAGGAAGGAGAATGGCAGTAATGTGCTGTCCATTTCATGCTCGTGTGGGTCTCTAACCATCTAAGTGAACCTTTCCCCTCTGGGTGCTCAGGGAGACATCTGTCACTACGTGACAGGGCACACGAGCTGAGGGAGGCATCTGCGCATGGAATTGCTGTTTCTGGTGGTGGGGCTGGGGGTTGTTGCCATGGACTGAGTTAAGCCCCTTGGGGATTGTGTGCCTCTCCCCAGAGGTCTCTGTACCATTCCTTCTCAATTACCACCTCCTTTCACAAAAGTAAAGATTTTGAAACTCGTTGAAAAGGTTTCTGGGCATAAAATAGCTCTTACTAAATATGCTGATGACGTATGTGTGGATGGGTCCAAACATGTGGCCTGCATTTCCCTTAAGTTGCATGTGGGCTTGAGAAACAGAGGCAAGGGGCTTGGCCGAGCTCCCTGCCGGGGCTGAGACCCAAAGTCAGGGGCATCTGCAAGACATGGACATGCCTCGGTTTCCTCTTGTCTTTCTGCAGATAACAGATGCGATGCGTCAGAGCTGGTCATTGGGAATCAGCTTTGGACACGTGCGTATTCATGCATACACACACATGCACACATACCCATCCAGATGGGTGTTTCTTTAAAGTGAGGTCGATTTAAATTTGCTGAGATGTTTAAATACTGAGATCCCAAGAGGAGTTCAGAATCTGTAGCCAAGCTGTGCAAAACAAAACATTCTGAGAACTACAGGAATTCAGAGCTTTAAAGTGGAAACTATGTCAGTTTAATTCTTTTTGTTTTGTATAAGCCTATTAGGAAACATGGAGACTCTTGTTAGGACAGGGGTTCACAACCCTGCTTCCCATCAGCCTTGCCAAAAACCTTCCACCAGGTACCCAGCTGCCCTCAGGCAGCCCTCCTGCACAGGACCTTGGGCTGCGCTCGCTGATGCTCCCAGTGTTCAGATGTGGGTGGCCCGGATGAGGGCTGCTTGTGAAGGTGTCGCACGCAGGGAAAACCTTGACTGTGTTCGCTATGGGTCTCATACAGGTTATCAAGTTATTCTGTAGAATTAAGAGCAATGTCCATGAACAACTGAAGGATGGATCCACAGACTCATCCATTGCCTCTTATTTACTGGGGCTAAAAGCAGTGAAATTGGAGAAGCCTGGCTGTGCACAGGGAAGTCCTCCAGGCCTGAAAGGGCGCAGGGAAACCGGTGGGATTCCTTAGCAAGGGGGACTTGGGGGACTTCGCCTGACAGGTGTGCAGTGGATGGAGGTGGGAGCAGGGATCTGGCCAGCTGCTGGCTCACACCGGCTGGTATACCCACAGCCCCGAGACCCAGGTGCACAGGCAGCCATCACTTTTAACGTTTTTACCCATTAAGGAGTGTTTTTAGGTCTGATTGCCTCTTGGTTTCACTCTAGACATGACTTACTAACATGTCCACTTGACTTTCTTGACCAAAGGCCTTGCCTTCTGCCATCACCCCAGGCAGAAGAGGCCACCCAGTAAGCCCGGTGGAGACCCAAGTGGCCAGGCCAGCAGGCTGCACTTCAGGTCCCTTCTCAGGGAGTGTAACCAGCCATCCCAGAGTCCTGACACTGGGAGTTCCAGGAGGCAGCACTTGCCCTTTTAAAGCCTGCTCAGAGCCCGGTAAACCAGTTAGACGGGCCACCCAGCCAGCTGAGCACGTCAGGTACATGCACTTCTGCTTCAGGACTTCACACCAAGTCTGGCCATTTGGTAGCAAGGGTTGTGTGGGATGCATACTTCCTGGCAACACGATTTGGCTGATGGGATTAGTGAATCCACTTAAAACTGGCTGTGGAGAAAGTGTCCCTGAAGAGAATTCAGACCTGACACTGCCAGGACTTATGCTTAGTTAGGCTCTGACCAAAACAGAGACGGACAGAAATCTGACCGACCCCTGCTGTAGGTGGGAGCCAGCTGCAAGCATGCCGATGGCTCCGAGGCACAGGGCCTCCGAGCTGCTGAATCACACACCTCTTAACTAGCCCAATGCTCCTTAAAGGATGCCCATGACTAACCCGGGTCCACCCCCGAGTGTGCACTCCGTAAAGGCTGGGATAAACAAACGCTGAAGGCCTCACTGGGAGTCTAAAGGTGGAGGACCCAGGGGGTGAGAAGACCCTCTTGGCAGTTACTTAGTGGTCGAAGAGAATCATGGTGAAAATACACAGTCTCCAAAAGGCGGATGCTTCCTGTGGGGAGCGATCACCAGTCCCAGCTTCCAGTCTCCATGCCCACCTCCTGGCTTCCCACGCCTAGTGACGGAGTAGCTCCTGCTTATGCTTAGCCTCCACCAGAAATGTTGGATGAACAAAGAAACATATTCTTTTATTTGAAAATTGACATGGGAACACTGGCCCGGGAGCTTTGGGCTGCGAGCTTCCTTGTGTGTTTGGGGATGTGGCCAAGGGCAGAGAGCTGAGGCATTTTACTGCTGGGAGCATCTAAGTGCTTCAGTGCCATGGTTAATTGAATTATCATCCTGAGCCCTAGAACGCCTATACCTGCAGGGCCCTGGAGGCTACCGCAGGAATCACAGCAGCTGGGAGAGTCCTAAATAATTTAAAGTGGTGAAAAGGGTGGGCCTACTGAAAATGGCAGCCCTTAAAATGAATCCCACAGGAGAGCCTGGCAAGCATCCTGCATCAGCTCATATGCTTTATCCTATATCCCTACTTCATTTCCTCTGAGTATTTTCAGGTGCTATAGCATATAATTGAGCTTTTCCAAAAAAATCCAAGTCAAAATTAATTACAGTTCTGCTAAAGGGGGAAAAAAGGATATGAGAGACCCAGCTAAAATAAATGAAATCAACTTTTTTTTCTCTCTTTATTAGATTTTAATGGTATTATTATAATAATTAAGCTTTTCATTAATTTCTTCATGCTTATTGAGTTATGGTTCCCTGCAGATTTGAATAATATTTAACGTATAATTATGGCACTCCATTTTTAGAAGGGAATTTGAATGTGGAGATGTGGGACTTCACCTAACTTCTGAAATTAAAAACACACATAAAGGGAGCAAATCACTCTTGTTGCCGAGCCTGGAGAGGCTTTGGCAGCTCCGGCAGCTCCTCAGGCACGTCTGGGATGGGGCCCCAGAGCTCTGCGTCATGGCGAATTTGGGAGCATCTGGGAGCTGCTGATTCTAGCTTAGCTTTGCTGTGCTGGGACGCAAACCTGCTATGGAAACCCCAGAGGAATGACTCCACGGTGCCTGCACACAACTCCTCCACCTTTGTGGGAGGCACCTAGGGGCTTCCGGGTGACGGGAAGCAGGCTGGACTTGCCCTGGCACACCCCCCCCCATTGTGGACACAGGGGGCTCTGCATGGAGGTGTCTGGGGAGTCATTCTCCATCGCAGATGGCCTACAGGTAACGTCAGCAAAGCCCACCCCCATCAGAAACAACTAAGAACCCTCGTCTTTGGTTTGCTTACTTTTCAGTAAGGGATGAGAATGCTTGCTGGCTTCACACGGGAGGACGAGTCGCCGACAGGCTGATCTGGCACCAAGCTCCTGCGCCCCAGCCCGAGGCTACAGAGAGGGGAGGCCGGGGGCAGGGGTGCAGCAAGGGGAGCCCCCAGGGGGAACTGAGGGAGGAATTGAAGAGGCCACCAGCTAGGCGGATGGAACTTCCTGTATGCAGACACTGAGACAGGTAGAGAGACAGACAGACAAAGAGAGACAAGGAGATAGAGACAGACAGAGACACAGGCATAGAGATACAGAGACAGACAGAGATAGAAAGAGAGACAGAGACAGATGGAAACAGAGACAGAGAGAGGGAGCAGAGACAGACATGGATGGGGAGAAGAGAGAGAGACAGGGAAGAGAGAAGAGGAGCGGGGAGGGAAGGTGGGGAGGGGGGAAGGGGAGGGGGCAAGGTCTGGCTAATGGGAACAAACATGAGTGATTTTACTAGTAAACAAAAAGACTTCGAATGAGAACTTTTCCACACAAAGGAGTGTGACCCCAGGTGAGTTCACCTCTTTTAAGCAAGTTTCTCATACACAAAAATTCTGTCACTCACGTAGTTATTTAGAGCAACCACCAAAATGCACCACTGATGGAAAATGTGAAGTTTTGAACATCTGTCAACATCTAGAGCAATTAAGAAAGTACACGCCCTTTGACCCAGGGTCTTACCCCTGAGAATCTACCCTGGACCAAAAAGCCCCTGAACATGCAAAGGTTTAAGCACAGCCATGGCGGGGAAGGGGCTGTGGAGTGTTTGCCATGTTCGGACACCAGAAAATGCTAGGCAGATGCCTAAAGGAGCAGAGTGAAGCTCTTCCTATGACTCTGGGGGACAGCTGGGAGGTTTTAATAAGTAATAAAGAAAATAGAGAGGGTAGGGTTTGACTCTATGCATGTGAAGACACGTGTGCTGGGCGGGAAAACACACTACATATGTACAAGGCAACACTCCGGCAATATATTTAAAAGCCTCCCAGCCTATACGTGTGCAGGTGGTGGCACTTAGTCACCCCTACGGAGAGACAATCGTGCGCCCGCACTGGCACGTGTTGCAGGTCATCTCCACTTACCAGGCCAGGCTCATTCCCAGTCCATTCTTCAAGTGCCCAGAGTTCTTCTTCTTTACAAATTATCCGCCCAAGTTCCCAGTGTCCACTGTGCTGGTTAATCACATGGAAACACTGACAGCTGCATCAACTCATCAGGGGGCCGAAGCACGTCCTGTTTGATGGGACGGATGGATGGGTGGCAAAATCAGCAGGGCCCCAGATCCAGCACGAGCCCATGGATGGTGTTCAGCACGTGAAGCACCTCCCGTGGCCTGGTGACCTTAGACCTCATCACCTTTGAGCATGCCAGTGGGCATTACTGATAACAGCATGGTAGGCTGTGAACGCTCCTTCCCTGTGACGTGTGTGCACCCTAAGCAATGTGACCAGGACCCCTCCCCAGCCTGCAGGCACTCCTAGGACCCTCCCCTGTGCTGAGTCCCAAGCCCCGCTTCAGGGAGGATTCCTGAGTGTTGGTTCCCAGCCAGCCAGGTTATCGAGAATGCCTTGCATGTCAATATCCAATTTCCTATAGCAATAGTCTCGAATGAAGTCTTCCTGGATAGTTTCAAAAAGCGTCAGCATAGTTTCTCTGTAGCGGGTGAGACTCCTCCCCTAGAGGAATTGGCGCACGGTGCCCTGGCTCTGCCTAGCCAACCACAAACACACACAGAGCCATCCTTGGACAGGTCTGGACAGGTCAGAGCGAGAAGGCTGTGGGCCGCTGGGGCACAGAATCCTGGTAGGGATGCACTCTACACTCAGGCTGCAGCAGACACCCAGGCAAGCCGGCTGGCATGGGGCAGGGTGAGGGAGACTCCCAGAATCAGGTCATGTCAGACCCCCAGGGCATAGACATGGAGATTCCTACACAGCTGAGGTGGTAAACAGATGTCCTGCCCACTTCCAGCCCTTGCATTTGCAACGGGAGAATCTTTGCTGATAGCACAACCTACTTTCTCGGGTTTTATCATGTCATCACTCAAAGTTTAATAAGTTCAAGACAAAATTATGGTCTTCAGTTTGCCTAAGTTACTTCGAACTATTTTGCTAGTAAACAAAAAGACTTCAAATAAGAACTTTGCCACACAAAGGAGTGTGGCCCTTTTTGTTTGAGTACATTTTGTTGAGTACATTCTGTGGACTGTAAAATAATATTACTGGAGCATTGGCTGGCTAGGGTGGCCCCAGGGCAACCGTGAACTGTAGCACCTGCAGGGTGAGGCCCCTGGTTGAAATGGATGAGCTGTGTGGCCGGGAAGAGGAAATACAAGAGAGATGAGCCTTTAAACAAGCCCCTCCTGTCCTGTGGATGATGGGCCTTTCCCGCTGGGCTCTGTCCAACCGGCCATCCACTGAGAGAACCACAGCTCAGCTGCCACCACATCAGTAGGGCCAGGAGCTGGTGGAGACCGTGGCCTTAGGTCCCACAGAGAGAGGAGGGCTGGTCACTGAGGCAGAGAGGAGTCGCTGGGACCCAGTGCCCTTGTCCCCTCTGTCGTCCAGCCAGCGAACCTCCAGGCAGGCTTCTGACAGGGAGTCCAAGTCTCCCGGCTGAGCCCATGGGAAGGGGCTGCTGGCAGGGGAGGAGGGAGGGAAATGGGGAGAAAGAAAGAAAAGAAAGTAACAGAAAACAAAGGGGGAAGAAAAGAAGGACCCAGAACTTGGGAATGTGGCCGTGCATTTGTGTCAGTTCACTACTTCTGTGACCAGGATGGTGGTCTGGGCCTGACCCTGCCAAGGGAAGCAGATGAACCCCCCGTCCTGTGCAGGAAAGTCAGGGCATCTCTCCAAGTCCCTGTGTCATGAGCTATAAAGGGGCTTTGGAAGCCACTGGGGTCTCACGTCTGTGCATGCCCATGGCACCTGGACAGAAGATACCTACGCACATGACAGCCTCTGCACAGGGGCAGCTGGTCTCGCCCCCCAGGTCTGGTGCTCTAGCCCATCACCTCTCTGCCCACCACCCTGTGCCTTCCACCTACTTCTCGAGCAGGCCCCAGAGCTTTCCCATCCCCTCCAGGCCACGGGCAATTCCTCAGGCCATGGATTTCTTTAGGATTCAGGTATGTGTTCCAACAGATTCCCTGTGCCCCCTGAGTGTTTGAGGGCCAGTGGGAATGGGGGCCAGCCTTCCCTAGTATTACCAGCACCCCAACTTGGTTTGGACCCAGGCAGGTGGCGAGGTCCCACCCAAGAGCCACCATCTACCACTGTACCACCCAGCCCTAAGCCCCACTGCAGCTGGTCCTGCTCTTTGGGAAGATGGACCAAGGGGGGCATCAGAGTACAGAACACCACGTTCCTCCACTTGCAGTAAAGGGCAAGGACAGCGACGAGCAGAAGGCTGTCCTGCAGCAGGTTCCTACCTCGCTGTCCTCCTACCTCCTGTGAAGCCGAGTCACTGGCCCAGCTGGCAGGGGGCTCCACTTCACAGCTGGTCAGGTGGAGCCCTGCCCCGAGAAGGGCTGCCAGCAGGATGGCCCCTGGGAGGCTTCTACCTGAGCACACTTGGCCAGGTGGACGCGCTTCATTCAACGCTTGATTCTTTGTAGGGAATGTGTTTGGTACGCCCAAGCTGCTCACATCAATGTATTATTAAAAGGAAAAATCCCCAACAATATACAGCTCACTACCACGTGCACAAAGCTGCCGATTCTTCTGCAAACATGCTCAGAGCAGATGGATCCCAAGAGTGCGGGCCCTGCCCCTCCACGAGCGGAGGAGAAGTCTGTGTGTTTCTCCCCTTAAACCCCTCCACCCCACAGACCTTCCCAAGGCCCACATGACTGCCCAGCAGTGCATCTTGGCTCCAGCCACGCGGCAACTCCACGGGTTGGAAGAGCGGACACAGATGGGTACTGCCCGTGACATGGTTCCCACTTGTCTGTCTCTTGCATCTGGGAGAGCTCAGGGCCTCCTGGGCCTCTTCATGTCCTGCTTCATATTTAATGATGGTCCCTGAAAAGCAGGGAGAACAAGATGCTGTCACCTCAGCACGTTTTATCCCTGATCAAACACTGGCCAGCAGCTGTCCTGAGCTTCGTGGCCACTGTCCTGTGCCGGCGAGGGTCCTGGCAGAGCAGAACCCAGCCCTCCTACCCAGCATGCCTCCCTAGCCCTGCTTCTGCACAGGACCCAAGCTCTCTAGTTGTAAATGGAAAATAAGGAAGCCTGTGTCTTTGAAGAAAACCCCAATGTGTAGATTCATGCTGCAGGCCATCTGTATTCCACCCACCTGGGTCCTCCAGCTGTGGATCCGTGACACGAACTCAAATGTGGCCTTTAGAGTCACCCAGGCACTTGGACGTCCATCTTCAAGCCAACAGCGGGCCCAGGCCAGATGTCTCCTTAGAGGCTTTAGAACGCTGTTTGCAAACTCCAGGGGCTCAGGGCACACACTGGGTGTGTGCAGTTCCCGACCCCCAGGGCCACACTCACCTGGCAGGACCTGTTGGGAGGAAGCCTGCTCTCAGACTCAGCGACTGACTTCTCTGTCCAGGTGGTATGAATGCCTGCATGGGTCAATGTCCCCAGGTGTGAAAACACAGCAGGGATGCCTGGGGGGATGACAGGGTCTCAGAAGTGCGGCCTATCCCCCAGGGAGCCCCTCTCTGCCCAGGTGAGCAGGAAGACGCCTGCAAAGGGACATCCTGAGGTGTGTGGGTCTGAGGGGGCCACGCTCAGACAGAATGGTTCAGAGTCTCAAATGGAAGGAATTTTTCTTTTTCATCCTCAACCAAGAAAACCAGTGGGAAGAGGGAAACTCAGGCAGCTGGGCGTGTGCAGAAGGTGTCCTAGAGCTCACACAAGCCCAGCAGCTCACTGGGGCCACATTTCTCTCCTCTCCTGGGTGAGGCCTCCTGAGCACAACCCTGGGTCTGCAGCCACCCCTGCCTCCACCCGGACAGGCACCTTCCGCCCCATCCCCACCCCACCCCTGTGGCTGCTTCCCTCTGCGGGGGCTCCCCCTGTCCTGGGGTCCTCGCCGTGCCCCCATCCACCCTCTCCCTTGGGCCCTGGGGGGTCTTGTTCCCCTTGTGGGTGTGCTGCCTGTGACCAAGCAGTGGCCAGGAGCAAAGCACCCAGCCCACCCCACTGGGGCATCTGCTAGAGGATGCCAGGGGCCAGAGACCATGCTCTGTGTGTCCCAGGGCCTTATGGTGATGGGTGATCCCATCTTCCCTGGGTCCAGCTCCGGGGTGGCTTATGGGGTACTGACACTTGCAGGCTGAGTGTCCCCCTGTGCGTTGCCTCCTGGGTCCCCACAGGCTCCCTGGCCTGCCTCTGTGCCCAGGTCCCCTGCTTCTGTCTCCATGGAGGAACCTGTCCATGCCACCCCTCAGTCAATGAGCAGGCCTGTGTCCCACACTCCAACCTCGTCTCCGGGTGGGTGGCTGCTCCAAGGAGCTTGGGGCGCGGGGGTGGGGTGAGGACCCTCTCACTGGGCCCTCGTCAGACGCTTGGAGGCCGCCTTGGACTGAAACAGAGGCTGTGGATGGCTCTACCTTGGGGCAAACAGGAAGAGCTTTCCTGTCCTGGGGTGTGGGTGCTACAGGCAGGGCCACGCAGGTGTGAAGGTTGCTTATTTCTCCATCCTGGCCTCTAGAGAGCTTTCTTTCCTAAACTGTGACCTTCCCACGCTCCACTTAATGTTTGCACTAACCCTGCTTTAGGGCTCTCTCCCTGAGCAAATGGAACATTCTGTCATAGTCAGGGCCTCATCCTGGACGACAGGAGTGCGGACAGGGACTTGCGGTCCTGCCACCCTCGCCAGGTGCGGTGGGAGCAGAAACTGCTCTTGCCCACCTCCCCGCACACTGTATTTCCACTCTATCTCTTCCTGTTAAATACAAACACCAGGGGAACCATGTCAAGGACTGTGGCAGTGGGTGGGTTCACAGGCCTGAGACAGTCAACCAGGGTCGCTTCATTGTGATGCACAAGGGGCACTCTGGGGAGATGTGCTCCAGGCAGTCCACGCCGGGCCATGGGCCCCACTTGCTGACAGATGGTCACATGGTGCCCCCTTCCCATGCTATCAGCCCCCACGGTCTTGTGTCCCTACCACAGGCCTGCCTGATCCCTGCATCATCCCTAGGGTCCAGCGGCCACCCTGGGTCCTTCATCTCTGCCTCTCATAGCCCTTAGCCATTGACCAGCCCAGAGCCACATCTCCAGAGGGTAGAGGACCTGCTGGCCTTTGACCTGGGCAGCCCAGTAGCCCTCCAGGGAGCCCAGCCAAGCCCGGCGTGACCTACTTGGGCCCCCACACTACACATACACCCCATCACACCTGATGGGGACCCCACTTGCACCCTACAGAGAGCCCACTCACATTCCGCATGCAACCCACCCACACCCCAACTGCACTCCTGCTCTGTACGTAGTGGAAAGGGTCTGTCTTTGCCATGACACACAAACACCCTCCCAGTCACCTTGGGTGACTAGTCACCTCTCCCCCAGGGGAGGAGGAGTGGCTATGCAGGCACCTTGGGGAGGGGCGGGCGACACGGCAGGCCTGCGGACCCAGGAGGAGGGGAGTGGTGGTCCCACATGGGGATGCCTGCCAGGGAGTGGGAGGTGGGGTGGAGAGTCCCCGATGGCATTCACATGCACTACACCAGGGGTAGGGCCACCCTGCCCGCAGGGAGCTCTCGGCCCTGTGCTTTCAGATGGCAGTGCGTGCAGCAGGCGCATTTATGTGCCAACAGCCCACACACAAATTCGTTTTTCCATACAATGGTTTGAATCTGATACATCAAAACCAGATATTATTCAAAAATTTTATTTCAGCTCAGTGGCTACTTAATCTGAGGGGAACTGTTTTTCCTTTTCTTATAAGTAGGGAGAACCTGGTGGGTAATGAACCTGGGTGGGAAATGTCTCCTGGACCTTCACTGGCACCCCATCAGTCACTGGCCCTCTCTTAGTTGAAGAATCATTCCATGGCTAATGATGCCTTACACAAGGATCCTGAAGCAAGCTTCCATCAGACTAACAGCATCCATTCATACCCTCATGCATCCACCCCCACACACACCTACCCCTCCACCATCACCCATCCACCATCCACCGTCCATCCATCCATCATCCATCCATAAATCCATTCATCCACCATCATCCATCATCCACCATCAACCATCCATCCATCCATCCATCTACCATCCACCATCCATCCACCATCCATCATCCATCCACCATCCATCTACCCATCCATCCACCATCTACCATCCATCCATCCATCCATCCACCATCCATCCATCCATACATTCACCATCTACCATCCATCCATCCATCATCCATCCACCATCCATCATCCATCCACCATCCACCATCCATCCACCATCCATCCATCCATTCATCCATCCACCATTCACCATCCACCATCCACCATCCATCCACCATCCATCCATTCACCATCCATCCATCCATCCATCCATCCACCATCCACCATCAATCCATTCACCATCCACCATCCACCAACCATCCACCATCCATCCATTCACCACCATCCACCTATCTACTCACCCACTCAGGAAATTCAACCAAATCCCAGAATTGTTGGTTTGCTTGTGACATGTCCACACCTGTCCTCTTTCCACTGTGAGTGGAGAATCTTGCTAACACATGGAGAAAACAGGAGAAAAGGGTTAGATGCTTTCCCACTTCATCCCTCATTGGATGCCACTGGGTCTGCCAGGAGCTGGAGGCACCCAGTCCTCTTGTGCAGAAGGGATCAAAATCAGAATCAGCATAGGTGTTTACATTTTATAAGACAAAGAAGTTACTGGAGCTGCAGCTGACAGCACCCGGTAGGGGCAGTGGGGGTCTGCCAGCTGACCCTGAGTGAACACTCCAAGTCTCCAGTTTCATAATAGACCCCACGGGCCTTTGTGTCTAATTAGATTCAAACGAGAATTGACATAACCTTTGACATCCAAATAATGAATACAATGATGCTCCCTGTTATTCCTATCCCTGAGGTTCAATGTGGTTTTCAAAATAAGGAAATGAGTCCAGGTCAATGATTTGCACGGATCTATCGAGCTGTGGGGAAACTGGCTCCTGATACCGGAGTAGGAAGTCATGATCCGAGAGCCTCAGAACTGATGGCAGCGCCGAACCGGGATCTTCTCAGGCCCCTGCTCTGAGCAGCCGCCCGGGAAAGGCACCATCGCGTTCCTGGTGTCGGACCTCAGCGCTCAGCGGTTCCGGACTGAGCACAGCTTCTGGTCACCGGTGGGTGTGGGGGAGGGGGGCGCGGGGGCAGCAGGAGGAAGGGCCGGTGCTTAATTTAATTGCTTTCCCGTCCTCCCTCAGGTCTGCATATTATATTATATTGAGAAGTAATTATGCAGTGAAAGTAAAATGTCACCCAGGCGCTGTCTGGGACCGGGGGCCCAGATGCAAATGACTCCCCCGCCCGGCGTGCAGACATCTCCGGGCGGCGCGGCGGTGGCTCGCCACGGTGGGTGCCCCTGCGCCGCGTTCACGCGCACGAGATGAGATCCGCAGGCTTTGTTTTCCCCTTTCCCTCGCAGCATCTGGATCCCAGGCTGGGGGCTTGTTGGCAATGATTGATTACCCAATATCTAATTAAACCTGATCCGCTCACTTATTATGCAGAGCGGGACAAACAAACTGAAGGCGCCTGTCAGCACAGTGATTGATGAGGCGGCCGGCCTGGCTCTGTGGCTCCCGGTGTCCCGGCGCTTGTTACAAGTAGGCAGAGCCGCGCCGGACCAGGCGCCTGTCACTCCCGTGGCTCTGCCACCCACCCTTCCTGCGAGCGAACTTCAGGGAGAGCACATGGGTGGGAGGACACTGGGCGAGGCGGGGGAGAGTCCCCTGGGGGCAGCTACCCCGGGACACCCAGGTCCTCCCCACACAGGCCTCAGGGCAGAGGGGCTGGGGCGCCGGAGACACATGCAGCGGGGGAGGCCCGATGGGGTCTGGCTGTGTGTGCCCTCGGAGTTGGGTGTGCCTCAGCTGTGATGTGCGCCCGCTTTGACAGGTTTGTGTGTACTGTGATTGTGTGAGTCCTTAGTGAAGTGTGTGTACGAGTCCGCGCACCCTCGTGTGTCCTATGCGCTGCCCCCGCCACCCAGCGACGATTCCTGGGGGCGCCCGGGTTGGGGGTGGGGGCGACGGCACAGGGCAAGCCTAGCAGGGTGATAATCCTTTCCGCCAGGCAGGCTCTCTTAGCAGCTATCATTTATAAATTTTTCAGTTTTAATGTTTTAATTATTTAAAATGCAAATAGGTTCAAGAAGAAAGCAGCAGAAAGTCCAAATTCCCTAACCGAATGCCCCTTCGAATGGCTTCCGGTCGCGGAGGGCGTGTCCGCAGGCGGGGTCCCGGCGCAGGTGGTGCCCCGGAGCAGGACGCGGGGAGCTGGGGCACCTCGAAACCCTCCGCGGGCTGCAGGGGCCCCTCCACCAGCCTGCGCGCACGGCCCCGCCGCGTGAGCCCCGGTGGCGGGGGTCCGGGCGGTCCCGGCGGTGCGGAAAGGACCAGGACCCTCCCTGCCGCTCCAGGCCGCCTGTCCGCAGCACAGCTGCAGGGGCGCCTCCGGGCCTGGCCTCGAGGCTGGACAGGCGGGCACACAGCGAGGCCGAACCCAGCCCACCTCTCAGCCCCCGCGGGGCCGAAGGAGAGCGTGGTTCGTGGCGGTCATCTACGTGGCTCCCACTCGGAGCTGTGGCCGAGGATCTGGGCAGAGCGTGAGGGTGGACTGGGCCCTCAGAGGACGGGGCAGGCACCGCGCTGTGCAGCCTCACAGGGCCGCCTCCAGGGCCCCGCCGCGGGCCGGCACGTGCGTATCGCAGCCCCTGCCTGGCGTGGGGGCTCTGTCGCTTGCACCCGCCGCAGGCCCGGCTTCTCCTGCAGGCTCACTGTCGGTGTGCGCCTGGTCTCTGGCGAGAAGGCCTGCAGCTGGCTGGCGTCCAGGGGAGCGTTCCTGCGGGCTCCGGCCCACCCTGCTCTCCCAAGGCACTGAAAGTGGTGGGACTCTAAGCCAAGGGCCCGGGCTCGCGTCCCCTACATGAGTTTGGGAAGCTCACTTGATCCTCCAGAGGGGCTGTGCCCTGCCTGTGAAGTGGATGAGTCAGCACCGAGCCAACGGAAGACAAGTGGCTCGGATAGGATACGTGGGCCCCGAGTGTGCATAAGGGTGGGGAGGGCAGGGCAGGATCGATGCTCAGATCCTCCGCGCACCCCGGGATCTGCTTCCTGGCTCTCCCCACTGGGCACCGAGCCGGTGTGCGCACAGCGGGCGTGGAAGGCTTGTGATACTTCAGCAGACCCAATGCCACTTAGAAGCTCCTCCTCATGGGCTGCCTGACCTGCGGTGCAAGCACGTGAAACTCTCTTTGGGGTTTTTCTGCGCTTCCCGTGGGCTCTCTGTAAGCTGATCGGGTGAAGGCTCCTCACCCCTGCACTGTGGTTCAAACGCCCCTTGCCCCCTACCTGCCACCCCCGCCTCTCCTCCCTGACACCAGATTTCATTTTCTGTTTGAGCCCCACCTCTGGGTTCATTTCAGCACAGGCTGCTTATTGTATAAACTGCCACTTTTCAGAATTTGCTCATGGGGGAGCAGAATTGATGTGTGGCTTTAACCAGGGCTGCAGGTCTAGTTTGCCCTAGTAAAGAGCCATTCCATCAGCGCCTCACTTCAGAGAGAACTGCAGGTTTTGTTTTGTGTCATTATTGCCTTTCGGGCATATGCCCCACCACAGGCTGTAGGGCCCAAGCAAACCACCGCAGCCCCCAGGGCTCTTAGCCACAAGACGCTGGTTAAGCCATGGCCAAAGACCAGGAGGAGACAGATCTCCCTGCATGGCACAGCGGTGCCCTGGGTCCAGAAGAAGCCAGCGCCCTTCAGGCCCTGGAGGGGCCTCAGCCTCACCTGATCAAGAACAGGATTCTTAAGACACCTGTTGCTCAGCTATAAAAAAGGGATGGACCTTGAAGGTGGTATGGCTAAGTGAGATAAACTGGAGAAAGACAAATATTGAATGATTTCCCTTTATAGAGGGGATTCAAAAAACAAAACAAATGAACAAACAAACAGAAACAGTGTCATAGGTAGAGGAAACTGGTGGTTCTGGGGGTGCTGTGGAAAATAGGGGAAGGACATGAAGGACATGCTTCCAGTTATAAAATAATAAGCCATGAGGATGTAAGATACGGGTTTAGGGAATATCGTCATCAACATTGTAGCAACTTTGTATGGGGACAGATGGTTACATTTATCAATGGGATCATTTCCTAGTGCACAAAATGTTGAATCACTATGTTGTACACCTGAAACAAATAGGATACTGTATATCAATTATACTTCAATAAACAAGAGTGAGGAGAACTTGCCTTGTGAACTGACCCAGCTGGCGTGCGGCGGTGTGGGCTTCAGATCCTAAAGACAACGTCCTGGTCACAAATCCTCGACGCCCATCTTTAAATCCCACTGAGCTGTCTCCCACCTTTCCAAGTTAGCATCCTGTTTTCCTGGTTGCTAAACGAAGGTAGAGAATTATGGTAAAGCAGTGATTTCAGCCTAGGTGGATGTGGGCACGTTTAGAACTGAGGTGACTGTTGGGAAATGAGGTTAATTGTATTGTGTCTTTGATTTGCAGCTCTGGGAGCTGTGCCTTTGTAGAGCAGATGAAGAGATCAGGAAGTCATTTGTTACAGTCAACTGAGATCAAGAACATGCTTTGGACCTGGGTTTGAATGCTCTGCAGAAAGGGTTTTGAGGCTGAATTCACAGAGAGCATGAATTCAGCACCATACGGAGACATTGACCCTTGGTAGCCACCCATTCCTATCTTTCCTGAGAAGGGCCACTGGTTAAGCCTGCAGCCTAGTGTTGAGCTTAAGACAATTGACTGGAAGCCAAACATTTTTTTCACAGCATTGAAAACGAGTGTTTTACAGGAGGACACAGGGAGGCAGACGCCCTGGATGGAGCTGAATTTAGCCAGAGAAGGGTTATCTCAGGCGGGCACTTATGGCACTTTTCTCTACATTTCACTTCAATTAATCTCTAGAAATTTGGTGTCTGATCCCCGTGACAGTAGCCTCTGGCTTCTTCAGAGTGACTGTAAGGAAAAATTATCTGACACATATCAAACAAGCAAGGACCAACGCTGGACAGCATTAATCAAAACTTTCTCATTTCCCAAAGAATTAAGCATTAAATAATTAATCCCAGCACTGCAGGCAGCTGTAAAAGAGGCCACATGCCTCCCTGCTGGTAAGAATTTGTCCTTGTCTAAAAGACTAGATTGATATATTTATTATTTATCAGATTAATCATGGCCAGGAACATTACGGATTGGCAGCCCGGCCCAGCCAGGGATGGTCTCTGGACCCTCTCTGAGCAGCATAGGCCCACAGACACAGACAGTGCACAGGGGTCCAAGGGAAACGGCACCCTCAGGTTTCCTTGGTTAAAAGAAAAGGTATTCAAAACATTATTTTTAAAAAATAGAAGAAAGCGGAGGAAGAGCACAGATGAGGGAAGGGACGTTAAAGAGTGGCTGGGGGAGGCTGGGGCTCATCAGCCCCTGGGGCACTCAGGCAGGGCGGGTGTACCCACAGACTCACAGAACCATGTCACCAGCTTTGACCCAAGCTCCAAGCACGAGCCCACGCCACCTTCATGGCCCAGGAGGGCCCTCTGAGGCCTGCGCTGCCCCAGTCCCCTCCTGGAGGAGCTTCTTCTCTCCTTTTTGGCTCATATTTGTCTACGAGGTTAGGTCACCAAACAGCTGCTGCGCAAGTGGAGGGGGCTGAGCATGTAATGAGGGAGCAGCCTTCAGGCTCTGCAGCTCGGGAAGCGCTGGGTTCCAGTGCGCCAAGGTGAACTTCCTTCATGAGAACTAGGGCTTTCTGGTGGAGCAAAGCCAGGCAGTCAGCCATGTGCACCTGGGCGTGGCCTGGGAGGACAGTCCCTGCAGACTGCGATATGGGCTGTTTCATGCACACAGCAGAGAGGAGCGCTAGCACTTGAATCTAGTGGGTTTTTACAGGACTTTAGGGAAGAAAGAGTCCACTTGCTTCAATAAATTAAACTCTGGGCCGGTCAGTTTCGATGGGGTGCCTCAATAAATTAAACTCTGGGCCGGTCAGTTTCGATGGGGTGCCTTTCACCAGCACTCTGAGGGCCCGTACAGGCCAAAGAGCTAGGTGGGACTCTGGGACACTGAGGAGCACGGCTTCCCCAGCTGCAGCCCTGCACACCCTTTCAGGGGCCCATCTGGAGAGGTGGGTCCCCTTAAAACGCCACCTCTCAGGCCCTGCCAAAGCCCCAGCACACAGCCTGGCTGTGGGCCCAAGGCTCACCCAGCCCTGGAGAAGCTGCAGGACTGTGACGGCGCCTCCACCCACTGCAGACGGCCCTGCCTTACTGGGCAGCAGCTTCTTAGCCTTAAAGATGAGGATGCTGCTCTTGTCCAGGTCAGAGGACACACCTGCCAGCTGAGGGAGGGCAGCCCCTCTGGGTCCCTGCACCCCACAGGGACACCCCAGGATGTCTGAGGGCTCTGCCTGGTGAAGTTGGGAATTGCCATATTGTAATGTCCACTCACTATCTTTATTTTCTAAATACAATTTACTATAGAATGTTTATATGTTTAACACATAGAAATATATTTAAGGAGTAAATAATTATAAACATTTGTTGAAAATAATTATGTAAACAAGTCATGTAAATTACCTGTATTCTCTTAGAATGAAGTCCAATAATCCTGAATCACTCCAATAATTGTTTCCAAATATACTTCCCTTTGCTGGCAGAGCATACGTCTCACTTCTACCTTCTAGAAATTCCTGTACACCTTCACTGAGCTCACGCTCCTGTGGACACAGGTCTGTCCACGTGGGTCAGTAGGGACAGCCACAAGCCAGTCACACCACTGAGCTCACACTCCCTCCTTTCTTGCTAACAGTCAATCAACTCTGGGTCACCCACAGACCACCCCCTTGTCTCCGTTCTAGAAATCTGTGGGCTGAGATTTTCAGCGAAGACTTCCCTGAGAGGACCCAAGCATCCACGATGGGAACCATTATGTAAGGCTGCATCCTGTAAACAGCACATTTTTCTTAAGTGATGTCTGGTTCACCAAATTAAAAGAAACTATTCTGTTTCACTCACGGAAGAACTAAGATTGTCAGTTTAATATGACTTTTTCTTTGCCACGTCCTGTCCTATGATTTTAAGTGCCATTTCACCCCTTTCCTTCATAGTGAATTAATTGGTATAATGTAAATGATAGCAGACTACAAAATATTTATTAGGAGTCCACTCATGCCTCTCAGGAATGCATAGAACTATCATCAGTGGATTTAGAAAAGGTTGGTGAAGAGTATGAATAATTTAATTTCCATTCCCCAACAAATTTGCAAACCTTTTTAAGTCACCTATTTTTTTCCTTTAGCTTGATTAGCCGCTGTTTCCTCAGCCTCAGGCTTGCAGGTGTTTCCTTAGCAGGACTCGAGCTGAGGCCTGCACAGAGATGCCTGCCACCTGCAGTGGGGACACACCAGGTGGGAACGGGAAGCCTTCCCTGCTGGGGAGAGGGCCTCGCGGGGCAGCACCTGTCACACAGGCGTGGGCTGCAGAGGACCTGCAGGCTGTGGCTCAGCCTGAGTGGAGCCACCCGTGGAGCTGCATAGACCCCCCGACACACGGCACCAGGAGGGCCCAGGGCAACTGGCCAAAAGTGACCCAGTGGCTGCTCGGTTTCCTGGACCAACTGCAAGTCTGTGAAGGGTTAGAGGGAACGCAAGTGTTTGTGCAGACTAAGGCTCCGTGGACACCGTGGAAGGCACCATAAGTCCCCAAGGAATAAGCAGTCCTGAAGCCCAGGGGTCTGGCTCTGGGATGGGAGGGGCTTCCCCAGCCCCATCCTGCTGGGGACGGCGTCCTCCCCCGGTCCGGCGTCACCCGCTCCTAGTCCCCAACCCCCAGGATGAGCCCCTCCCCCGGCTCACAGGCACAAGTCAGGGGATCCCAAGGCTTATGAGCACAGGCTTTTAAAATTAATCATTTGAATACATCAGTACAATTTATAATTCTCTGGTAAATAAAAATGACCAAAATTAGTTCAAGATGAAGGGACTTTGAAGGGATCAGTAATGATGAACAGAACTAAAAAAAAATCAAATAATTTCTCTATAGCAGTTTTGAAAACAAGATGGATTTATTGGCAAATTCTACCAAAATTTCAAGAACCATTTAAGAAAGCTGAAGAAAAAACATAGAAAACTATTCAGTTCAATTAATGAAAACAGCACAAATCTGGGTGTGAAAACCTGGCGAAGGAGAAAGAAGTAGAGAAAAGGCTGGTCTCACACACGCAGCGATCACCTCCCGTGAGAGCCGGCTGCTCTGAATCAGGCATTTTGCAAGTCAGATATTTAAAATGGCCATCATTAAAAACTAAATTATGGGAACCTAGAATTAAACAAATTGCCTTAAAAAGGAAATACTGCAACCTGCCTAAGTACGTTGCTGTGACGGATGCCGAAGCCTCTCGCACCTGGTGGGCGCTGGCACCACAGCCATGGGAGGTCTCTTCCCAGCTCCATTCCAGGAGGTCATGGCAGCGGCTGGGGACCCGCCGCCCCCGGGGAGATTCACACCACAAACATTGGCAGATGCTCCAAGTCGCTCTTTGGTTTCTTGCTTTTTTTTAGCGACTGTCTAAAGCTGCAAAAATGATGGAGAAAAAGTTGAAAAGTGTGTCACTTCTTTCGCCAGTGTACTGTGGACAGCACCACAGCCCGAGACGATGTGAAAACTAATGTGTGCCTCAGCGAAGGTGCAGCTCCCATCGCTGGCAAAGCAGCGAGGTTCTCACACAGTATCGACCCTGCACACCTGTCTCGTGTTCAGACTGACCGGCATTTGCAACCATATGTTAGCTGCACAGTCAAGAGTTTAGCAAATCCAACAAAATGTTCTGAGAATCAATTGATTCTATGGCATTTACAGCAAATAGTATTGCATATTTTATTATTTGTTGATATATGCTATACATCCCTTATACCAGTAAAATATATTTTTAAATGTGCATGTATATATCATTTCACAATTATCTCCACATAGATGCATATAATTGTTCAGAGGGCTAGATATCTGCCAACATATTACTGCATAAAATACTAATGAATCCAGTTCAATAGATCTGCCAATTTCAAGTTCATTTATCAAAAGAGTAACTTAATTTAATAATAAATCTACTAATATGATAGCACATTAATAGGTTAAGTATTTAGAAGCCATATAGTCACAAAAATAGATGTTTGATTGGCAGACCCATTAACATCTTTATATATTAATTATATGTAATAATCATAATACACTAATATTATTCATTAGTAATATTCAACTAGTATATGTCATTAATTTTAAGTATGTATTTATTCTGATGAGGAATATTTGCCTCAACCCAACAACCAACATTATTACCAGCAGAACTCCTGAGGATGGAAATCTGAGGATGGACAGGTGTGCCCCGTGCTATTACCTGACTCCTCCCAGGCTCAGGTGACCTGCAGGCACCAGCTCCCCAGGTCAGCTGCAGTTTGATTTCCACCTCTGCCACCAGCCAGCCCTGTGACTGGGGTGAGGGTTTGCTTGGTTCTTTAGGGAGAACCTGAACATTGAATCAGATAACGTAAGTTAAGTGTTCTGTGTGCATCTTATGTACTGGAAAAGCTAAATATATGAGCAAATGCAATGTGATGAATCATAAATATGAGGCAAAGTGATGAAAGCAGAAAATAAAATGAGCATCATTTGCCCATCCTGTGGTTTTTATTTGTTTGACGATGCCTAAGAATCAACAAAAATGATTCAGTAAATGAAATAGCAGGGCAACGGGAGGAGATATATACACATAATGCCACCAGTTCAGGGGTGTTTATATCAAACACCAGTGATCCTTTAAATATATGATGGGAGAAGATAATATAATTTATCAAACTCAAAAAAGATCAAGAAATGAGGAGGACCCATGTGGAGAAAAACATTTCAAATTGAGGGATATGGAAGAATTGGGGTCCAAGGAGAAACTGCAAACCTACAGCTTTAATTTAACAAATTAGCATGGGAACCATTTTGGAGGTAAATGTGACAGTGTTTCTGAAATTTTATCTGAAGTAACAACAAAATACTGCAAACAGACTTTTCTGTTACTTCTTACCTCTCTTCCTCTCCCCCTCCATCCCTCTCCCCAGCTCTCATTTTTTAAAATAAAGATTATTTAACCTGGAAGATTGTAAAATCTGCTTTAAGGTTATTATTAGATTTAGGCTTTGATGCCAAAATATACAAATGAAGAAACAGACACACCCAGCAAGATATGAATATTAGCATTGGATATGTGACAATTGTGCATTGCAAACAAGTGGGCATTAGAAATTATGATAGCATGATAGTTTAAAAAGCTAAAAAAAATACAAGCACATAAAATACTAGAAAGGAACAGGGCCACCGATCTAACCAAATATGTAAGTTTTTGGAGAAATGTGCAAATGCTGATTGATACATTTGACCATATAAACAAGTAACACCTTTGCACATTTAAAAAATAAAAGTGGCAGACACACTGAGAAAATATTGCAACTGATACAACTTTACAAAATCTTACACGTTAGTAAGAAAAACACTAAGACCTCAACAGAAGAGAGTATAGCGGTATGAACAGATAGCTCAGAGAAAGACCTGTTCGAGAAGAGAAAGACCTATTTAAGAGAACAGTCACAGACTCGTAAGTAATCAAGTTAATTAAAAAACAACCAGGAAATAATGTTTCTTATCTAAAAATTTTGTGAAATTTTTAAAAATGAAAATACCAGTGGAGCCCGACTTCTGGGAGATGCTTCTCTTCATTCTCCTATCGTATATATATAACCTTTTAACATGTGATATGTGTTAAGATAGGTCACTTTCTAAATTATAGAATGAACCTAAATTATTTGAAATGAAATTTCATTCATAGAAATTTTCATTGCAAAAAATGGTCAAAAGAGAAGCGTAAAATAAATCACAGGTAAACTGTTTATATTTACTTTTCCTACCTGCCATTCAGAGGTGAGGGTGTGCACATTTATATTTATGCATATATAAAATATATATGCTTACATATTCACATATATTCTACATATACAGAGAAAGATGTTTCTACAGTAAATTGAGTAAATAGACGTATGTTGGATATATTGTTTTCATCTTGCCTTTTTTACTTAATATCATACAATTATCATTTTTGCCATTTATCTAATATTCTCAAAAATATACCTTTAATGGCTTCATTCTGTCCTACTTTGTGAACAAATTTAATGAACCCTCCTCTGATGCTTTCTATCTAGGTTCTGCTAGAGACTTCTCTATTGCTGACTATTTTGCAGTAAATGACTGCACATGTGCCCTTTGGCACATTTCGAACCCCTGGCTGTTGGGCTCCTGCCGAGATCTGATGGCGTATTTCCATCATAGGGTCACTGCTCCCAGGGACCAGGAGCCTCTGGCCTGAGCCAGCTCATTTGCACTACATGGGCCAGGAGGCTAGGCCACCAAGGGTCCCCGTATGGCCATGCATGACAATGACATGCACAGGGCCTCTGTAACTCACCTGTCTGGGCTTCCTCCCATGTGCCTACTGTGTACCCAGGGCCATACCTGAGGACAGGACTTTGCAAACCATGATGCTAACTTCCGTCCTTTTCCAAATAAATCACCTCCAAATTAATGCAATGGTCAGTTTCATTTTCCCGGAGAGTGTCACCTGCAAAGCAACATATAGATTCATACTTCTCACATTGGGAAAGGCGGTCTCACATATTTCTACCTTTCAAGCCCTCATTGGTCTTAAAGATGTCCTTGCCAGAGTCTTGTAGTGTAAGAAGTCATTCTGGCTCCATAATTATTGAATCTGTCACATTTCCTAGTTGGATACTTGTTCCATAGATTTCACTTCATATAAATGAAACCCCAAAGCTTTCTTATTGCTACTTGCTTAAATTTAAAAAGAACAAAACAGACAAGAAGCATAGCTGTACAAATTAAGATAATAAAATTAGCATTTCCGTCCTCATGAAGAGGTGGAAGAGGTGGCATTCACAGTCACTGCTATGCTTTGATAATAAGTTAAGAGTTTAATCTTATTTTCATTTAAAGAAATGGGACATTCATCTTATTAAAAATAAATATTTTATACATGTGTTCATAATTTCCTTCATAACAAATCACTGTTGGAATTGTTCATATGCTTCCATCTCTTTCCATTTGGGTCTGGCTAGAGTTTGATTATTTCTTCATTGAAGCTGTTTCATCCCATGACATTAATCCTTTGAATTTGTGTCATTAATTTCATACTTGACCCTGAGCTTTTTTTTTTATTACATTAAAGAGTTCTGGAGTAGACTGTGTTCACTTTAGAAATAAGCACTAGCAGAAACACCCAAGTAAGGATACGGTGAAGGTTTTTCAGTTTTATCTCTATGTGTTCCTCCTTAAAATGTGTTTGTCAAAGGTCTCATGGGAAAGTGCTCTCAGGAGGCTGAGAACCCCTGAGCCCTAGTAGGACCTCTGGTCACTCTTTGCTGGCTCGAGGCTGCCCTCCTCAGTGTCCCCTGACAGCGGCAGGGAGCAGCTGTGGGGAGACCCCACTTAGATACCCGGCACCAGCACACATCCCTCTGGAGGGTGATGTCACCTCCAGCCACCGCTGTGGGTGCCTTCCCCTCTCCAGATCCTGGAGGCAGAGACGGGGAGAATCCGGGCCCAGAAGGAAGCACTGCTCGGCACCTACTATGTGCCTGGGAGAACCTGAGATTTGTTTTGGGTTTTGCTTTAATTGCCTTTTTTCCTTTACTGTTCCTTCCACTTTATCGAACACCCACAGCTGACACAGCCTGAGCAGTCCCAGCCCCAGTGACCTCACACCTGGCCATCAGGAGACCCCGTAGCTGTGAGCATGGCCGGGTGTGCACGAACCCCAGCAACAGCCCCGCAGGGCCTTGGGTGAGAGGGGTGACAGGTGTCTTCCTGCTCATCCAAGTCCCCACCTCAAATGTCCTTTAGGCCCCAGAATACCTGCCAGGATCAAGAGTGGGCTTTAGTGAGTGAACCAGAGCTGGCTGATCCTGCATACAGCCACACATGCTCACATTCAGTCACACACTCATGCTCACACTTGGGTGCACACACTCACATGCACCCATGCCTTTTCCCCTGCTTGTTGTCGCCCTCTGGGGTGACCATGTCTTTGCAGAGGTCTCAGCTCGAAGGAGCCGGTGGCAGCCTCTCAGCTTCCTGCAAAGATGCCTTCTGCAGCCGGAGCTCTACGGACCACCCAGTTCACCCGCCCTGTGGCTGGGGCTTTGCCCCTGAGTCCTGCCCACCGGAACACTCATAAGGCCTCTCTCAGGCCAGCGAAGACCTCTGCCCGCAGAGCCTCCACCCCTGGGGGAGCCCTGCCACTGCCCCACTGCCCCACTGCCCAGGATCGGCCTGAGGGTGAGGCACTGGCAGGAGGGGCAGCAGGAGGCCCACCCCGTGGCCAAGACATCAGGACCCCAGGTGGGGCTGCTGCGGCAGGAGGCTCCTGTGCGCTCTGTGAACTATACAGACGAAAGGGGGCAACGCGTCGGGCTCAGGGACAAGGCTGGCAGTTGCCAGGCTGCAAGGCCGGAACATAGGAGTGAAGATGTTTCACCCGTGAAATGGCTACGGGATAATTTGCTTAGTAAACAGCAGAGACACACATACAGGCGCCAGAGGGAGCACTGTGGGTGTTCTATGTACAAATGCTTAATTACATTTCTGTTTGATTTGGTTCTCCAAAGAATTAAAACAGCCTCTCTGCTCTGGCTCTGCTCCCCGGGGCCCCAGTGGCCTCATGCTGAAGCCTGGCGTGCAGCCTGTGGGTGCTGCGTAGGGTTGGCCAAGCTGAGGGCCACGCCTGCAAAGCACAGCTGGAATCTGCCCGGGGACCGTCCCGGGGGCCACTCCCTCACTTACTGCTGAGTGTCAGCGACTACCCCTTGAGGAAGCAAGAAAGTATATTTATTGTCCAAGAACTTGGTGGGACACGTTGCCAATTTTTTATCCTGGGACAGAGCCCTTCAGTGCCCCGTCTGCACAGCAGCACTGTGAACCTTCAGGCCCTTGCTGGGGGGTTGTCGGTGACCTCTGAACCTTGCCACAGTCTAGTTCCTCTGGGAGACTCCTGCAGGGCAGCTGCTCAGCCAGCACCAGGATCCCTCGTGCGGGGTGACCTGCATGCATGATGCTCCCAGGGCACTACCAGGGTCCAAAAGGTCCTTGATACCCTAGTGATGCCCCTCAAGTGCCTCAGCTCCTCAACTCCCTGAGCAGCTGAGCCGAAGCAGGGTGGTACTGGTGACAGTCAGTGAGCATCACGTTGCTTCCATAACATCCCAAGAGCATGAGTTTCCATGGAACCTGGATCTCCCAAGCCTCAGAGAGCAGAGGTACACCCAGGACCTTGCCAAAATGAGATGGCATGTAAGAAATAAGTGTTCCCCCAAATGTCCCTATGGAGCCCTTGAGGTCTTTCTTCAAAATTACTTGGAATCCAGGAATGAGACCCCATCCACCCTCTCACCCTGTCTGAGATGTTGAGGTCCAGGGTCAATGCCATTCTCAGGCTTGGGGAAGTCTTGGACCACATGTCTGTGTCCCCACAGGGCATTTGTGTTGGGGAGATAACCCAGCCCCGACAGCAGGTACTTCCGTTGGCCTCTCCGGGTTCCCACCGTGCGGCCCAGACGTCATGGAGGACCCAGGCCTCTGGGCGCAGATTGTGGGCCTGCCACGGCAGCGCCATGCAGGCCCTGCCTCTGCTGCCCTGGGAGGCTGGTGCTGGAGGGGCAGCAGCTGTGCCATGCGTCTGTGGGCAGGAGCCCTGTGCTATGCGGACCACCAGGGAGGGGAGCCTCTTGCTCCCAGTACGTGTCAGTGCTGGGGAAGCAGGAGCAGCATGCCCGCCTCCCACAGGCACAGCACACCGTGCTCTGCAGGCCCCTCTGGCGTGCAGCTGCTCCTCAGCCCACCTTGGCCCCTGCCCATTCTTTAAGCAGGAACACCACCCCTGCTAACCCCTCTGGCCAACTAATAGTCCATTTGAGGCAGGGTGTGATTTTCTGGAATACATGCATTTTAATGGCCCACAGGGTTTTAGCCTGAAGAACTGACTTCACTCAGTGGAAGGGTCAGGTGGTCCTCACACAGAGGCCACGGATCCTTGGACCCAGTTCCCAGGGCCACTGCCCGTCAGGTAGTCACTCAGTTATTCTCACAGCCCTGGGCCCTGCAGAGTCAGACGCAGGCCACTGATGTGGAGGCCCACGGACAGCAGAAGAGGCTGTTGGGGTCCTTGGCAAACATGGGTTCTGAGGAGCAGGTGGACACCCGAACTTAGACACGTCAGCATGAACTTATGCTAGGCAACCTCTGGTTCTATCAGGAAGCTAAGGGAATGGAGAGTAACAGGGCTCAGAGGCAGAGAGGGTAGTCAGGAGGACCTATGAGGGGGTGAGGTCCATGCCAGCGCCAGGACCAGGAGCTGTGTGGGGTAAAGGCAGATGCAGGCCCTGCCCTGCCTGCAGCAGTCTGGAAAGTGGGGGGCCACCTCCAGGTACCTGGGGAGACTCACCTGGAGACAGCCTTGCCTGAAAGCACCAGGTAGTAGGAGTCCCTGCTGGCCTGGCCCCGGGCCTGTCTGGCCCCAGCCTGGTTCTGTGAAAACGGAGTAGACCTCTGACACTGCAGCTTCCCCTGTGCCCAGTGCACAGCTTTTTCAGGGGGCTGCAGGGAGAAACAAGGAGCAGGTGCCTCAGCAAATAGTTTTCTGCCCTGCCTTCACCACAGGGATGGGGACCCTGAGCATCGCTGGGCCCTGGGACACTCTTGGCTCCTGTGGGTATCCATGGAGAGGGTCCAGAGCACCAAGACCCTGTGTGGGAAAGGGGAGTGTAGTCCAGAGGGCTGCCAAGCCCCTGGGCACACTGTGTGCCCTGTAGCCTCCTCCCCCATGCCTGTAGTTGTGCAAACCACATACACACAGCATGCATGCGCACACATACACATACACATATGCACACTCATGCTATACACATTCCATCACACACAGATGCATAAACACGTATACATTCTCACACAATACATACATACACACATACATGCACACACAAGCACATTCAGCTTTCACATGCATATATATATACTTACAGCACACACACACACAATACACTCACATGCATACTCACAGGTGCATACATGCACATGCACACGCATGGACACACACACACCTCCTCACCACCAGTGCCGCCATGTTGGCCTATTGCTCTCAGGTTTCCCACACCCCAGGAAGCACATTGAGGCCCATGTCCAGCTCCAGGGGCTTGTGGGAGGGGTCAGGGTGCCGATAGGACACAGGCGGCCCTGGTCGCTGCAGCAGGGCTGTGGGGCTCCGGAGGGCGGGAAGGGACTCAAGGGTAGGAGCACGCAGTCCTGCCCTTCTGGAATGCTTGCCCTGTACCCCAGCCATGCCTGAGACCATACGATGGAAGCAGTACACCCCTTAAGGCCACACTTCCAGGGGCCCCCACGTGTCCAGGAGCTCTAGAAGCAGAGGGCAGTCATGTCGGCTGCACGGGTTCAGGTTCAGGTGGCCTATGGAGGCTGGCAGATGCTGCTCCTGTCAGGGTGGGCCCACCAGAGTCCTCGATGGGCTGATGGAGCTGACGGTGATCTAAGGAAGGACCTGGGTTTGTCCTGCCTGAAACAAGTTGTCATCTCCGTCCGGACACAGGCCCCTTGGAGCACTGCTCAGGCCAAGCCAACGTGCCCAGCTTGTGGTTAATGGTGGGGACGCCAGCTCAGGGCCCAGATAGCCCTGAGTCCCTGCACAGCTGCCACTCACTGGCAGGACCCTTGGTGGGCCATGACCCTGCAAAGCTCTGGAGCAACACTGCACCAAAAGTGACCCTGGAGTGTTCAGGGGCCCTGTCACAGCCACTGTCTGGGCCCACCTGCTCCAGGGGGCAAGGGGAGATTGGAGCTTCAGCAAAACCACAGGAAATCAGTCCTGCCCCCAGGGAAATGCTGGCCTCGGAGACCCACGTGTGGCCTCCAGCTCCATGTGCCTGGCCCCCAGCCGCCCCAGGGGCTCAGCAGGACTGTGCTCCGGCCCCTCCCCTCCCACCAGATTACTTCCGTCCCTCCACCTCTCCCCTCATGTCTGTGTCAGGGGACGAGCGGTGTGGCACCAGGACCCTGGGTCTGGACCTTCTCCCTTCTCCCTTCTTGCTCCAATGAGAACTTCAGCAGGGCTGCTGGAACTCAGGTGGGCACTCCAGCCAGGGCATAAGTCCTGGCAACAAGGTGGGGCAACTCCAAGGCCCCCCAGTTCCAGGTAACCCAGGGGTTTCTCGGGATAATGTTCCTTGGTTTGGCTCTTAGGAAAGAATTCCTGACCCCTCAAGGCAACATCCTGGGTCTGAGACCCGAGATGAGTGCCCTGCTGTGGACCCGCCTGTGACCGAGGGAAGCAGCCTGAATTCCACAGGCCTCTTCAGCTGTAGAGTGAAGCCTTCAGGCAAGATCGTCTCTAAGGGTTCCTGAGCTCCAAGGAGCAGATTCTGTTTTCCAGCCTGATAAGGAAACCATCCTAGTAACCTCGGCATTTAGCATCTTCATGCCAGTAGACTTCCCAGCTACCCACAGCTCTAGCAGTACCCCCACGTGCATGTGTGCACATGGGCACAAATGCAAACGTCAGAGCAGGCAGGGCCCCACACTGCCTGTGGTCAGCCCTGCAGCCAGGAGCCTTCCCACCCAGCCAGCTCTAGCAAGGCTATTTTATGGAGAGCTTTTTCCTGAACACCTGACGTCTCTGGTGTGAGCACTGCAAATACCATACACACGTGGACATGCACTTTCAACATTCACACACAGGTGTGCACACCCAAGCTTCAGATTTTGGCCCAGAGTTCACATAAACCCCATTTGTTAGCCCTCTTGAAATTCTTACCACTACAAATAAAGGTGTAAATTATGTAAACCTACTTAAGGAAGCTTATTTAAAATTTACTTTTAAAGAAATTTGTTACCTTTTTCAGAAAGCGGTACACCTCTCTGAGAGCAAGCACCTTTTGCAGACCAGTGTTTGGCCTGGAATTTCTTCAGAACTCCATGCACAGAGGCATGAGTGCCACCTATAGAATGAAATGACAGCCGTATCTCCCCCACCGCAGGAGAGTGGGGAAGGAGGCCCCGCGAGGAAGGTGTCCACAGAGGAAATGGACACCTTTTCAGGAAGTTTTGAATTTTATCATATCTCTTAGTTTATATCATAAATGTAATTAAATTTAGTATATGAAAGATCTGCATGATTTTAAATGAAACAATGGGTCTAAAAAACAAACAAATGTTATGCAATTGTAAATACTAGAGAAAGTAATTATAGGAATAAGGTTTACTCAAAGATGAGAGCACCTTGCTTTAAATTCTAGTCTTTACATCTTAGTTTCAGCAAAAATGAAATTACATAAAGAAGGATTTTCAAGGCTCCAAATCTTCCTTACCCCCAGAGCGCAGCAAAACAGACAGAGCTTTCCATTCTGCACGTTTCACCTAATTTGTTTCTTTGGTCTTCTTGTCTGGCCTTAAATTAGAGCTGTAAAGATACGTAGCATTCCTCTTGGACGATCTCATGAAAGGTTTCTCTCTCCTGTATCTGCTCTCCTTCTCCTGGTCTGGAGCAACAATTTTCTTTTCATGATGAGAAGGATTTTAATTGCAGTGATGGGAGGGAACATGTAGTCCTTTATCTGGAGCCTCTCTGCTAGTTATAGATCTTTAAGTTGCAAATACATCGGGCTTGTAATTTAAATCTGGTTGTACTTTCTATGGGAGATAACTAGGATAAAAAGCAGAGGGCAGCCTACTACATACAAATGCAATCACACCCAGACACACATGCAAAAAAAAAAAAAGAGAGAGAGAGAGAGAAAGAGAAAAAAAAAGAAAGAAAAAAGGATGAACAGAATAAAAACAGCTTGTGTCAGTCTTAAAAAAAAATCCATTTGTGATCACAAATGAAACATTTCCAATCTCATAACGGATAGATCGCTTGGTTTTATTACCAGCCATGCAAAGCAAGACCTCATTGAAAGAAGAACTGTGTGGAGGTCCTGGTTTTCCATTAAAATAATTTCAAAAAGCTTTTTTTTCTCCCACTGAAAGAACCCATTTTGCAAGATGATTTAGCTCAAAATCTGCTGGGAGTAACCCTTGACATAAAGTCATATTGTGCTGGAGTTTAGTCCTAAATTCATACATCAATTATTTACTGTCAACGCCGATTGTATAAGTGTAGAAAATTACTAGGAATGATATTTTCTCTCAGGCAGAAAAAATGTGATACAGCAGATACACCCCACCTAATGTGCTGCCCCACTGTCCAGAGCCCAGAATTATTTATGCATTAGGAAACAGTGCGCTGGGAGCAGGGACAGAGCAGGGAGAGAGCGGCAGACACATTATTTTAAACCTTTCATAACACCCATAAATATTTCATAACAAATAAATAAAGAATGTCGGGCTTGTGTGGAGACAGCTGTAGACGCACGGTTCAGCGCTCCGCAAAGCCCTGGAGACCCCGCTTACCCTCGGTTAAGCCCCCATTCTTTTTAATCATCCACTTAGTGCATTATGGGTAGAGGAGCCCTCCAGGTGAGCGGGACGCTGAAGGTTATGGACGTGAATGCCACTTTTCATCCCACTGCAGTTTTTCTGCCTTTTTTTTAGACAGGAAAACGGTGTCTCCTTATGTTTCCAGAAATCCTATCAAAAGTCTTGTCTAAAGGTTTTCACACCAACGTTACTGACACATGCCGCCTCTACAATTTCTCCTCAAATGAAAAATACTGATTTTATAGCCTGTAGTACCCACTTGTGAGATTGACACCATGAACTCTGCTACCGAATGCTTCCCAGCCATGCGCTTAGGGAGGCACCAGGTGCCTTTCTGACTTTTTTCCATTTTATTGGTTTTCAAATTGATAGGAACCCTGCATGGCCAAAAAAAAAAGAAAGGAAAAGAAACAAAAAATGCACATATGTCAACAGAGCACAGTTTGTTCTTGTGTAAGTGAGCTCCAGAAGGGGTCTATGTGTGCCTGTGTGTGCATGGGTCTGTCCAGTGCGGGGGCATCGGCAGCACTCAGCCGGTGCCGCCCGGGCCTGTTTGTGGTAGCCGGGCGGCCCAGGATGCAGAGCACACAGTGTGCACGTGCTGCGCTCCTGGGCTTCCAGCTCTTGGGGCCAGGACCGTCCGAGGGAGACAGAGCCTGCAGGAACACCTCTTCGGGCAGGAGGGCTCTGCTGTGGTTCTGTTGGCCTCAGCAAGCTTGAGGGGCTCTCACACTCAAGCAAGTGCCCGTCTTCCTTTCATCCAGGGCAGTGGGAAGGAGGGTGCACCACACTCACTTTGTGGGTGGACAGCTGTGGGCAGATGGAGGGGCTCACATGGCCGCTTAGCACCTGGGCAGACCAAGGCCATAAGGTGAGTGGAGCTGAGTGGCCTGGAGTGAATGCCTGGCTGTGGCCTCCAGATGGATCGCAGGCCAGCATAAACTAGCCATGGAGGCCTCATGCGGTCAGAGGCCCGCTCTTAGGACAACGGGACTGTGGAACGCCGGCCTCGGGGCCCGTCGTGCTCTGGGACATGCCCTGCACATAGAGGCAGGAGGCCTACGGTGCTCCCCAGACTCTGTGGGGGCTGCTCCTGAGCAGGACCCGGACCAGAGCTGACTCAGATGTGGGCAGCGTGAGGCCAGGGGCTGTTTGCTTTGTGCAGTCCCCCAGCACCAGGCATCAGGAGCCACCAGCCCATGGGAGCTCTTTTCCCGTCTCCTACACGCTGGCAGGGCATGTGTGGGCCCTGTGCGGGATGAACCCCGGGCCACCCTGAGGTCTCCCTGGCCTGGGGCAGCAGGTCCCCAGGGCAGGCTGTGTGGTACCGATCTGGGATTGGATTTGGTTCTGAAGGCCACACTCAGAGGCAGGTCCTCTGGCCTACCCAGCCATCTCTGGGAAACCTATTTCTCAGTACCAGGTCCGGCGCTTACAATAGTTGGAGTGCTTTCTGCCACCAGGGAGCAAACTCCCCTGCCAGCGGGTCTCAAAGGCCCTGTCACTCTGTCACCCTGCCCCAGCCTCTACCGGAACTCTGTCTCCAGCCTCCGTTCTGTTGGCAGGCCCATCCCTCTGTAGAAAATCAATCCCTTCTTTCCTGCATTTAGGAAGAAAGGTGCTTTGTGAAAACCTACTGAGTCACATTTTGAAGTTTTAATAAACCTCTCATTATTTTTTAAACATTTGAGGATATATTAAGATCCAAATAACCTCTAAATATTTATTTCATTAATACTTAAGTACACATTTATTTCTTACTAATTATCACGCAAGTTGTGAGGCTTACTTACCATGAGCTCATCAGTAATTCCAAGTTTAAAAGGAAGCACAGAATAGACATTAGACATTTAACTTCTTTCTCTCCAGCCATGAGTTTCACCAGCTTTGGGCCCCTTGCTCTCACATTCCTGGTGCCCAGTGAGGAGACACCCTTGGGCACGGGACATGTGTTTACCTGCCCATCACTGATGATTCCAGCCACTCCCTGCTCTGGGGACCCTCAGAGACTCAACCCACAAAATGCCGCCCTCAGAGACAGGAATGTGAGGCTTCGCAGACATCTGGGCGGTTGGGAGTAAAGAACAGAAAGCTTTTGGGGACCACAACTGATTTAGCGCCGACTCCACTGCCAGGAGGGGAGCACTCAAACACCTTCAACCCAGGGTTCTCGCCTTCTGGAGCCAGTCTGTTCCCGCAGAGACTAACTCAGCACCAACCCCAGCTCCATGCTCCCTGTGCCCCTGCTTCTCCAGGGGTCAGGATCCCCCCAGCAGTGAGTGTTACAGGGGCCGCAAGGTTTTCCTGATCATCAACTTCGAACACCGTTTGAAGAAAAGTCTAGGGCATGTTTGAGTTTGGGTTCTGTTGTTGTTCATTGACAGTTTTTTTTAAACAAGGAGACTTTATTTCCAGAATATGAATTTAGATAACATGAAATCTAGGGGACTTGGCTCTATGATTGAGAATCTTCAGTTGCTTCCAAATAGATCACGATGTGTTTGTTGAATACTTAGAGGAAAATCAATCATGTTTTTGTAAATACAGAGGCCTATGTCCACTCCCTGTGACTCCTTCACACAAGTCTTTAGGAAACGGAGGCCAGAGACATTTTCAAGGCGGTCCCAGTGTTGCTTGGGCATCTGCCTTTAAGCCTCTGTCAGCAACTACGCAGGCTGGAATCAATCAGTCTCTACAATTGTGAGTCTTATGTGTGAAAAGAGATCTTCCTTTGCAAAGGAATGCAAAACACTGATATTGGGGAGAAATTCTAAGGTTACCAGTCTGACAATCATGCACAGCACTGCAGCCATGATTGTTCAGTGTCTCTCCCCACAGGCCCCAGAAGACCTGTTTTTTTGGGTGCATTTGGGTGAAATGAGAGTCCTGTTTGTGGCTGGTCCAAACACTCCACGAGACCTGTGCAGAGGCAAGGCCATAGTGGGGGCACCTCCTTGCTACCCATCCAGGTGCCAGTGGCAGTCAGAAACCAGAACAGGCACCATGAACCCCTGGGGACTCCCTGGCACTGGAGCAGCTCCACTGGCTGGCCCTGAGCTGTTGCAACCTTTCCACCAGTGTTTGAGCGTCTCCACCTTCCACTATCACCTTGCTGGCTTAGCTTGGTCATGTGACACTCTGCCTGTGGGGTTGCTTCTCAGGCTTGTGCCCTTTCCTCTGTCACAGTGTGCCTCAGTTTCCCTGTCTGGGGCCCGGTGACAAGAGTCATGCTGGCTGAATCTACAGCCAACAATAGAGCTGAATGGCATAAGCTCCAGAGATACCCCTGGCACACTCACTAGGTCTGTGAGCCGTGGTAGATGGCAGTCCAGGAAGGAGGCTGGCCCACCCACAGAACAGCACACCTGCCCACCCGCTCAGGGATGCAGGGACCCCAGGCCCAGCCTGTTCTCAAACAATCCATGAGATGCCTTTCAGTTCAGATAGTAGGGTTGCAAGAGTCCCTATCAAGCTGAGAAATGTTCCCGGTCCCCTCTGTACCCCCATTTGCATACTCATGGATTCTTTGGGGGACTGCGGAGTAACCCTAATCCATGGGGATTCTCATCCTTTTGGGCTGCACACACCACCTCGGTGCTCCTGGAGGAAGTCCCTGTGTCCCTGGGCGAGTCCCCACAGTGAGTCTCAGCTCCCCTTCACAAAACAGGTTTTTAAAAACTAGTATCTATTGATTGCTGTCTGTGTGCTAGAATCATAGCCAGACTGGATGCATGTTAGTGAGGAAAGCTGCTCACTACCATCCTAGAATGACGAGATGGCAGAAATGCCCACTAAATGCACAGATAATGCACAAACATGACATCATTGTGCTTATTAGCTACACTGGCCATGGCCAAGAAAATCAGTATTTGGGAACTTTCTTTCCATTTTTGCTGAACTCCTATCCTCTTCTGGTGAGCCCCAGGACCCCACCAAGCTTCACTTCCCCAGAGTTCAGGTGATGAAGGGGCAGGCGCTGGGGAACAGGGCTTTCACCAGGCTCTGTGGGTGTGAGGGTCCTATACCTACAATGGCACAAAATGTAGGCGCCAAATGAAATACTGACCTCAAGATCCATTGTCTCAGGGGACTTTCTCCTCATCAGGTGGGTCTCAGAATCTAACATAACCAGATATTTGTAAGAATGGCGATGCACAGCAGAAGTAATTTCTCCCTTTTTTGGCTAAGGAAAATTTGTTAATGTGTATTCTAGCATCCATATTTTTTTAATAAGGTATGATTGATACACACTCTTATGAAGGTTTCACATGAAAAAAACCATATGGTTACTACATTTACCCATATTATCAAGTCCCCACCCAAACCCCAATGCAGTCAGTGTCCATCAGTGCAGCAAGTTACCAGAGATCCACTATGTCCCTTCTCTGTGATACACTGTTCTACCCATGAACCCCCACACAATGTGTACTAAACATAATACCCCCCAATCCCCTTCTCCCTCCCTCCCCACCTGCCCTTCACCACCCCTCCCCTTTGGTAACCACTAGTTCATTCTTGGAGTCTGTGAGTCTGCTGCCATTTTGTTCCTTTAGTTTTGCTTCATTGTTATACTCCACAAATGAGGGAAATCATTTGGTGCTTGTCTTTCTCCGCCTGGCTTATTTCACTGAGCATAATGTCCTCCAGCTCCATCCATGTTGTTGCAAATGGTAGGATTTGTTTCTTTCATATGGCTGAATAATATTCCATTGTGTATATGTACCACATCTTCTTTATCCACTCACCTACTGATGGACACTTAGGTTGCTTCCATTTCTTGGCTGTTGTAAATAGTGCTGTGATAAACATAGGGGTGCATATGTCTTTTTGAATCTGAGAAGTTGTATTCTTTGGGTATATGCCAAGGAGTGGGATTCCAGGGTCAAATGGTATTTCTATTTTTAGATTTTTGAGGAACCTCCATATTGTTTTCCACAATGGTTGAACTAGCTTACATTCCCACCAGCAGTGTAGGAGAGTTCCCCTTTCTCTGCATCCTCACCAGCATTTGTTGTTCTTAGTCTTTCTGATGTCTAGCATCCATATTTATTAGGTGGTGTGACCAGAAGTTTCTACTTTCTGTGATGGCTTAATAGCATGACCATTCCACAGAAAACAACTAAAACCTCTGGGTGAAAGAGAGTCCAAAATAGCTCTGACATGTAAAGAGCATGCAGTCTTTACTCCTGTCCTCACAATGAGAAAAACTAGAGTGCCTAAAAATCAATGTTTATTCTTAGACCCATTAGAGAACTGTGTTTGCAGGGCAAACCGCCACCCAGGGGCCTTGAGGGGCAGAGCCATCCGGAGAGACACAGCCAGGCCCTGCCTCTGGGAACAAATGGTGCTGGAGTCATAAACTGTTGGGAACATGAAATGGTGACTTTGAGGAGCGGCTGGAAGCTGCATGTGGACTATGTGAGAGGCAAAGTTTCCTGGGGCTGCAGTCTTACCAGCCCCTAGTGCTGTCGTTAGTCCCAGGAACCCCACCAAGACCTCTGGTGAAGATCTGAGAAAGGTCCCCTCAAAGCTCTCTCAGTGGGAGGGCAGAGTGTCCTTGTGATATGTGGCCAAAGGGTTCTCCTTAACCAAGGAAAACTCCCAGAGCCTTGCCCAGAAGAGGGGTGCATGCTCCTCCCGCCCCTGCTCCCTCCAGCCCTCTGGCCCTGATGGGAGGAGAAACCTTTGTGAAGGTCACATTGAGGGACTCCAGCCCACCCTTCAGCCCAGTATGACCCTATGGGCAGGCACTCTTGAAGAGGAGCTCTCGAGGGAGCCCCAAGTCACAGCAGAGAAAACAAGGACAAGGGAAGGACAGGACACCTGGTCCCGTGCCTGGAGAAAACCTGAACAAAGATCAAGTCCTGGCCTATTTCCCTCAGATCCTACAGAGTGTGGCTGGCTTTAACCAAACGTGGTAAGCCATGCCAGAGGGCAAGATAAAACACAACCAGAAACACAAAGCATGCGTCAGAACCAGGCTCAGCTGTAACACACACGACGGCATCATCACACAGGGAATTCAAGAACTACTCATAATAACAAGGGCTTTGTGGAAAAAGCAATAAGCAGGCAAGAATCAATGGGTGCTACAAGCCTGGTGATTGAGATTCTAAGAAAAACTCAAAAGAAAAATGCTAGGAATAAAAACACTAGAAGAAATGAAGTTATAAATGCCTTCAGTGGCTCCTCAGTGAGCTCAGCCCAGCTGGGGAAAGATTCAGTGAGCCTGAAGACAGGTCAGTGGAAGCTTCCCAAACTCAAATGCAAGGGGAGAAAGAATGAAGAAACCTCACATACACACACACACACACACAACAAGCAAACAAACACAACATCCAGGAACTGAGGGAAATGTTCGAAAGGTACAGCATATGTAACTGGCAGTCCAGAAATAGCCAAGAACATTCTGATGTTAATGACAAACACCAGACCACAGACCCAAGAAGGTCACTGAACTCAAGGTAGAATAAATATAACTACGTATAAGCATATTACATTGAAACCACAGAAAAGCTAAGACAAGGAAATATTGAAAGAAGCAGGATGGGGAAAGCAAGAATCACAGGAAATCACAAGGCTAAGAGTGAAATCGTCAGTGGGTGAAATATTTAAATTGTTAAAAGAAAAAGACCTGCCAACCTAGAATCCTATAACCTTCGGAAGTGAAACAAAGCTAAAGATCTTCTCAAATGATGAGAGAATTAATCAAGAAAAGATCAAAGAAATGCAAGAAACAGTGAAAGAAGTTCCTCATGGAGAAAAAAGGTGATATAGGTCAGAACCTGAATCCACATACAGGAAATGAGGCAGAGAAGGTGTAAATGTAAAGCACATAAGGTCACAGTACACACGTAAGCAGGACAAGGACATGATGTCATGGGACGGCTGAGGGGGACCTGGGACTTCTCTGCCGGAGGTGTCTGCACTACAACACCTGAAGTAGAACTGTGTTGTTTGTAGGTGGACCTAGATTCATTAAAAATGTATATTGCAAACTTTAGAGGAAACCTCTAATTTTTTAAAAAAGTTTAATTGAACAAAAAGGCAGAAGATAAAATACACAGAATCCTTAATTAAAACAAGAGGAGAGATATAGAAGCCTTTTGCAATAAATAGAAACCACTTACAGACATGGTTGATGGTGCTGATCAACCACTTAGATCAATAATCACCTTAACAATAAAGAGTCAAAATATGGGGGGTGACAGCTAAAAGGATGGACAGGAGAAACAAACACCCCACATTATATTGGAGACTTTGATGACCCCCTGTCAGTAACTGATGGGTCAAGAAGGCAGAAAATCAATAAGGATTTAGTTGAGATTTCACATTCAGTATATTTAAGAAATGTTACTCTTGTTCAGAAAACAAAGACAGAGACAGAGATGGAAATGGAGTTGGAAACAGAGGGGAATTCAGAGGTGGAGCTGGAGATGGAGACAGAGATGGAGAGGTGCCCTTGGGGTCCTGGAGCTGAAGGGGGACCATGCAGCTTCCAGGATAGAAGCAAGCTGGGGCTCTTCCCCAAGCATGAGTTCCCTCCCCTCCATCGCAGGGTCCCGGGGCAGCATGTGGGAGGCGGGCATGCCTGAAATTAGGATGCCCTCAGAAGCTATTGGGAGAGGTTTGAGAGCTATAAGAGCTCTCCTCACAACTGCTGTCCTCAAACTTTAACAAGTCACAGCTATCTGAAAACGCTTGGCCCTTACCCTGGGAAATCTGCCCAGCCTTGTCCATCTGGGGACAGAGCACCCAGCCTGCAAAGATAGCAAGCCTGGGAGGAGGGCTGCAGAGCACCGCAGGGTCAAAGAAGCCCTGCACCCGGGAGCTGGGCCCTCCAGCGCAGACAGACTTCAAGGCCCCATCGATGCTTCCGGACCACAGGTGGCTGCTGAGCAGGGAGGGTGACCAAGGCCAGAGGCAGGACCCCACAAGCGCGTGCTTGCCCGGTCTACGTCTTTACTTCAGTAAGTAAAATACCACATAGGACTGAGCTCACAGTCATCTCCGGTCCTGTCACCCTAAGTTTTTGCAAGGTGCCTCCTAGGCTGAGGAGCACAGACATCCAGCCTCTGCTTGCTGTTTTCCAGCCCTAAGCACCTCTCACAAAACACAGGAAGTGGAAGGGGAGTGAGGCAGTCTGCAAGGTCCCCCGAGGAGGCCGGGGACAAAGCAGGAAGTTGCTCAGGGTCAGTGATCACTCCGTTCCATAAATTGATTCCAAAATGACAATTTGTTAAGTCACTTACATCATGTGCACATACCCAGAATTTAAGCAATGCTAAAGTAATCTTCTATCAATAACCAGATATATTTTATTATGTTTCCCCCTCTGGCAAGGAGGTAACAGTATCACCTATTTCAGCTACTTATGATAAAAGGACATAATCTTCCTAGGGGATGGGTGAAGTTTAAATAGTCTTTTTCTTAGTATCAGCTCATAATTATCCCTAGAAAAACAGAAGTTATGGTTTATCGGTTTATCTAGTCAGGAAACAAGGTGAGAAAGACATATAGATTCAGAAGCATGTAAAGGCACCCAATAGTTGTCTAATTAAATTGTTAAGCAATATTCGTCAGTAAAAATGAAGGCACGAAGGAGACCTGAAGCCGGGTATTTTGAAGTTTCCTCAGTGAGAAGTGAAGGACCTTGCCGTCCTCAATGAGGTCTGGCTAGGACTGGCATCCAGGTCGCAGGACCCTGCTGGTGGGATCTGGGCTCCCAGTCCCGGTGGGTATTCTCACTGAGCCTGCGTCCCGGGCTGCAGCCATGACAGGCTGCTCGGGTTGGCTTGGCTAGTGACTTTCCCCTCAAAGAGGACAGGGTGGTGGGGGCTGGCCGTGGGCACTGCCCTCCCCCCGGGGGGCCAGCTCCTGTTGAACCCCAGGAGGCCAGGCTCTGGGTGGGGAGCGCCTCGCTGAGAGCACAGTGCTGGTGTATTCTCCTTCCAGAAGCCCAAGAGGCTGCTCCTCTGACCTTCACCATGAGGAACTGGTGAAAGCAAGACTCCAGAGGGTGGGCACCCGGTGGGTACCCCCCCGGACACCCCCTGCACCAGCCCGGTGCACCCTGAGCCTCCAGCACGCATCAGGCTCAGCTCAGGCCCCATCCCTGGAAGGCTGCTGCTCGGAAACTCTGCTTCTCTGTCCGTCCCTCCAGTTCTAGGGCAGCGGTTTGCCCCGTGACCTCACTTCTCTGAAGAATCTTGAGACCATGTCAATTTTCATGCATTCAGCTCTATTCTTACTGTGAGCTTGGGACTGGGGCCTTCCAGGGGCCTGCATGCAGAGGTCGGAAACCCACTACCTATAGGGCAAGTAAGGGAGGCATCAGTGCACCTCAGAAAGACGAAGCTGCTGCTCAGGGAGAGGCCGCCTCAGTCCCCAGCGCAGGGGCCAAGGTGTGGGGCACCTCCCGGGGTGCAGGCAGTTGATGGGGTCTTTGCTCCTGGTCCACATCTCAAGCAGTGAGCCTTCAGCACAGGGCCCTGGACACCGTGCGGTCCCATTGGGATCACCCAGCGAGTCCTAGGGCCCCGGTGGCCTGACCGGTGAATGTGCCCTGGTGCTGCCCCAACTTGCGGCTTCATCCAGTCTGGACCGGACCTCCATCTGCGGCCCCCTGGCCATTCCTGAGAGCCGGCACTGACTCTCCTAATCCCTTCCCTTTTTTAAATCAGTCAGTTGCTGCGGTGTTGCAACGACAGCCCCGGTGAGCCTCCGGCCAGGCGCCTCTGTGCCTCTGCTGGTCTGCCAATCACGCAGGAGGGTAAGGGCTGGGCACAGCTGTGGGACCGCTCACCGCTCGTCAGAAGCCCGCACCCGGCACAGACGCCCCCCAGGCTCTGAGCGGCATGTCAGGGGGACGGCGCCCCTGAGCACCCCTTCTAGGAAGGCGGTCAGCTGGGCTAGGGGTGGCCCAGCCCCAGGGGGTCCAACTGCGGCCCTCAGGTCAGGAGTCACCCCTGCCCTGCAGATCGCCCAGCATGGGGGAGAGGAAGACAGGACAGCACGAGGGCCGAGGCCATGCAGAAAGGCTCTGAGGCTGTGCTGACCACATGGCAGAGGGGCACTTAGATGCCGGAAATACTTTTTTTAATAATCAATTTTTTCAGTGATCGATTAATTATCATTTTTAATTATCAATCAGAAATAGTTCTACCTCAGACATTTTGTTCACTTGCTTTAGACAAAACCAAGACCTGGCTTCTCTTTTGCACCGTGATGGCAGGTGAAGGTCACATCAGGCACTTCTGCTTTGGGGCGATGAGAGTGTCCTGGGGCCTGGCCTGCACGCACACGGCCTCCCGGGGAAGCCAGACCTCAGCCTCCACGCCCTCCCTGTGTTTTTCTCAATATATCTCCTGTCACTGCTCTGCTGTGTGCATACCATGTGTTCATTAAAGTTCTAATTATACTCTGTTCTGCTAATCAATTATTAAGAAAATGACAACATGCAAATACGAAGCCAAAAAAATTAAAACTCCGCAACCATCAGCTAACTGTTCCTTCAATTCTTTACAAGTCCATGGTTTTGACTTGCTTTTAATTTTTACTTGAATTCTGGGAGACCTCATTGTCTTATAAACACTGGTATTAAATAGGTGTATTTTTAATCATGAACTACAGCAAGAACCTTGTAATGATCCATAACTACATCTTTAATTTTCACTGGGTTTCTGGGATACCAGCATTCTTGTTCACGGAGCTGAAGAGTGAACTTCACAAACACTTACGGCAGGAGAACAAGGTGGATGCTTTTATTTAGAGATAAAGTGAGAAGACAGAGCTCCTGGCTCATGCCAGAAGGGGACTAGAGAGCCCTGGGTGGTGCACTGTCTTGGGGTTTTTCAGGAAAGGCTAGGGGTGCAGACTTGTAACACCGCCTGCCCTGCCCCAAGGTGGGCTGGGTTGTTGTCTGTTCACTGAGGAGTATGTTAAGAACCTTACTTCTTGACTAGTTGGGCTTGCTTACCAAGTTAGTCTTTTGCCTAGGTTGCAGATTACTTGATTAGGATTAGAGAATGAAAACAGCACATAGGCAAAGTTAAAAACAAGCTGGGCCTTTGAGCAGATTAAGGCACATTGTACAGTGTCCTGATCCAACTGATGCAGTGAAGTCACGGGTTATGCTGAGTACTCTTCTTTATTTGCAGAACATTCAAACATTTCAGGCCAAGTTGCTCCTGGCCTTTTGAGCTTTAACTGATTTCACTGAAGATGTCTATATTCCGAGCCTGGTATTTCTAGCACAGAGAATTAGTGTGACTCTGACTTTGCATAATGCTTAACACAGAGTTTCGATAGAGACTTCTTTGCACATTGTTACATTGTTTTGACTATAATTATCTTGCTTTGCGTTTTTTTTTCTGGAGGCCCTCACCCTACTCTGCTTAAACCCATGGTCCCTCTCTCAAGGGCACATGAGCCCCTTGCCATCGTGTTTAAAATACTAAGAAAATAGGCACCCCTCCCCCAGCCCCTGTACAACATGAAGGTGCTGTCTGTAGTCTGGATATTGCAGGGTGGGAAAACCTTGCCTTGCAAACTGGCTATTCTTGGGCTATTTATGGACCCAATTGTGGACAGATGGACAGAGATGTGCACCACGCCCACCGGCAAGTCCTGCCCACATCTCCTGCGTGGCCTGCTACGCATCAAAGGGATATCCACCAGGGCCACTTGCTCCACCTACATTCCTGCTCTTCTTGCATTTTTATTGGAGACCCTCAGTAGGGCAAACAGCCTCATGGAACAGCCCTGATTTATTTATTTTAATTCCACTAAAAACAGTATTGAGCATTTGGCATTCATTCGACATTCTCGTGACCTCTGATAACCAAGATGCTTTCTGCCCCTGATGACCTAGACTCAGTCATGCTCTGGTTTGTCAGGGAATGAGAGAAGGACACACAGTTTGATAGGAAACACTGAAGGGTAAGATTGGCTTTCTCCAGAGTGACAGCTTGCTGGTGACATTTTGAGTCATTTTTCCTTTCCATTTTTTTCCTGCTTTCCAAGTTCTGCTCAATGAGTTCCTTCAGAATTGCTTTGCAACAAACATGTTTCGCTACAACAGATTTGAATCTTCTTTTGAAAAACCTTATTCTTCATGTGACAAATTCTTCCTCTATCCAATACGACTTTGAATTTAGTTCCACATGCTAAGCACTTTGGGGACCTTCTGCTGGTCTGCGGCCCCGGGGGATGTGCCCCATCCCGGTAGGCTGCATCTGAACTCCTGGGGAAAATGCTGCGGCTGCTGCTACACAACATAACTGTTTCATGAATCACGAGTCTCTCTTGGTCATGAAGAGACACTTAGTCTACTTTATTAGAACATAAAATTATTTATGTGCCCTCCCCCCACATTTTTCTTGTGACACGATCTTTTGTTAAATGCAGTCTGAAAACATGTCATCAAGGGATGCTTCCTGTTTCCCCCTTTGGCACCTGTGCATTTGGGCCCAGTAACCTAGTCCTTTCCTAAGAGCGGAGGCACTATAACCAGATGCAGCCGCCTGGCTTCGGGAGGTCTGGGGGTCCTGCCCTCTGTGCAGCTCATTCTCTTACTGTTCAATGTTTATGTCACAGAAAGAGGGTGGGAAAATGCCAGGTGTGCCCAAAGAGTGCCTGGCACCCAGTGAGCCTGAACGATCCTTAGTTCACAGAAGCTTTACAAGTTGGGCTGGGTGATGGACCCACCAGGGGGCAGGAAATAAGGTGCTTCATAGTGAGCTTAAAAACCACCATTGGACCACCTGAAGGTCATGGATTTCCATTTCCACCACGCCCACGTCTGAATAGAACTAGGGACAAAATAGTCTTCCCTGAAAACAAGTTTTTGCCTGGTGTAAGCTCTAAGCAATTGTTTGAATACTACTGACTTTTAGGAAAATGCACACAAGCTTCAAATGGGCACGTTTGTGTTACTTATGCTTTAATAAATGCCCTGTTCTACTGGGAGGTTAATTCTGAGAAACTTGACGTACACCTGCATGTTTGAGAGTCAGCCTGTGGGGGCCAAGCTCCAGCTGCCTCTTTCATCGTGAATGCAGAGCAACAGCAGCTCAGCTCATGTGAAGATGGACCCAGGGACCTCAGGTCCCCTTCCAGGGTGACAGGTCAGCACTGGCGCTGTCGGCTTCCATTCGGTCTGCCCCTCACAGAAACACTTCTGTGACTTTCCCCAACTTCAGAGAAGTTTATGCTGTGTTTTCACGGGAAGATATTTCAGTGGAAATTATTCTACTGTGGAGATTTTCCCAAACTGTTACATTCAATCTCAAAACACAGTCACAGACAATATAGCAGTTTCCAGGATGCATCAAGAAATGTTTCTTAGATCCACCAAATTTATACTCACAATTGAGACTTTCTTAACTCTTTCGTATATGTTGTGTCATGTGAAAGCAGCTTTTTGAAATGAAAATGAATAAAACGTGTTCTTTGCTCAACTCAGAGTGAGGATGTGGTGACCCACCTGGCTCTGCGTTAAATGCTAACATTGTGAAAAAACCGATTTCGATGGTGTCATTAGAAAATTTGCAGATCACAGAAACTGCAATGTTACTCATTATGATGGCAGGCTAATATGTACATATAGTTCACTTTTCCAAAAATATATATATACTAATGAAACTTAGTGTCAAACCATTGTATTTTCTTTTCTTGTATTAGTTATTTATTTATGTGTGTTTTATTGACATGATTGTATATAAACGTTCAAATAAATTGTTCATTTTTTTGTACTTGTATACTTGCTATTATTTTATTCACTTCAGTGTATGATTATGAGAGAAAATATTTTTGCTGAATAGAGATGGGGTTGTTGAAGCACCATGTCCAGGTCCCAGTGTGAGGCAGGCCTCAGGTTCCCACTCGTCTCGCCCGAGGGCATCCCTCCTGCTAGGGGGACCAAGCTCAGCCATCAGCAGAGCGCCGGGGCCACCCCATGAGGCCCTGACCCCGCAGGTGCCCAGGAGCTTGGCAGTGAGCTGGGCCCAACAGTAGGAAGGGGACAGCCGGCTGCTGGCTGTGAATGGACAGAGTGACTCCAGACGTGTGCAACACCATCCAGATTCAGTTTCAGCTGAGACATCAAGACATGATCATCGGGAGATCTCCCAGGGTTTGGGGGGACAGGTCTCATGGGGAGTTAAAGTGACTTAAGAACAAACAATAAAAGGAATGAAGGCTGGAGGCGCCTGGCCCTGGAGAAATGCAGAAGATCCATGCCTGGAGAGATGCAGCAGGATTTGTGGAAGGCGCTTGGAGATGCCCTGGGGGAAGGGGACTCCCCTGCCTGACTTCATGGGCCTGACAAGCAGTCCTGGAGACCCAAGCTCTTGGCCCCAGGGCTCCACGTGTGAGGGGCAGGTGGACAGTGCTGACACGTTTCATCAATTAACAAATAGGAGGCGTGGCCATAAGGCTATCCTGCAGGTGGTGCAGGGGCAGGTGCCTGTGGGGAAGGGTGCCTGAGTGTGTCCAGGGCACTGTGAGGGCCGCATGCAGTGGGGCAATGGGGGCTGGGAACCAGGAGGGGAAGCAGAGCTGTGGGAGGAGCCTCCCCTCAGGCCAAGGGGCTGTGGGGCCTAAGACTCCCGTGCCCACCAGAGAACCTGTCAGATTCAAGACGGGCCAGGCACCAGGAGCACAGAGCCACTGTGTCACAAATTCCCTGCATTTTGTCCCTTCCCCTCAGGTGCAGGTAGGTGGGGGCAGAAATCCCCACTCAGCCCTCCATGAGGACACACACACACCTGCAGGGCCCCCAGGCGGGGTCCCTGCCTTCCTGTACCTGCAGTGTTCAGAGTTACATGCACCTGAGTTACTGGACAGATTAAGGCTGAGCTGTTCGTTGAGGCAGGGGAACAACTAAGTCCCTGAGCAGCTTGAAGGAGCAAGTGGAGATGTTAAATTCCTCTTGGAATTTCTCCCAATGGCTCTGACTGTCCAGGGCAGTGGTTCCTGTGGCCCCAGCTGGTAGGAGTGATGGGAATGGGCTTCAGGGATGAAAATAATGGTGTGAGCGGTCATCACTGACCCTTCCCACAAGTCATTACGGCTCAAAGGTGTCCCAGGAACCAGTATAGCCGGAGCACGAGGTGCAGGAAGATGGTACAGCTGGAGCATGAGGCGGAGGAAGACAGGCCTGCTTGTGCAGGAGACGTGGCCACTGCAGTCAGCTGGCACTTTGAGAAGTCACTGAGCAGCTTCATAGGGACAGAAGCACCACGCATGAGGGGGATGCTGTTCTACGGCACTGCCACAGGTCCTCGGGAGGCAATCAAGCTTCCTCTCCCCATAAAGGAGGTTCAATCCTTCCACTGAAGAGAGCATCGATGGCCCTAACAATGCACATTAAGTCTTAAAATAGCCAACTGGCTGCACCTCAGTATGTGACTACAAAGCTAAGATAGAAGGAGAAACAAGAATCCAGAGAAAAAGAAGAACAGAAGCCCCTTTATTAGAGCATTTTCTGAACCTCAACCCAGCTCCAGGGTGATGAAGACAGACCCTAACAGGGGGACACTGCTCAGGTCTAGGAGGAAATTGGATAAGCAGGAGGTGCAGACTTAAGGCTAGAACTCCTCAAGGTGGAACAGGTGCAAACAAGCTCCTGTGTGTCATACTGCCTGTGGGTCCAGGGACCTCAGCTCTTGAACACAGATCACACTAGACTAGTGTCCTGCCTGAAGGTTTCAGCCCCGGGCAAGTTCACTGTGGATTCAGTGAGACTGAGAAGAGACAATGGACCGTTCTTGAGGTAAAAGGGTTTATACTGGCATTATTCCCACTAGCGTTATCCAGTGGCAGAGCCCTGGAGTCACATCTGCACCCAGCAGGCTTCAGGCCTGTAATCCACCTCCATCTCTGCCTCTGATCAGAGCCCTGGGCAGAGCTCTTCATATAGTGACTCAGTCAGTAATAGCCTATTGCCTACGGGTGTGGGAGCAGTAGCCTAGCAGCAGGCCAGTTGTATCATCAAGTAGATTAGAGTCAGGTGAGGATCCTGGCCATAGGGACTCCCATTTCCCCACAACTAGGACACAAACCTTTTCTAGAAGAACAAACCTTCCTCCTAGGCCTCAAATAATTATTTAAGTTCACTGATGAGTACACAGTCAGAGGCAGCAGGTCACAGAAGGAAACAAAGTTTATGATAAAAACAAATCAATGGACGAACAAAAAAACCAAAGAAACAGACAACAGAAATACATGAAAAATAACTGCAACTAATGAAGCTGTTTGGCACAGAATTTTAAAAGAACATGCTTGAAAAAGCTTAAAAAAGGAAGGTGTTTCAGCTATGAATGAAAGGAAGGGATCATAAAAATTAACCAGATTTGAAAATATCCACTATGCACCAATCACTACACTGTCACTTCTAGAAATTAACCTAAATTACACATTCAGTACAGACCTTCCCATTGAATTACATGCAGCCAAAGATCTGCAACACGGTAGCTGAGTTGGGGAAAGCTACCCAGAATGCAGGATGGAGCTTCCAAAGGGAGGAAACAGAACAGACAGCAGAAGGGATCTTTGAGGCATTTCATCAGAGTCCCCAGGAGAAAAAGGAGTCAGAGGAGATGATCTTTAAGGTGAAAATGACAGAATTTCCTAAAACTGATCACAGTCAGTACGTTCCTAGACTCAAGAATCCTACTGAGTCCCAAGCAATGTAAGTAAAAGAAAGTCATCACTTCCAAAACACAAAGACAAAAATTTTTTTAAACTTCTGCTTGGCCAAAGAAGACAAAACATGCAGACATTATAAACAAACTCAAACAACAAATTGAGAAGATGATATTTGAGGTTCTTACCCAACACAAGGGCTAATATCCCTTACACATAAGGAGCCCTAGAATTAGGAAGGAACACATTGAAAACCCAACAGAAAATAGGAAAAGGTCACTAAGAGAGAAATACTCACGATCCTTAACAAACATGAAATCCCTAGGATTTGGCCATGCATCACTGAAAACAGCCAGCAGTTGAGAAAGTGAATCTGCCACACGCAAACCCCACAACATCCCTGAATGTACCACGTGTGGGCCTCTGGGCACCACTGCTCTTGGCCACGGCTGCTGTCGCGGCCACACACACATCACAGTGGACCAGTGCCTGAGGCTGGACTCTGAGCAATGGAGAGCTCATTTCTCTCCACTGAAACCTTTTACACGATATCAGGAAATAATCATACAATTACACTGTACAGATTCCTTATGAATTTATTTTAAACCTTCTGTTGCAAACCCAATGAAATAAACATGTTGCAAGATGAGTCATACAGGTGACCCCCCCTGGAGGTTCACCCATCAAGAGGAGGAGCTTCCCCTTAAGCCCCGTGCCCAGGCCACTGCCACACCTGCCCTCCCCAGGGGAGCTGTCTCCCTGGCTTGCACAGAAACCACTCTGCCTGTTTCTTTACAGCTTATCACCCAAGGTGCATTCCTGGGACTGTAGGCCAGCCCTCCCCGCTTTGCATTCCTCAGGCCGCCTAAATATTGGTGCATCTATAGATTCCCTCTCCAAGGTATTTTTCACCTTTTAGTTGGAATCAATTCAAAGACAAGATTCTTCTTGTATGCTGTTAGATTGCAGCACACTTCATACAGGGGAGGCAGGTGGGATAACTGACCATTATCCTTTATTTAAAGGGTTTTCAGCAGAATGCACTGGTTCTCTGCCACCCCCTGAAGCTCACCTGTGATTTCTGAGTGCTGTTAAGAACTCAAGGACTGAAACATAACTGGTAAGTTTTCATTAATTGAAAGCTGAAATTGCTGTTTTTTGAAGCCCACAGTGTCCATCTCTGGCTGGGGGCGCTAATCCAAACTGGCCGTGGCATCCCTGTGATGTGGCCAGGCACCAGGGCGGCTGCCTCACTACCTGGTGTGCAGCACACTCCCAACTCTAGTGCAGTTTCTGCTCCAGACCAGAATTCACACACTTCCCCAGAAGCTCAGTACCTTTCAGCCAGAGACGGTGCCCCAGAAGCACCATTTCTGGGACCGGGGGATCTCAACAGCTGAATGGTCACTGATTCCAGGCTTCCAGGGAAAACAGGATTATGACATCTGAACTATGACATGGAAAAGGATCACCTTGGCCTTTCCACCTCAGATTCAGGCCTGCAGAAATGTGTGCTGAGCATCTTGTTAATTGTGTTGGATTCCTCCTCACCAAAGCCCTGCTGCTCAGACAGGTCACGTCATATCTCATGGCTACTTGGGTGTTTTGTCCCTCTCTGAACAGCATCGGGCATCAGCAGCAGGCACGCTCACCTCAGCGGAACCACCAGGAACATTTGTGTCTGTGGTTTGGCTTCATCCACTTTGGCAGTTTCTCTTTAGCCCTAGTCCAGCCTGCCAGGCCATTACTGCTAGCCACCAGCCCCAGTCCAGCCTGCCACCCCTCTACCACTCGCCACCAGGCCTGGTCCAGCCTGCCACCCTGTTAGCGCTCCCCACTGGCCCCAGTCCAGCCTGCCACCCCTTTACTGCTTGCCACCAGGCCTGATCCAGCCTGCCACCCCCCTTACTGCTCCCCACCAGCCCCAGTCCAGCCTGACACCCCATTAGTACTCCCCACAGCCCCACACCAAAGCTTCTCTGGGGGATTTCCTGCCCTTTATTGTTACTCTGGTAGACTTCTCAGAAACAGCTCATGGGAGCAAAATTTCTTGAGATGTTTAGGTCTTGGCAACAAATGATGAATAACTAACAAAGGTTCTCTGGCCGTAAACTCCACGGGCTCATATTTTCTCTTCCTGGGCTTATTGAACACATTACATAAAGTGTGGAAAAATGTGACAGATATAATTTTCTTTCCCTTATTTATCACTTGCAATTTTTGCCTGGACCCCAAAAGGAATTTTTTTCTTCCTTTTGTTAACATACGAAATTTTCTGAAATACATCTTGATGTTTGTCGTGGTCCAGCCTCAACAGTCGAACAGAGCTACCAAATGACGTGAGGAGACCGGAATAAAGGATACAAGAGAGCTGGGGAGGGCTGATGCTCCTTCGTGTCACCAGCAAAACTTTACTGAAGGTCCAGGATTTATGTAATGCAGTGGGGTTACACGATTCTAGGACACAGCATTATCCAATAGACAATCAAGCCCAGTATTGACGTCAGCAGTAGCCGGGCAAAGGTAGGTTCAGCAGGGTTCTGTTAGTTGCTCATGGAGTGCATAAACAGGTTATTCTTTGTTCTCTATTCCTGCCGCATCAGCAAGTGGGGGAAGGCAGGCCAGAAGCAGGGGCGGTGTTTTCACACATCCTCAAGGTCTCCCTATTTTCAGAGTGAGGAGTCTTGGCTCTCTTCAAGGACAAGATATGTTTTTGTGGGCAGATAACTTCCAAGGACTCCACCGGCTGTTCTCAAGCTTGTGCTTTCCCATGCTGTATTCAGACATGGGGGAAGGGACATAGCCCCGGCTCCCAACAGATGTTGGCCTTTTAGGTGCAAGTTCTCAGACACATGCCATGCTCTTTTAATATTTAGCCTCAGGTTGTCTTCTTCACTTAACTCCAAGGATGTTTTCTTGAATTATAGCATTTAGTATTTTTCTGCTCCCTCTTATTTACATGTTGAATTTTCTTTGCCTCACTTCAGGGTTTCACTTTCAAATCCTTTCACCTCAACGTTTTTATTTACCTCAGTCCTGTGTGTTTATTCGTCTGCATGTTTCCTGTGGCTCATGGCTCATTTCTGATTCTCTTCCCCTAGCCATTTTCTAGGTTTCTCCACCTCATTCTGAGTGTGTCTAATTCTGATCCATGTGTTATTTCCTAACATCCTCTATGTTGCCCACACCAGCACATTAGAGGCATGCCTGCCCATCCTGCCTGCTGTCATTGGAGGGATGTTATTCTGTCCCCTTTCTTGTCTTGAGAAAGCTTTGTTTGAGATTTTCCTTGGTACTTTTTTGCTGTTCATCTTTAGTTGGACTCCATTTTCCAAACTGGAGAAGGTGGTGGAGCTCGGGCTATTCTCTCCATCTTCAAAGCCATTTTCCTTTACTGTACAGGATGGCTGTGGCTCACCAAGATTCTCAGCTCTGTCCCCCCCCTTCTTAGGGCCTCTCCTCCTGCACCCCCTCTGTTTCTGTCCTTCTCAACTTTGTGTCTAATTGAAGCAGTTCCTCCTTGTGGGACTAGCAGCCCAAGGGGCTGGACTTGGCCAGCTGTACCTCAGCCTCACCCACTCAGAAGTGGATGGACTCTTCCCAGCATTTCTCCCCTGCCCTTAGGGGTGGAGGCTTTCCAGGAGCACCTGTCAGATCCCACATTTCCCCTTTGCAGGCTCATTGGACACCCTGTTGCTTCCTCTGCCTCTTCCACAGAGAAGCCCTCACCCAGAAGCCCCCTGACTAGCAGCTCTTACTCATGCGCAGGTACATAGGTTCATGGGGTGGGGCTTGCTCCCAGTTTTGTAGCAAAAGTTACTAATCTGTTTTTTTATTTCACTATCAAGTCCCTGCCTATTTTTATGTGTGGATTCAGGGATTCAAAAGCTATTTCACAACCGCAGGCTTGTCTCAGGACTGTCAGCCTTTACTTTTAGTGAATTAAATGAAGAGGACTCATTTAATCTCTGAACAACTCTTCCAGACATGATGGGTGACACACATGATGGGGGCAGCAGGACCCTTTGTTCATATGCACTGGGTCTGTTTGTGTGAATAACAGATTCTGTAACTTGTAAGTCCAGTTTAGAAGAAATCTCATAATAGGAAGCTCAGACTTTTAAATCAGAAACAAGCGAACAAAACGATGTTCCATCTCAAACCTGCTTTTTTAGGCACTGGCACATGTCTTCCAGCAAAGATACTTCTCCTTGGTGAATACAAATTTCAACACTTCATTGAGAGCACAAATGTGGTGTGAGGGCCCCAGCCCCCCTTTGAGTCTGTGACAAGGTCCACCAGCAGAATAAATATTTTTCCTTCAGCCACTGAAGGAAGCATGGCCCCTTTGCTGCATCTCCTGTGATGTTTGCTTTTAGTCTCTGAGCTGTTTCCCATACATTCGAGGATTTCTCTTAACTTCAAAGCTGAGACGAAGTGGGTCTCATGGAAATTGGTTTTCTCTTTTTCTACTTTTCTCCCAGAGATTTTGATGTTCCCTGGTTGACATTATTTTTAAAGTTTACTTTTCTTAAATTATAAAGTGATTAATTGTGGCACAACTAACTTAGAAAAATTATAATATCTAGACAAAGAGGAAGGACACAAAAAGTACGATTAGAGGATACCAAGATTTATGTTATATTTTCTTCCTTCTGTCTTTTCAGATAACAGTGAAATAATGCTTTTAGCAACTAAAATAAATTCCAGGCAATATCTTAAGTTAGCTGCCTGGGCCAGATTCAGCCTATGCCTGCTCTTTTACAGCCCCCATGCCAAGAATTTAGTCGTTTAGCTTCTCAAGTGGTTAAAAAAAAAAAAAACAGGCAAAATAAGAACATTTCACGACATGTAAAAATAATCGAGATTCAAATGTCTGTATCCATAAATAAGTCCGGTCGGCGCTGTCACCATGCCTGCCAACAGGTCATCCATAGCCACTCTCATCCTACAAGCTGAGGTGGCTGTGATAAAGAGCAGGGTGTTTGCGTCTGGATCAGGGTGAGCCTGCAGGCCCGGGGCTGTGCACTCAGGTCCTTCATCCCCACCCTCTGCAGGCAGTCATTGTTTTTGATCCATGTACAATAGAAAGTGAGACGCCAGTGAAGGACCTTCCTAAACACCCATTCAGGAAGCTGGGCTGTCCAGACTGAAACTCCGCTGCCCCTCAGCCACTCTGTTAGATAATTTCTATGCATGACTTTTACACATTTAATATATATTCATATTTATATATATATAATATGCTTAAGAGCATGTGCTGCATGCAGTTAATCTAATTGTGCATCATTCTTATTGTTCCAGGTGCTGAATGATGTTTCATACTATGGAAGCCACCTATTTGGAGGTCACAGTTAAGGTCAAAGAATGCTCCTGTACTGTCAGATATTAAGTAATTTTTAATTTTTTTCTATTAAAATTACACTAAACTATTTTCTACCTATGTCTACTATAATAAAGGCTCCATATCTATTTATTCTCTGTGTCAGAGGCACTGGGTCACACTATGTAGTTTTCAGGTTCAGGACCCACATTCCCAGGTTCCCTCCAGACAGATCTGTGCTGTTTTCACCCCACCTGCCATGTGTGCGGGCACCCTGTCCCTGCACCTGGCAGAATTGCGGTGCCATGACTCCCTTGTATCATTTTGAGGGGTGAATTTCAATACCCAATTTAACATGCAATGCATTCAGTTACTAATGAAATGGGATATGTTTTGGCATTTTTGGTTTTTTTAATTTGCCTACTGATTTTTTTGTACATATTTTCTATTACTTTCTGTTAATTTTCAAATATATATATATAAATTATATGAAATACATTAGCCTTTTTTTCCTGTCACATTTGCTAAAAAATATGTTTCTGTATTGGTGACATTGTCCTTTTAATATTAAACTGTTTTACAAGTGCAAATATTCAAACTGAGGTGTGGTGCCCTTGCTTTTGTGCTTAGGATGCCTTCTCACTCTGAGATGGGCTCATAGCCACACTGTCATCCTCTGCTTTTCTTATTTTTGGTCTTTCGCATTTCACTGAAGCTCCATTCCCTCCTCCTGCCCCCGCGTCCCATTCCCTAACTGCGGACCAGAGGGCTCCAAGGAGCGTCAGACAGAGAACCGCCTGGTGCCCGGGGACGTCTCCTCGGCCCGAGATGCAGTCTCTGCAGGTCAGATCTGCCCAAAGGAAGAGGCCCAGGGGCAGTGGCCCCCAACCTTGGTGCCTGTCTGCACCTTGTCATCTGCCACACACACTCCATCACAAGGTAAAGCAAAATCAGGCCAAGCCACTGGGCTCAATGAAAGTGGGAGACACCAAGCCCTTACCTACGCATGGGAAAAAGTCTTAAACTCACCGTTCTTCCAGCTCAGTGGCTCCTGTTGGAGGCAGGGCTCCAGGCTCAGCTGGTGGGGGTCCAGGCTGCTGGAGGAGAGGCCCGGGCTGTGAGGAAATGCCACCTCACAGGGGCCTGGCCACTCAATGGTGCCCGTAGGAGATGGGATGGCTCAGCATCATAAAACAGTGCATGCACAGAGTGATTAGGACTGGCCCAGGCTGACTGGGGACCATGGCTGGCCTGAGGAGACGCCGACTGCGCAAGACTGCGGATTGCAGCCCTGCAAGTTCAGGGTGGGGCCTCAGGGGGGCCCGAGTCCCCTGAGAGAGAGCACATCTGAGTTGGGGGGTCAGAATGTCAAGGAGCCAGATCCTCAGGTTTGTCTAGTGGGAAACATATGGTGAGGGTTGGGGAAGCAGGGGCAAGTTCTTGTTTATGGGGAGAATACCTGAATCTGAGAACATATGTGGCTGTTAAACCTCTCAGGTCTATAAATCAGCCTCTTACAAGAGAACAAATTTCAGAAGAAGTGTTGAGCCTTCCTGAGATTCTTCCATGGCAAGAAAACCTGTGAAAACACCCTCTTCTTTCCTGTGACTCCAGGAACCTTGGCCCTGCTCCTAGGATTCAGCCCTTTCTCGGACTTTCCTCTTGTTTTCTGCTTCTGACCTTTACAGTACTTTCATGAGCATCTGCTATAATTCTCTCTCCTTTTCTTTATCTTCTTGTTCCCACAAGCTGACCTGAGTAAAGGAGTCATTATCAGCAGGCCCACCATGGGCCCAGACATCCCCAGTCAAGACGCTGAGCAGAGGGAACACGGGTCAGTCCTCCCTGCATTGTAACACACCCGCCAAGGGTGTGAGCGGGAGTCCAGGGGAATGTGTGTGAGCCCCAGGCACAGCCTTCAGCCGAAGGGAGCCCGGCCCCGTGGGTCATAACTACTCCCTACCGCAGGAACCGTCTGGGCTACTTACTTATTGACCACAAGCCACAACCGCCTGTGGGCCGCACATTGGAAATTCAGTCTACAGACCAGCACCCCAACTGCACTGTTTGCTGCTGGGCAGTGTGTGCTGAGCACTAGGCCCAGGGAGGCCTGCCAAACCCTAGCACATCCCTGGCAGTGGGAGCTGAGGGCGGGGGACGAGCTCCCAGAGCTTGGGGATGGAGAGTGGCAGGAGGAGTGGCGGGTGTGTGGGAGTCTGCACACACAGGCCCCATGGAGAAGGAGCCCTCTGAAAGCAGAAGGGAGTGAGAAGGGAGCGTGCTGCCGGCCACCACCCACCCCGGCAGGTGCTAAGCATAGTTAGTATGGACGGTGGCAGCCAGCCCACTTCTCAGCCCAGGGACCTGGTGCCATGGAGGCCAAGGGCGACTTGGCAAAAACCTACTGGGGAAATGGATGTGGTGTTAATTAGCTCGCACGGTGTTAGCTGGCACGTTCAAAGTGATGGTGACCAGAAGCACATGCTCCTCGGGTCCTACCTGTGGGCAGTGTCACCAGGCATGTGTAACAGCACCTGACGGGGCCTGGAGGGGCTGTCAGGAGGATGCAGGAGGGTCCCCCAAGGCCCCAGGTGACAATGTCCAGTGGCCACACCTCTGGGAGGACGGGGCCCACAATTCACACGGCCAGGGTGGTGTCGGTCGCCTAATGTGGTGCGGGAGTCGCTGGGGTCCCAGGCCAGCCTGCATCCTGTGTGCCAGTCTCCAGGGTCTGCTTGGCCTCCTGCCCCTCCAAGGCCAGCCACCCTCCATCACAGAAGAATGCGGGGACCCTGGCAGCAGAGAGGCAGCCCACCTTGTGCAACATGAGTAGCTGGGAGCCTGGGACACAGTGGGGTGGCAGGTGGCACCCTCCCAGGGTCCTGTAGGGCAGCAGCAGCCTCCAGGAAGGCTCTGGACACTGCCACATGGGAGACACGTCCAGTGCCCTGCACAGAGACCCCTCCTTCCAGACACACTCAGGCCTCTGTTCTCCTAGTAGAATCGACAGACACATCAAGTTTAGGTGGAGATTCGATTCAGTTCTGGGTCCAAGTCACATTTTATTTCAAAACCAAATGTAAAAACGAGATTGGCAGCATGAGAGGAGAGACAGAGGCTTCCTCCTAAAACTAGATACAATTAGAAAATTTAATTGGTGTAACTAATCCTGAGAGAGCAACAGGAAAGAGAACAGCATCAGACTGCACACACCTGGAGAAAAGAGCAGACCTCAGAGAACAGGGTAACGTACTGGAGCTGTGGCTCCGCGGGACCCAAGCCCCTCCCCAACCCCAACTGACCGGCGGGAGGAAGACAAACGGAGCAGGGAGGGAGTGGAAGGCTTGGGACTGCTGAATACCTAGCTCTGGAGATCTGCTCTGGGAGCACAAACCTACATTTCATGGTGCTTTCATGAGACTCGCATGGAAACTTAATACAGGCAATTCCTGAGGAGACTGGGATTCTGGCTGCTTGTGGAAAGCAGGGATCCATATCTGGCTGCTCTGGGACAAAAACTTATACATGTGTGCCCAGCCCACTGGCTCAGGCAGTGGAGACAGGCACAGGAGCCAGGAGGTGGGGAACAGCTCTTTCCTACCACCAGTACCACTCCCCTGTGACCCCCGACATTGCTTCAGGGGCTCAGCAGCTCCAGTATAGAGCTTCTGGACACTAGAGGGCGCCATATACAAACATGAAATGCCAAAGGAACCTTGTCCAGAGTAAAATTGTTAATACAACTCCTGAGAAAGATTTAAATGATATGGACCTCATGACTCTTTCTGAAAGGGAGTTCAAAATAAAAATAATCAACATCCTAACAGAGGTATGGAAAGACCTCCAAGAACTGAGGAATGAATTCAGCTCAGAGATCCAATCCTTAAAGAACACAATGGAGGGTATTAAAAGCAGGTTGGATACGGTGGAGGAGACAATAAATGGAATAGAAACTAGAGAAGAGGAATACAAAGAAGCTGAGGCACAGAGAGAAAAAAGGATCTCTAAAAATGAAAGAATATTGAGAGAAATGTGTGACCAATCCAAGCAGAACAATATTTGCATTATAGGGATACCAGAAGAAGAAGAGAGAGAAAAGGGGATAGAAAGTGTCTTTGAGGAGGTAGTTGCTGAAAACTTCCCCAATCTGGGGAAGGAGATAGTCTCTCAGGCCATGAAGATCCACAGATCCCCCTACACAAGGGACCCAAGGAAGACAACACCAAGACACATAGTAATTAAAATGGGAAAGATCAAGGATAAGGACAGACTGTAAAAGCAGCCAGAGGCAGAAATAAGATCACATACAAAGGAAAGCCCATCAGACTAACAACAGACTTCTCAGCAGAAACCTTACAGGCAAGAAGGAAGTGGCATGATGTATTTAATGCCATGAAGCAGAGGGCCTGAAACCAAGATTACTTTATCTGGCAAGATTATCATTTAAATTTGAAGTAGAAATTAAATAATTTCCAGATAAGCAAAAGCTGAGACAGTTTACCTCCCAAAAACCATCTCTGCAGTCTATTTTGGAGGGACTGCTATAGATGGAAGTGTTCCTAGGGGTGGATAGCTGTCATGAGAGGTAGTAAAATTATGGTAGGGAGGGTGGAGCAGCTGATTGCGAGGCAAATGCAAAATTAACTTGACTATCCCCAAAGCCAATCAAGGGATAGAGAAAAAGTATAGAATCTGATACCTAATATATAAAGAATGAAGGAGGAAGAAAAAGGAGGAGAAATAGAAAAGGACCTTTAGATTGTGTTTGTAACAGCATACTAAGTGAGTTAAGTTAGACTCTTAGATAGTAAGGAAAGTAACCTGGAACCTTTGGTAACCACGAATCTAAAGTCTGAAATGGCAATAAGTACATACCTATCAATAATCACCCTAAATGTAAATGGACTGAATGTACCAATCAAAAGACATAGAGTCAATGAATGGATAAAAAAACAAGACCCATCTATATGCTGCTTACAAGAGACTCACCTCAAACCCAAAGACATGCACAGACTAAAAGTCAAGGGATGGAAAAAGATATTTCATGCAAACAATAGGGAGAAAAAAGCAGGTGTTGCAGTACTAGTATCAGACAAAATAGACTTCAAAACAAAGAAAGTAACAAGAGATAAAGAAGGACATTACATAATGATAAAGGGCTCAGTCCAACAAGAGGATATACCCATTCTAAATATATATGCACCCAACACAGGAGCACCAGCATATGTGAAACAAATACTAACAGAACTAAAGGAGGAAATAGAATGCAATGCATTCATTTTAGGAGACTTCAACACACCACTCACCCCAAAGGATAGATCCACCGGACAGAAAATAAGTAAGGACACAGAGGCACTGAAAAACACATTAGAACAGATGGACCTAATAGAAATCTATAGAACTCTACACCCAAAAGCAACAGGATACACATTCTTCTCAAGTGCACATGGAACATTCTCCAGAATAGACCACATACTAGGCCACAAAAAGAGCCTCAGTAAATTCAAAAAGATTGAAATCCTACCAACCAACTTTTCAGACCACAAAGGTATAAAACTAGAAATAAATTGTACCAAGAAAGCAAAAAGGCTCACAAACACATGGAGGCTTAACAACACACTTCTAAATAGCCAATGGATCAACGACCAAATTAAAATGGAGATCCAGCAATATATGGAAATAAATGACAACAACAACACAAAGCCCCAACTTCTGTGGGATGCAGTGAAAGCAGTCTTAAAAGGAAAGTATATAGCAATCCAGGCATATTTAAAGAAGGAAGAACAAACCCAAATGAATAGCCTAATGTCACAGTTATCAAAATTGGAAAAAGAAGAACAAATGAGGCCTAAAGTCAGCAGAAGGAGGGATATAATAAAGATCAGAGAAGAAATAAACAAAATTGAGAAGAATAACACAATAGAAAAAAATCAATGAAACCAAGAGCTGGTTCTTTGAGAAAATAAACAAAATAGATAAGCCTCTAGCCAGACTTATTAAGAGAAAAAGAGAATCAACACACATCAACAGAATCAGAAATGAGAAAGGAAACATCACAATCGACACAACAGAAATACAAAGAATTATTAGAGACTACTATGAAAACCTATATGCTAAGAAGCTGGAAAACCTAGAAGAAATGGACAACTTCCTAGAAAAATACAACCTTCCAAGACTCACCAAGAAAGAAATACAAAATCTAAACAAACCAATTACCAGCAAAGAAATTGAAGTGATAATAAAAAACTACCCAAGAAAAAAACCTGTGGGCCAGATTGATTTACCTCGGAATTTTATCAGACATACAGAGAAGATCTAATACCCATTCTCCTTAAAGTTTTCCAAAAAATAGAAGAGGAGAGAATACTCCCAAACTCATTCTATGAAGCCAACATCACCCTAATACCAAAACCAGGCAAAGACCCCACCAAAAAAGAAAATTACAGACCAATATCCCTGATGAACGTAGATGCAAAAATACTCAATAAAATATTAGCAAACCTAATTCAAAAATATATCAAAAGGATCATACACCATGACCAAGTGGGATTCATCCCAGGGAAGCAAGGATGGTACAACATTCGAAAATCCATCAACATCATCCACCACATCAACAAAAAGAAAGACAAAAACCACATGATCATCTCCATAGATGCTGAAAATGCATTTGACAAAATTCAACATCCATTCATGATAAAAACTCTCAGCAAAACAGGTATAGAAAGCAAATTCCTCAACATAATAAAGGCCATATATGACAAACCCACAGCCAACATTATACTGAACAGCGAGAAGAGATCAGGAACAAGACAGGGATGCCCACTCTCCCCACTGTTATTCAACATAGTACTGGAGGTCCTAGCCACAGCAATCAGACAAAACAAAGAAATACAAGGAATCCAGATTGGTAAACAAGAAGTTAAACTGTCACTATTTGCTGATGACATGATATTGTACATAAAAAACCCTAAAGACTCCACTCTAAAACTACTAGAACTGATATCGGAATACAGCAAAGTTGCAGGATACAAAATTAACACAAAGAAATCTGTGGCTTTCCTATACACTAACAATGAGCCAATAGAAAGAGAAATCAGGAAAACAATTCCATTCACAATAACATCAAAAAGAATAAAATAACTAGGAATAAACCTAAACAAAGAACTGAAAGACCTATACCCTGAAAACTGTAAGACACTCTTAAGAGAAGTTAAAGAGGACACTAACAAATGGAAACTCATTCCATGCTCTTGGCTAGGAAGAATTAATATCATCAAAATGGCCATCCTGACCAAAGCAATATACAGATTTGATGCAATCCCTATCAAATTACCAGCAACATTCTTCAACGAACTGAAACAAATAGTTCAAAAATTCATATGGAAACACCAAAGACCCCGAACAGCCAAAGCAATCCTGAGAAAGAAGAATCAAGTGGCAGGGATCTCACTCCCCAACTTGAAGCTCTACTACAAAGCCATAGTAATCAAGACAATTTGGTACTGGCACAAGAACAGAGCCACAGACCAGTGGAAGAGAATAGAGACCCCAGACATTAACCCAAACATATATGGCCAATTAATATACTATAAAGGAGCCATGGACATACAATGGGGAAATGATAGTCTCTTCAACAGGTGGTGCTGGCAGAACTGGACAGCTACATGCAAGAGAATGAAACTGGATCACTGTCTAACCCCATACACAAAAGTAAATTCAAAATGGATCAAAGACCTGAATTTAAGTCATGAAACCATAAAACTCTTAGAAAAACACATAGACAAAAATCTCTTGGACATGAACATTAGCGACTTCTTCATGAATATATCTCCCCAGGCAAGGAAAACAAAAGCAAAAATGAACAAGTGGGACTATATCAAGCTGAAAAGCTTCTGTACAGCAACGGACACCATCAATAGAACAAAAAGGCATCCTACAGTATGGGAGAATATATATAAATGACAGATCCAATAAAAGCTTGACATCCAAAATATATAAAGAGCCCCCACACCTCAACAAACAAAAAGCAAATAACCCAATTAAAAAATGGGCAGAGGAGCTGAACAGACAGTTCTCCAAAGAAGAAATTCAGATGGCCAACAGACACATGAAAACATGTTCCACATCGCTAGTTATCAGAGAAATGCGAATTAAAACCACAATGAGATATCATCTCACACCAGTAAGGTTCACCACAATCCAAAAGACAAACAACAACAAATGTTGGCGAGGTTGCGGAGAAAGGGGAACCCTCCTACACTGCTGGTTGGAATGTAAATTAGTTCAACCATTGTGGAAAGCAATATGGAGGTTCCTCAAAATGCTCAAAATAGACTTACCATTTGACCCAGGAATTCCACCTCTAGGAATTTACCCTAAGGACGCAGCACTCCAGATTGAAAAAGACAGATGCACCCCTATGTTTATTGCAGCACTATTTACAATAGCCAGGAAATGGAAGCAACCTAAGTGTCCATCAGTAGATGAATGGATAAAGAAGATGTGGTACATATACACAATGGAATATTATTCAGCCATAAGAAGAAAACAAATCCTACCATTTACAACAATATGGATGGAGCTAGAGGGTATTATGCTCAGTGAAATAAGCCAAGTGGAGAAAGACAAATACCAAATGATTTCACTCATCTGAGGAGTATAAGAACAAAAGAAAAACTGAAGGAACAAAACAGCAGCAGAATCACAGAACCCAAGAATGGACTAACAGTTACCAAAGGGAAAGAGACTGGGGAGAATGGGAGGGTAGGGAGGGATAAGGGCAGGGAATAAGAAAGGGGGTATTATGATTAGCATGTATAATGTTGGGGGTGGGGCAAAGGGGAGGGCTTTGCAGTACAGAGAAGACAAGTAGTGATTCTACAGCATCTTGCTATGCTGATGGACAGTGACTGTAATGGGGTTTGTGGGGGGGACTTGGGGTAGGGGAGAGCCTAGTAAACATAATGTTCTTCAGAAAAATAAAAATAAATAAATTTAAAAAAACACAAAAAACAAATGTCACGGCACACACTGTGTGAGCAGCAGCCAGCTGTGGTCAACACAAGCCATGCCTTTGGGGAGCTGGCCATGCAGCATCCACCCTCCAAGCACAGGAAGAGCCACTTCCTGCCCCATGCCGCTCACCCCGCAGCCCTTCATCTGGCTTCCTGGGGGCCCAGGATTCTGGTGGCTGGAAGGGTGACTCCAGAGGCCTTGCCTGGGCACGTGGGCTGAGAGGTGCCACCTCCCTCTGAGGTCCATGCATCCTCCTCTGCACTTTGCACACAGTCCATGGTCAAACTGGGCCAGAGACGAGCTGTGAGTGAGAAAAAGCCCCTGGGCTCAGCCAGGCCACAGGGTCCCATGAACTCTCAAAGCTTTGGAAGAAACCCCAGACAGGAAAAGTGGGAAAACTCAGACCAGGGTCTTAAAAGTGAAGCTCACACCTAGTGGCTCACCACCAGTGGTGACCCCTGAACGCAAATGACCCTTGATGAAGATCACGTGTAGGCCTGGCCACCTGCCCAGGAGGGGCAGATATTAAGGCACCCTGCCTGCAGGTCAGCGCCTCCCATGGGCGGGCGAGCACCAGTCGCTTCCCAGAGCCGGGGTGCTCAGCTGGGCAGGCCTCCCTCCCAGCGCTGAGCCAGCCTGGCTCCGTTGTCCATCCTGGCCCTGCCCCTTCCTGCCTCCTCCCCCCCCGCCTTCCCACCTTCATTCCCTCCTCCTTTCCTTCCTCCCATTACCCAGTTTCAACCTTGGGTAAAAGCACATGTAGAATATGACCACTTCTGCCTTAACCAGAGGAAGAGGCGACCCCAGAGGCTGGAGTGTCCGGAGGGCTGGCTGGCAGTGCCCTAAGGAAAGCCAGCTCTTAACTCCTCTGCTTTTTGCTGGAGAGGCGTGTTCTTGGGAAACCACCAGCGTTCAGCGCTGTGAGGTCACGGACAAAGGCGTGGCTGTGACTGTCCCCTTTGCCCCACTCCTTCTGAAGTGCGTCTTTGGGCACAACACTTTCTTTGGCAATCACAGAGCCAGACACAGGCACCCCCGAAGGACAGCCGGGCCCCTCACACCCTGCATCTCATGATCCCTCCTCCATAAAGGGCAGACGGTTTCCAGATGAAAAACTCTGGACACCACAGAACAGAGTGCCACCCACAGGCAATGCAGGGCAGGGGAGTAAACCGGCCCGATGTGCTTGCCAGAAGAGCAGGTGAGGATGCACGTGGTTGGGGGGCGGCAGCTGACACCTAGCGGTGGTCAGGTTCAGTGTCCCCATGTTTCTAGGTGAGATGGGAAGGTGACGGTTTGTGCTTTAGACCCTAGGGCTTTTGTTCACAGACCCAGGCCAGCCTACCTCCTTCACCAGCTCACAGAAGACCAGAGAACATGGGGTCAGCTACCCAACCTGAAAGTGATGTTCTCGCACACGCCGAGGTGGAAGAGCCAAGCTTCTTCCTGGAGGGGCGTCAGGGTCCATGATTGGCTGGGCTGGGCTCCGGATCCCCACTAGCAGGTGGTCTGGAGGGTCTGATGTGACTCTGCACAGGCATCCGTACAGGCTCTCCGTGCTTACCCACAGCAGCGCAAGTAAATGAGTTGTCTGTTGTTCCTTTCAATGCTGAGTCCCAGGGCTGGTGCTCACGCTCCTCACGGAGTCCTCTGGGGAGCAGGTCGGATCAGCATCTGTGGCCTGCTGGGGCCTCTACACCATGGTCCGCACAGACCTGGGCAAACTTCGTCATCCAGTCTCCCCATGGACGTGAGGGCTTGGCCTGCCTGTTCTGTTTGTTCCCTATCCAGGGCACAAGCCAGACACCTGCAGGGGACAGGCAATGGATGAAAAGCTTTGGCCATGGTTCCATTTTAAGGTCAGTTGTACTAACTTGATTATTATGATAAAGAGAAAATAGCAAAACAGAGTGACTGCCAATTGTCAAAACGAAAAGGACAACTTCCCAGGGTTTATACACACAGATTTCCTCCCCATTTCCTTCTTGCTGTAATTTCAAACTTGGACACACATCTCTACAGCATATTTCAAGAACCAGATCATTTTTTAAATTAATTTTTAATAATGTGTAATAATCTGAGTGGCCCTGGTCTGTGTGTGGAATTAGAATTCCTCCGATAGAAAAAGAAATATTTGTGCAGAGTTTTATGAGCAAAGCTGACCTGGGGCTTCCCTAGGTTGATTGAGGAACCACAGCGAAGCAGCCACTTAACCCTTCACTGTTCACTCCCGGCCCCTCTTGGCCAAGGAATCCAGCCCCTTGGTTTAGCAGACAAACCCAGACCTGGAATAGAAGCTTCCAGATACTATAAGGGAGACTCTGAAAGTGAGCACTGGCTTCATTTAAAAATACCCGGAGCCTGTGAGGTCAAGCACCAGGCACAAAACCCCAGTGTCTTCCGAGATCCTGGGAGGAAATCCCAGCCTTCCAGCTCTGGGCTCCCGCTCGGATGAGGCCAGCTGCAGCCCCTCGGCAGCCTCACATCCTGGGCCGAAGGCCTGTCTCTCGAGCAGTGGGTCACCAAGGGGCAAAGGGTCCTAATCCCAGCTACAGGCACGATCCCAGTGTTCCCGCTTCTTGCTGGAGGTGTTTGGACCACAGAAATTAACGAGGGTTAAGAAGAATATTTATGCCCCCGGGAAGAAGGAGGCCGAAGCAGTCCGGCAGCACTCACCTCTGCAGGTTAACCTCTGTGTGTGCTGACAGCGGACTCCCGACCCTAGCTGTAGTGATAATTATGTTTTAATCATTTGCAATGACTCAAAAACAGTAATTCTATGGCTCTAAGGCTGCTCTTTCCAAAACCAGGCTGAGAAGAAATTTCTTTCCAGCCCTCATTCCGCAAGGGGAAAACAGACACTCACACCAAAGCTCTGAAGTTTCGGGAGAAGAACAGAGGTGGTGCAGGAGGGTAGCTGTCTCCGTTCAGGCTGGCTGGCGGTCCCTTCGAGCCAGCGTGCACAGGGCCGTGCTGGGTTTTTGAGACAATACGCTCCTTGGTGAAAATCTAAAACAAAGAAAAACCTGTAGGTGACCTTGAAAGCATCCCCTGATTTCTAATCTGTGCTTTGGAGCAGATCATATAAACATTTCTGTTAACCAGCAATTAGGAGTGATCCCACCTCATTGTAGGTTTGCCTACAGTAACCAGTTAATTTAAATCAGCTGCTATCTGTTGTCACAGCCAGAAACAAAACACTTATGAAGGTGGAAACCAGTGGATTTTACTACTCCAGGAAGGGTCCTGCCTCTGGCGCCCTTGTCCGGAACTCTGTGGATGAACACGTGGACCCGGGGCATCTTGGTGCTATACCAGGCTCCTCCCATCAGACGTGTCCATGGGGCCCCAGCTCATATGTCCCCGGCCCTGGACATAGAAGGCAGACTTGCTGGCCCTTCTGTACTTCGCAGTCTGTCACCTTTTTACTTCATCTCTCTCAGTCTGCAAGTGTAGTTTGCATCAACCAACACAGTGAGGAGCAGATAATCTGTCGTGTATAGCTCGAGCCTGCCTGGGTGACCACCGTTCACGCCACCTGGGGCTCTTCACGGGTGCCCGCCGTCCACGCTATCTGGGGATCCTGCCCGAGTGCCCAATGTTCACACCACCTGGGGCTCCCGCCCGGGTTCCCGCCATTCACATCACCTGGGGCTCCTGCCCGGGTGCCCGCCGTCCACACCACTTCGGGGCTTCCTCCATTACCTTGAACTTGTTGGGGTAGCAGGAAGCTCTGTGACAGGTAATGACCCTGGAGCCCCTGCCCTCTCACTGGCCTCTCTGTTTGGAGAGAGATGGTGACCTGGCATTTCCTACTTGGCACCTTTAATTCCACATATGACCCCCACTATTCCCTCCAGGACTCTGTTTTCATGAGAGAGCCTCTCCTGTGAGTGCCACAAAGCTGGGCACGGCCGCCGAGCTCTGGCCTGGCGGTGGCTGAAGCTTTCCTGCCCAAGAGCTCCTCCCAGGAGCCTGCCCTCCTGCGTGTGCCGGGCTCTGCCTGCAGACAGGCCCTGTCTCCCTGGCTGTGCTTCTGAGCCAGTGCGTCGGTCCTGCCCAGGTCTGCTGAGGTTAGCCTTTGCTTCATGCCCTGGGCCAGAGAGGTCCTGCCCTCTCCCCTTCTTGGTCCGAACTCTGTGGCAGGGTCTGTGCTGAGCCTAGACAGGGCCAGGACTTGTCTGCAACCTGGGTACATATGAATGAGTTACCTTACATGAGCATCCGGCCACCTGGAGTACCTCCCTGGGGAGGTAGGCTTGGTCGGGAGGACAGCTCGGCCAGAAACACTGATGTGGGGCCATGGTGATGTCCCCATGGAACACCTGCCCTTCTCTCTCTGCACTGAGCAGCCCATCCCACCACTGTTTGGGGCTACCACCACTGGGGGCTCCATGAGGGCAGGCACAGGAGGAATTGCCAGGCGGCATCCTCACAGAGGGCAGGAAGGAGAGCTCATGGAAGGGGGACAGGGTTGGGAGCTGCAGGGGCCCATGGTGCTGCCCCCCGATTCCAGCCTGCATGGACAGTGTCACTGCAGGGACAGCGAGCGAGCCCCTGGGCCCTGGCTGGAGCCTTGGCTGCCTGCACAGATCACAGGCAGCCTGGTGATCCTGGCCTGTCCTCCATTCTCCAGTCTCTCCTGCCTCTTCATTGGCCAAACCCAACAGGTAGAAGCCTCTTTGGGCTCTGGAAGGGGCTCTGGACAGGCAGGAGGAAGATGGCAGCCAGAGAAAGGCTCGCCCCTCTGGCATCAGGCATGCATTTCCCGTGCTTTCACTCACAAGTGAGTTCACACTTGTCTGTGAAAGTCTGAAATGTCCGTTTGAAAAGTTTCATGACCATCAAAAGCATTTTTTCAACTAAAACACAAAAAGCTTCAGTGAGCCTGGTATGAAGCAAGGAGAACCGCCACATGTAAAAAGCACTAGGCATCCAATGTGGAGAACCAACCAGTGTAAGCGGGGTCTCAGGAGACTTACATCTAAATACAGATTTCTTCCTCCTAAAGCCTCCTAAGTGCCCACTGGGAATTGTTTGGGTCTCGGCTTGCACATCTAAAACAAAGCCATAAAATTTGACAGAAATCAGCAGCCTAAACTCTTTCTTAAAGCAAGGAGTTCTCTAGTAACAATTATTAATTCATTGGGATGTGATCACTTTCCATTACTCTCCAAACAGTAATCATATTTATAAAAACTCTGAGTTCATTTGCTAAAACTGGGACAAAACTCTTTTTCTTCCAGGACATTTTTGGTTCCAGTTGCAGAAATGCCATTGTGTCGACATTAACAATGGATGTTGAGGTTCTACTCTGAGCTGGACTAGGTGCTCAAATGCATGGAAGTGTCTAAAAACCTTTCAACCCAAAGAGATCACAGCATCATTTAATCAAACCTGTTGCCAGGAAAAGCTCCCAGTTAACAACCCCATAAAGGTAATTCCCAGCAATACCTGGCATCCTTAAAAAAAATGAAATGGTTTTCCCAGAAGCTTTTCTTAAAACAAAGATGTGAAAGAAAATTCGAATGTGTATTTTGCCTTGCTAAACTGTGACATTTTAGAAGACTTAATGATACAACAACTTTAAAACTTTCCTGAGTCACTGTGAGCATTTCTGTTGTCACTTTGAAGCTTTCCTGGTTGGGAGCTCAGTGACAGAGTCCCCTGTCCTCCGGCCCCAGGTGTGGGAAGCACGGCAGGCTAACTGGGGGCCGGGTCTGGGGGTTTCTGATGTCACTGAGGGGGCAGCTGGACTCCCCCAGGAATATTTGCTGGCACTGGCCACCCTCACTTCAGGCAGGACCGAGCAGGAATGTCCCTGGCAGGTCAGGTTACCGGGACACGGCCTATGGGGAGTGGTGGTGGCTGGGGCCCAGCAGTGTGAAACAGAGACACCTGCTGGCCGAGACGCCAGCATGGTGGGCTGCTCACTCCGGGGCCCAGGGCAGGCAAGGACTGAGCTGTTCTCACACCCAGTGAGCGACAACAGCCTGTCGCTCCAGAGCTGTGCACTGGGGAGGGAAGGCCATCCTGGGGGCGAGCGCCTTGAGCCATCCTTGGGGACCAGGCTCCTGGGTGGAATTCACCCAGGAACGGTGAGGCCCCCCAGACCACCATGTCATCCGCAGATGGTTGTATTCCTGTGTGTGAGAGCGTTGAGTCCTTGGCTTTAATTAGCAGATAGAATGTGGGTGCCAGGCACCCAGCTGCCTTTAAAGCTGGTCATGACTGCGAAAGGTGCCTGACCTGTTGAGCCATGTGTGGAAATGCCCCAGCAGGAGCCTGGGTGGGGCTGAAGTGCGGGCCTGCTCCGGGGGTCGGCCCTGGTTGGCATGGATGTGATCTGCCGGTCGTCTTGGGTGCGAGGTGTGAGCCAAAACAACGAAAGACAGCCGGCCCCCGAGGAGACTGGCCTGCAGCGGATCGCTGCCAGCAGGCTCAGCCTCTGCATAGTGACAGTCCCCGTTCTGGCTGCTCCACGGCAGAAGCAGGAGCTTCCCTCCCCACGAAGGACTGAGAGATTCCAGCTGCCCATCCTCGTTTCCCCACCAAAACTGTGACACTGCAGACAAAGCCTTCAGGAGCCCAGTCTGACTTCATGGCCTGCACAGTTCAGAGCCTGTGTCCTCCTCTGGGTTTTGAGCCGGCACCAGTTGCCAGGTCCGCACACACCCGTGACGGTCATGAGCTCTGTCAAGTCTGGGGCAGGGACCAACTCAGGTCTGACTGTTGGAAAGCGCACCTAGTTCAGGTGAGAAGACGGCCCGGGGAAAACAAAATGCCACCGACGTGTGGAGCTGTGCACGGGGCTTGGGGGAGCACGGCCTTCTGAACAGACTTGTTAAACAGGGAGACTGGTGCGCACTGAACGGCGGAAGGGGCCACCCGGCCCCTCCGCGAGGCTCTATGGGACGGGCAAGGGGAACCCAAAGCGGCTCTTTGCTCCGTGCTTTTCCGTGTCTGCCATGCAAAGATAATCAGGTTTATGTAAAGTGTGTGTGCTCCTTTGACAGCCCACGGTATCTCATTAACTCAATCACAGTCGACACCATTGTCCCGCGCGTTTGAAATGCGGACGGGGACCCCGATTCTCTAACCCTGTCAATCACTGGTAACATTTTTCTTGCAGCTGCCGTGGTGAGGGCCAGAGTTCATGAGAACACAGAATAAGAGCCAACAAAACAAGAATAAGGGCTTATTTGAGATACTCTTTTTAAAGGACGCCTACCATACACAAAACATGGGAAGTGAGTGTGGACAAGTGTGGACACTACGCTTGATGAGAGGAAAGAGGGAGAAGAATTTGAAAATCAAATGGGCCTATAAAAACTTGACCCAGGAGTCTCTGGGAAAAGCCCGGTGACTCGCTCCCTCGTAGCAATGCCGCCCCCTTTGTGTGTTCCCCCGGGGACAACGCCTTCTGTGTCATAACACAGGCCACGGGGTCTTTACACTGTTGTAAGTGGCTCAGGCCGACAGAATGCTGATAGCCCACAGCAAGGGCTGCACACCCGGCCATGCTCTTTCTCCGGCTTCACCAAAAGCAAGCACTGGGAAAATTATTCATGCACAGAGGCCCACAGAGCCAGGAGAGAGACGGGTGATGTCACACAGTGAGATCATGTGACACGCTCAAAAAAAGACAACATGCTTCACCCCAGACGTTGTTAAATTCCCATTATCTGCTGGGTGTGCAGCAGCCTTTGCCTCGGACCTGTGGCTGTTTCTGCAATGCCACATGGAGCAGCAAGGCCACAGGGCACACCCTGCATGGAGCATGGTGGCAGGACCAAGTGGGGCACACACAGCGCTCCTCACAAGCTGCAGCTGCCCGGCGTGCCGTTCCTTTCCCAGCAGAGGCCCTGGCAGGGGCAGCTGACCCTGGCTCAGCTCAGAGAGGCCACGGAACAGATATCGGGGACCTCAGGGGCCTCACTGTTCCATTTGGCAGGCCAGAGCATCACGTGATTTATGTCACTCTTCGTTGTCATCTTTTTTTCCATCAGAGGTACTTCATGTCACACACATGGAAAGCCCCTCTGACAGGCTGCTGGTCCCACTGTGTGCAAGTTGGCTAGGTCGCCTTACGATTGCATCTGCCCCTGCCTGCCCCCAGTCCCGCAGCCCACAGCCTTCCATCGGCAGCCAAACAATGCTATGTGGGGCATGATTTTAAACTCGGTCTCCCACTCAGAATGCCTCACCAGAATTCAGCCATTTCCCACCATCCCCACCTACAGCCAAGTCCAAAGAGCCACTGCCTTGCATGTGGGTTCAGGGGACTCCTCTGGGCCCCCTGGCTGCACCTCAGCAGCCCCATAGTCCTCCCCAGGTATCAGGGCACATCCTTCCCAGGCTCAGACCTCCCTGCTGCTGAGGGTCAGGCAGTGTCAGAGACTGGGTCCCTCCAGTGCCCCCAGACCTGCCCCCGCCTCTCTGGCTGCTTCCTCCAGGGCCTCCTCCCCACCCGCCCAGGGCTGCCCTCTGTGAGGCCTTCCCCTGTGTGCTCCGTGGAGCAGAGCGGCATGCTCCCCAGATGGCCACTAGCCCAGCCTGTCTGCATGCCAGGCTCTTCCCTACACCCAGAGTCCTGAGGCCACGGGAGGGCTCTGCTCCCCCTGGAGGGTGGGAGGGCTCCAAGGTCAGAGCCCCCTCTCTGCTGCAGCCCCAGATCGGCACAGGCTCGGGGGCATGGTCTTGACTGCCTGTATGAGGAACGCCTCCTGTGGTGACCACAGCCATGTTGGGGGACCCTGCCGGTCCCTCGGCCATTGCCAGGCACCTGGTAAGGGGCTACGTCCCTGCTGGGTTGGCTGAGAGGAAGCTCAGTACCCGCAGTACCCACCCCGGCCCACCTCTTGTCCCATCAGGGCTGGTGGTTTTAGCACGTTGTGAACTGCAACACTTGTCAGGAGCTCCAAATCCTGATTTGGACCCAAGTAAGTAATAGGTACTTTCCTCAGAAGTTTCTACTTGTGCAAAAGAAACAGCCACAAACACAGGTGGCTCACAAACTCAATCTCTTCTCCAAGTCAAGAAAATACTATTTTAAAAAGCATTTTAGGAAACCTGCCTTCCCTGCTATCCTGTTTCAATTGCCTTAGGCGCTGCAATCAGGTCAAGCACGAGAGCGTGCCTGCTTGTCCCCTGCTTGGAGACCGTTTCTCCCTTTCTTGTCTGTTGTTTGTTTAGGGTCCTAGGATCTTGTTTTCACAGAGTGCACGTGGTTAGACGGTTTATCACGGGGCCCCTGAGCACGCACTCAGAACACACGTGACTGGGGGCCTGGGACCTGGGCCCCCCAGTACCTGTCCCAGGGTGTCTCCAACCTGCCCCCACAGCCACACCGTGACATCTGTGCTGCTTCATAATTGCCCAGAATTTTCCTTTAGTGTTTTTCCTGTTGAACAATTTTGGAAAGAAATACCAACTCAGCTAATTCAAGAGCATTTTTACTGACTTCATCATTCTCCACTTATTAAAGCTTACATGGCTTACTTTTTAATCAAATGGTATATTAGTTTAATAAAAAAAGTTCCTATTCATTCTCACCCTCTAGCATTAACACACTGCATTTCCTTTAAGAACCTACATTTCTGCCTTTATATTTTATAGGGCTGCTTATAATAGATTCTCTGTCTGGATGCATTTATAATTAATCACTTTTCTCCAGTGCTGGCTGCCTCTCCCTTTCCTGTGTTCAGTGTGACTACTTCCAATGCTATATTGTATCTTCCCCTTTCTTCCTTTTTATTCTCCTCTGAGGGGTGGTTCAGCCAACTCAATATTCCATCACAATGGAAGGAAGGAGATGTTTCAATAATCCCAAACTAAAGATGAGCTCAAATGTTTAATATTTGGTCACTCAGTGGATTTTAATATACAACCACATTAATTAAGACTTCAATTTACAATAACTTTGAAGGGGAGTATACATAGTTTATATATTTTTCTTTGAAACCTTGTGCTGATATGGTCACTTTGTGCCTCTTACTTTATAAAGTAGCGTGCCCTATTCCCATAGCTCTTCTTTCTACCAAAGGGAGAGATTCCCCTGGACCTTTCAAGCTTGAGACCGTTCCAAGCATTCTACTGACGGAGATTGGGTTTCCCAAAAAATATATTTAAGATCTACTGCAGCACCTCAGCCTTACTGATTAGTATTGAAATACAGCTTAATTCCTTAAGTATGCATGAACAGCCCCGCTGCCCCGCCTGCCAGGCCAGCTGCAGAGGTGAGCCCCCCAGAAGAAGGAGCCGCCTGGCAGGGACATTCACCGTGCCCCTGGCTGCGGGCAGAGGTGTGCAGATGCAAACGGAGGGACCCCTCCAGCAGCCTGCGCCCAGGGGCAGCAGTGTGGGAGCAGCAGAGAAGCAGGGCTGCCCTGCAAGCATGGAGGCCTTCCCGGATGGGCTCCAGAGTCAGGCTGGCAGCAGAGATGCTGCTGGCTGCTTTGCCCTGAGTGCCGCGCACCGACCCCCGGGGCCCGCCTGCACCAGCTCCTGACCGAGGGGAAGCCGAGCTACTGACAGACTTCCAAACCAGCTGGCTGGGGAGTGCTGGTGTGAGGCAGAGAGGAAGGTTCTAGATGTGTGTGTGATTGCAGCGGCACACATGACATCAGAAAAATAAAGGGGTTCAAAGTCTACTAAAAACAACAACAACAGAGGGGTGACTCTGCCATGCAAGAAGCTGAATCTGCTCTTTCAAGTCTAGACGTCGCTTACAACACCCAAAGCTCATTCCACATCATTCTCTGATTTCTGAACCATCCCAGCAACTCCTGACAGAGGGAGGCCTGGTGGGAGGAGGCCAGGTGTCTGTGAGTGTGTGCCTGTGTGTGGGTGTGACCGTGGGTGTGGGTGTGGGTGTGACCATCAGTGAGGGTGTGGGTATGGATGCAGGTGTGGGTGTGGGTGTGACTGTGGGGGAGGTGACTGTGGAGGAGGGTGTGACTATGTCGGGGTGGGTGTGACTGTGTGTGTGGGTGTGACTATGTGGGTGTGGGTGTGACTGTGTGTGGGGGTATGACTATGTGGGTGTGGGTGTGACTGTGGGGGGGTGACTATGTGTGAGGGTGTGACTATGTGGGTGTGGGTGTGACTGTGTGTGGGGGTATGACTATGTGGGTGTCGGTGTGACTGTGTGGGGGGTGACTGTGTGGGGGTGTGTGACAATGTGGGTGTGGGTATGACTGGGTGTGCCTGTGGGTGTGGCTGTGTGGGTGTGTGACTATGTGGGTGTGGGTGTGGGTGACTGTGCGTATGGGTGTGACTGTGTGGGGGTGTGACTATGTGGGTGTGGGTGTGACTGTGGGGGGGTGACTGTGTGTGTGGGAGTGACTATGTGGGTGTGGGTGTGACTATGTGGGTGTGGGTGTGACTGTGGATGTGACTGTGTGGGTGGGTGTGACTGTGTGGGTGTGGTTGTGGGGGTGACTGTGTGTGGGGGTGTGACTACGTGTGTGTATGTGGTTGCGCGTGTCCATGGCCCACGGAGTTCTGTCTGAGCTGTGTCTTCTGACAGGTGTCCCCAGGCAAGTCAGCAACCGCAAGCCCACGGGGACCAGGAGCAATGGGCCAGACAGGGCTCCCAGGCCGTCGCTGCCATGTGGGCAGACTGTGACACCCGCATCCACCTCCAGGGAGCGTCGAGCCCTGCCCTGGGACTTGCAGGGGCGTCCCACATGCCCTTGGGACTCAGAGCTGGGCAGGCGGGAGCTGGTGGCTTCCCTCCTCACATGCCCTGCAATGGACTCCGGCCAGGTCCAAATGCCAAAGGTACTTCAAGGCTTCCGTTCCAGTCCACCTGCTTCTGTGGCCCTCGGAGGCAAAGCCAGCCCCATGCCAATTCCCAGGCTCCGGGCTGGAGGGTGTCTTTACAGGGCCTGGCTCATCTATGTGAGGAGGCAACGGAGGCAGGGGGCATCCCAGAACTTGACCAGTCACGCTGCCAGGTGGAGGTTGGCCAGGAGCCCGTGGCAGGCTAGCGCCACTCTCCTCTCCCCAGTGGGCCTCTGTTGATACATATCGCACCTTTCAAAGCAGACATATAATTGAAACTCAATTCCTGTGACCCTGCATTCCCTTCCAAAGTAACCAAGGTTAGACCCGGGCTCGCCTCCTGGTGTCTGGGATCCACTGGTTTCCATAGAAAGGCCCCAGGGCTGGAAGCAGGACTGTTAGGCTGGCTAGACAGAGGTTTCTTGGTGCTGATCTTCATTACCCACGTGCACGCAGCCATCCTCCTCACAGCCCCTTTGCTGGCCGTGCCCCCACCCGGGCTGGCAGTGCCCCCACCAGGCTGGCAGGACAGTGAGGCATTTTACACACACTGCATAAAAGAGGAAAAGCAGTTCCCATGGGCCCTGGCAATAAGCTCACACCCACTGGGCACGAATCCTATGAACTGAGGAAGAGGCGGCCTCTGTCATTTCTTCACGAGCATAAAAGGAAGTAAAACTAGAGTTGCTGTTGCTCAAGCCGCTGTTTGTGTGTGTGTGTGTGGCAGGGTGTATCTGAGCTTTCAAAGCACTGCGGGACCTGGGCCCCAGGAACCTAAGCCACACAGCCCAGCTGGGAATCAAGTTTCTGTGACCCCTTTAGTTGTGACCAGAAAGTTGTCTTCCTTAAAACCTACTGCCTTGGAGAGCTCACTGCAAGATTAGGAGAAACATGAACAACTTCTCATGGTGTGTGTGTGGGAGAAGAATGCAGTGTTCACTGGGGGTCCCTAGGTACTCCTCAGATCCTTTGTCCTAAACATCTCGTGTTTCAGGTGCTCCCAGGAACACCACTGCCCACATCACGGAGCTCTGGCTCAGGAAGGGGTTCTTTCTGCTGCGCATTTGAGTCGCTGTGTAGCTGCCGGGAGGCTCGAAGGGGATCCTCCACACGCATTCCCCACGGCTAGTGAAGAACCCCTGACCATCAGATTCCTCTGGCTCAGTCTCCCAGCACAGGAGCTATGAAAATGTGGCAGCAGCGCCCTGGGCAGGGCTTTTTCACGCTCCCCAAACCACATGAAGTAAGATGAGGAATGATGTGACCAGAACTCCCCTGCACTCTTAGGAGGCCGGAGAGTATTTCCCAAGGACTCTCAGGCATTTGAGGAAGGCTCATTTTAGTGTGAAGAATCCACATGCCAAACGTACACTCAGCTGAGTACATCGGCTTGGAAAGGAAGCCTGTGCTCTCCCAAAGGCGTGCTTGATCCTGAGTCCCCTTCAGACGTGATGGCACAGGGCATGTGGGGCACTGGACTGGCAGACTGTGCCCGTCGGCGCCCTCTGGGCACAAGCCTCCAGCTCCCACATCCCCTCAGCCCGGGTCACAAGCAGGTGTTATTTTCCGCTGTGTGTGAGGCCCTGTCACACACGCCCCCAGGCAGCCCCTGGACAGGGGCGTGCTGTTCGTCTGGGGCTCAGTCTCTGCCTTTGCTCTTCAGTCAGAGAGCCCAGGGGCCTCCTCACACGCTGCCTGAGCCCACAGTAGGCACACAGCAACCATGTGGGGAATGCATGCCTGTATCCAGCCACGGCACAGGTCATGACATTTTTTATATTTAACACAGACTAGGGGTCACTGGAAAGGTGTTCTAAGATTCTCTGGTGGCACCTCTTCTTTCTCAAAGAGAACAGCAGAGAAAGGACAGTGAGCTGAGCGTCCTGTCAATGAACCGCTTTTATCCTCTTTTGGGGCCTTGATCACAGCAAGAAAATGGGGAAAGGTTTCTGCTTCTCGGGGACCAGCTGAGCATTGTAAGAGGAAGGCACAGGGAGACTCGGGTGAGCAAGCAAGCCCGAGTCCTGTTCTGAAGAGCTCTTGATTCCACCCAACTGTATCAGAGTGTTAAGACGCTGACATTGTGTGTGACTATTCATTTTTGTCACCTGCTCTTGATTAATCCCATTCCAAATGGCATCTGTAGACCCTGAAATCTCATACTACTTAATTAAATTAGCGACACATTTGTCTCCCCGGTTTTCCTATCAAAGGGTTGTGCTCAGGAGAAATAAAACCTTTGTTCCCAGCTACTCCGTATAATTTACACTCTTTTCTCCCCTTTTCTCATCCAGCTCCTGGCTCAGATGCTAAATTGTAGCTGGTAATAGGGGGCTATTAGGTTTAGTGAAGCATGTCGTGAAGGCGGCCAGGGTACACCCTGCTGAGAGGGGCTTCAGCCCCCACGAAACAGCAGGGTCAGGAAGCCCGGGTCCAGACTGCTCGAGATGGCTTTGTACCAAAAGTCACCCTTTCTGAACTGAAACATTTGACCTCTATAAACACAGGGGAGAAGAAAGCTGCCAGTGAATGGAGAAGTGGCAGGGCGAGCACGGCCTGTGGATGGTCAGGCGCCCAGCTGTGGGAGCTGAGGGGACGGGTCTGCAGCAGGGCTGCATGGCCTTTGTCAGGGAGAGAGGAAGAGGCCATATTATTTAACACAAGCCAGAGCATTAGCCTGAAGCAAGCTGCATTGACAATTAATGAGAATGATCAGATATGTTTCTCCACAGAAAATTCTAGGTGGCCTCTAATTATCAGATGCCGGGATTCTGGGTGTGGAAAGGGTGCTATTCCTACCTGCATCCATATGGGTGTTTGGCTGACATCTTCGCTTGGCCCTTAGTCTTGCAGTCTCACAGGTGACCCAGGTTTTCAACGTGCTGGGGTGCTGACAGATGTTAGGAATAATAGGGCCCCTGACACGGGCTGCTTTCCACCGGCTTAAGCCAAAGGGAAGTCACAGTATACTCAGCGTTTGCACACCGACTGTGTCCAGGGACCCTTTGGGTTTCCTGGTCCTACCCACGACAAGGTGCATGCATGCCCAAGCAGGCAGCTGTCTGCCCTCAACCTCAGTCCTGCTGATTCATCCCAGGGGAAGACACAGTCCACACGGGCCCACAAGTGACCTGAGGACATTTTCATGTCGCCCCAGCTTCCGGGGCTTGTCTTTGGCCTCCAAAGCCCCCCTGACTTGCACAAGCAGACCCCGGCAAGCCGTGCTGAACTACTAGTGGTTTCCAGGCAGGCTTTTCTTTTCTTCAGCAAAACAGATCCACTCATTGGCAGCCAAGACCCTTGCACGCCCCCACTGTGTAACACGGACGTGCACAGACCCCTCTGGGCCCGACCTTCACTGCCTAGGAAATGAAAGCCAGGACTGGGATTCCAATAGAACCAGTCAAGACAGGGAAGGGAAACTGTACACACTTAATAGAAGTACACAAGGTGTGGGAAGGAACGGGAGCTATGTTTCCAGGAAGATCAATGCCGGAGCCTGAACCTGTTAGTACCAGGAAATGCTGCGTCCAGTCTGAGGCAGGGTGTCCACTCTCCCCACCGCCTGACTGCAAGCAGAGTGTCAGATTCCCACACAATCAATTCCGTTTAGAAGAATCAAATGGCATTGCTTCTTCATGCTCTATGATGATCATACTAATGATAAACTATAATTGATCACATGACTTTGGGATCATTACTGGTAGATCATCCAGCATATGATGAACTCAAATGGATTTTTTTGCAGGCACCTTAGAAATATAGTAAACTAACTCTTGCTCATTACAAATGTCAAAACATCTTCATTCGTCATGTCACATCACAAATGCAATTTACAAAAAAGAACCCAGGCGAGTGTTTATGGGTCTGAACATGTTCAAGGGGAAGGTGGGGAGTTACAGAATGAGGAATGGATTCTGTAGAAGGAGCTGAAGGTGAGAAAAGAATGGAGTGAAATGCTGCCAGAAGAGAGCAGGCAGGATCCCCCCGTGCCCTGCCCTGCAAGAGCTGCCTGGGGGAGGATGAAGGGAGCTTGCAGAGCACAGTGGCCTCATGAGCAGAGATGAGGAAATGAAGCCCAGTCCCAAGTCCTGGAGACTCTGCTAGCTTAGTGGTGCCCCTTCCATCCTATGACGTGGGCTTCGTTCTTCTCTTTGCACAGATCAGGGTCAGGGCAGCTTTGGGGGTACTGCGATTTCCACCAGCCACTCCACAAACCGGTGCCAAGCCGCTTGCCTCCTGGCGTTGGCTTCCTTCCCTTCTCAGAGGCACAGATGAGCAACGGCAGTGAGATAGCCATCAGGGCACATGGAAGCACCTCCAGGAAGTCTGGGGAAGGATTCGGGAGATGCCTCCCAGGAGTGGGCATTCCCCCCTGATCCTAGGGGCAGGACACCAGCTCCGGACCCAGCGTCTGGGGCAGGGATGGGAAGGGATGCTCTCACCACAAGACAATGAAGGACTCAGAGGCCCCTTCTCCACACCTGCTGCCAAAGAAACAGATTTGTACTTGACCCCAAATTATGACTTCACTTTCCCTGCAACAGAATGAAATGACCGCCTCCATTTTTCTTTAGGGAAAAAATTCATACATGCATTTCTTTAATCACAACTTTATCTCAAGCAAAGAACAGCTGTGCTCCCATTCTGATCTCGACACAGCACCTGCTGTGATGACACTGACATCCTGAACACCTCCCAGCAGAGGCTCGTGTCCAGCCTGGGCCCAGCCAAAGGCCCTCGCTGGAGCCTGCCTCCTCAAATCCAGCTTTGAGTCTAATCTCGTGTTTAAATTCAGTGATAAGATGTAAGCTTTTTATGTAATTTCTCCTCGTTCACCTCTAAATACTGATATCACCAACTCGAGTTGCCCTTGTTAGGCTGAAGAAAGGAAAAACAAGGACATGCAAACAGAATAGAGAGATGCCATAGGGGGAAGAACAGACCAGACCCCAAAGTCCGTGCCGTATATGGAAAGGGGACAGCTCTCCCTGAATTCCATCCTGATGTGCCAACTAAGACCCAGATGTCAGCCTCCTCCCTCTTGGAAGGAAAAAAGTTTCTAGTTGTCTATTATGTCACCTTTAGCCAATCATACCTCTCCACACCCCCTAGGATAGCTTGCCCACTCCTCCCCCTCCAAATCCCTTATAAGCCCCCCACCTCCCTAACTGGGTGTGACTTCTCTGGCCTCTGACAAGAAGGCCACAGAACCTCACCCAGGGGTATTTAAATAAATTACCTGGCCCTTTGTTGCCTCTCTTTGCCTGCTTATTCTGGCTAGAATTTATCTTACAGCCCTCACGGCACCAGCACCTTCATCCGCCCCCCACAACAGTGACGTCCAGCCAATGGGCTGCAGACAGTGACCAGAGCCAGGTGTCCCGGCCCCATCAGTACTTCATCCAGTGGATCCTGAAACTTATGCAAGGCTGTATGTCAATTATATCTCAATAACACTGAGGGAAAATAAAATAATATTTTTGTAAAATTTTAAATTTTAAAAAAATTGCAAACCAATATCCCTGAAAAACACAATTGATTCAGTTTCCAATCACCTAAATCTGATATCATCTATATAACCATTTAACTACTCCCAGTCCTCAACAATATCATGAGAAGCTTTCTCACATAACTTCAAAAATTCAGGTCCTCCACATGCAGCAGAAGTCTCTCTTATAACTCTGCCAAGAAGCGAAACTACTTCCACAGCCTTCTTTTGAGACCTCGCTATTTACACACCCAGCTTCCTGCTTATTGTAACTTCTTCCAAATCATCTGATTAGTTGCATACTAATCAATAGCATGTTGGCCGGCCATGGTTTCTGCACCCATTCTCCTCTTCACAGTATCCCCACAGCTGAGTATATCCAAAGTCGGCTCCATGAGGCTCCAGCATGTGTCAGGCACAGTGTATTGAAACTTCATTTAGGGCTGCCATCACAAAGTGCCGCAGGTGGGGGCTTATAAGCAGCGGGAGTTCGCTTCTCAACCGTGAGGAGCCTGGAAGTCCAAGGTGCAAGATCAAGGTGCCTCCAGATCTGGCATCTGGCGAGAACCCACTTCCTGGCTGACAGATGAAGCCTTCTGGCTGTGCCCTCACGTAGCACATGGAGAAAGGGCTCCAGTCTCCTCCTTACATGGCACTGATGCCATCACTGGAGCCCACCCTATGACATCAGCTGGCCTTAATCACTCCCAAAGCACGCCCCCCCCCCCCCGCTAGTACCACCACATTGGCTGTTAGGGCACAGACACAGAGGTCCATAAAGGCATGTGCGGCTGTACATTTCATTGCAGAACTGGGAAAGGACACAGTAACCTTATGTTAAAGAATTAATGGGACTAAAACAACCACAGGATAAAATTAATGAAGAAACCGGAGGACAGAAAACTACAGACCAAAAATATATAGAATAGGAAGTCTCCTAAAGGCTGGAGTTCTCAACAAACACCCCTTGGAACAGCTGCCAGCCTGAGAACCAAAAACAAACAGGAGAGGAAGCAAATAGCAAAATGTGAGATGAAGAACTCAAGAGCACAGAGTCTGGACTGTGCATGAACAGCTGGGCCAAGGATGCGCTTGCAGAGCAGGAGCCGATGCCAGAAAACGTCTCGAAGCTCACGGAAGGAGGACATAGCTGGGTTCAGAGACCCCTCTAGAGGATGCATGAGTTGGCACATCGAGTGAGTCTCAGATTTCCAGAAATAAAGGAAAGGTTCTGAAAGCTCAGGAAGAAAATGGACTGCCCACAAAGAAACAGTAAGACTGGCATGGCATTCCCCACTGTGCCACCAGATCGAAGATGGTGGAGTGACGCCTTAAAGAGGATCTGTGATAGATGCACCCTGGCAAGCCCAGAACTGGGCCCCAGAGAGTGAACACACCAGGATCTGTGTGCCATTCACTTATGCCCCGCATACCTCTGGCCTGACTGGCACGCAGACAGTGCTGGATGGATGCCTTCAAATAAGCAGGACTTCTGGGGTAATTGCTTCAGGATATAACCCTCTAAAAGGGAACTGTATTCAAAGAGGGAAATACACAGGACTTAGATGCTGACGAGAAACAGAACCAATCGAACACGTCCTTAAAGGTAAATAATTACCAGGTGTAATAAAAACGTGTCCCAGTCTGAAAGAAAAGGCTTCAGAATGAGGACTGGTACAAGGCTGGAGGCCTTGTTTTCCTTGTTTGGGGAGGATATACATTCCCAGTCAGGACAGTAATTTTAAAACATTAGTCTAAATATGTCACAAATCAAAGGTCAGTCACAGAAGAAATTAAATATAACAACTACACTTGAAGCAGAGAAGAAAAATAACAAATAGCATGGAAAGGAGAGAATGATAGACCCCTGAAATTCTCCACCAGAAGTAATAGCTCGTAGTATTTAATGTATTTCTTTCCGCAATAGAATATGCATATTTAATCTTAAAATGTGTATCACTTCAACTAAAATATCATGTTCTTAACATCACGACAAACTCTTCAGTAGTAGCCCTTGATCCTGTAAAGGTTTGTCTTATGCAGATCATTCTTTAAATAATCTTCATTGTTCAATTTTTAGGTTATTGCAGGTCCGTCATGAAGATCAGGTCGCTAGGCATGTTTCTGTGTGACTTCGGCCGCCAGCCTCTGGCCTGAAGGAAGACTGGGGCAGAGCCAAGGGGGATGGGGCTCCACGTGTGCGGGCCCTTCCTCCCCCGAGAGGCCCCCCACCTCCCCGCGGGCTCGAGCAGGCCCTGCTTAGCGTTCCTTCCGACAACAGGCCTCCTTCTTTACACTGTTTCACTTCCTAACAAGAGGGAGCACTTTGAATGGCACTTGCTCACCCCTTGCTTTTTCTCTTCTAAGCGCTGTCAGTACCTCTGCCCGCTGGCCAGCCCCTGGGTGAACCCCGCCCTCTGCCCTCCGCCCCCACCAGGATGACCAGTGCATTTCTCAGGCATGTGCTGCCTCAGTGGGCATGGAGCCGCACTCACCCAATTATGGGCCCTGACTTCCCAGTAGCCCTCCCAGCCCCTTCCTGGGGCTGCTTCCCGGGGGCTGGCACATACACGCTGTCTCCATCCACCTACAGCCCTGTCAGTGTCAGCCTCAGAAAGTGTCTGGGATCCAAGCAGGCCACGTCCTTAGGGCCGCCCTGGGTATGCCAGCAGCCTGTGCCCAGGGCCTGCGGTCACTCCTACCCACAGAGCTGACCCAGCTCACCAGGCCCTCGGCCACCTTGCCTGGGAAGCACCACCAGACTCCTCTCCCAGCCTGGGCCACCCCTGCCCACCTCTCCAAGCACATGCCCTCCTTCCCCTTGCCCCTAGGGCCCATCCGCCCACCCACCCCCAGGGTCTCTGCTGTTTTCTGAAGCAGAACTTCTGCCTCCATGCCCTCCCTCCTCTCCAAGCACCTGCTCAGACCAGCATCTGACGGCCACCCTCAGATACCACCTTCCTCCATCCCTTCACCTGTTTCAGCTTTAATCATATCAACAGTGTGTGTACACACATGTGTGTGTGCATGTGCATATATGTGTCTGTGTGGGCTGTGTGTGTACCTGTGTGTGCATGTGCACATATGTGTGTCTGTGTGGGGCATGTGTGTGTACCTGTGTGTGCATGTACACACATGTGTGTCCTTGTGGGTGTAGGCGTGTGTGTATATATGTGTGGTGTGGGGGGCCATGCTGCTCACTGCTTGTCCATCCCACCAGAATGAAACCAAATGGGGCACAATCATCTCCAAGCTGCTCTACTGCCCCCGGGAACCCCAATCCTTCCATCCCACAGTTTGCTTGAGGGTGACATGTGCAGGGTTCACACTGACGCCTTTTGGATTCAAGATCTTCCCATCTTCTCTGTGATGCCTTGATGATGCTCATTTTCAAAATTCTACTTTAGAATGGATTCAAACCTCTGCAACAGAAACAATCTTTTTGTGCTTTTACCTTTATTCTCCTTAAAAAAGATCATCTGTAATCTCAATTGAGTTTCATAGGTTGATTTCTCCCAATCCAATTCTTTCAGAATCTCTGGCTGCTGTACTCACTGCCTAAACTTCCTGAGTCCTGCTTATTATTCTCTGACTCCCACTGATTTCCTCTGGGGTGGCTGCATTTGCTCGGCACTCCTGTCCTCCAAGACGTATCTGGGTCTCTCTGGAGCCACCCGCTGCACCCTACAGGAGGGTTGACGGGCCCTGGGGGCCTCTGGGAGTGGGGTTGGGGCTGCCTGGCCTGGGCCAGCGGGTCAGGTCCCCTGAGCCCAGGACCACACACACTTGGCCCTCACTCGGGGTCTCAGCCCCCTGGCCTGGGGCTGCCTCATGGCTCTCTGTGTCTGTGGGCACCCACGTTTCCTCAAGGGCCAGAATATTGGCCCCCTGGGAGCAGGGGTCTTGGCTCCTTCCCATCCTCTCCTGGTCCCCCAAGGCACACTTGCACAGAGACCCTCTCTCAGCTCCCCTAAGTGCTACCACAACTCCATTGCTAATTCCCAGTGGACCCCAGGTCTCTGAGATGGCCCAGAGACCACAGCTCCTGTCCACGGTGTAACTGTTCACGTTGGACTTGCTGGTGCATCACCGGCTGGGACCAGGAGCATTTCCCTGATATTGTTTCTCTGTTTCCTCCTGAGCCCCCCTAGAAGAAGCCCCCAACCCTGAGCATTGGTCCTGTCCTTTTGCGGAGGGTCATCCATGCTCACCAAGTCTTCAACCTCGGGTGCCTCAGTAAAATCAGCCCATGCCTTGCCGTGCAGGACAACTGCCCGAACCTGAACCTGCTGTGTGCCTACGTTTAATCTGTACCCACATCTGCATGTCTATGTCCATATCCATACCTCATCTACATGCCTGCATTACCTCTAACCTATACCTACATCTAGGTATAGGGACACAGACACATACATTTCTTTCCAGGTTTTCTTAAGAAACTTGGTATTTCCAGTCAAAGAATAATCTAGAACCTAGGGATAAAATCTCCTGGGTCATCATCACGGGGATAGATGGGCAGACAGGCAGACAGGTGTCTGTGCGTGAGCCCTCCTTCCCCAGGATCGTGCCCACACTGCATGTGGGATGTGGCCCCTGGTGGCTCAGAAGACTGACAGCAGGCGCCCGAGCTAAACAGCCCTGGTGCACACATTGCTCCAGTTCCCTGACCTCCTGATTCCTCATCTGTGGGGGAAGGACGGCCTGGCCACCTCCCAGCGGTGCTATGATGAACAGGATCATAAATGTCACTGGTTGCCCTGCACCCAGGCGACCGGCATACCAGCATACCAGCATGCATACCGGCATCCAGATGCAGCCACACTTCTGGGCAGGCAGCAAAATGAAAATGCCCTGCAGCCTCTGCCCACCCTAGCGTTGGCTACTCAGGACTGCCGAGTCACAGTCCCTGAGGATCCCTTCTGGAATCTTCCCAGGATGACTCGATTCTGCATCTTCAGTGGGTGGGGATGCCACTTCATGTGATCCTCTGGCTTCAGTGGGGTCGCCCTGCCACCCTGGAAACCCTCCCTGTGCCACATGCTTACCCTTGAGCACAGCCACGGGCCTCAGAAGAGGAACAGCTCCTATCAAGCCCTCCACGGGTGGCTCTTAGGTTCACCTGCCCTGCTGGCCACCCAGAACTGCAGGCATTATGGGGCCACAGGCCCCCCCATGACCCACTGACTTACCTCTGCATCTGACAGATGCCCTGTGGACAAATTGGTGCCAGCCAGAGTCTGAAGGGCCCTGGCCACAGGTGAGGTGGGCGTTAGCAGCCTCCAATCCTGCCCTGTGGGCCAGGCGTGCCCACGGCCTGCTGGCAGCCTCACTTCATGTTCGGGGCCTCAGAGGGGTAGCGGGTATCTCTCCCCTAATGTGGAAAGGCAGTTAGAAAGCCCCCAGGGACCGAGTAGAGTCAATTTACTCATAAAAGAGTAATGTATTATGATAAGATTCAGATTTTCAATTGAATGCTGTAAAGGGAAGTTTTAAAAGTCACATATAATTTGATTTAATAGGGTTGCTTCCCCCGCTCAGTGGGAAAATGGGATGCTGACGGAAGTGTGATTTTCATTTAAATGTCTTCATATGAGAGCTGACATGTGCCATCCATCTTCCGGGGTACAAGGAGACAGGGCAGGAATTATTGGTGTTTAGTAGCCACAGGATTATAAACAGGGAAATTGGAAGCAATGCCTAATTGACAGGCTGCCTGTCACCCTGGGAAGCCTATCTCGACGGGGGGATGTACAAACAGCCAGGAGGCTTATGCGGCCGACACACACCATGGTAAAAAGGAAGCACAAAAGGATTAAGTGATGGGCTGAGACCTGGACCACTTTCCTTGGTCCCAGCAGCTCGAGGGGCCAGGGTGACACCACTCCCTGGGGGCTTCTGATGAAGCCTCAAGCACTGCAGGGAGAAGGTACATGCCAGCCTCACACACTTGGTGAGGTCAGTGCACATCAGCAGAGTACACCGAAGCTGGGCTGCACTCGGCCTGGCTATGCTGGCTCAGGGTTGGGGTGCAGACATGAACGGCCCAGCCTCAGGGCAGTGACAGCTAATTTCTAAAAACGTGGCCCACATACCACATGGCCCTAAAATGTCATTTTGGGAAACATGAGCTGACGACTGTGAAGTGGCCACAGGAACCTAAAGCACTAGGCACAGGTGGACGATCACCAGTACGTTATACCCTGAGATCACTTCTCTTTTAAGGCCCACGTGTTTAAGAACATGCACCTTTACTGATAGCTAGATCTGTTTTAAAATAGCCAAATGGGTCTTTGTCCAGGGTCAAAGGTGCCTCAAGCATCCCTGTGCTCTGAGTTGGGTTCAGTATTGGAGGGGACCAGCAGCTGCGTCCAGGGTACCCTTCAAGCCAAGGGCAGGTCCTCCCATTCCTGTGCCAGGAAGCTCCCCAGTTTGCAGGTAAGGCAGCATGTGCTTAGGTGGAGACAGACCTGGCTGGGGACCGTGAGGCAGGTGGGTATCCATCTGAATGGCCTCCACCAAACACCCTTCCTTGTCCTGAGCACTTACCACTGATCCAACCAGCCACAGAGGATGTGACCAGACATGCTGAGACCAAGCAGGTCCCTCTTAGCAGCAATAAATGCAGTGTGGTTGCAGTTTCAAAAGCCAACTTCAGGATCCTGGGAAGGAAATGACCTAGGTTTGTAGCAGATCAGGGAAAAACAGGTCAATTGTTTCAAACAAGCTTTATAAAACTTATTTGATCAGCAATGTCTACAGCCTTGGAAAGCATGTGGACTTGTGGACTGCATGGACAGAGCTCACAGACCAAGCTCAGGAAAACTGCTCCGCAGCCCGAGCACATGGCTGGCGGCGGGTCCCATGTCGAGGAAGAGCCGGGCTGGGAAACCGTCCCCACCACGCCACCCTGGCTGGCAGAGCTTCAGGCAGAAAGGCTCCAAGCCCATGACTCTCTGGGACCAAGAAGCCTGAGCAGGACCCAGACCCGGCACCATGTGGACGGATGGAATGTTCTCAGCATCAACCAACCTCAGAAAACAGGGGGCCGGGCCCGAGCCGCAGAAGGGAGCCCGGTGGAGGGGCTGTGTGCCCCAGGCAGCTCAGGGTGACAGACCAGCTGGGCAGTTGGTTCAGGGCCAGGATGTGGTCCTGGCACCTCACAAAAGGATTGGAGACACTAGAAAAACATGAGAATTCTTCCCTAGTGAAAGTTGCTCTAAATTTGACTTTATTTAGAACTGTGGGCTACTGAGGTCCCAGATAGGGCCCCCAGTTTTCAAACTTCAGAAAAGTGCACCAAAGAGGAAATTGCCAAGGAACAGGCCACCTCCCTGGGAGCTTGAACAGATTCTTCTCTGTCCCATAATATGGCCACCAAAACACATCTCATCAGCCACCCACGGAAGGTCCTTTTCATCGGTGATGTGTTTATCAGCCCAAGCCTCAGAGTGCAGGTGGTGATCGAGCACAGGGAGGAATATGAAATATTCTGAGTGCGGGGGCAGCCTTCCTAACCAGACCCATGGGCTCGTGAAGCCCTGGGCTGCTGCATCAGGCCAATCCTATCCGGCATCCGGTGAATCCAGCAGCTTCCCCTTCAACTGCCTCTTTCTGTACCCGTACCTTTGGCAGTGCTCCACGTATCCTCAAGTTCATCAGATGATTGAGAGACAGTCATTGATTCTTAACAGAAGCCCATTAACCACAGCTAAAATTTCATAATATGCACGTTAATTAGAGTGCTTCATTAGCCTTTTTTAATTTTTTGCACACAGTGAGTTGGGCATCTCCAAACTTTGGAAAAGCAAACCTATTTGAAATGAAGCTTCAGCAGAAGCATTTTAACCACCAGGGGAATAATCACAAAATATTAAACAGATTGTTAGGACATCATTGCCAAAATGTGCTCTCCAGAATAAAAACCCAGCAGGCTGGGCGCCTGTGATATCACAGGAGGGTAGCAGTGGGGGGTTGTGACTCAGAACTTTTGAGCCACACGTTTTCAGACCCAGGAAATGACTAATTTTTAGGTAGTACCAGAAAAGCCTCAATTTACTGAAAAAGACAATAGTATGTAGTAGGTTAGCTAAAGAACATGGGAATTGGGTCAAAAGATACCTAAACTCATCCATAGTTTTCTAATCTGTTTTGCTGGGACACAAACGCCTGTATGCCTGATATTCAGTCCCTCTCTAGACAGTCTGTAGGGGTGTCAGAAGGAGGGATTAAGGGAGTATTAGAAAAATACGGAGCATTTCTTAAATTTCTATAATGCCTATAGGGTTAAAAAAGTAAGGGCTAGAAAGATGAGGCTTTACCAATGTACACAATATAACATATATATATATACTGGCCAAACCCTGTCCTGACCATGACAGTGCCCTATGACAGAAACATAAAAATAGCTAAATTAATAATGCAGAGTGCCTTGATGCTATAATAAAAACAAATTCTGAAATCACCACTGGATTGATGGCTACACTGTCATATTTCAACACCAATAAATTTATCTCAAGATAGGATGGTAAAAAAAGGAAATGTTAGGATGGTTCTTATATAACTACTAAACTGTATAAATTATATTTCCTAAGTATTTAATAATTGGCCAGCTCTTACTAAACCTCAACAGTCTAATTTTTGCCTGAGAGACACAATAATTAAAATAATAATCTAACCTTCTCTTCTGTGCTATTGATCTAATCAGAAAAACTGACTGAAACATAACTTAGTAATTGTTGTAACAAAGCTCTAAATTGGACAGAAAATGGTTTTTACTCCTCCTTACAAGATGCAGAAACATAGACAATATTCTTCCCCAATTTCTAAAAATGGTGAGAAAATTCTGTCAAAGCAGATGTAAGAAGAAAAACTATAAAATTGAAATAAGCCTAAAATCTGGCAGGCACAACCTTAAAGTGGTTAAAGCCTGACACTGACTTGGAAAGAAAGTGATAAGAAATAGAGACACATGCTCTATGGCCACTTCTAAGATGCTGGGATTTGATGTATTAACATTGGCAACTCTCATAGACCTTGTCATGCCAATAAAATGATTGAAATTGAAATTCATTCCACTTGGGTGCTGGTACTTCAGGCGTGACTTTAAGGGTGGAATTAGAAGTGGCAGGGGGCCGTGTGGAACTACTACTTCTTGTAGGAAGAAGTCATTTCTCAGTTTGAAATCAAGGTTTCTGTTCCCTCTTGATGATGGAAGGATTCACTTGTCTTCCAGCTCCTGAGCTCTCCCCTTCTCCTCAGGATGGAAGCCCGCGTCACTCCATTGTTCCACTACAGCTGGTAATAAACGCATTGAAAACATCCAGAGTGAGAAGCCTTCTTCAGGAATAAGTACAGCTGGTGATGGCTGTGGCAATAGTGGTGACAATAATGGCTGTAATGATTCTGGTGAAGTGATGGTGGTCATAGTGAGGGTGATCTTCATGCTGGTGCCAGTGGTGATGACAAAGGCAGTGATAGCCATGTTGATAATGGTGATGGTGGTGACGTTAATGCGGCGATGATGAGGTGGTGGTGACGGCAGCAGTGGTGGCGGTGGCAGTGGCAGATGGGGATTTTATTTCCGATGCTGATGAAGACCATTAATGTGACCCAGAACATCCCACTATCTGATTACAAACCAAAGTTTGCTCAACCTATAGTTCCCTTTTCTTAATTATTTCTCATGAATTCTGGACTATCAGATAATAATATGAATGTGATATTTCCTCTGCATGCATCTCTTTTACCCAAATGTCTGTAGAGCTCACCCACTTCAAGATACTTGATCCAATGTCTTCTCAATGATCACCATATCATAAATGTGCACAAACCACAGGTTCCCAATCTCACCGGTCTAGATTTAATTCCTTCTACAACATCTATTACCAGCAGACATACTCTGCACTTTACTTATCTATTCATTGTTAGTCTACACCAAATAGGCTATAAGCTCCATATGAGAAGGTTTTTTGTCTATTTGATTCACTACTATAGCCCCAGCCCCAGAATGATGTCAGGCACATACATGTTTCTCAACACATATTAGTTAAATGCATGAGCTGCCTGATGAAAGCTGTTAATATGGGCACTGATTTAAATAACTTTCAAAAATGACCTAAATTTCTGTCAAGATGGAGTAACAGGACTGGGGTTTACTGTCCCACACGACACAACTGAAAAACCTGATAAAATATATGACATGACAGTCTTCAGACAGTGGGCGTCAGGCAGCACAAGCCAGGGATCCCTGACGGAGAGAATGCAAGCCAGTGAGCCCTGGGGGTTCCGGGTTACCACCTGGAGAGTGGTTCCCTCTGCTGATGCCGGGAGGCAGGCCAGGGAAAAATCCAGTGTATTCCCCTTGTTGAGAAAAACAGAATTGGAACTTGGGGGGCTCAAGGCAGCTGGAGTTCACAGGGTAGAGATGCAGAAGGAGAGATTCTGTCCTGGGGACAGAGGCGGAGGCCTGCAGGGGGCCCCGGCCCCGCCCTGCTGAGTGGGGCTGGGCTCTGGTCGGTGCACGCATGCGGGGAACTGACTGCAGCCAGAGGAAACCCCAAGAGCACACACAGGGGCAGGAACAGGGCCAAGAGCAGTCTGTGTTCCCATCAGCCACAGTATGGAAAATGTGATTAAGGGATGTTGGGTAGAAAATCAGAAGGGTGTCACCTCAGCAAGGGCACAACGTCAGCCTCAGAGTGAAGGCTGCTCTAGCTCCCCACAACAAAGACTGGAAGCAAGGACTGAAGGAGTCAAGAAATTTCCATATGATCTACCGTAATCCAGGGAATAAAACTCAAGAATACTTATAAGAATGTAAAATACTCAGGCCCTGACCAGGCAGAACTCACAAAACCTGACATCCACAAAACATCCGACATCTGAAAACTGACTAGCATGCAAAGAAGCAGAAAAGAATGATCCATACTGAGGGGACATCAGCCAATAGAAACAGACCCAGAGATGACGTAAAGGCTGTCATTAGTAGACAGAGACATTAAAGCAGTTATCATAATGATAGTCTTCATGCTCATGAAAATAGAGATTAAAAATTCTAAAGAAACGTATGAAAGGTATAAAAGATAGGCTTTATTCAAACTTTGAGATATCAAAAATATCTGAGATGAAATATACACACTGAATGGAGTAACAGCTGTTGAGGCACTACAGAAGCAAAGATTTGAGCTTCAAGAAATTGCAGGAAATGCTCTCCAAAGTCAACCACAGAGGAGGAGATTGAGAGCATCAGTGAACCTCAAACAGCCAGATATGTGTGTAATTTGAGATCCTGAAGGTAGGGGGACAGAAAAATACTTGAAATAATCAAAATCTTCCAAGTTTCATAGAAACTATAAGCCCACAGAGTGGAAGGTGCAAAAACCTCTAGTACAGGAACATGAAGAAAACTAGCACAGGATTCATTGTAATCAAATTGCTTTAAGCCTGTGTGATAAAGGAAACAATCTTAACATTGGACAAAGAAAAGATACATAGTGTGACCATGGAATAAACATAAGCAGATTTCTCACTGAAAACTATTTAAACCAAAGTCAGTGAAGTAACGTCTTTGAAGTTTTGAAAGAAAACACAAAACAAAACAAAACAATACACCCAGCAAAAAAATCTTTCAAAAGGAAGGCAAAATAAAATGTTTTGGACATACAGAAGCTGGGAAATACCCATGGCTAGTAAATACTGAAGAATGTCTCTTAAGAAGGAAATGACACCAGATGGGAATCTAGAACAGAATAAATAAAGAGCATCATGAAAGGCAATGTAAATGACACTTCTCTTTTTAAAAAATTCTCTTAAAAGATAACTGATAAAGAAAAATAAAACACGGTGTATTAAGTGTTTATAACGTATATAGAAATGCAATTATGACAATGGCACAAGAACCAAGACAGAGAATTGTAGGCATGCTTCTATAGGATTCTTGCAGTGACATAATATGAAAGTAATATTCACTTAAGATAGAGGGTGATAAGTTAAATATTTAGGTTATAATCCCTAAAACCATCACTAAAGGAAAGAATTATGTCTAATTAGCCAACAAGGGATATAAAATGGAACCACAAACATACAATCCAACATAAGGTAGGAAAAGAGAGGAAAGAGAACCAAGTTGGAATAAATTTCACAAATAAATAACAAAAGGATAAGTTTAAACCCAAACATAAGTAATCATATAAAATATAAATGGTCTAAATACTCCTGTTCAAAATCAGATTTGGATTTAAACATTTAAAAAAGCAAAACCCACACACACACACACACCCCAAAAAAGCGTTTGAAATATAAAGAATGGAAAATATACCAGGCAAACACTAGTCAAAGAAAGCTAGACTGGTTATGCTAATACCAAACAAAATACATTTTAGAGCAAAGAATCTTACCAGGGATAAAGAACATTTCATAATAATATCACTCTATCAAGAAGCCACAAAAAAATCTAAAAAAATGTATGCATCTAATAACATGAAGTACAAACTGATAAAACTAAAAGAGTTTTCTAGTTTTAGAAAAAATATCCAATATGGTCAGAGATTTAAACACCCTTCAATCAGTTACTCATAGGGCAAGAAAGGAGGAAATCAGTAAGTGTACATAAGATTTGAAGCACTCTGTGAACTTATTTGACCTACCCTGCACTTATAAGAACTCTGCAAATACATATTATTTCTAAGTCCACACAAAATACTTACCAAATAGAGCATTTTCTGGACTGTAACACAAATCTTCAAATCATACAAACTATGTTCTTAACTGCAATGAAATTAAATTAGAAATAAATAATAAAAAAAATATCTGGAAAAAATCCCTAAATATTTGTAAAAAATCTTAACATTAGACGAAGAAAAGATACATAGTGTGATCATGGAGAGTTTCCAAAGAATTAATCTAAAATGAGAGTTTCCAAAGAATTAATCTAAAATGAATGAAAACCATAATCCAACATTTCAAATTAAGAGAGGGTGCAATTTAAGCAGTGCCAAGCAGCCTATTTATTATTTATAATGTTAAAATTCCTGTATTATAAAAGAAAAAAGTCTTTAAATGAGCTCTGCTTCTACCTCAAAAAACTAGTAAACATAACAAAATAAACCTGAAGTAAGAATTAGAAGAAAAAAAGAAAGAAAGATAAAAACAAAGTACAATAGCATAGAAACAGAAAAAATGATTAGGAAATTTTTAAAAATAGAAGATTTTTTTAGATCAGTAAAATTATTCACCTCTAGCTACACTGATGAAGAGAAAAGAAGACACAAATTAGCAACATCAGGAATGAGCCAGCACTACAGACTCTACAGATATTAAAAAGAAAATAAGGGAATAATAGAAATAACTCAATGTCCTTAATTTTGACAACATGCATTGACAAATAATAATATATGACAAGGACAGATTTTACTCAAAAAGTAGTAGATACCCTGAACAGCTCTACATAAACTATGAAAGTTGAAGTTATAGTTAAAAACCTCCATTCTTGGAAAGCCTGAGGTGGATTCCCTGGTAAATTTCCAAACATTTAATGAAGAATTATTCTTCATTTCTATATATCAATCCTACATATTCTTCCACAAAAGTAATTCCCAGGTTGTATAGCCAGCATTACACTGGTACCAAAGCCAGACAAAAAGAAATTAAAAGAAAACTATAAGCCGATATCTCTTGTGAATATAGACACAAAAATTCATAACATAATTTTAGCAAATCAAATACAACAAATCTAAAAATGATATGTTATAACCAAATGGGGCTTATCACAAGATGCAAAGTTATTTTAAAATTTAAAAATAAATCCATGCAACCCAAACTAAAAAAGGATAGAGGCCCATGCTTTGCAAGTAGTTGTCCACATATCTAACAAACTAAAAAAGAAAATTCATATGATCATTCAGAAAATGCATTTGACAAAACCCAATATCCATTTGTGATTAAAAACTCTCAGAAAATTAGTATAGAAACTTCCCCCATCTGATAAAAGGCATCTACAACAAATAACAACAAACACTACAGCTAATACTATAAATTACAAAGACCTAAGGTCTAAGGTCTTCACACCCTACGATCAGGAATGAGACAAGGATATCTGCTCTCAACACTTCGATTCAACATGTACTGGAGATTCTAGCCAGCACAGTAAGTTAAAAAAAATACAGAAAATGTGATAAAAGCCTTCCAGATTGAAAATAAATAAAACTGATTTTATTTTGTAGATGATATAATCACCTATGTAGAAAATTCCATAAATCTACAAAGAGCTATTAGAATTAATAAGCAACTTTAGCACTGTTACAGTATACAAGATCAATATAGAAAGTCAATGATGTTCCATATACTAGCAATGAATAATTGAAAACTGAAATAAAAAACAAAACAATATCATTTGCAAGAGCATTAAAAATAAATTCGAGATAGATTTCACAAAAGATGCATAAGACCTGTCAAGTAAAAACTGTAAAATATTGATTACAGATATGAAAGAAGACTGAAATAGACATATACCTGTGTTCACAGATGAAGGGGTTCAGTCTTGCTAAAATATCAATTTTTAACCATATCGATCAATACATCCCATGCAATCCCAATCAAAATCCCACCAGGGTTTTTTTTTTTTTTTGGTAGAATTTACCACCAATAATGAAATTAAATGAAGATAGAAAGGACCTTAAATAGCCAAAACAAACTTCAAAAAGAAGAACAAAGTTTTGAGACCTACAGTATGGGCTCAGGATTTATAAAAAGTTACAATAATCTCAGCATAAAAGTAGCAAAATAATGGAAATAGAATAGAATAGACAATCATAAAATAGACCTGCATGCAGGAAAGCAATTGATTTTTGATAAAGTATAATCATTTCCTCAAATGTGCTGGATATGTGGACAACTACTTGCAAAGCAAGGGCATCTATCCTTTCCTCACACCATATATAAAATCACTTTTCATCAAAAAGTTAAAACTTTAAACTGCTTGAAGAAGATAGGGAAAGGAAAATCTTAGTATAAGTTTGGCAAATGTTTAATGCTTCACAAAATCCACAAACTATGAAAGAAAAAAATCAGTAAATTGGACTTATCAATAATTAAAAACATTTGCTCTTCACAACTTATAAAGATCAAAGTCAAGCCACACATCAGGAGAAAAATATTTGCCACAGATCAAGAGAAAAAGCTTGTATCTGATGAAGGACCTTTATCCAGAGCATATGTACAACTCCTATAAGCCAATAACAGGAAGACAAAAATCTTAAAAAATCTGGCACGATATCTAAATAGGCACTTCACCAAAGTAGAAATGAATGTAACAGTCAACAAGAAAGGATGCTCAACATCTTTAATCCTTAGGTAAATTCAAGCTAGAACCACACTGAGTTCCAACTGGAGTGACTAAGTTTAAAGGTCGACAGCACATGCTGGCCATCAGGACCCTCACACACCCCTGGGGACCGTGAAGTGGTTCAGCCGCTTGGAAGCCCACAGGGAAATTTCTTAGTTATACCAAGCCTATTGTACGACAAAGTGTTCTGCTTATAAGTATTTAACCAAGAGAAATTAAGCATAAATTCATAGACTTGATCTTGCAGTTTTATTTGTGATAGCCAAATAAAAGAAAGAATGCAACTATCCATCAGCACATGGATAAACAAACGGTGGTATAATGTATGCAATGGAATGCTAGTCAGCCATGGAAGGTTACCAACTGCTGGAACAAAAAACAACACAGAGGAATCTTGAAAGAATTACAACAAATGAAAAAAATAAGATGGACACAAAAGTGCATGAACTATGCTTTTCCATTTTTATGAAATCTAGAAAGTACAAACAAATCTACATGACAGGACGCAGACCAGGGATGGCCAAGAACCTTAGTGGGCTTGGAGCAAGAGGGGAGACTGCAGGTGGTCAGTTCACTGCCTTGATTACAGTGACGGTTTCACGGCACATGCATACACCAAAACTCATGAAACTAGACAGAAATGTGTACTGTCTATTGGATGACAACCATATTATTTAAAAGATGAAAAAAATTAACCTGAAGGTCAAGTAAAACATACAAGCCCTTAAACGGACAAGGGCACTCCTTCCATGCAAATTCACCTGGCCAGCGGGAGAAGGGCTGGGTGTTGGGGGTGCCCACCTGGTGCCCAGCTCTGTGATTGGCACTTGACTACCTGGCCCCATGAAGCCTCACAGCCTTACAAGCTGCTCCCTGCCAGACAGCCAGCAAAGGTGAGGCCAAGGAGGACAGGAGCTTGTCCAGGTCACACCTGAGAAAGAGAAGGTCTAGGACCAGAGCTGTAGGTTTCTCCGGCGTGAGGACGGTGACCCGGGGCCTCACCTCCTGATGGCTTCCGGTCTGGAGTGTCCAGGACCCACTTGCCCAGCTGTCACTGGGTGTGGGGTGCAAGGCCCCTCCTGACCTGCCCCCGGCCCAGCCCCAGGCTCCAGGGCCCCAGTCATATCTCAGATGTCACCAAAACCTGTCCAGAGAGCGCGCCGTGAGCCCAGCAGCTTGGCCGTTTCCCCTTCTCAGCTGGGACTGGATTGCCTTTTAAGGACACTTCCCAGGCCCCGTGTCCAGAGCCCCAGCCTGCACACAGGGTGGCGCTCCTGACTCACCCCGTGACCTGGGGCAGCCCCAGAGCTTCAGCCAGAGGAAGGCATTAACTTTAGGATTGACATTGCTACTCACCTATAATTAAAGCACATTATTAATTACAGTAGCTATTAATTGGTTTAGAGAATAAGTGTCTGTGTTGATATTTTTAATTAAATACCGAAGTGCTTTGAAGATGGAAAAGTCTAGGTCTCCATTCCTTCCACAGCCAAGTGTCTCCACCAGACACATAACAGGAGGAGCCCAGAGGCCCCAGGACAAGGACACTCCCTCTCTGTTCAGGAAGGCCTCAGGGGACCCTACACAGAGGGAGGCAGTAAGGCCCTGCGGGGCTGCCCTCTGGATGAGGCTCTTCCTTCCCACTGTCAGAGGTGGTCCCCCTGGGAGAGGAGAAGCAGCTGAGCTGAGGCCCCAAGGGCTGCCAGAAGCAACCATCACCCTGCACCTGCAGAACCTAAACACTGCGCGATTTACAGAATGATCGCCCGCAGCACCGGGGCCAGGACCACAACCCCTGCGTCCCCACCCAGCGTTTACCCACTGGTCTTGCTTTACTGGGAGGACCATGCCCTCCAGACTTCCCTGGATGGAGCCCAACAGCCAGGAGGAGCCCTGTAAAGAGGCCAGCCGGGGCAGTTCATGGAGCCCCGTGCACGTGGACAGCAGGGGACAGCCACTGTCACTCCTGGGCTGTGCCTCCCATGCCGGCTCTGCTCTCGGCACAGATGTCCCTCCCTGTCTGTCCTCCAGGCAGCACCACAGACTGCCCCTGAGCCTCAGCCTCCAGATGGAATTGAGCCTCCCCTGGAGGCCACGAGCAGTGCCCCAGCCTCTGAGGTCTGCCCATGCCGGGGCCCATCCGCCTGCAGCCAGCATCCCCAGCTGCTCCCTCTCCCCCATCCTCTGAGCTGCGAGGGCCTCTCTCCACCCTGACAGCCCCCAAGCACCTCTCACACTGGCCCCAAGCCCACTGCTCCCTGCAAATTCCACCTCAAAGAAAGAAGAATCCAGGGCTCCCTTGTCTATTGGCCATGTCTGGTGGCATTCCGATCAAACCAGCTCATCAAGGGAGTCCGGCTGGACGAAGCAAGCGGAGGGACTGAGCCCCCTTCCTGGGGGGACGCCACCCCCAGCCGGCCCTTATTCCTCCTCGGAGGATCATTCTTGCCTTCCGGGAGCTTGGGTGGGCCCCTACGTCCCCTCAGCTGAGCATGCCCTGCCACGGGGACAGGGAGGCCCATCTCTGGGGACCCTGGGTGGACCCACAGAGGCCCCAGGCTCCTCACCAGCATGGTATTCAGGCAATGACCCAAGCAGAGATGAAGGGGCACAGAGAGGAGGGGCTTTCCACTCATTTCTGCAGGTCCGAGAGAGGGGAGTGCTGAACCACGCACTCCCTCTGACCCCCGTCACACTCCCTGTGCATCCCCTCCCTCTGCCCCCAGACAGCATGCCCCAGGGCCGGGCCGGGCTGGAATGGAAGCCTGTCCCCCAATATTTTCCATCCTGCTCTCCAAACTCCAGGAACCCTCCTGCTCAGCTGATATAGGGAATATGAGTAACACCAGCTGTGTGCCATGCCGCCGTGGCAGGAAGTCACACGGCGAAACTCCTCTGCCCTGTCCGGGGTGGGCACTTCTGTCACCTGAGCACCACACTCGGCTGGAAAGTCTCACCCTGTTAATTCCTGGCTGAGATGTCACCACGACATTGGACAGAAACAACTTAGGGGAGCGGGGCTCCCCACAGAGGACAGAGCCGGGCGGAGACAGGGCCGGATGGACTGGGGCCAGCCTCGCACTTCCAAGGGGGAATGCCAGGTCCCCCGGAGGACTGAGGGGCCTCGCTGAAATCCTTCCATCCTCGCAGGTCAGGTTGACCTCCCAGCCAGAAGAACCTGGGTGCCCACCCCCAGCACGGGGCTGTACCCTCCCCTCAGGACTTGTCTCCAGGAGCCTCTATCTGAAGGGTGGGCCCCCAAATATAAACTCTGCTCCCAAGTCCCTCTAAGGCGATGGAGTTGAATTTAGGTTGGTTTCCACCCAGTCCTCCAAAATGGGATCACCTCTGCCCCAAATTCACACAAACAGCCATGGCCAGGCAGGCTAGAAGCAAACAGCAGACGCACACCACCGCCAAACAGCACCTCTGGGACATGGTGCTCAAAGACCAAGGAGAGGGGAAGGTGGGTGGGGTGTCTAGCTGGCCTGAAGCCCCGAGGAATTCACAGGCACTGGCTTAGAGACTTCCGTGGCTCCTTACGGTGAAAGGTCCTGCATTTCCTGATCACTTTGAGAAACCAGAGGACCACCTGTGACGTGTTAGATTGGCACTGTCCCTCTCACCAGCTCCCCTGGGGGACACCACATGCTCTGCACCATGGAACTCCGCGGCTCTACCAGTGCTGGGCCCATCCCCATGCAGGGCCAGCCACACCCAGGGACTCCTCCCAGGGACCCACCCCAGCTCCCTGATGGCCTCCCTGTCTCTCTCCCCCACCCCTGTCTGAAGCTGACCGCACCTAAAACTTGCACTCCACAGTCTTCACAAACTGGGAAAATGGCTCACGTTCTAACTCTACTCTGAGTTTATAGATTTATAACATATAATACACATACTTATAACACACACATGTATTTATAACATATAATGTACAACATATATATAAATTTATAACATAACTCTCAAATTTATCCACCTGCATTTCTGAAAGGATTAGTATGGCATCGATCAAAGCAGTGTAATCATAAAATGGAAGATCAGTTAAAAAGAAGACAGCTTTCAAGTAATAAAGAGAAAAGGCTGAAGGATAAAAGTAAACACAGCAAAAACTTTTCTTAAAAAGTAAACATAATTGAGCATAAAACTTAACTTGTATTGGTTAGGAATCCATTCGTCTGCAAGTCACGGAAAACCTGACCCAACATGGCTTTACTGGTAAGCATTTACTTTCCCACATGGCTTACAGCCCACAGAGAGACATGGCACATACTCTCCTGCCTTTTTACAGCCCATCCTTCTCCCTGGTTGACTTCCATTGTTTGTTGTCGCATGGTCACAAGACTGCTGCTGCAGCTCTAGGCATCACATCCCTTTGCCAGCCTCACCTGTCCCTTGCATAAGGCAATCACAACCTCTCTTCAAATCCATGTGACAAACTTTGCTTTGGGTCTCAGAGTCCAGGTCTCTAGGCCTTTGCTTGCTGAGAAGGTCGAGAAACCTGGGAATGGGACTGCCAGGTTCAGCTCAGCCCAGCCAAGGTTCATTGGCACAGGCTGGGTACATGGCGCCTTGGACAAAAACAGGTCCTCTTTGTAAGGCAGAGGGCAAGTGACATTATGCCGGGGCATCCTGGAAGCTGAGACAGAAACTAGATGTGCTCAACAGCTTTTACCAGAAAAAGCACACTACTGGGACGCTCCTGCCACCACACAGGTCTACAGGCACATGGGATAGGACATCAGGTACATGACGTACCCTCTGCTGGGGGCGCCACATGTGCATGGCATGAACAGAGGTGGGCTGGGCTGCCCCTCACAGTGCCCCTGGCTTCTCAGCCCCTCAGGCCGCCCCTCTGTCTTCTTTCTGTCCTTGATCCATGGCGACCCTGCCCCTCACTCTGCCCAGCCCACCCCCACTCTGCCAACTCTGGACCCCAGTACCTTCTCTGGATGCTGGCTCCTCCACGGGGCCTCCACGTGCCTGGCCCCCAACATGTGTGTCCTGCCTACAGCAGGAGGGCCACGTCTGCCGGCCCAGGATCCTGGAGGCCCCACCACGCCCGAGGCCAGGGGGCTCAAGGTCAGCTGCGAGGGTGGGTAAACAAAGCCTCCTGCTGATACCCTAGCTGGCAGGCGAGGTGTGCTTGTGAGCACCGGCTCCCTTCCATGCTGTGGTCGCTGGAAACTCACTCACCCCCCTGCCCTAGGTCCCAAATGTAAAAAGAGGCCAAACTGCTTATCTTATAGAAACATTTTGAGGGTTAAATAAATCACTAAACAGAAGGTCTAAATATAAATGCTGTCATGATTTTCCTCTTAATATCTTGTAGTAGCCAAAACGGACAATCTGGTTTGAGGGACAGATGGAAAAGGTGGCAGCCTTACCAGGAACATCGGGACACGACAGAAGCAGTCACAACCTCTCCTCAAATCCATGTGGAGTCACAGTTTGAATGAGTGACACGGGCCTTTGGCAATCTTGCTGGGCCTCCCAAAGCAACGGAGTCCACACGTGCTTTGGTAAGTCGGTTCCTCCCGTAATTCCTGGAGGCTCATGTGGTGGCCGCTGCCACATGGCTGTTGGGAAAGCCGACGCAGAGAAGCCTGGCTCATGGTGGCTGTGCTGCCCGCTGGAGCGCTGGTGTGAGGGAACAGCAGTCTGGCCTGCGCTGCTGTGAATGCAGTTAATTCCACCAGGCTCAAGTGCACACACCTTCACCAGGAACCGATGTCACACAGAGGGCTGGGGACCAGGGCCTCTCCTCTGTCCTCTGTGCTATGTGACCAGGAGGGTAGATGCTGAGCGCTAGGTAAGAGGCCCCATCTGCAGAGCAGGCCCGTCTCAGAGCAGGGCCCTGGGAACTGCAGGCTTCCAGGGAAACAGGGAATTGATGGCAGTTACAGTCACAGGCAGGCTGGTTTACGAGAGACAGGCAAGCTCCGGAAAGTGGGCTGTAAATCATCTCCCACGTCCCTCTCTCCATGGCGGTCTCATTAGCTCTCGCAAACAGCAATTAAGAAGCACCTAGAAGCCTAATTCCAGGGCAGACCATCACTAAGCCTTAAATGATCACCATAAACAAATGATTTGTATCCTATAATTGGCAACAAAATACGGAATTCACAAGTGACTATTAGAACACTGTTATTTAACTGGAGTGTGAGGAGGCTATTAATTAAGTGGGCCTGGAGCAGCCACGTGCCATGGCTGGGGGCCTGCTCCAGCGCCCTGAGGAGGGGCTTTCCCGGGCCTCTTCCACCCTCTGCCTCTCATCTTTGAAGCTCACAAGGACTGTAAACTTATCAGTTTAAATTGAGTTTGTAAAATAAAGCCTCAAGGTGATGGTCCACCTTACCTCTGCATCTCTGGCCAGCTGGGACCCCCACTGGACCAACCCCATAAGCCCTGGACCCAGAGGCCAGGGAGCTGTGGTGTATGCTCAGCCTGGTGTTGTGTGAACCTCAGACGTGTACCAAGTTCCCGAATCCTCCCCCATTACTTCATGTTCTCCAAAAATCTCCAGCCTGACTGTAAGCCATGTTCTCTGGGTTCATGCCTGTCCCCTGTGATGACAGGGCTCCTTCGTGGGCTGAGATTGTATTTAAGCTCCAGCACAGAGATGAGGCTCTGCGCCTCCCCCATCCCCCCAGGGACAGTCACACCTGTGCTGCTTGGCCTGGGTGCTGGGGGGGGCCCTGCAGGGCGCCCATACAGGGGAGAAGAGGGATGGGGGCACAGGAGCCACCAGCCCACCAAGTGCAGGGGCTCCTCGGGGACCTGGGGGCTCCTCGGGAGACCTGAGTCCCCAGAGGCTGAGAGGTGGGGATGGAAGGCAAGCCCCAGAGTGGGGGTTCTGTGTGCTGTGGCGCTTCAGTTTATCAAGTCCACGGACCACGAACTGCCGCAGTGCGTCCACACGGCTCTCAGGCTCCCTGTGGTGGTGAAAAGGCTGGCAGGGTGGCTGAGGAAGGGCCTGCCCTCCCCGGGCCTGAACCCCTGGCGAAGGCCTGAACCCTGTCTCCCCTGGGGGCAGCTATGGAAGGTGGGCAGGAGTCCCAGGCCCTGTGGAGGTGTGTGAAGTCACCCTGCAAGCAAGCTTACCTGTGAATAGGCCCCACGGTCCGGCCCATATGATGACACACCTGCCCTCAGGGCCAGGCCAGGCAGGTGAGCTGGCCCAGCGGTGCCCACCCATTCCAGCGGCCCCACCCTCCCTGCTGCAGCCCTGGTGGAGCTGAGGAAGCCGGGAGGGAGGCAGCTGGTGCACACACGTACAGTGATGGCAGACAGCAGGTACAGGCCGTGATGGGCACCTTGCCCGGCCCAGACTCGGAAACCATGGCTGCGAAGGAGCTCCACCAGGGCAGCAGACTGGGCTGGGGCCAAGCTCAGAGGCAGGTCAGCAGCCCCTAGTGGCCGAGAGGCAGTGACAGCTGGTTAGGGGGCTCAGGGGCTATGTGCCCCCGCAGAACCTGTGCCCAGCAAACCTCCTGGATGGAGTTTGAGAAGCAGCCGATGCCCCCCTTACCCACTCCTCCTCCCCCAAAGGCCTTCCCAGAAGGCCGGGCCCTGCGGTGGCCTAGGGAGGCCAGGGCAAGGCATGTGAGGGAGGGGGTGAACAGAACTGCAAACTCATGTGTTCTATTTGGGGGAAATACCCGAGTAATTGTCCGTACATGTGGGCAGCCCTGAACACCACGTCCAGCCTTGCCAGCTTGCCCCTCAGGCCTGAGCCCAGCCCCTTCCAGCCCACAAGAGCTCAGGCGGCCTTTGCATTTCAGTACGGAGTTCAGGAGTCTGAAAACGCTCCAGGACCCTACAGAACAGAGAGGTCCTGTAGGACCTGCCTGAGGGTGGAGACAGAGGGAGGTGGGTCACTGAGCTTGAGCGCAGCCTGACCCCGGTGCTGGAGGACAGGGTAGGAGGCGGGACAGAGGGGATGCCTGTGCGGAACTCACCCCTGCACAGGACGGAGGGCCACAGAAGTCATTGCTGGACCTACGGCAGAGAGGGCCACCTGGGCCAGCTGCGGTGCCGGCTGGCCAGAAGCACACATCCAAACGGCAAGGCTGCCTTCTACCAGGAAGAAGAGGTGGAAGCAGGAATTTGGGGAGAAACCAGGACAGGCCTCCTCATCAGGCCCCGTCACTTTGTCCACACTTCAGGGCCCAAAGGAGGAAACCGGGTTCTTCTCATTGGGTTGGGAGGACTTGGGAGGTTCTCTGTACTCACCGACCCCCTTCCGGTCAGCTGCTGGTCAGAAGTGGCCCTGCATCTAGGGAGGCTTCCTGCACAGCAGCCAGCTCAGTCACTTGCTTACAGTCTATTTCATGCACATGCAAACTCAGTTATTTGAAATAAATTCATGTCTAAATAAATCCTGTGATGAATGTACTATAAAACAGTAATTATGATCAGGGAAAAGACCGCCACTGACTTAGGAACAAACCAGGTAATGATCAAGGGATCTGTGCTTGGCCACCAGTGTCTGGACTCACTTTCTATCCAAAATCCCATCTGTAAAACTCAACACGTTCAAAAGGGCCAGTCCCTCCAGAAGCCATTCCATTTGCTGGGGCAGAACCAGCCCATTTCCCCTGGGCTGCCAGTCAGAGGCTGACCCCACGTGTCCTTAACTGTCAGGTATGTTCAGGCCCCAGAAGAGAGGGGACAGTGGACAGAGCCCCGCACTGTCGGCGCCCACCACCTGTGCATTTCAGCGGCTTCCTTCCTGTCTCTGGGACCTGTTCAAATGCCCCACATCACAGCAGTGCCAGCACTGATTTCCTGCGAGGGAAACAGAGGAAGTAAGTGGTAATCATCAGTTTGTAGCTCAGAAAATTGATGAACAGACAGAAATGTTCTTCCTGAAGGAACTGAAGAGAATGTTTCTAATATATGCATCACCATATTTCAATAGTATAAGGAGACTTCAAGAAAATGAACTGTCATCTTAAATATGATTAGGGAGAGAGCGTGCCATTGCATAACCCAGCATCCTGTGGGCCAGTCCCCGGGCCAGCGGCCTCACCTGGAACCTGTCGGAAATGCAAGTTCTGGTTCCAATGCTGACCCCAGACCTGATGCATCTAAACCCCAGTGGGCAAGCCCAGCCCTCTGGTTTTAGGACCCTGCAAAGGCTCCTGTGTGCTCAAGTGTACCCTAAACCTGCTGGCCTCCTCTGCCTGTGCCCCTGCTCCTGCCAGCCGCCCCCCGCTCACTGCAGGCCCAGTGGGGTTTAGAGGGAGGCGGGCCAGCCCAGGGCACAGGTGGGGGAAGGCAGTGGTCCCAGCTGGCCTCCCAAGGTGCTTACGAGGCTGCCCTGACTTTCCTCCTTGGGCAGCCTGAGGTCATGTGCAGGCGGGAGGGGAGCTCGGCCTCCTTCCGTGTAGCCAGGAAGGCGAACGTCCATGCAGGGGCAACAGGCAGACAAAGGCATCCACCCAGCACCTGTTTTTCCTAATGGAAACAGTCTAGAAAGCAATCTAAAAAAGTGCTACTTTTTACTATTGTACACCAGAAGAAATAGGGAACATGTAATTATTAGTAGTGATTTCATTGCAGTGGTGAGATAGGCACTCAAAAAAACTATTTCCATCCTTCATCTGATTTCTATTTGACAATGTGATGACATTTGTATAGTTCCTTATTACATTTATACCAAGAAAAAAATAAGGACAATAATAAAAGACCAAGACTTCTTAAAGTTGTGTTTAAATTCTCCATGGGATGACAGGGAACATCTCCCGGCACATGGTGCTCAGACCCCGTCAGCACCAGAAACATCCTGAGACCTTCCTGGAAATGGCCCCACCGCTGCTCCAGCCAGATTTTAATGGTGGAACCATCACAGAACTTCATGACTCTGCTCCATCCACCTACCACTCAAGGAATTTTAGAAGATGAGAAACACCTTGGCGAGCGAAGGTGAATGTTGGTATTTAGGTATAAAGCATGATGGTAACCCCAGCACAGCTTACAGAAGTCACGTGAACAGTGCCAAGACGGAGTTTGTGTTGAAGAATTCTGTTCATCCTATTATCTAGATTCTCGGGGTATGTGGAAGTGTTTCACCATCCTGGAGCTCTTAGGTGGCTTTGAAGCCAGCTGCCACCACGTAAGCACCCCCTCTGTCTTAGCAAGTAAACTAATCTCCCCGCCGAACCGCCTGCTGCACTAGAAATAACCCCGACCTCTACGTCTGTACAATTCCGTGATTTCTCTTTCTCTTCCCCTCGGGCTGAATGCTCCTTCTACAAATAGTTGCAGAGAGCCATGTGAAGCCAGTTTCACAGAGTCCCCAGACCGTGCCAAGACGTCACGACCACAGATAAGATGAATAATGGCGAGCACGGCCCTTCTCTGGTCTGGCCTCTGATTCGTCGGCTCTAGGGCTCCAGAGGAACACGCGCGCAGTGGCCAGCAGGCTTCACTGAAATGAAAACATCATTTTTCGTCCTGTCCATCCCAGGGAAGTCTGAAACTGCCTCTGATAATTAACCCACTGAGAGAAATCGATGCTACAACTGGGTGAGATGAAACAACCCGTGGCGGAATAAACTTTCCAGCGTATCTGCTGCACATGTGGAATCTAAATAAATGCCGCTTTCTCTCCCAAAGTAATCCCACCCCAAAAGTCAATCACCCCAAACCTCTCTCTGTCACACACTTTTGTTATAAATACATTCTTTGTTCTCCAAATGTTAACTCGTTGGCTTCCTTTCTCCCATTAGGTATAGTAAACCCATCTACAATTTGATAGTTGCAAATAGGTTGAAATAAATAGTTTCAGATGCAAATGATTTATGAGTGATGAGGAAAATTCAGGTTTGTCCTATAGGCAGGGCATAAATCCAGGGTGTTTTTATTTGGATTTTTTTTTTTTTTTTTTTTTTGGCAGGGGCTTGTGGGGGGTTGTTTAATTTTCTTCTCCCGAGTTTTGGTTTAGGTTTTAGGTTTTAATTTAACTTACCTTTAGAAAGCCAAGCCGAGCCAGCAGCATAAATTGATCATTTGTTCTCTTAAAAAAGTGTTAACAGCATCACATTTTAAAGAAATGCATGAGGCTTACATCATTTATTCATAGGAAGCAACAACTTACTCAGTCATTTGAAGGGCTGCGATTCCTGGAGGAACGAGATTTTAACTTAATGAGTAAAACCAAGATGGTGCACCACCCAGCTTCAGTGGGAGAGGCATCATCGTGGCAGATGATACTGCTTAGCATGCTGTTTGTTGTTAATTGAACTTGGACTCTGGGCCACCTGATTTGCTGCAGGGAAAGGAGCCCACATTTGGCACATTCACACAGTTTTCCTGAGTGATTCTTACAACAGCCTGCTGGGGAGATCTACATCAGGCTCTGCCTCTTGATGGCTGTGCAGCCCCTGGCAGGGTGTTTGTCCTCTCTGTGCCTCAGTTCCCTCTGTTATAAAAGCAGGACCTCTTTCTGGAGGCTGTAGTGGGTATTAATTCAGTATGATAAGCACCAGGGCTTAGAATACTGCTCGGGCTGGGCGGAGAGCTAGAACATGGCCAGTTATTGCCCCAGGAAGATCAGGCACTAGCTGGAATTTGAAGGTGTGTCAAAAAGAGCTTGACCACATCTTTCAGAGTCCGAACCTCGTACTCTCCCCATTGTCTCTGCAAGTGGACAGGAGGCAGGTGAAAGCCTTGGCATAAAGCTGGCTTTAAACACATGGAACTGGTGATGCTTTGAATTCTCTCAAAACTGAGATTCTTCCACACTCCGGAGCCAAATGCAGCCGGCACACGCTTATCTTCCCCTTCCCACCCTTTGGTGCCTTTTACAGGAGCCAGGCAAAATTCCTTGGCTATCCAAATCAGATTTTCCATCATAAAATGAATACATGCTCTAAATTTTTTAAATTGGGGGAAAACAAAGGAAACATAAAAGAAATGTGTTCAGAGCCCTAATTGAAAAGAAAGAAGAAACATCCCCCCCTTTCTGGAGAAAGGCACCACCCACCCCACCCAATCATGGTGAGTGCAATTTTTTGTGATAGACTTAAAAAGATGTAATTGATTTTTTGAGCCACAGACAGAGTACTCCTCTAAACAGAGAGTCTATTCTGCTGCCTTCAAAACCAGCAGAAGTGAAAATCCATCTCTGCAGCAAAAGATTATAGGGGAGGGCATATCCTCCCGTTCACCGTCCCTGTTCTGATCCTCAGTACCAGAAGTGTATCTGCACGAGGAATATCCGTCCCAAGGCCTCCCCCAGCCTGCTTCCTCCTGCAGAATTCTAGGATGCAGTTTTTAACCAACTCTTCAAACATCTCCCTCCATAAAGTGGTTCCAGAGTTTGGCATTTGCAGTTTGCAAAAGGCAACAGCCTCAGTAATACTTAAGAGGAGGTGATGTTAATTATCCGTGGATACCCTGTACAGGGTAATTCATTAGCCACACCTCCGCTCCTTGTGAAAGGCATTTGGGGAAGATATTACACATCTCAGAGCAAAGGGCTCAGTTCATCATCCCTGGCGTTCAGCAAGGCTGCCTTTGAGAGTTCTCTCCCACGCCTTCCTCCCGCTGACATGCAGACGTTTTCCCTGGAGTCACAAACAGATTGAAATGCTTTCGGAATCTCCCTCTGGGGAGAAGTGAACGCACTTTCTTAGCCCAGGTTGGTTTTCCACTATCGATCTGCTCATTGCCCACCTACTGCTACAGAGCTGCGGTGCCCATTTATTTGACTTGGCTGCAATGCTAACGCCAATTACAATCATTTTCGTGACAAATCCTGTACCTGCCAGGCAGAGGGTGCCCCCACACAGGTGCTCTGCTCCCTGAGGGGTCCAGGCTACTCGCCATCACAGGGGCCCTGCTTCCCCTGTCCCCAGAGCAAGGGCGAGCCCGAATGGAGCCCGAACTCCGCCCCACCAGCTCATGTCCAGTCCTTCCTGCCCTAGAGCAGGGTTCTTGGTGGCCCCTATGGCCCCTCATTTGCTGCTTCACCTGCAGCTCAGAAGGCGGGCAGCCAGGAGGACGACGTGGGGCACCGAGGCACCCAGTGGGAGCTGCTCAGCCAGATGCTTCTCGGCAGCAGACCAGGGTCCTCAGGGCAGCCACAGGTGTCGCAAGGCAAGAACAAAGCCTGGGCACACCGCCCAGATGTACAGCCACCTCAAGGGCTCCATTGTGGCTGGACAGAGGCCCCTGGCAAGGAGCAGGCCAGCCACCCCCCATTGTGCAGGAGGGACGGTCCCCCTGCCTGCCGCTGACCATGAGCAGGGGACCCATGTCCAAGCCAGGCAGGCCCAAAGCTGCCCTGGTTACCTACACGCAAAGGTTGTTACTTTCCTGCTACAAGTGGCCATTGCTTCTGAATGCTCCGACTGGTGAGGCACTGCCCTGCCTTGTCCACTTAAAAGATCATTCATCACCACCCCAGTTTATAAATCAAGGCGGCTGGCTCGCTGCATGCCACGACGAGGTCGAAGAGCCCAGAAGTACTTAGCCAATTCCCAGACCCGGCCGGCGCTCCTTTCTCCCCGCCTCTGGCAGCCAGACCATCCATCATCCCACGCCCACTGAGGCAGAATGACGCTGACAAAGGGGTGCCTGGGAGCCAAACAATGTGATCCGTTAAGACTCGGGGACGGGAGCTCTTTAAAATTTCCAACCAGCCCCTTAGCCCTTTGTGTTAACAAAACCTATTCATTTCAGGATTTGGCAGCTCAAATTATTTCAGACAAGACCTCAAGACAAATGGTTATTTGATAGAGTCACACAGGCCCAAGTGGCAGCAACGGGAAAGCCGGGTGCACTTCTGACGGCGGCCCAGAGAGGGCGACCAGGGCGTCCCTGCACCCGCCAGTGGGCTGCTGTGCGCTCCAGACATGGAGACACCCTCTGAACCCTGTAAGTAAGAGTTTCCCCAGACCATAAGTATTGCAATCTTAAGGGAGCTCCAGCCACAGATTTTTTTCAGCAGTTATCTGTGACCAGCAAATGCAAAGAAGACATAGGGAAGGGTTTTTTCTTCCTGTTTTGTGTTACCTGCTAAGCTGCTTTTTACATATTTTAAACAAGACTTTTATTTCCTGCAAAGAGAAATCATAAATTGTCCATTGTCCTGAAGAAAGTGGGAGAGAGCGTAAGCGGAACAGACAGCTCCCATTACCCCTCACGCTCAGGGAGAGTGATTTGCAAAGGCTAGAAAATTGCGTTTGAAGCAATGTAATGACGTGTAATAATTTCCCGTCGGCATGTCAATGAGAAAGAAGCCCAGGGAGCGTGATCCCTTCTGGGGGCTGTGCTGCCACTGCAGGGACGAGGTGGGCATAGCAGGGAAGGACAGGGCCCCGGGATGGTCTTTTGTAGGACCTTGGGAGTCAGAAACTAATGAAAGCGTAACTGTAAAGACCAGGTGGAGGGCCCGATGAAAGCTCGCTCTGGGGAGCAGCCCACCCCGATACTAATTTCACTTTGCTCCCCAATTAATCTTGCATAAAGATCCCAGACCACAGGTCCAGCCCCGGGGTGCAGTCCACCATCCATGGGATGGGAAACCGCTCCAAAGCAGGTGCAGGGGAGCCCGGACACGGCTGTGGCCCTGTTAACACCTTCCACAGAGCGAACGGAAATATGTTCCATCTCAGGCTGCCTCAGATGATGGAAAGGAGCCCGTGTGCAGAGTGAGAAGGGTCTCTGCGGACTCTCTGCTCTTGTCGCAAAGGATGCACGTGTCCAGGAAACCCACAACTGCCACGGCTCACAGATGGGCCCCGGAAGAACGACGGCCTTGCTCTCACACGTGTCCCTCTTCTCTCCTCTTGAGCAGAAAGGAAATCGCTAGGCTTTGTTACGTATTAATTTTGTCGTTCTATTGTCCTGGAAAAACTAGCATAAAATTGGTCATACAAGCTGGTCACTCCGGACCGACTCAGCATGACTGCATCTTCAACCCAGAGACAAGCACAGTCCTGAGGCTGCCCGGCCGCCGCCATCTCTGGAGCCCAGCTGCACTGGGGAGGGGGCCACCCAGGGACGGGGCCCCGACCACCATCATTTTCTTCTAGACCAGTGACTCTCAGAGCCTCCCAGACGGGGCTCAGTTCCCATCTCCATCCACACAGGCACCCCCACCCCCACCCCGTTCTGGACATCACCTGAACCTGGGAATGAGCCAGGTTATCTGGAAGCCTCTTCCACACCTTCACTGATAGTAAAAGCAGCACTTTCCCCAGGAAACTTTGTATGGAGCCGTTTTGCCTGTCGTTTCTGGAAGGGATACTTCAGAGTTGCCTGGTATCCCCTGAGCACAGAGCCCCCAGACAGCCATCCCATCCAGACCGGCCACAGTGAAGATGCTGGACTTCCTATAGTAAAAGCATGCTTAATGCAGGCCCAGGCATTCAATCATTAAACTGCCTTCTTCTCCTCTGGAAAAAGGGGCTCAAACAGGCCGTCCCAGTCCTCTTCTGCCCCCAGACCTGCACGGGCAGGGGGTCACAGGCCAAGCCCAGCTCTTCATCCTCCAGGCCCACCTGCCTGCCCCTCGTCATCTGCCGTTAATTCATTCTCCCTCTCACCTGCCAACTCTCCCTTCCCAACCTGCTCTCAGGGTAGGTAGGGATGGACAAAAGTCAGAGAAGATCAGTGACCTCAGTGCATGAAAGTATGACTTATGTCACCATCGTTTTTCATGACCAAATAACCAGAGTCCTGTTCTGGCTCATGTAAAGAAATAAATGTCTAACTATGAAGTTCTAAGCAGCCATGATTATATGTGGCTTTTACTGCTGCAAAATAAATCAGCACAAACATAGCAGCTTAGAACAACCTGTGTTTATTGTCTCCTAGTTCTGTGGGTCAGGCGTCCAGGCACAGCTTAGCCCAGCCCCCTGCTCAGTGTCTAACCAGGCATCAGTCTGGGTGTCAGTGGGCTGAGCTCTCATCTGGAGCCTGGCTTGGGGAAGAATCACTCCAAGCTCAGTCTGGGTGTTGGCAGAATTCACTGCCCCATGGCTGTCTGATCACTGGCTTCTGCTGGGGCCACCCTCAGTTCCTAACTACGAGAGGTCACCCACCACAGCCACTCACCCCATCAGGCCCACAAGGAGTCCAAGCCCCTTTGTCATGTTCTATTGGCTGAAAGCAAGTCACAGTCCCCACCACTTCTGGGGTCAGGGGTCACACATAGGCACGAACACTGGGAGCAGGGGGTGTGGGGGCACCTGTGGGGCTGCATGCCTAGGACAGAATGAGCAGTTCCCACCCACACGCCTGCCTCCCACATGCACATCAGACAGGCCTTCTAGAGAGCTTGGCTCTGGGATCTGTGCTGTCTCTGCCCCAGCCACGGGGTGGTCCCACCCAGTGTGAGCCGGGACAGTCTGGTCAGCTCTGCTCAGGACCCTGTGCCCACCAGTCCCTTGGGGTCTGACAGCATAGGAAAGCCCAACAAGGCCCACATGTGTCCCAGCTCTGTCACCATCCTGCAGCTGGCCCGGTAGGATCAGAACATGGACAAGGGTGAGCAGCTGCCATGGGAAAACCACCAGGATCTACAGGGAGAACGTGGCACCTGTTTGGAGGTCAATGTGTATTTTCCCTGTAAAGGTCTAGAAAAAGAATATCATGGTGAGCCATCACTTGCCAGCCCTTTAAATAAGTGGTTCTCTGCACAGACATTTCCACAGAGCTCCCGGCCCTTGAGGTCTCCTCAGCGATTAGCTCCGGCGGCCCTGTGCCAGCTCCCGAGGTGAGTAAGGCTGGAGCTCCAATTTTACAGACTGAAGGTGACCTACATATGGACCAGGGTTCCCCACAGGGGCCCAACAGCACCAGCAAGTCAGCTGGAGACCTCCTAGAAATGCACAATTTGGGCCCCCACCCCACCCCAGGCCCTTCTGGGTCAGAACCTCTGCAGGTGGGGCCCAGGATCTGTGCTCATGAACTGCCGCGTGGTTCTGCTGCAGCTCAGGCCTGAGAGCTGCTGGCCCAGGTCACAAGATGGGCTCTGCCAGCTCTGGATCTCAGCCTCGTCACACACATACACACACGCACGCACATGCACTCACACTCATGCACCACCTGTGTGTGAGAAAAACAAAACACCGTCAGAGGGACCATCTCCACTCCCACCACTCTCTGAAAAACTTGTCTAAATGAATTGTCTCTACATTTCCACTTTTAACAGCATTGAATGATTTTTATGGATTATATTATTATTTGGCACACTTTTGTGAAAAAATGGTAGGCCAAGGAGCAGCATTCTATAGAGAATAAATTACAAAATTATAAAAGAAGTTGTATGGACACATTTAATTATAGGGACAGACAGTGAGTTGTATCATCTTTATTTATAGAAACTCACGCAGAACTGTCCACCGCACGTGGGTAGACATACCTGTAAACCCACATATGACTCCGTGTCTCTGTGTCTGCTGAGAGAAGTCCTATGCCTCAATATGTACCAGCTGTTTCCCTAACATTTCTACCCATGTTCATGTGCCCCTGTCAAGAGCAAAGGTGATGCCAAACCAACCTTGCCCCGTTCCTCAGGGGACACTCCCCACGGCACCTACGTTCACCTCACCCGGGGTCCCCTTCAAGAGCAGATGTGTGCACAAGGCTTAAAGGCAGCAGGTGCCTCCTCGCCACCTACTTCTCTCTTCCTGGCCTTGATGCTTCTATATTAGAAAAAAAGCTTTAAATAAAGATACTAATTTTTTTAATAAAGCACAATAAATAAAGCTATATGAAGTTGGAGGGAAACCAGCAGGTTGATTTCTATAAAACATACAGAATCCAGAAATGGAATAAAATTTAGAATGATTAACATGATAAATGTAGTACCAGATATAAGATTAATAATTTCTAAATGATTTCTAGCTAGTTAGATAAAGTAAAACTAGAAATTCTATTTCACACCTCATGACAAAAGAAATTCTTGTTGCAGTATCAATTTAAGTACAAGAATTAAAAACTTTCAGAACAAAGTTGTAGGCAATCAAAAATCTCTTAGCTTTCGATAGAAGAGGACTTTCTAAAAGTAAAACCAGTGGCCATAAAAGATGAAACGGACTGTTCATTTTGATTTCATGATCATAAAAAAGTTCTCAAAAGAAAAACATTCTATAAAGCAATGACAACAAACTGGAAAGTCTATTTGAATATACTTTATACCAGGACTTTCTTACAAATTAATGAGAAAAACATGATTGGCTTAAGAGACATTGGCAGTTCAGAGTAATAAGAAATAAAAATGGCTGATAAGTGTTTGGAAAGATGTAAACTAATTCAGCAACAACTTCTTATACTTCAAATTATCAGATTTTTCATCTCCTCCTCCACCCCAATCAGCACAGGTAATACAAAACAGATAGTGTTAACCTGCTGGTTGTCGAGTTTTCTAGAGCAGAGTTTTGGAAGACAATTTAACAATATCCATCAAAACTCGTGCAAGTCATGCGAACTAGCAATCACACTCCCAAGAGAGTACCCCACCATCAGATAAGGGAACAAGGGCTGTTGGTGATGACCCAAATGGCCATCATTAGGAGCCATGGAGCAATGTAAAGACAGCTGTAAAGCTAGGAGGGGCTGCAGACAAATGTCATTTCGAGACTCATCTTTGAGTGGAAAAAGAAATTCAGAATGGTACATGTAATATGACTCCATTTTGCACTAAAAGGGAACAGATGGACGGATGGACGGAAGGATGGATGGATGGAGATGGATGGGTGGATGGATGGATGGGCAGGCAGATTGAGATAAAGATTGCAATAATATTTGTATCCAGACATGGAAATATCCATGCATTCTCAGGAAACGGTGAGTAGTTTCCCTGGAGCGACAGGCTCAGGTCTAGAAGGCGCTCTGTGGCTCCATCTTTTGAAGTTTGGCTGCTGACAGCTCTGGGGCCTCACCTCTTCTCCCTTTCACACCCGCATCTGGATAATTGATAGGAAAGCTGGGTGCTCTCTGCTTTGGCACTAGGAGGAGGCAGGAACCTCACAAGCCCCTGGCCACAGGTGGAAGCCTTACTCCTGTCCCACCTCGACTGAGGTACAACCCACGGCAGTCCCTTCTCTGCTCTCTCAGCCACTTTCAGATCAGCTGGGGCTCACTCTGGCCTCCCAGAAAGCCTCTGTAAACAATAAACCTCTCCTACCATCTTGGGTTCATGGCAAAATCAGTCTTAACATCACACCAAATTTTGGGTGGTGGTCTATTCGGTTTCTCTCGAGTGGCTGCAACAGGAGAGATGGGGGATATTTCCCTTTCTTCTCAGTATTTCTTCACTCTGTCTTCACATTTGTTTACAAAAAATTGATGTTGTCCTTGTAATTAAGATGTCTTTTTAATTAGAATAAATAATAACTAATTCTCAAGGAGATGGCCCCATCCTCAGCTTGCTGTCTCTGTGCATCCAGGGTTCTGTGTCCTGCATCAGTGCAGGTGGGCAGAGGTCGCTCAGACATTCACACCTGCTTCCTCTCCCAGGAACTTTCTTCCAGAGAATCTCTACTTTGCTCTTATAAGGCTGCAGAGTTTCACCAAGTGTGAGATGAGTCTGATCAACTTTTTGGCTTCAGGCACTTTGGTCATGTAACAAGTGAGGGAAATGATTTCTAAAATGCAGCAAAAATTATTAAAGCTCAATTATTCATGGTGGAACTGATTATCTGCTCCGCATTTCCCTCCCATCTGTCAAATCTGGGCCCCACTTTCAGATGAAATACTGCACTCAGTCCGCAGACAGCCCCAGAGGTGAAGATGAATAATTAAAGACCAGTTGATGATAATTACATGATAACTTTATTGACCAAGCTCACACTGAAGGAGTGATGTGCTCATGTCTGTGTGTGAGGGGAGCCAGGCTCAGGACCTCGGTGTTTGCAGAAACGAGCCACCGCGTACACACAGCACATGCCCCGCCTTCCCGCTTGCCATCCCCTCGGAGGCTCTGAGTTGGGGTCTTTTTTATTCAAGCAACAGCCCCCTTTAAGCTCTGACAATGGTCTTGTCAGTTCTCACCCAGCTCTTGGGCTCCGCCTGCCCCACCTGCTGCAGACGATAGCAGCCCCCACCGGCATCAGACCGACAATATTAGCTATCTCAGCACAGCAGCTCAGCAGCCCCATGTACACAAGGCACTGCCTTGCATTAGAACAGTTGAGAAATCTTTTCTAGAATGGGGTGCAGATGAGTAAGACCAGCTTGAGAAGACAGTCTAATGTGCAGGACATTTCACTCCTCAAAAACCCCCTTAAAATCTCCTACAGAGCGAATTAGAAGATTCCCTGTGCTTCCTTTCTCGGGGGTACATGGGGCTAAGTGTTTTGTTCACTTCAGAACATGTTTTGGCTGAACTGTTATGAGAGGCTCCACATGAAGTACAGGGACCCACAGAAGAGGAGAACAAAGCCGGGCCGGGGCTGGTCTGCAGGACCTGGCAGTGAGCTCCTCCCTACAGTCCACTGTTTCTCCTCTTGTCTCGGACGGACCTAGAAAAGCCACTTGCCACTTAACGATTGTCTTTTAATGATTCAAATGATGCCCAGCTCCCCATCCCTCCACAGTGAGCCCCACCTTGTCTTTCTGGCTGTGCCCCACTCACCCACGGGACCGCCGTGGACACTCTGCTGTGGACACACAGGGCTCTACCAGACACTTTGGTGGGGATGACACCATGACAGTCATGGGGTACCCAAGATGTTCCCACACCTGCTGGAGAAGCTGAAGGGAAAATGGTGAGACCACAGACCTTTGGCTCAAGGGCCAGGTGAGCCAGGCTTCGGGGACTGAAATACGTGTGTACCTTGTGTAGCTATAAGGTCAACACTGCTACAAACCAAATCTAAGCTCTAATCCTGCAAGTGGAATAAGTGCAAGACAAATTCAGTTCATAACCTTATGGGGGTGTCCTTGTAAATTAAAGACATGGATTGGGAAGGACCTGAACCCTGACACTGTGACAGAGGCATTTGGGCAGGACCCAGTGAGTCTATCAATTCCAATCCCCTAAATTCTGCTAAAGTTGTTTTGATGCTGGAAGTAGCCCCACTTCCCAGCTGAGGGGTCTGTCCCCATGTCCCTGAAGAAGCTGTGATGACCTCTCTGGAGACACTGACCTGCAGGGGACACTCGCTCCCCTCACTACCCACACCCACACCCTCTCCTCATTCCTACATCCATGACCCAGGCCCAGAGCCGCTGGTGGTCAGCAGGGAGGGACTCAGGTAGAAGAGGGTGAGGACGAAGTGTGACCCATCAGGGCAGACCGTGCGCCCTGAGGACTGAAAATACTGCCAATTCATCTTGACAGACACTACAGAATATAATTGGAAACAGACCTTCAGAGGTTGCTTCTAAGTAGGAGGATATAATGCAAGCACTGAGAGAATTAATTAACATGGGCGCACAGAGCAGAAACGCTGAATTTGAGGTATTGACTTAAGTCCCTGGAGGGGCTCCTATAGTTTGCTCAGTTGGTTAACAGAAATGTGTTCTAAAAACACAGTAAATAAACCATTGTGATACAGGGGCATAGAAGGAAATAAGTCAATGGAACAAAGAGAAACACCTAGAAACAGCAACAATTGAATGAGAAACCTTGATAATAACAGAGGAAACATTATAAATCAGTGAGGAAAGGATAGACCTATTCATAAAAGCATCCCATATAGAAAAATAAAATAAAATTGGATCTTTATTCCATACTACATACAAAATTATATTCCAGATGGACTTCAAACCAAATGTGGGAAAACAAAACTATTTGACAATAGGAGGCGATATGGGAGGATTCTCCAAAATGCAAAATAGAGATATACTGATAGGAAAGATGGATTAAACCAACTTCTTAAATTTGAAAACTTCTCCATGGTCAAAAAAAAGAAATACCTTAAAATAAAGCTTTAAAGAAGTAATACCCTGAAATAAGTTGTTTGCATCATACATAACATACACAAAAAGTGCTAATGTCTAAAACATATAAAGAACTCCACACAAATCAGTAAGAAAAACAGGAAAAGAACAATTCTGTACAAATCAGTAAGAAAAATGCAAATGACCTATAGCCCAAAACAGGAAATCTAGGCATGAGAGGCAACAACCCTTTTCAAATGAATTGGTATTTGAACCTGACATTACAAACACTGTCAAGTTTGACACCGATGTGTGTGACAACGTGGGGAGCTGGATGGGTGGCTGGGACGCCCCAAGGAGGCAAGGGTGTCTGGCAGCGGGCAGACCTCTGACACCACCCTCCCAACTCCAGACAGGTCCCCCAAACACTGTTAATCATGCCCACAGCCCCTTGATGACCCGAGATATGCTCACCTCCTCATGGAACTAAAATAAAATAAAACATTACTATTTGGAAAAAGTGATATTAGTTTTTATGGCAAAAGAAGTCATAGATCATAGGTAGAGGTTGTTCTGGACCACCCAGGTGGGCCTTCAGCACAAGCACCTATGCCCTTACCAGTGGGAGCAGAGGAAGTTTGAGGACAGACCCACGGAGAGGGGCCACATGGCCACAAAGGCAGAGGTTGGAGCGACGTGGACACAGGCTCAGAAACACTGGGGCCGCCACAGGCTGCAAGAGGCAGGAAGGTCCCCCCAGAGCCTCTGGAGGGAGCTTGGCCCACCCACACCCGACCCTGAACTTCTGGCCTCCAGGCTGTGAGACAACGACTTACTGTAGTTTAAGCTGCCCAGTTTTTGAGGATCCACTCCATCAGCTCAGGAAACTAATAAAACTCCTACTGCCCCCACTATGAGGATGGCTAAATTCATTCAGATATTTTCACATCCCCTAGGCTCCACCAAAATTGCAGAAAAGCAAGTCCTCAATGTGGATCCATGTTCAAGTACCCAAGTTATTCAAATGAATGATATATATGCCCAGTAAGAGTGCACATATGATACAAGTCTATGAACATGGAGTCTGCACGCCCCACACTGGAGGGAAGCCTCCCCCGGGGACGGGAGGGCGCCAGTTCTGACACCAGATCAGAAGACTTCACCCATCTGTAATGATTCCGTTGTACCAATAAATTTCAAAGTCGAAAGTGGAATGATGGTACTTGTTCATTAACGGTAGGGTTCCATGATAAGCTTTTATATTATCCTTTGATTTTGTTGGAGTTTTCTTCCAAGTGGAAAAGTAAGGATAAATAATGATAATAATTGTGCATTACTCCCAAACTGATTTGTTGCCCTACCGCTTATTAAAGAACTTCCCATCCAGATGTTTCAAAAGCACAGCTGGAATACTCAAGCTCTGTAATTTTGGTGATGTGAGTGTCAGAAAGCAAGCCATGCCACATCTGTCAATCAGCACCTATCTGTTTAATAGTTCAAACCCTATTGCTTTTTTAATGTTCTTATAACACACCATTCATTTTGCAGTTACATCTCTGAAAAATCTCATCTCAATCGCCTACTCTCCATTTTTCTTAACTCATTAATAATAATCCAGGCAATGGCATATCAGAATGGAAATTGCATCTAAAGAACATTGTAATAAATATATGTCAGGTACATTACGTAGGATTTGCTTACTTTTGATTTAAAAAGACAACATTTAATCTAAGAACTTAGAGCTCGGAGTGTTCCCCTTGCACTTTCTTGGCCCGTAAGTAAATGAGGATTGGAGAAGAGTGGGTGTCTCCCTTCTCACCCATTCAAAATTAATCATTTGCCATTTGCCTCCTAAACAGAAGGTGCGTGTATCCATTGCATATTTGGATGCTGGGCAAATATTGACTCTAACTGCTGGCAACCATTTTCTCTGGGCAAATGGCATCAGCTAAGGAGTAATTGGGGTCTTGAGGGGAGGGCAGGGCGTGAAGGCCTGTGCAGCCCCTGCACGGAAGGAGCTCCCAGATGAGAGAGAAAACCTGGGAGGACTTACTTTGAGATGAACAGAGTTCCAAAACTGATTATATTTAGAATATTTCAATGCAAAGGAATTCATGTGGAACTAATGTTATTGAAATGGTATTTTGGTGTTTTCTCCAGAGAGCCTGACCTGTAGTCTATGTCCATGCCTGTCTTCTTTCTGGGTATAGCATCAGGGAACCTTGCCCGGTTTTAGTTAAATAGTATGGAATATGGAATATTGTTAGAGAAAGGAATCTTGGAAGTCATCCATTCTGATTCTCTCCTTTTACATAAGGAAACTGAAAGCCGAGAGACAAAGCCCCCCGAGGAGCCTAGGCCACATGCATCCTGAGTTCTGTGGCCCAGAAATGTGTTAAAGTTCATTGTGACCACGTTAGTTGACTCTAATTTCAGGCGGCATCTTGGTGTGACCAGAGCCATTTCTGTTTTGGATTTTTGCAATAGCTTTCTAACTGGGCTGCCAGCTGCCAGGGATTTCCTCAATTCTTGTTGCACAGTTATCTTTAGAAGATCAAATTCTGAACAGATCACTCTTGTGCTTAAAATCTGCCCAGGTCCCAAATCAGCCCCTGAATAAAGTCACAAATGCAAACATGGACAACAAAACCCTGGATCCCATCCAGTCCCACATCTCCACCAAGACGGCTCTGGCTGAGCCCCATCCCCCAGACTCCACTAAGCGCTTGGCACGCCCCTGGCCCTTCTGACTGTGGTGTGTGCTGTGCCACAAGCTGGAGCACCATTCTCTGACCCCCATACCCATGTCTCCCAACTGAGGCAACCTCGTTCCGGTCCTGGGGCTGACTTCCTCTGGTGCCAGCTGCTTCCTCTGGCTCCTGAAGGCAGTGCCAGTCTTTTCCTCTCAGCATCTTCACCCCATGCCAGCCTGTTCACTGCCGGTGTTCCACTAGGATGTCAGCTCCCCTGTCCCTGGCATGGGTCACATCTATTCCTTATGGTGGGTGGTACACAAAATGGGCAGTCAGGAAACACGTGCTGAGCAAAGGAAGAGAGAGGCGGGGAAGGGATAATGGGGATGGTGGGGAAGAGCCCTGAGTTCTGTTGAAGGAAGCTGGGCGGTTGGACAGCAAGGAGCCTCGGGTCTGGTGTGACCCACCACTGACTTGCTGTCTGACCGCCTCTCAACCTGACCCCCGTCTGTCCAGGGCCCTCGCGGTGTGGGGATCAAGAGGTGTGGACTGAATGTGAAGTGGGAGTGAAGCGGCCAGGCCAGTTTTCTGCCACTGGCGGTCAAAGATCGCCTGGGTGCTGACTGATGGGGACACCACAGTCAGACTCACGGTTTGGATGAGGGACTGTTTCTGCCTGAAACATGTGGGAAGGTCCAGCTCCTGAGTAATAATAATAAACCCGTGATCGTATCTTTCCAGGCTTAAGTCCCAGGACAGTTTCTGCTGAATGAATGAGCGCATCTCAGGTTCTGGGGCCCAGGGGACACATGCCTGCAGTTGAGCGGTGTGGCCACCAGATGGCTCCCTGGGGCAGAAGGGCGAGGGGTTCCCACCTGCAGACCCGGGTGGGGGAGTCCCGGGACACCTGCCCAGGCTGGATGCCCCCACCCAGAGGCACCCGGGAAGCAGGAAGTTACCGCCCCACCAGCTTTTCCTCCCCTTTTCCCGTTTTCTCTCCTGAAACCAAAATGCGCTTTTGTGCTAAAATTCTCTTCACCTGATTTCATAAAAGTTGGGGGAAGAAAAGATTAACTTCAGAGAAGTGTAATAAAATCATAACTGGATTTTAAAATGGATAATGTAGACATATGATGCAGAGATTTACTGTGAATTAAAGTTCAGGCAGTTTGGCCGCTCAGACAAACCTGACTGGTGGGCACGGCTCGCCTGCTAAGCTCCTGCATTTTCTGGGCTCCTGGCCAGTGCCGTGGGGCCCGTCCACCTGCCCAGACCTCACAGCTCCCACTTCCTGGCTTGCACTGCAGGCCTTTTGCACTGAGGTTCATGTCCACTGGCTGCCAAGCACCTTGCAGAGCTCTCCTCCCACCTGCTGCCCTGTGGAGGGTGGAGGGCTCGCCTCCACACCCCGCAGACCCTGCCCAGAAGGGTTCCTGACCCAAGCTGTGCACAACAGGCCCGCCGATTTGAAGTGTGAGGTGCAGGTGAAACAGCGCCGTGTCCTAGCCACCCTTGCCAGGGCCCCTCCTTGGAGATGTCCATTTTCACTTAGACAGCATGTGCTCAAGCACTTGTTGCCCCGTTCATCTTCGCACAGACGCACCTATAAGCCAGGGGGCACTTTGTACGTGTGCACGTGGCTGCTGTTAGATTGTGATGTGCCTGGGGCCTCGGCTGAGCAGAGCGCAGATTCCTCATGGAGGGCACGCCCGACCCTCCACTGTCTCATCTCCTTACTAATGCGGGTGAGCCTGGGCCCCTGGGCAGCCCAGGCTCCGGAGCGCCCTCTTCAGGTTAGCTCGCATGCCCCTCCCAGAGCCACGAGGTAGCAGGAACCACAGCCACAGACCCACTGACTCCACTTCCCGCCATGCTCCCCAGGGAGTGTCTTCTTCAGCAGCCAAGCATTATGGTCCCCCTGAGCCCCAGGGTGTGGCCCCCTAGGCCCTAGTGAAGGGTCCCCATTATAACGTGAGGGTATAGGGAGAATACGCCCCCTACATGTTGAACATGGGTACGACTGATGCTCACCCAAAAGAAGCAAAGGATGAAAACAAAGCGAAGAAAAGCATCCTGGGACGGATGAGCCACCCTCTGTGACACGTGGTCTGTGCATGACTCAGGGATGCTCACGCACCAAGGAGCATTTAGTGTTTGAAAAGTGGAATTTCGTGAAAATGGGGTGTAGCCTCTCCCCTGAAGCTCACACACCACAAACGTGAAGACTCTGGGTTGGGCCAGGAATCAAGGCAAGAGGCAACACCCATGCAGGGCCTGCGGTCTGCCAGGGCTGCCCCCTCCCAGACCTCAAGCACATAGGGGGCACCGGAAGCTCTGCCCACCTGCTCATCGCCACCTCACCCGCTGCCGACTGCAGGCTCAGAGCGTCCTGGAAACCACGAGGGGGCTTCACGAACAGGCCTTTCCCTGGAGAGGTGGAGAAGTGCCCACCTCCAGCTTCATTACTCAGCGAGGAGGCAGGGAGTCCTTCCCAGGCCAGTTATTCCTGTCTGAGCTTCAAAAACTGAGCAACAAAAATTAATTCAATGGGAACTAGCTTGAAACTCGATCACACTGCCAAGAAATAAGCCTGCTGCTCTGAAATCAATAACGCTTAACCCAACGCATTTCAGACGCTCAGGGTGGGGAGGGCACGTCCGGCCTTCTGTGACCAGCCCAGGGAAGGACTGACCGCCCAGCAGGCAGCGACCACTGCAGAAGGTGCAGGCAGCCGTTTCTACTGGGAACAGGCGGCCCAGTGGGGGGGTTGAGCCCACCCTTCAAGCCGTGTTAGGGGGAGGGGTATTGCCACGTCGGCACCCCACACCGAGCAGTGGGTTCTATCCCCTGTGGGCATCTTAGATGAGTTAGAAATCAAACCATTAAAAAAAAACCTGCAAAAAGACAAAGTCTCTGGAAATCCTGGCATGACCAGTAACCTAGTTATAGGTCTGTGAAACACAGATTATTTTAAGATCCTTCCCCGGTTCCAAGGGGTTGGAGTCCTGATCAGTGATGGGCTGGCAGTAGGACCACTCCTCGCCCACCCTCAGGACGCTCCCCCTTAGGCCCCAGCATGCAGGTTTTACCCACACCCAGCAGAGCGGGCCACCCTGAGCCGAGAGTGGGTCATGCACTGAAAGCATACAAGGTCTGAGGCCCAGGAATGATCATTCCCGCGAGCACCCGACCCAGCCAAAGGAGGGAGTGCACGCCTGAGCACAGTGGGTCCGTGTACAACATGCCCACTTTCTGTCTGGTCGGTCTGATGTGCCAGCTTGGCTGGGCCATGGTCCTGGAAGGTAGGTCAAACATTGCTCCAGATGCTCCCAGAAATGTGCTCTCGCATAAGACTAATGTTCAAGGTGGTGAGCGGAACCAGGCAGGTCAGCCTCCCAAACAAGGGCCGTGTCCAGTCGGTCAGAGGTCCAAATGGAACAGAGGCTGACCTCCCCGAGCAGGTAGGGGTCCTGCCAGCAGATGGCCTGTGGGCTGCAGTGCGGCGTGTCCCTGGGTCTGCAGCCTGCATGCCCTCCTGCAGGGCCTCCACCACTGTGCAAACCAATTCCCTGAAATCTTTCTCTCCTCTGGATAGGGGGTAGGTGGATAGACAGATAGATAGATGATAGATAGATAGATAGACAGACAGATAGATAGATAGATAGATAGATAGATAGATAGATAGATAGATAGATAGATAGATAGATAGAGATAGAGAGATAGGTAGATAGGTAGGTAGGTAGATAGGTAGGTAGATAGATAGATAGATAGATAGATAGATAGATAGATAGATAGATAGATAGATAGATAGATGGATGATATTTAGATAGACAGACAGGTGTGCTTAGACTTGGATCAGTGGTTTTCAGTCATGCAACACCCCGTGGATTATCTGGAAATCTGAGGGCCATGTCACTGCCCCAGGGTCTGGGATCACACTGGGCTGCCTGGCCAGAGCCGGACCCAGTGTCCTCCACTGCATGTTGGGGTGACCCCTCCCAGTCCCCAGGTGCCTGTCTCAGCAGCCCGACCCCACCACATGTCCTGGACTCCTACAGGGAGGTGGTGCAGGGTGATGGCAGCAAGAGGACAGGGGGCAGCAGGGACCCTCAGTGGGACGGCCTGGCTTCATTGCCAGAGCAACCGAGGCTGAGCCTTAGACTGCCGACAGTCCTGGGGGCCCTCGTGAGCCCCTGGAGGGGGAGCACCCTGGAAAAGAAAGGCCTCCTGTGACTCGGAATGGGCTCCTGTCTGGGGAGACACAGCGGCCAGCCGCCTGGATGTAGGGAAGGGGCACCTGGATGTGGGCACCCCGGTGAGCTGAGAGCTGCCTGAGGAGGGGGTGTAAGGAGTGGGCCTCCGGGGAAGGAGCCCTTGGAGGCCACTGATCAGCTGGCACGTGGGTGGTGTAGGCGAAGGGGCCAAAGGCCATGTGGGTTAATGACTTGAGTCACATACATGAAGTGGGTTGGGTGGCTCCTGTCATGGAACAAGATCAGCACAGGTGATAGAACAGGTGTGGGGGAAAGACAAGTCCATTCTGGGATGTGAAGATTAGGAATCTAGAAACATCTGTGGACAGACATCCTATAATACCCTTCAGGAACCTTCTGCACCCTGTATTCCCAAACGGTGCAGGGACAGGGGGAACATGTCACCTCTGCCTTCACAGAGCCTTCTGATGAGAGGCATCTTCCAGGAGGCTGGGTTTGTCTGATTTTGTTGTGTGTGCTTTTGTTTTTGCTGTGCACGTGGGTGTGTGGGTATGAGCAAGGACCCTGTGAGCCTCTGTGCATACAAGCAGAAGCTATTTAGTGGGTGTGGGGAGAGCAAAGCTGCAGCCAGGCCAGGTGTCCCAGGTGAGAAGGGGCAGGTGGGACAGGAGGCTGTGGGGGCAGGAGGGTATGGGGCAGGATCAGGACGTGGTCTGGGTGCAGGGTACCCTTCCACAGTGCTCCCCAGGGGCCCCGGGCCCTGTGTCCCCTCCAAGTGCTGACAGATCCTCATCATGGGACTGACGTAGAGAAAACTCACTGAAGAAAACACAGGAACATTCCAAGGAGAACACATGGACTCTCCACTTCTGGGACATGAATAACTGAGCTGTTCTTTGAACTGTTTGTGTCAAAGTCAGGGGGATGCCTGCACCACCTAGAGGGCTTCCTGGTGGCAGTGGCAATTCCCGCTCTTCCTGTCATCTGTCCTTGTCCTGAATGGGTTGCGGGAAGACTGGAGGGAGACAGGATGAGCTCTAGGTTTATCAAACTATTGTCCAAACACGTAGGTGGAGGGAAACACCCACACCTCTTTCCAGCAGTTACCATCTCAGCTGTCCTGGGGAGTGCTATCCCCTGGAGCCGGGGCCCCAAGGCAGGCTCCTGCCCACGGCTGGGATGGTGTAGGCTTGCTTAGGGGGAACACAGTCAGGAAAGCAATCGTTGGCAGGGGGGTCTGGGCACCATAACCTTCCCACATCCTAAGGCTGCACAGATTCCAGCAGGACCTTTACACCAGCAGCTGGAGGGTTCAGGAAAAAGGCTTGCCACCCAGCAGGGCCCACGGGGCGCAGAATCCTCTCTGCCCGCTCTTCCTCCCCCAGCCTCGCCTCAGGTGCCCCGTGACCCTGCAAGACAGGATTGTGCAGGAGAAAAATCATCTCCTCATGGCCCCAAACAACAGACATATGTTTGAAGTTTTCTCCCGGCTGGCTCTCTTTTAAATGAGCTGCACCCACACGCAAACCCAGATACACAAAACAAAACTTGCTCAGGTGTCTGTCCTGACAGGCTGGTGTGGCTTCACTTTGTAGGAGATTAAAGAGGCAATTTCCTCTTCATTCAAAAATAAAAGTTAACACTGTAAATGTCTCTCAATCCTCATTAGAGCTATATAGTAAGAGTGGTGTTTCCTGGAATAAATAGCTTAGAAAAGAGAAGTGAAGTTAAGGTCCAAACAGAACAGTGATGTAATGTAAGTAAAGATAGCAGCACCTGCTTCAGATGTTCTCAGTTGTGGGGCTGATCTGGGTACCAAACCTCCCAGGTCAATCCCGTTTACTTGGGGGGTGGGATCTCCCCACTCACCTGCCTGACCTGTCCTTCGTATGGCCGTATTCATCTGCCACCCTGGCCACTCGTGCCCAATCTCCAGTCCCTATTGCTGATACCAGTCCCAACTCAGGGGCAGGTATTACTTTAACAGGTGAATGACATGTGACCATCTGAGGACACGGACACGCTCTCCCATGCTCCCAGCTCCAAAATGGCCCACCTCTGCATCCAGGCCTGCCTTCTCTCACCACTCCATTCAACCACACCCTGTAACCTGTAGCTAGGCCGAGGTACCAGATGGGCCTTCTCAGCCTCAGCGCTATTGCCGAGGAGTGGGTTCTCCAGAGGGACTGCCCTGCATACCGGGGAACCTCTGGCCTGCACCCACGGGCCTGTCCCTGAGTAGGCAGCCCACCCTTGCACTCCCCACATCTGACAATCAAAGTGCCTGCAGACACTGCTGATGTCCCTGGGTGGGAGGGGCAGGGGTACAGGGCACAGTCACCTCCAGCTAAGGCCACTTGAGGCAGACTAATTCACCCAGGCTGCACCTATGACAGCAGGAGAGGGGACACACACGTAAATATGTGCCCTGTGGCTCCATACCAAACTGTTTGGAGTAAATACTAGATACTGTATGTTCAAGTAAGAAAGGAAAATGGAGTGAGCTAAGCAAAATATATCCATGATGGATGATATGTAGATAGGTAGATAATAGAGAGTTAGACACTTCCAAAGCTGATGATGGAGTAAAACAAAATAAATATTATTCTTATCGGTCCCTTTATGCACCTGGGAATCTGGTTTACACTGAGGCTTGAAGAAATCAAAGGACTTTGTGCTTTTATGCTCATTCTGATACTGACTTGGACCCTAACGTCCAAGAATCTCTGAGGTTCTAGAAAATGTCACTTAGACAATCCAGGAAGATAAGACTTCAACATGTTCCACTCATATGAAATCCGGGAGAGAAAGTCCTTGTGCCACATGTTCCGCCTTCAGTGCCAGGCTCAGCCCCTGAATGCTCCCCAGTTCCTTCTGACGTCTGATGGGGAGATGCTCTCCGCCCCCTTTGATGGTCCGAGGGACTCCGGGTGATGAGGTCGCTGCTGTGTAATGAACTCTGCAGGGATCTTATTTGGGCATCTGGCTTAGTGGCCCCTTTCAGACTGGACTGCCCCGAGGCTCACGAGCCACCCTGCTCCGGGGCCCTGTCAGTGGACTCCGTCTCTTTACTGCCTTCCTAAGACACAAAGACACCATGCCCTCACTTCTCAGAATAATGCCCCTGTTCCTTCCACTGCTGGTGCATCCTGCCATTTCCATCAGGGAAATACTAGCAAAATGCAACTTAATGGCACATCCCCCCAAATCATTACGGTACTCAGAAAGAGGCGCTGAAATAATACACAGAAATGGGGACTGGGAGCCAAAATACAGTATTAGCCATGAATTCCAGATGCCAGACCCCCGGCTGCTGAGAAGGTCACAAACAGAAGAGTCTAGCATTCATGGTTGTTAAATAAGATTCTCTGTGACTTGCAAAAAAAAGGGGACACAATGCAGAATTATCAGTGAGTCCCGCACAGAAGTAATCTACATGTGTTTATTTAATAAACAGAAGATGGCTTTATTATACACATTTGATTTCCATATGCAACCGCGTCCTTATCTGTCACTTGTATCTAAGCAGGACGCTTCATACGAATCTGAAAATGAAAAATCCGGTGCAGGGCACAGGAAACTCATTTAATGTCGAGTGCAGTCAAAATCAAGATTTCTTTATTTGTAGTAACAACGCTGTTAAATCAGAAAATTACTCTCCCTCTCTGCATGTCCTTCTTCCTTCACAATTCAGCCGTTTCTTCCTTCACAATTCAGCCGTTTGATCATAAATTGCCGAGCACCGGACTTGTCTCCTCCACTTCCCACACCGGCCAAGACAGATTAAAAACCCCAGCACACCACCAACCGGTCTCGGCATACCATTAGCATATATATGAGATTTGAGACATTTTCTAATATTCTCTAGCAGAACTCATCTGTCAGCCAGGTGATGAATTATAAAAACTCTTAGCTTGTTTAGGAAATAAAAGGGAGGGGCAGAAAGGAGCCGAGGGAAGACAGGAAGGGAGGGCCGGCATGCAGCAGGAGCCAGGCGTCTGTGGGCACCTCTGAGCAGGGACCGCATCAGGGCCGGAGCCTCAGCCACAGGGTCACCCTGAAGGCGTGAGAACTGCACTCCACTCAAGAGGTTTAAAAATGCAATTGTTTCGCCTTTAAAATGTGTGTCTAAGGGTTACTAGAACTTGGAAATGTGAACCAGGCTGAGCGGCGGGGCAGTGCGGTGCAGGCCTGTGTCTGCTGGGTCGTCACAGCCCTGAGCAGCGAGCTGTGGGGAGGCGTGTGTGTGGCCCCACGCCCTCCTCCAGGCACGTGCATGAACTTCATCCCACCAGGGAGGTTTGTGCAATGAAGCTGAAAACTGTCAAGCAGATTTTGTTTTTAGGATCATAATTCCGGACAACAGGTTTGGTTTCCCCTGAGTGTGGTGCAAAGGTTTGGAAAGCAGCCTCAGTCCCCTCCAGCCGCCACGACCCAGCGCCCCTGACGAGGTAGCCTGCAAACAGCAGGAGCTTGCGGCTCTCAGCTCTCGGCTCTGGGAGCCGGGCGTCCATGATGAAGGGTCCCACCCGTATCATCATCCTTGCGCAGGGAGGCAGGCAGGAGGGAGCCCTGCGGGGCTCTGCTGCCAGGCCACGGATCCTGTGCTGAGGCACCTGGCTCATGGCCTGACCACCTCCCAGCACCACCGCACTGAGGGCAGGATTCACCACGTGCCCAGCAGGCGGGACACAAGTACCCAGACCATTGCAAGTGGCTGATGACTTGACGTCTCTGAAACCGTTAAAACCTGTATTATACAAAAAATTGCTGTAAGTGGGGAACCTCTCAGGGGATCTGCCATGGACAGTGACCTAGGGAGAGGCCTCCCTCACTTAGGGGTCTCGCCTCTCTGATGCCCTGTCTGCACCCTAGTTTGGAGCAATAAGGAGCTACTGACAGTCCCCCAGAGGGCAGCATCCATTAGTGCCTGGGTCCTTCAGGGCCTGTCATCCCCTCCCTGGAAATGCTAGCCCCACAAGGCCTGCCCTGTGAGCCTCAGTCACCCTCAAAGGTGGAGTTCACCCATTACTCTTCAGTGCCACCTTCCTGGCCACGTATCCCTGGAAGTATCCGGGGCTTTCTCCTTTGTGATCCGTGTGCACTGCATACGTATTTCAAACCAGAGATCATGCATGGTATTTAATTATTTGTCTACATTTCTGTCCTTTTTTATTAGAAGGACACCCCTTGGAAATGGTGTCTGCATGTGGCTCAGTGGCACACAGGCTGTGCCACACACAGTTCATGCACAAGGACTATGACCCATAACGCCCTCAGGGGAAGAACCGGGAGAGAGGGGTGCACTGGACGGGCACACGGGTGGGATTCAGGACGGTGCTTCAGGTGGAGGGGTTTTTGTGAGGGAGGCAATGAGCAGAACCCACCGTGGTGAAGGCAGTGGGTCCCCTGAGAGTCGTCCTGAGGGGTGGCAAGCAGGGTCAGCGCAGCCATGGCTCTACCTGAAGCCGGCCCCAAGCGTGAGAGGACAGCACGGCCACGGGGTGCATGCAGCATGCTTGCACAGGGCGAGAGGATGCCACCAGAGGTGGGGCACACGATCCGTTGACTTTTTTAAGGGATGCCCTTTATATTGCATGTCTGAGCCAAGCAGAGGGCAAGCCTGGCTCTGTTCCCCTTGTCCCACCAGCATCTACGGCTGCACCTGGCAGGAGCCAGTATCCAATCAGTCTGCACCTCACCAAAATGAAAATTGTGAGCAGCTCTTAGAAAACAATACTTTACCATCTTGATGAAAAGATAAAAATTTCTTAAAACAAATAATCCAAGATCAGCAAAGCACCCCCAGAGAGCTATTAAATGACTGGGCATCTCAGTCATGGATTTTGGCACAATCTTGGCATCAAATTAAGGCAAAACCAGAGCTCTGGGTGGGGAACCCCCAGGGCCACCCCCATCCTGGCCACCCGGGAAGCTGGATCTGATGTATGGCAGAAGCGTTGGTGGTCCCTGTCTCCTCCTGCTTCTTTCCAATGTCATTTATGAGCTGATAAGCAGTCCCACAGAATCCTGGACGATCAGAGGATATAGACATCACCTGCCAGGTTTCCTCAGGGAAGAACCTGTCAGCGAGGCTGGGACATCAGGGTCTAGGAGAGAAAGCTACGTCAGGCCAAGTCTGCTCCTGAAGGGCAGGCTGCTGTGGGTGGCAGAAGTGGGTGCTCTGCTGGGTTGGATCTCCAGGAGGAGGGTGCTCTGGCCTCAGCCCCCCAGGGACACCCCAGATGGAGGGCTGCTCCCCTTTCTGTGGCCACTGACAGTAGGAGCCAGCCCAGCACCCCCATCCTGTCCAGCAAGAACCTCAGACAAGCCCACTCCATCATCATATCTGAACAAACGAATCACCGCCATAGTCCAGCCTCAGAATGATGAGCAGTCTCCTCCCCAATAGCAGCGCGGACCCCACCATGTTCCCCACCTCCTGATAGGACCACCTAAGACACTCGGCCACAGAATCATCCTGCATTCCTGATGGCATGCAGCCTGGAGCAAAGTCCTGTCCCCAAAGCCACTGAATACAAACCTAGTCCTGCAAGATAACCCATCCCCGAGATGCCACATCCCCAAAATGCAGTGTCCCCTGAGATGTCGTGTCCCCTGAGATGCTGTGACCCCAAGATGCCATGTTCCCACTACATGTGTGGAGATGCCGTGCCCCGAGATGCCACATCTCCTAAGATGCCATGTTCCCACTGCATGGCCCGAACTCAGGGAGCAATGAAGCCATGGGGCTCCAGGGACTGTGCTGGCAATCACTTTACATCTTAGAAAGCTGAAAATTGAAATCATTGATAACAATGTGATAACACAAGCACAACAGCGGGTACTGCAGAATCCTCTGATATTCCACAGGCTGATATTTCACAGTCATTTAGGAACATGAACAGATTCAGTCCAGTAAACGCCCAACTCTGTAAGCACAACTTTGCCTGGCTGCTCAGAAGCCCCTGATTCGCAGCTGCAGCCCTCACAGCAGGTAACCCCTCACATTTTCCATGCAGATTCCCAAAGTCTAGTGAAGGCTTGGCTCAGGACACATTAATGTACCTGTCAGCTGTTGCTTTTTTCTAAGTGTCAAATTGATGTTTAAAAGGAAAAGTAATGCCAACTGGAAACATCAGTGAATCTGAGAGTTTGTTCCTAAAAATAGCCAAACCTGAAAGGACTGAATACCTTCCAATTTCCTATTACCAGATTATCAATATCTGCATGGTAATCATTTTATTAAAAGGATACACACCATTTATTATGTGCAATATACTTAACCACACAGCTCGAAGGTGCAGAACTGGGAAGCCAACCACCGCCCTCGAGGAGCTCCTGCCTCCTGGGGACAATGACATGTGTGCACGGAAGCCTGTGCACAGGGCCAGGGGCAGGGAGAAGAGTTTCTGTCCAAACTCGGAACAGAGAGAAGCTGGTGTCTGACTCACTCAGGAGCCCAGACCCACTCAGGGAGAGAGCAAAGGATGCCAGCCTGCACCACCACCCATTGCCAGCGAGGCACAGTCACACCATTTCCAAGGGCCCCAGGCCCCAGCCACTGAGAAGGCAGCTCTCCTTCTCTCTGCAGGAGAGCCTGGGAGCCCACCACTGCCCAAGGTCTGGAATCCCTCGCGACAACGGCCCAGACGAGGCCCTCGGTCGCAGCAGCACTCCCGAAGTCTGTGATGACGTGGGCGGAACCTCAGCACAGCCAAGCACAGCAGGCCCAGCACCTGCCTTCTGATGGCTCGCAGCCTCCTTGGCACGCAGCCACCGCCAGCAGGTGCCATCCGCTCCTCCCCAAAGCCCCTGCTCAGGCCTGGGAGCTCAGCACCAGGCACCAGACCCAGGGAAAGTGAGCTTTTCTACACACAGACCCTAAAGCCAGCCCCAAAGCTGGCTCATCCCGGGTGCCCCTGAGGGGAGTGACCACATGTCTGCCCCATCCCCACGCCCCAGTGTGATCTACTGGGACAATTAACTCTTTCTGCACATTTCCACGTTGCTCACTTTGATCCTGCCCAGTGAGGCCGAGCAGCTAGCCAGTGGTCTGTCCACGGGCCGTCTGCCCACAAGGCCTCTACAGGCGCCCAAGATCTTGGAGCCCAGTTGAGTCCTACCTCTGCTTTGGGACAAGAGCCCACACACCTTGGAGGAAAGGTAACTTCCTGGGGCTGTGCAGAATGAAGTCACGTTCAGGGAAAGAAAGCAATGTGCTCAGATGAGTCACAGGCTCAGTCACATTTTTGTGCAAACTGCTCAGTTTCTTGCGGGTGGACCTCTCGGCTCTGGAGTCAGGCATGTCCTTCTGTTTGTGATGAGCCATTCTGGAACCAGTGTGTCTGCAGTGGTGAACTGAAATCCCCTGTCCTGTGGAAGCAGATAAAAGCACATGCAGCCCTCTGTCTGTCCCCTCATCCTGACGGCGAGCTCTCTGCACCAAGTAAGGTAAGTTTTGACCAAACTGTCCTCCAAGGAGAAGAGCAAGGCCCTGCCTGCCTGCAGACCAGCGGACATCCGGCATGGCTGTTTTTCAGGCTGAAATGCGGTTAGGCTGTCAGCGCTCTGGGCCCCGGGCAGGAAGGCCCTGGCCACGGGTGGAAAAGAACACGGGGATGGCCACCCGGGGCAGGTGGGGGTGACCATTTCCTGTCCTCAGCGGCTGTGCAGGCCCGTTTAGTGAACCCCTCATTTGTGAATGTTTTGGCCTCAGATTCCCGGTCTTAACGGGTGTGACGCTAAGGTTTAACTATACTCCCTGACGTTGAAGAAGATGTCATTTGTGTGAGAGTTCACACAATTTCTTCCCATTCGTGTTGATGTGCCTGCATTTCTCATGGTTCTGGTGGCCATATGCACAAAGAGACGGTCACCAGCAGGGCTCCAGGGATGGTGCTGCGTCGCCCAGGGGTGTGCACTTGCTCTGTGTACCCCTTGGCCCTGACCAGCAATGTAAGAAACCAGACCAGAATGACCCATGACATAAAGTCCCATCCACAGGCAGGGCCTCAAGCGCATCCTTAGACAGAAATGTCAGTGCGGGCCCAGCCAGCCTGAACCCCCAGGCACATACCCAAGCAGAAGCTCCACTTCCCTCAGAGGTACTGATGTGCCCATCCAAGAGCATCTCCCGGGACAGACAACCAAACGTGTGCCTCTGAGCAGAGGGGCTGCGCATCTTCAAAGTGTCTGCCCAGGCTGCTGGGGGCAGAAGCTGTCTTCTTGGGGAAAAACACAGCTAAGCCTGCTGGGCAGAAAGTGAGGCCTAAAGACATGGTTGTGAATATTAACACAAACGACTGGAAGAGGACTTAGCTGTAGAACTGAGCATATGAAGATCAGATCGTTTAAAAAATTTTCTCTGGAAAAGGGGGTAAGAGAAGGGAAATTGAGTAAAAACAGCTCTCATTCAATTAGCCCACAAATTTTTAATGAGCAGCTGCTATTTGCAGGGCCTGCTCATGGGTTCTGGCCAATAGAAATAGCAGAGTGAAAAGCTTAAGCCGAAATCACAGGTACCACTACAGGGGGCGGAGGGAGAACCCACGAAATGGGTCCATATAACGTGTGATCCGCGATGAGGTCCGAGAAGTGCCTGGCAGGAGGTGGGGAGCAGCCATGACTGGAGCAGCCGCAGGATGGAGTAGCACAGGCGGGGAAGGCAGGCGGTGGAGTGGTGAGATGAACAGCCTCTGTGAACTCCCTGAGGAGGCCATGTCTGAGCAGATATGAGGGAGCTGAGGGAGTCGGAGGGACATCAGGAGAACCCTGGCTTGGAGGGCAGACAGAGCCTGGAAGGGGAGCGTGCCAAGCAGAGGCCACAATCAGCAAGCAGCCAGGGTGGCCAGAGCAGAGGCCCAGCAGGCAAGCAAAGCCATGGACAGCCAGACAGGCAGCGGGAGGCACAGACCTGGGAGTCTGGAAGTGGGGCACAGGGATGTTGCTGTCACTCAGAGGCGGCCTTTCCAGGCTTGCCTTGCTTTGTACCAGGTCTGCCCTGGCTGCTGGACAGAGGGCAGACTGGGGGGCTACCTGGCACAGGGCGAGCTGTCATGCTCCTCGGGGCTGCGGGTGAGTGCTGATCGATGCTCTGAGACCTCGGGAGCAGGGCAAGTGGCGGATCTCCAGCTGGACACCGCTGCAAAGGGAGTAGGCAGGGTTGCGGCATCGGTACACGGGGCCAAGAGTGGGCGAAACATGCACGCTGATTCCAGTCTGGAACTGGAGCAATCTCTGCGGGTGCTGAGAGAGAGACGGGCCTAGCGCAGGTTCAGGAGGAAGACCTGTCAGGTCAGACCACGTGTGGGCATGGAGGCATCCCATGTGTAGGTGGGTGGTGGGCCTGCAGTTTGGGGAGCGCATCTGCTGCTACAGATGCACATTAGGATGCATGTGCATATAAATATTTTGATTTCCCGAGGGGCTGAGCCAGTGTGGGTGACCACTGAGGACCGCAGCGCCCAAAGGCAGGATGTGGACGTAGCCGGCAACAGGAAGAAAAGAGTCGAGGTGGGGGCTCCGCTGCCCTCAGTGGTGCCCTTCAGTGCCCTCCCAGCATGCTCTCCAACCTGCTCATCCCCCTGTCATCTGTCCTCCCACCCTGGAATGAAAGCCCGTGGGGACAGATGCTGTTGTTTGTTTCTGGCATGGGGTGGGGAATGCAGATGGGGGCTCTGCAAACACGGTGACTGTTAATGAGCAAGGGGCACTGGAGTCCAGTGGAAGGAGCTTCACAGTGATGAGTGACCCCATGCCAAGCACTCCTGCTGCAGCCACAGACAGGTGGAGTCGGGACTGTGGTGGGGAAGCTGTCTGCTGTGTAGCAGTGGGAGAGCCTCCCGGCCAGGGGCTCGGGCAGGGCAGGGAGAGGAACTATGGATGGCAGAGCTTCACTAGGAACAGAAGCCAGGAAAGAGTGGGCGGGGCGCCAAGAAGGCACTCAGCGCTCCTCTGTGAGACCAAAGAAAAACCCAGAAGAGCCAGGCTCCTTGTCAGGAAAAGTCCAGTGAGTGGCCCCAGTGAGTGGCCCCAGCAAGTGGCCCCGGCGAGTGGCAGGGGGACAGAGGCTCTTGCAAGAACAGCCTCATCCCAGGCATGGTTTTGTGCCCTTTAGGCTTCACTGTGTGGCACGTGACCAGGTGTCCTGTGACTGCCCCTTGTCATGTGGCCACTATTTCACTACACCCAGTATGACTTCTGCACCTCACTGCAGCATGGGACCACTATGCATGGTGTGATGTCCATAAAGCATGTGGCTACCATCCACCATGTGACCACGTTCTGCCATGTGACCACCATGCACAGTGTGGCCACCGTCCACAATCCATCATGTGACCACACATGTGACTCGAAGGTGCTCTGGGAAGCTGGCTTACCTGCTTTCCTCTGTGTGAATCCCTGTGTGTGCCACAATGCCAGCAAAGACTGACATCTAACAGAACTAAGGGCAGAATAAGCTTTAGATGTGTTTCAGGTTTCCAGGTATGTGAACCCTAATGTGATCCATCATTTTGACTCAGAGCTGACCCCTTAAGACCACTTTTTTTAAGCAGAAATGACTGAACACCTGACAAGTATCTGGTGAGTGGATAGGACATTCCACACGTCACAGCACTGTATACTTCTGCTTTATGGGGAGCCAGGGACATGTGTGATGCACCGCTGGTCGGTGAGGCCTGCCGGAGCGGAGCTTCTGACCTGCCTGGACAGTTCACCTGAGGCCGTGGAGCTCGAGCTCCCTGCAGCACAGCATCGGCCTGTCCCACAGGGGTGTCATGCACTTCCAGGGAAACAACACACATAAAAGCACCTGGCAGAGCTGTGCTCCCTGACCAGCTCCCCACAGGGGGCATGCCAAGCACGCTAGCTCTCCTTCTGTTTCATGATTGCTGATTATTTTCCCTAAACAGCACTGTCCTCCTAGACACCCACATCAGACTAGCAGGCCAGTCTGCTCTGCAGCAGGACTGCAGTAACTCAGTGGGTGCCTGATATTTTGACCTAGAAGCAGTGACACCTTCAGTGACCAAGGCCCTTTTTCTGCCACTCCCCATCAGGCAACACTGCCTACCCCCCGCGGTGAGATGGAAAGACATCACATCCCCACCCTCTCCCCAGATGCCCCCAGCGCCAGCCCAGGAGCCGCCACCTCCTGTCTCAGTTCCTGGCTTTGCCCCGTGGTTCTGTACCACACCATGGCTCCCTGCTGGCACACTGACATTCTATGACAGGATCTGGTTTTAAACACAATCTTGTTGTGTCTCTTTGTCTCAGAGACCTGCAGGTGTGTTCCACCATTTACCATATGCCCCACTTCTGCTTCCTTTTCCCACCCAATGGGCACCTTGGCCGAGCCCCTGGGCTTCTCCTGGTTACAGCAGTCGTCATTTCTCTGACACAAAGACCACACCCAGTAAGTTCAATCCTTGGCATCCCACGGCATAGACCTCCCCTCCCTCTAGCTTAGAGCTCTGGAGTCAAGGGTCAGGGGTGGGACCTTTGCTCATCATGTTTCCTCGCTCTCTGGGAGACCCCCTGCCAGCTCCCAGGCCAGGTACAGAGGGTCCAGCCTTAAAGGCCTGCGTGCCAGACTTCCCACTGGGGAGCATTAGCAGACCTCCAGTTCTCCTCGTGCCAGGCCGGCTCACCGGGTGTGTTTGTGAGTGTGAATACTGGGGAGGAGCCTGATGCAGAGGAGGCCCTGCTCCAGGGACTTGCCCTGTACCAGCTGCCCACAGCATCACAAGCCTACCCAGCACTCTGCAGCTAAAACAGAAGGTTTACAATTGCTCGTGGGCTGCGGGTTGACTCGGGGCCAGCTGACCTCGACTGGGCACACCCACTCGCCTGCAACCAGCACGGGTCAGCCACAGGCTGTGCCGGGCCTGGGGCGGCCTCGCCCACCTCTGCTGTCAGCAGGAGCCGGCTGGTTATTACTGACTTACCACCCTGACACAAAGCAGGTGACTCTCACCGCGACCCTCCCCGGGGACGCAAAGTCTCACACTGAAAGGAAACTTTCCCACAAAAGTGCCTGGGAGAAGGAAATGCTCCTGAGTGTTTCAGCAGCCTAAGCAGTTTAGTGACTCTGTATTTTCCCTTGAGTTACATTTTTCTTCTCATGATGATGTGCGGGTCTTGAAAAACTCACTGTTAAGAAAAAAATTCAAAGGAGACAAAGGAAATGAATAAACCCCCGTGTGCACTAGATGCCCTGAGGAAGCTGCCAAGGGGGGTGGGGGGTCTCTTAAGTCTGTTAATTAAACAGACAAAGGAAAAACAGCGCTAGTCTGTGTCCTACCTAACAGCTTCCGCTAATAAAAAGTAATAGACCATTTCCTGCATTCAGCTCTTTTGATACTGTTTCAGCAGGTAATGGAGTTTGGGAACTGGAAGCCTTTGCCTGGCTGTCAGAAGAAAGCTCGCCCCACCTTTTTCTTCTCTTTTTATTAAATGACTAAGTGCAGCAGCCTGTGTCCTATCTCTCCCTCTTGCAACTATTGGATTGTATTATTTTACATTTTGATTGAAATGATGTCACAGCCAGATAAAAGCCGGGCCGCAGCATTGTAATTGAATCGGTCCGAGCTGTTTATTCTGGTGATCTACAGCGCTGCTCTGCTTGTCCTAACACTGCATACATAAAGGGCCTCTCTTGTTTAACATGCTGCTGATTAGATCTATTAACAAAAAAGGTATCGAACCAGGGGGTCAAGTGCCTGGAGCTGGGGTTTCAGGGGAAAAAAAATCGGAAAAAAAATTAAATGAGAAGAGACACCATCTGCTAAACTTTCCAAGTGTGACTGGAAGTTTCAATAAATGAATTTTGCATGCCGTCAGTGCCAGATGCAAACCGCTGTGATGGGCGACATCTAACTGATGGCTGATGGCAGCCTGGGTGTCCTGGAGATGCTGTCACACCCTCTCCTAAAGGTCATGCCCGCGCCTCCAGGTGCGGGGCAGCCCTGCTGCATTCAGAGAGTGAATTTTCATTCACTTCATTGGGCACAGAAGTAAGCCAACATTTACAGTGGTGACGAAAATGGAGAGATCAGTTAGATCTATGTTAAAATCAACACTTTTTTAAAAAAAATAATAATGCTCGTCCCCCAAATCCTGCCTCTAACACAGAGCTCTGCTGACATGCTGTGGGTCAGGAGCGGCCAAGCCCGTCACCGCTGCATAACTGTACAGAACATAAACGGGGGGGTGGGGGGGCAGCTGTGCCACCCTCAGTACGCCGAGTGGAGCTCAGACTTTGCTGCGAGACAGGTGAACCCAATATGTAAAAAAGCAAGCAAAAGAAGAGAAATAACAAAGTACTGACAACTTACCGTAGAAATCAATAAGGAAATAAAGAAATAAACCATGCCCTGCATAAGGTAAATCTGCTCCCGGATCTCAGATCACAGTTCCCCCCACCATGATCTTGCCTGGTGACAACAGGGGCGGCTGCTCCATCCTTCTCCCCTGATCAGGTGTCGGGGAGTCACCCAAGCCTGGCAGTGCGGGTGTGCCTTCCGGCAAATCCCTGTTCGGTTTTATCATGTGTTTCAGTTTGTTTCATGGAGTCAAATGTTTAAAATTATATGTAAAATTTACCCTATTATCATTGTAAAGTAGCTTAACTACATATCTGTTAGGATCAGAAAATACTTAGTCTTTATTTGACTTGCTAGTCAAACACATACTCACAGACTGAACTAGAAGTGGTTGCTGAGCATCTAGTCCTTTGTGTTTCTGATTCTTCTGCACAGTTGCCTTGCATCTTGGAAAACTTAGGACTCATAGAAGCCAAAGTTCAGAGACCACAAACTCTCCTTCCCTTAATACCTCCCCCTTGATCATAACCTCCATGTTTTTCCTCCAAAAAAGTCGACTAGGCAGGATGCATGCCCTGTGGGTGAGGGAGGGATCACCTGTGGTCCATCCAGACGATGCAATGTTACTCAGCCCTAAAAAATATGAGCTTCCAAGTCACACAGACTTGGAGGAAATGTAAATGCATATTGCAAAGTGGAAGAAGCCAGTCTGAAGAGGCCACATCCTGTATGATTGCAACCCTGACATTCTGGATAAGGCTAAATTATAGAGACAGTAAAAGATGGGGGTGAGCCAGGGTTTGAGGGCTGGGGTGATGAATGCAGAGAGCACAGCAAAGATGTTCCATGTGACACTACGGTGGCGGATACCCTTCATGACGTACACCACCTCGACAGAGCCCTGATGGAGCCTGGATAGCACTGTATCAGTTCACTGATTGTTATAACCGCATCCCACTAAAGCAAGATGCTGTCAGTAGAAGGGAAGTTGGGGTGGGGGCACTGAGGGTGTGTGAGAGTGCTCTGTACTTTCTGCTAAGGTTTTCTTTAAAGCTGAAACTATTCTAAAAAATGAAGTCAACTAATTCTTTTCAATGCAGAACTGAGCTTACTCTTAAGCTGTTCCCCCAAAACCAGAATGTATTTTCCCCAACCCGAAGCACACTCTGCACCAGGTGACCCCCTTCGGGGTCCCCACACAGCTTCTTGCCCCATCTCTGGGGTCTAGTCCACAAAGCCAAGGCCGTCAGGACTGCCGGTGAATCCTGGGTGCCTCTGGGACCTGCGCCATGCTCCCTCCCCAGTGAGCAGGAGGAGAGCCGGACTCAGCCATCTGCTGTGCCCGCCTGCACCACCACAGGTGGGTAAGGGCGGGCGTTCAGTGGGGTGGCCCTTCAGGCATTCCACCTGCCTCTGTCCAAAAATTAACAGTTACCCTGCCCCATTTGCCTCCAGCACCTATGGGCATTTTACTAATTTAAAAAGCAAGGAAAATACCATGACAATGTGATTTAATTTGACTTCAGTTTTGGATGAAGACTCTATTAAAGGAAACATGCAGATACATTAAAATTACCTGCCTACGCAAATGAATTTCAGTTAATAAGCACAGCAGAGGATATGCAGAGAGTAATGTATGTAGTCAGCACATCTTTCTACCTTCCTGGCACCTGCTGCCCTATTTACTTCCAGGTGTTGGGACACCCCATCCTCAATGCAAACATCTCAACCACCCACCCCAGCCCTCCCACAGCCACTTGCTCACATTCCCCCACTGCACCTGTTCTCTTCTCTCACTTTCCCCCCCCGACAGCCTCATCTGCCTGCACTTCAGTCTTCAGTGAGCTGGGACTGGAGCCCCTCCTCGGCTCAGTGACCCTGGGGCACCAGAGACACTTTTAGGGCCCAGCTGGACAAGTGCCCAGCCAGGAAGTCTCTTCTCCTCCAAGACATGGGGTCCTTCTCACCAATGAGTGGCACCAGGTCCCCAGGGGTGCGTGCACCCTCCACCCTCTCAGGTAAAGCCAAGAACAGCTGGTGGGGGAGCCCTGCAGCACCAGCTACACCAGGCCGACCAAACAGCCCCACAAAGGCCTGACAGCTGAGTGACCATGGAGCCACAACCCACAAAAGGAGGCCAGGACCCAGTGCCACACCTGGACAGGGCAGCTGCCCCTGAAACAGAACATTTAAATACAACTCAATATCTCCTATCATAATGGACAGTGTCTGGGTGCAATAGAAAACTACCCAAGGTGCCAAGAAACAAACAGCTGGAATGAAGAGCTGCCATCGGTGGTGTCAGTCCTGAAATGAATCCGCCTTGGAATTGCCTGACAAGGGTTTGAAGCAGCCATCATAAAACTCCTCATCCGTCAGTGACAAACTGCCTTGAAACCAGTGAAAGAAAATCACAACAAAGAAATAGAAGTTGCAAAAAAGAAAAATAGCCAAGTGGAAATCATGGAACAGAAAGATCCAGTCAAGGAAACGCTGCCCTGGTGGGCTCAGTAGTCGTGTGGAGAGGAAATAATCAATAACCGGTAGAATTTACCCAACCTGAGCCACAGAAAGAAAACAGACTGGGAGAGAAAGGGGAACAGTCTCTCAGGACCTACAGGCTAATAACAAAGCTGCCAATATCCACATCTTTGGATTCTCAACTATAAAGCATTTGAAGGAATCATGGCTGAATACTCCCAAATCTGGTGAAAGACACAACTTCCACATACAATAAGATAAGCAAACCCAAAACAGGATAAATAAAAAGCAGACAAATAAAACCACACACACACAAATCCAAATTAAACTTCTGAAAACTAAAACCAGAGAACTACTTGTGAAAACAGTTAAAGAGAAAAAACACTTTAGCTACATAAGCCCGCCAGTCGGAATGACAGCAGACTTCTCACCTCAGACCATGGCGGACACATGGAAGCGGTCCCGCAGCTTCTAGATGCTCCAACACTGTGAGCTGGGAATGCGCTAGCCAGCAACACCACCCTCCAGGAATAAAGAGGAAGTAAAGGCATTCTCAGAGGGAGGAAAACTAGAAGAATTTGCCACTGAAAATTTAATTTTCCAAGGTTTTTACTGGATCTCTTTAACTGTGATGGTTATTTAAAAGTAGGACGTTTTTATTTGTTATTCTAGGAAATGTTTAGAATTGCTTTTACTGGAAATAGAAGAAATAATATCTACATTTCCCACAGTAACCCGCCGGGTTGTGATTATCTAACGACATCTTAAAGTACATCAGGGCAATAACAGGTAACTGTGACCCTGGCACAAACCTTTATTTTACTGTATTTCTTGACACAGAATGAGTTAAAGCAATTCAACATGCTTATGAAAATAGCAAAATGATCATTTATTATCTGGAAAATCTGAAAAGTGCCTGGAAATTCTTGGCATTTTCTGGAAGGCTTCTTGCCAATGCAAATACATGTAATTTTTATAAACATGTTCAACACCATTCCAACATGTTTTATTATGATTAAAAGGACTTCAAACTTGACAAAATCTTCCTCTAATCCAAAATGATGCAAATGCTCTTCTCTGGGGGGGAAGAGAGCATCCTCCTGAAAACAAGACAATAAACGAATGCTGATAAACACTTACTCTGGGTATAGAAAATGTTTTATCTTGAAGTAAATCTTTTAAAAGTTCAGTAAACCTGAGGCATGAAACCAGCTTCAAGCTCCATATCTCCAGGGCAGGGACACTAAGAGAAGTAAGGACTACTCCTCATCAGAGCGCCATGGGGCAGGAGCAGAGGGCAGACTTCCCACTGGACCCTGTGGGGCCCCTTTTCTGGGTTCACTGGGTGATGTCTGGACTAGTTATGGCTTCACATTAAGAAGCCCTGGGCTGGGTTGGCCCTGTTCCTCTTCAATCCCTCATCCCAAAGTCCAGTATCATGAAAGAGTTCCTCTATATTAACTTCAGAAATTTAAAGGCAAGAAAAATCACAGCAGTTTTCTGTGAAAAATGTATAAAAATGACTTGGGGTGGAAGGAGGGATAAAAACGGAAATCTGGCATCAAAGTGGAGACAGCGTTGCCAACATTTTATGACAGACACTTGAAATATTTATGGCAAACAAACCCACCCTTTGGCTTCTCCTTGAATCTCATTCCTAATCCCTTTGCCAGGCAAATCGAGTCCAGAGCAGTACAAATTGGCAGTTCATGTTCTTGGGGTTGTCTACTGTATGCATGACTCCACAATAAATATTTGATAAAATATATGTTGGCATATGTTGTGAATTGAAAGGACAATTCTAATGCAGAGCTTTCAGAACTATTTGTGATTTTTTTAAAAAAACAGGAAATGTAGAAAAACAGTTGTCTGCTCATGAGGAATCCTCTCATTTCTTAGTGTCCTAGTGTCGAATGTTTTCCAAACAAGATGAAAGAATTAGCAGCCTTTAAAGGGGGTAACCCTTTTGTCTAATGAGACTTTTGGTCACTTTCTAAAAAACAGTTGCCACTGCATGTGATAGGATTTATCCTTAGATTTAGGAGAGTTGTCTGTGCTGACCCCAGAGGCCACCTGGCAGCCTGACCCCAGAGCATGAACCTGGGTCTTCTGTCCCGGACTCCTTCACTTCAGTGGGAAACAGACACACGGGCTGAGCAAAGGAATACATATGAACGGGGATTTGTAACTTGGTTTATGAACCACAGAATTTTCTCCCATAAAATTACAAGAAAAACATTTCAGAAGTTGGCATTTGTTGTTAGTATCCTGAAAGAACATTTGTATTTACCATGACCGTCACAGTGTCGGGCAAGAAACACAGAAGCTCCTAGGGCCGCCTCTCCCTCGCCTCCTGAGCAGGGCCTGTGCGGGCTCCTGCATGCCCCCCGCCTGGGGCAGCAGACGGCGCTGGAATGGGGAGAGTCCAGGAGAAGGAGCTCCGTGAGAGGCAGTGCGGACCTGCCCCCGGTGGGCCGCACAGTGGGGTACGGCTTGGAGGAGGGCAGGGCAGCCAGAAGCCTTGGGCTCCAAGCGGTCAAGGCCATGGGGGTGCATTTTGATAAGTATCACATGATAGAATTTTGGCCTCTGCCACTAACTGAGAGAAATCCAGCAATGTTCTATTTCTGCTCAAGAAGACCTGCTTTGCTTGTACAGGTGTTCTGAAGTGTGTGTCTGTGTGTCTGTGAGTGTGTGTGTGAGTGTGTCTGTGTGCACGTGTGCATGTGGGTGTGTGAGTGTGCATGTGCCCAAGGTCGCACCCTCGTGGAATGGGCCTCAGGGAGAGGTGGGGCCCTGGTTTATCTTTGGCCCATGTCTTTATGATTATGTTCCAGGAGCTTAGTTCTCTGGTAACTAGTTTATATAGGTACCAATTTCCTCCTCACAGAAGCCAGAGGAATCATGTGTTCCTCTGTATTTGAAGGTACAGAATCATCCCTAACTCTATATAAGGGTACAGAGTATATATAAGATACAAGTGTATACAGCTGTATATATAAAGGGGTATAACTCTGCATAAGGGTACCTAGAGTTCACACAACTCTCCTTGAGTTGCTGACCAGCACATGGAGGAGAAAGACCCCTGAGTTTCTCACCCCAAAATCTCATTCAGCTACAGAGCAGAGGGTTCTTCCCATCACAGTCTAGTTTGGGACTGAATCCTGGAAGTTGCGTTTACAGAGCTTGCCAGTGTCCCCCCTTCTCTGGGCCAGCTGGCACCCACAGCTGCTTCCAAAGCAGCTTTTACTGCTGCAGGGTGGCCAACCACAGGCTGGGAGGCGCAGCCTGGGGGCAGTGGTTGGAGTCCCTGTGCATAGCCCTCACGGCCCCCCACGCCAGGGGAGGCAGACACACAGCACTGCCAAGTGCCCCCTCCTGCTACTGATACATTATCACAGAATCTGTACTTAGGGTTGGCTCTAAATTCCGGTTAAATAATGGCTAATTTTCTAAGAAACTGCTATTTTCCAGGCACTGTGCTGACACCACCTACACATTTGGGCCTCAAAAGATCTCCTTGAACAAGGTTGATTATTCATTACCCAGCAGAGGAAGGAATATGTGCCTAATCTATGATCTTACAGTAAAATGTTGAGCCAAAATTCAAACCCAAGCTGACCAGCTTCTCAGCACCCACTTGTAACTAACTCCAGGCTGGGCCTTCTGGGCAGATGTACATGACACCTCACTGTGGCCCCAAGAAGTGCACATGGGCATGGGGACATGAGAGCAGGTACCCTCTGTGACCACAAATGTCAATGCCAGGCAACCAGCCCAAGTACCACATGGTCCCCCAAACATCTCACGTTTAATCATCACTAAGATTCCCTTTACTTATGTTAATTGTCACATATCTTAAGGTTACTTCCACAACAGACTTGAAGGAGTTTCCAGAAAGTAAGAGAAAATAAAACAGCATAAGGAACACAAGCAAAACACTGGTGTTGAGGCTGAACTGCATTCCATTGCAGCCCGAGAGGCCCCCGGAGCTGGTGACACCCAGCCAGGCCCGGGCCGGGCACCCGCTGCTGCAGAGGCAGGTACCCTCATGGCACATGGTGGACTGGCCACTGTGCAGTTCTGGCATTCTTCTCATGGCCCTTCTTGTGTTCCAGCCACAAAAGCCTCATGCCTTTGGGATTGCCTCCTTCTATGGAGAATTCAGTGGTTTTGCAAGTTAACTCTTGTCACTTTCACAGAAAAAAATGTTGGATTTTGACCACTGTGTTGGAAAGGTTCTCCAGAGAAACAGAATCAACAGAAGATGATAGGTGGTAGACAGATTGACAGGCGGATAGACAGATAGATGATAGAGATATACACAGATGGATCACAGAGAGCAGACAGACAGACTGCACCTGAGGAATCCGCCCGTGTTATTGTGGAGGCTGAGGATCCCAGGACCTGCTCACCAGATGCACAGCCCCAGGGAGCCGGTGTGCAGCTCCGTCTGAGGCCAGGGCCTGGGAACCAGGGGAGCCGAAGGTGTGAGTCGCAATCTGAGGGGCAAGGTCCCAGCCCACGCTCAGGCGAAAGGGACGTCTTCTCTCTTCCTCAGCATTTTGGGCTTTTCAAGGCCCTCAGTGAGAGCATGGGACACCCACCCTGGGAAGGGCAATCTGCTTTGCTCAGTCCACCAATTCAAATGCTAATTTCTCCCCAGAAACCGGCTCACAGACACACTGAGGAATCAGGTTTAACTAGATGCCTGGGTATCCTGTGGCCCAGCCAAGCAAACTGATGAAGTCAACCATCGCAAACACTAAGACCTAGAAGCCCCATAATGTGGCTAGGAAAGGCTTTGACCCTACTCTGCCCTAAAGCCCATCCCTCCACCCAGAGTATGATCTGCTAACCTTGCGCATCTTGGAGAAGGTCAAGAGCAGCTGTGTTTCTGGGTCTTGAGCAGAAGCAGAGTGACAGGAGCAGCATTCCTCTGACTGGGCAGAAAGCTGTTCTTTACTAAAATGAAAATGTCTAAGGATGCTGAAGGCACTTTCAGGGAGAAGGATGTGCCACCGCCCTGATCTGATGGCCACAGCAGGCGGCATGCCCCATCCGTAGGTGCCAGGGGCCCCGTCCCAGCCAGTGGGTCCTGCTGGACAAGGCGGAGCTGCCCGCTCAGCAGCCTGCAGGTGCCAGGTCGTCTGTCCCGCCCAGTCGGTGTGGCGTTCTTTCCATCAAAGGACTGCCTGTCTCATCTCCAGTGATGGACTGGGTCAGCACAGGACCCTTCAGCATGGAGCGTGGGCAGTGAGGACATCGCCCACTCTCCCCAAGCTCCCCAGGACTGCAGGCACACACCTACACACAGGAGGACAGGGCCTGAGACCAGGTGCTGCCAGCATCTGATGAAGGACAAGAAGGGGAGGCAAGAAGACATCGTCGGCCTGAAGAGTTTGTGGAGAAATCATTTGTGGGGCAGGCCTGGCAGGAGACCAGATGCACAGCAGCTGTGCAAGCAGAAGCCCTGGGTCCGTTGGAAGGGAGCCTGGAGGAGCCGGCAGCCACGGGCGCTCCAGGCCACAGCCCACGGCCACTGTGCACACCATGGTTTCCACCTCCAGGAGGGCACTGACGTCCGCTGCCTCCGTCAGCCCTGTGGCCCCAGGTCACACCCAGCCCAGTGGCCCTGAGTCTCCCCCCAGCTGTCCCTGGGGAGGAGCTGACATGGCAGGGACGGTCCTGACAGCACCCCACAGTCTGACTTTTCATCGATGCAAACACTGTCATGGTACAAATGTCCGTTTATGCCTCCTAAGCTACTCGGCCGGCCTCCAGCCTGAAAAGGCAAAATCTTCAATTCTCTTGACATTTGCTGTCATCGCTGGCACTTTGTGAGCAGAGAAGCTGAGCTCCATGATCACTCACTTACCCCAGGCTTTGCACGCGTCCTCCTGGTGTCTGTGGACATGATAACTGCAGTGTGTGTACAGTTTTATCTGCCAGTGTCCCTGTATGGATGAGGTTTACCAAAAGGCTAATCTACTAAGCAGGAATTGTCCCCCCCAAAATGACCTTGGTTGACCTCCTGGAAGTCTCCTCTGGGTAGCTGAACCCAGGCCCTCCCCAGCCCGGCAGGACATGGGGTGCACCCCGCCCGAGGCAGCTGGTGGTCCCAGGAATGTGTCTGGGCCAAGTCTGATCATGAAGATTTAGTGTTTGTAGAAAAGGATAGACAAGAAGAGAGACTAGAGCTGGGAACATGGCCACACCTGCTTTCCTCACTGTGTCTGCCTGCGTGTGGGGGCGTCAGGCCTGGCAGCGCACAGAACAGCTGCCCTGGATGCATGGGGCCTGAGCTGTCGGCATCGGCTGACCAGACAGCCAGAAACATTCTTCTGACATTTTTAGGAGTTTCAGGACAAAGCTGGTTTTACCACAGAATATCCCCCTGGGGAAGTGCGCTGTGCCTCCCAAAGCCTATCCCTGGCCCCCTCTTTCTAGAGACGCTGATCATCCTACCTTTCTCTGGCCTGTAACTAGCTTGAAGCTGTCAGGTTGCAGTGAATGTCTGTGTGTGTGTGCGTGCGTGTGCGCGTTTCCCCTATGTCGCTGAAGAGTTCCCAAAAATATGGAAAGAAGAGAGTATTACAAGCAAATTATTTTAACTGTATTTCAAAATGCACTGTTTTAAACGCCCTACCAGCCGGATTTAGAATAGAAAACCTTATATTTGAGAAATTGCATTTCCAAAATAGGATATTGACTCCTCCCACATCTTTTTGTTTATGTCTTACAGAAGAGAGGGGGTCCTAACTTCTCAGGCACACACAAAGATCACCTGCTTGCCCTCCTCTTTTATGATATTTTGTGGAGTTGACACGATCAGGACAGCATAATTCAATTTTTCTTAAATTAGCCATTTATTACAGTGTGGGCAAGATGTAAACATTTCCATGAATCACACCCACGGATAATGAAAACTGAAAATAAAATGAATTTCCCCTTTGAGCAGAGTAATAGTTTAATTGTATACAGTTATGCTCCCATTAAAAGCTGCATACCTGGCAAGCTTTATCGGGTAACAGGGACTTTTAAATGTGCCAATGTTTCTACACAAGTAACGTGGGTCAATTGCAAAAGGGATAACCATAATGATTAAATCATTAAAATTTTGTCTATGCTTCACAGAGCATAGAGAAAATTAACTTCCCACCAACCTCATTTTTCTGCTGAACATGAAATAATGACTTTCTGCCAGTATAATCACAAAGCTAACATCTGATAGAGTCAGCATCCGGGGGGATTAGCGCAGGCGTGAGTATTAGACCTCATTACCAGCTTGACTGCAAAATTATTACATCTTGTAATTGGAGGGTGAGATTTATATACAGATTGGCCGGGTTTCTGTAAGATTGTAATTACAAGCTTCGTTGGTTCGCTACTTATCACACGGAACAGGAGGAGGTAAAAACAAGCAGAGGGGAGACCATTTCATTAAGCTGTAACCCTATCAAGGGAGGAGAGCTGTAACGTCCCTGTATTTATTAGGCCAAACAGAGCTGTTTGCAGAAGGGGAGACCATTTATTACCGCCTGACAAATGGGATTTCATTTATTTAACCTCCGCGATCTATTTCAGTAAAATGTACAAACGAGCCATCCATTTTATGATTCTGGAGTCAACGCTCAATTATCTAAAGGCTAACTGGGTGTTAAAGTGGCCATCTGCTAGGATGAATCCATTGATTTAATTTGCTTCCTGTTCCTGAATGGTTCTGGGTGCGCAGGGAGGGAGGCGGGCCAAGCCTGGGGAGGAACGGGGCGCCGCAGTGCCCCCTCCTCAGTGTGCGTGTGAGCGCGCGTGCCCCTGCACGTGTGCGACGCTTAATCCTCCACACAATGGAAGAAGGCGATCAATAGCAGCTTAAATTTTATGAGATGCGGGGTTCAGCCGTCCTGCCGAAGCCGGAGCACCTTTGTTCTCCCGTAACGAGTAAGCTCTGCGGTGGAATTAATATTGACAGGCAGGCTTCTTTGCGGCTAACTCGGGGGGCGCCCGGGCCAGTGGGCGGGCAGCAGTTATGGGCTGTGATTAGAGTCCATCTCCAAGGCCTCACACGGCGCCGGCCAGGCCTCCGCCGGCCACTCGGACCCCTGCCCTCTGCACCGCTTGGTCCTCACTGCACTTCAGCTCCTTGAAAAACTGTATTTTGCAAAAGTAAAGAAATACATAGGTAGGCGTGCCTTTATGAGGCGGCGTTAAGGGCTCTCCCAGTGCTCACCAGCAGAGCGGGGCAGGAGGACGGCGGGAGGCGGGCATCCCCACACAGCCTCTGCTGTGCCCACGGGAGCCGGGACGGGCCGGCGTGTGGCTCCAGCAGCGGCTGCGTCCCCCAGGCTCCATGCTGCCCATCTTCCACCCTCCTCACAACACACCTACTGCTCTCAGACTGCCCGACACTGACCACCCAGGTCCAGGCTCTGCCCGAGGCTCCCTGGGACGGGGGCATCTGCGAGAGTGTTTATGACGCAGGAGAAGCCCTTTGGTGCAGGTGTTTGCAAGTAAGAGGGGCCTGACCAGGGAACATGTTTCTGGAACCTTCTCTACAGGAGGCTTCTTCCACACCCGAGGGCAGCCCCGAGCTCACACTATCGGGATCAGAGCAGTATGGCTGCTCAGCTCCCCGCTTCCTCTCCCTGCCAGCCCCCTACGGCCAAGTGTGTGACTGTGAGGCCCCTCCACTCTGCCAGGGAAGGGGCCAAGGGCGTTGGCTCAGGGACAGGCCTGCCCTGGCGAGGACACGGCTGCAGGGCCCTGAGTAGGGCAGCGTCCATGCCTGCAGGGCCCCATCTGCACTCTTTCACGCTGCCTCCCTCCCATCCTGGTCCTGTTCCCCCCTTCTCCCTCTCACCCACCAGGGCAATATGTCTGCCTCGCTGCCCACCTCTCCACGTACTCCTCTGCCCACCTCTTGCCTGCTAAGCGGAGCTCCCACCCCACCCGCCTGTTGCCCCAAGTCCACCACCTGCAGGGAGAGCCCACTAGAGGCATGTTTTGTGTCTGCAAGGACCACATCATCCACTTACCTTCTAGGGCAGACTTCTAGTCATCCCACACACAGCAGCCAAGGGGCCACTCCCCACCGGCCCCCAAGTGGGCATCCATGCGGAACATTAGAGCGTCACAAGGACTAGCTACTAAGGGCGAGGCCGTCCACGTGGAGCCTGAGAGGAGAGAGCAGCAGGCCCCACAAACGAAGGCTGGAGCCCTCTGTCTGCCTCCCACCCATGCCCACTGCTGGGCTTTGGCTACAAGGCACCACCAGTGAGTTGCTTCTCTTCTTGACTAGCAATGTCTGTAGCCCGCTGACCCGAGGCATATAGATTTGACAGCAGTCTGCCAAGGTGCCCTGCAAGTACAGAAGCTCAATAACAGCCCCAGATACTGGGGATCCAGCCTGCGGACGAGTGGGGGCACACCCCTCTCCCTGTCTCCCGCCCAGGCTTCCTGAATCACCCGCGCTGACTGCTGTTGGCTCTTTGGCTCCTGGGGCTCCTAGGAAACCAAAGCCCTAAGCATTTCCCCAGGTGGCCGGGCGTACAACCGGCAGGCCAGGGGCACTACGTGCTCACAGATGGAACCGGCTGCACTGGGGTTGCTGTGGGTCTAGGCCTGGTCTCGGCAGGAAGGCAGTGGCGGACACAGAGCAGGTGTGCTCAGAGTGTGCAGCCCAGCTGCCTCCCGAGGCATCGGTGCCCGGGCTCTGCGCTGCCTACACAGCTCCTGGAGAGATAAAAACCCGCAGCTTAACAGGTCTTCCTGCAAAAAGGGTCAACCCTGATGGCGATTCTGCAGAGACCTCTGAGGAGCCTCTGCCCCTCTTCCCGGAGTCCTGGTGTGCCCCCGCAGCAAGGCCCCTCATCACAGCCTGGGGCTGAGTTCCTCCAGCAGTAGCCATTTCTGGCCCCTCGTATTCTTATTTCTTCTTGGAACAAATTGAAACCAGAGATTAGAGTCACACATTTAGCTTCTCTAGGCAATGTCTTTTTACCAGTTATCAACTTGTGATCATTAAGAACCACTTACACTTAAAACTTTGAAAACTGTTCAGGAGTTGGTTAATTTCTGAGCTGGAACTTTTCTATCTTTTTCTTTTAGAGAAAGTTCTTGGCTTCTGCAGGAAATCCACAGAGTAACAATGAGCAACTTGTCTTTCATTCAGCTTTGAACATTAACACAAGGAAATAAACTTGACAAATCAAATATTTCTTTATAGACCCTGAATTATCCTATCGATTTTTGTATCTAAGGCAGCTATAAGGTGCTCCATCTTGTCTCTCTTACTTGCTGTTATAGGGGCAGGCTGCTTTAGGCTGTATTTATTTGGAGCGATCAATGTGATATAGCACTTTGATCATCTGCACAATCTAAGGGCCTCCCATAAACCACTGGAGCAGGAAGCAGATTTAGTCGATCTTGAAAATGGTCAAAATATACAAATTAATCACTATGCTTAGTGCATTTCAGTTTTGAAGACAGTTGCCTAACACAACAGCAACAGAAAAACACCAAAATAAAACCAAAGCACAATACTGGCAGGGCAAAAAGGTATTAGAAAATATCAGTCAGGAGGGGGTACATCCTGGGAGTCCTGTGGGGGTCACGGGGGGTGGGGACCACCTGGCGCTTGGGATGCCACTGATCTGGGCATGGTCTGAGCAGGACTCCTGGAGGTGAAAGGTGGCATATTCCGCTCCAGGTGCCGAAATGCCTTTTCCAGTGAAGGAAGTTCAGTGTTAGCCAGCCGGGGGTCAGAGCCCCAGACGGCCACGGGAGAGCAAGCCGGAAAGCGTTCAGACTTTGCCAGGAGCCACTTCCTCCTCAGGGCTCGACTCCAGGGAGACTTCTTGTCAGAAGTACACTCTTTTTGTCTGTACTTTAAAAGGAATAGTTGTTTAAATCTCAAATGTTTTCAGCAGTAGGAAAAATAAACTGCAGGATATATCTAATATTGTCTAAATATCAATGAGTTATTGTTCAATTCATTCTTTTTACTTTAAGACATCAAAAACTACAAGATTAATTTATGTTGTTCATCCTGTGAGAAATTGTCCAATTTATAATAAACATTCGTACATGAGCCAGGAAGCACCCACATTTATTACTTATGTCTAATACACTCAGAGCCCAAGGAGACCATGTCACCTTTTTTAAAAAGTATGGTGACGCCACAGATTGGATGGGAGAAAAACAATTTATATTGTATGCATTTGAATTATAATTTTTAATTCAGTTTCTTTTTTCTTTAAAAACCTCCAACAGCCAACCCGGCTTCCAAATCTAGAGTCTGCCAACCTGTTTTGCTGAAGGAGGCATTCTTGCAAATAGCAAATCTTTCATCTTCCCTAGATGCCATTCAGATGAAAATGAGTTTGATAATCCAAGAAAATTGTGTGTTTCACACAACTTAATCTGTGCAACAAACACTGTCTTCCTAAGTCATGGAAAGGTGACCCCAGCCTGCCAGGACTGCCCCGGGTGGAAGCAGAAAAGGTCGTGCAGCTGGCAGGGCCAACGCAGAGGGGTTACCCTGAGGAAGCAGATGTGTCATTGAGGAAGGAAGTGACCTTCTACAGCCAAAGAAGGAGTGGCATCAGCAGTCGGAGCTGGTCTCGAGAGAGGGGACAGCCAGCCCACTTACTCACCCCGCAGGTCGGGCTGAGTGCTTCCCACACATTTGTCCTCAGCGAGCCATCACCACCCAGACGTCCTGGAGCAACTGACAAAAGCCCAGCCACGGGGGACATGGAAGCACAGCCAGCTGGGGTCTAAAAGCAGAAGGCAGCACCAGAATTTAAAAGTAGACCTGTCCAACTCTCTGAGTATCGAATTCCAGCCCTCAGACCTTCACAGTGATGGGTCCCCAGGTGGAAAAGACAAGAGCCTTGGGCAGCTGGAGGTGGGCAGGGGGAGGGCTGCAGCTGCAGAGCCCAACGGGCCCTGGGGTCCACCCCGTGCAGCAGGTTGCAGTCCATGAGGTCAGCCGCAGCGCCCCAGAGGGCACCTGTCTGTGAGGGGGCAATGGGAGCATGCCAGATGAAGGCATTTACTGGGAAAGTGTGTCTGGTAACGAGTGTCTGCATGCCCAGGATCACCAACTTCCCAGCACTGGCCAGCAGCCTCAACTGTCAAGGGAATCTATTATCAAGACATTTTACAAAACTGTGGTTTAAAGTGATGGACTGAGTTTGCGAGCACCCCACACACACGCCCACTGAGCACCATGGACATGGCAGGGAGTTCGCACACCGTGCGTCAGCACCATAAGGGTGCAGAGCAGAAGGGACAACTTTGCAAACCTGGGATTTGTGTGGGCAGATGGAGCCAGATGGGGATGCCCAGCCCAAGACTGAATGGGGCCATGAGGATCAGTGAAGGGTGAAACCCTCCCAGCTGGGATCTTGAGACACCCCCACAAGGGGGCAGGGCCAGGCTGAGGGAGGCCCCAGGAACAGGGATCCGGGTCCTGTCCTTGACTCTAGCCAGATGGTGGCAGTGGCGTCCCCCACAGCCAGGCACAGAGCTGTCTCCACAGATCCGGAGCACTCCCTCTGCAAGGGTTCAGCTCCCAGCATGAGTTGGAGGCAAATGGAGGAGCAGGGAAAAGACCTCCATGAGCACAGATTCCATAGTGATCCCACAGGGCAGCAGTAATGCCTCCCTGATGCCAGAGAGTACAAGTCATCTAAAGAATGGGACAAAAGTGAGGCTGTACACAATTCTAGTTAGAATCCCAGAAAGGCATCTTAAGACATTGCATTCACTGAAGTAGATGGGCAGACCTTTGGTAAGCAGTTATTAAGACCTGGTGGAAGTTAAATATGGGACTGCTGAAATAAAATGCAAGAGAAGAGCTCAACTCGACCCCCTAATCACAGAGAAAAATTATAAAGAAATGAGTTAAGAAACGTAGTCAGCCGGCATACACATTCCAGAAAGAGACAGTGGAGACAATGGAGAGAGAGTGTGATGAAAGGCATAGGGACAGAGGTGTCACCTGGAATCAGCCCACCTGGCACAGAACCTCGTGGATACAGAAAGACTCAACCCAGGGCATCCTGGTGATGGCTCTGAAACTCAGCAGAAGCATTTGCAGCCACCTCGTAGGTTCCTCTCTGTCTTTCTCTTCTTTCTCATCCTCTAGTGAACCTGTGAAATGAGGCCACTCCCCGGCTGAGTGTGTAGTCCCTCTGCACGTCTCCTGCACACACACATGAGCTGTGTCTAATCTAGCTTCCTGGTCTCCAGATAGATGAACTGGGCCAAACCATTCCCCTGCCCCTTCTGAGCTGCTCAAATGGAGCCCCAACTCACCTTCAAGCCTCCGCTTCTGCCCCATTTCCCATCATTTGTTAAGAACATGTGTCAGAATGTGACATATCATTCCACAGCTTTCTGATCATTGCAGTCAGAGGCTGATAACTTTTATTGATCTTCCCAAAGAATTAGTCTTTCATTTCATCAATTTTTCCATACTGTCTGTGAGATTTCTACTTCTTCTTTTCAACCTGTTTTAGGCTTAATTTGTTCTTCCTTCCCTGGTTTTTATAAAGAAAGTCTTAGATAATTAACTTGAGGCCTTTCTTCTTGTCTAATGAGAGCCCTTTAATGCTATAAATTTACCTCTTTGCACTGCTTTGGCCCCATTTTAATGTTGTGTTTTTATTTTCATCCAGTTCAAAACACTTGCTAACTTCCAGTGTTCGAAAGTGGAAGTGAGATGCAGAGATGATTTAGAATTGGGTTACTTTCCAAACATATGAAGAAATTTCAGACATCTTTTTGTTATTGATTTCTAGGTAAGTTTCATGGATGTTCAAAAACATAGTTTTTGTTATTTTAATCCTTTTGAATTTGTAGAGACTTAAGACTCAGAATATGATTTATCTTGGTATCTCCTGTGTTTTTGAAATTAAATTATGTTTTGCTGTTGGCAATGGACATAATAAAAATGTCACCTTTTTTGATAGTGTTGTTTAAGCCTTTTATATTTTTATTGATTTTCAATTGACCTTTTCGCCCAATTTTTGAAAGAGAAGTATTGAAATTTTTAATTATAAGTATGGATTCTCCTATTTCCCTTTTCATTTCTATCAGCATTTGGTCCATGTATTTCAAAATTGTTGTTGGGTCTGGGCACATTTTGGGTATTATTTTTTCTCATGAATCAGCCTCTTTATTGTTCTTCTTTATCCCTGGTGATATTCCTTATTCTTAACTGATTTCTTCTGGTATTAATACATCCACTTCTGCTATCTTTTGATTAGGGTCTGCATATTTATTTATTCATACTTTATTTTTAATTTACATGTGTTTTTAGATTTAAAGTGAGTTTCTTGTGCACTGATACAGTTTCATCTTGCTTTCTTATCCAATATAAAATATCTGCCTTTTGATCAGAATTCTTAGACTATTTCACTTAATGTTGTTATCAGTACAATTAGATTTAAATCTACCATCTTGCCAATTGCTTTTCATATTTCAATATGATCTTTGTTTTCCTCATTTCTGCCTTATTTTGGATTAATTTCATATTTGCATGAGTCAATTTTAGCTCTACTATTGACTCAGTAGCTCTACCAGCTGTCACCTCTCTAGCTTCAGCAATCTATCAATCGTCTAGAAACTATTTATCTCTCCTTTGTCCCTGTCTTTTCACCTGTTGTCATCACAGATTGTACTACTGAAAATTTTACAGAATTTCATTTTTTTCATGGTTGCTCTAGATTTTACAACATACATCCCTCTAACTTTTAATAGATCCACTTTTCATGTGAAATACTGAAATCTTGAACTGTTATGGTCCATATTTCCTCCTTATCTCTTACGTGATAACTGTCATATAAAATACAACAATACCTACAAACCTATAAGACAATGTCACTAGTTTTTGCTTTAAGCAGTTTTATGGTTTACACAAAACCAAGAGGAAAAAGCAAAGAGTATTTTGAATTTGTTGAGATATCTGCCATTTCTGGTACTCTTCATTTCTTGTGTTGCTCTGTCCCCACCTGGTGTCCTTCTGTGTCCCTAGGAGCCACCACAGCTCTTCTGCAGGGTGGGAGGCCTGCTGCTAATGAGTTCTTTTACTTATGCATGAAAATGTCTTTATATTAGCTTCATTCTTGAGTGATGCTGTCATTGGATGTAACATTTGGTTGGACAGTTATTTTTGTCCAGCGCTTTACGGATGTTGGTCTGCTCCCTTCTGGTCTCCATGGTTACTAATGAGAAGCCAGCTACTGAACAGCTGTCTTAGGAAGAGAAATCTTACCCTTGTTGGTGTTTTTCAGATCCATTGTTGCATCAGGGTGAAATGTTTTATTTATCTTGCTTGGGATTTGCTGGGCTTCGTGGACTTGAGCTCTGGTGTCTGCTATTGATTCTGGAAGGTCCTCAGGGTGCCTCTCTGGACGATGTCTCGTCATCCTATCCTTACTCCGTGTCATGCTTCTGACTCTCATGTTTTCCATCTCTTTCTAACTCTGTGAGCATTCCAGGTCATTTCTTAAAATCTGGTCCTGAATTAACTTCAGCTTTAATTCAATCTCTGAGTTTATAGATGACCCACCCACTGAGTTTGTTTTGCATAGTGTTTTACTTATTTCTAGAAATTCTATTTGGCTCTTTGTCAATTCAGCGTGCTTCCATACTCTCTCTTACTTCACGGTATGAATTTCCTCTTTAGTTTCTGTAAGTGTATTACACATATTTATTTCCTATCATGTCTTATGACTCCAACAGCTGGGCTGTAGGTGGCACTGATTTTGTAATGTGGTTTCTCCTTACTCCTGGCCTGACAGATCATCTCCTTTGTTTTTTGGACCTTTTTCTGAGTTCCTGCTTCATGGAAGTCCATCTGTGGGGATTCATTGTTCTTGTTTAAAGGATATTCCTCCAGGAAAGCCCTGTGTTTGCTTCTGCTTCAGTGAAGTAGTATGAATAGGACATTTTCCTCTGATCCTCTCTACTAGGGTCAAAATCCAGACAAGCATGGTACACAACTCTAGAGGGCATATTTTGCCCACAATCTTCCATTAGGATGCTCTTCCTCAGACATCCTACCCAGGCTTGTCTCCTGTCCCCCAGCAGGAATCCTGAACACTCGGGCTCTAGGCCACCAGACATCAGCAGGAAAATGTCACCCAAGGATGCTGTTCCTCCTTAGAGGCAGGTCTGCACATACAGGGCTGTGGGCTGTCGCAGTGCTGTCCTGGGTGCCATGGTTCTGTCCTACAGGCAGCCCTAGACCTGGACCCGGAGGCCTGGCAGCACCGTGTGCTCTTGTCACTTCTGCTTTTGGATGTTCTCCCAAATATACTTTAACTTCATCCAGCATTTTTAGAAACTGTAGGTGAGGGATTTCTCCAAATATTTAGTCAGAAATAATGCTGGAAAGACAAATCCCACAGCCACTTTTCGTTTTTTCCCAAACACCCTGATTCTGCTGCACACCTGCTGTCTGCAGTCTTTGTCAATCACCGTGCTAAGGCTTTGACATGCACAGGTGCATGGTCCTGCTACACCTTTGCTTTCACACCCTGGTCAGTAATTGTTATATTTTTAAGTAAACATAATTTAAAATGTTCGTAGAATTGATTTATTCTACCTAAGAGAATTCAGAATTATTGCAAATAATGCTTACATACCTGACCAATATAATAAATCTGTTTCTATAAGAAACATCCAGAAACAACTAAAATTACAATTTAAATGTGAAACAAAACATTGCAAATGAGTTACAGCTAGATTAGCAAAGAAAAACTAATCGCCATTCTGTAAAACTTCAGTTGATCAGAAAAGCCTGACTTGAATGTGCGTTGAATTTAACATAAATGCAGGTAGATGAACCACTTAGTGAAAAGCTCTCACCTCCTGTTTCATATAATAGCTCCCTGAGGAAGCAAATTTCTTGCCATTTCACATTCAATATAGGTCCATTGTTAGTGAAAAGATAGCTAAATTGTTCCATCATTTTGTAATAAAATATCTTGTGACTTGTTTATCTGATCAATGAAGAATGTATTCTCCAGCTGTTCACTGTTAATGGGCCGGTTGCACTAAATTGGTGAATTATCGACTCAGAGACAAGGGGAGGTTTGCAAGCTCAGATCATCTTTCCTGCTTGAAACTGACATATTGCATTTAAATCGTTGGAGCTGAGAATGTATGACCTCTGTGTCTATACTGCAAAGATTTATAAACTACATAAACATCTTCTAACTTAGAATTATTAAACTAGCTTTTTAAAAAATTACATATTGACACCAAGCTGATAATTCATAAATGGCAAAATTATTAACATAAACACAGAAATATTTGGGTGGCATTTTAAAGGCCCAATTTCTTACCTCAGTAATTTATTGATCTTGGTTCCATCCATGTTAAGTTTTAAAATGCATGCATCCATCCACTCAATCAGACATCCACTTATTCCTTTATCTAATCAAGGTTTAACTCTGCCCTGGCGGCGAGCCAGGCACTCTACCAGTGACTAGGGCTCAGTGGCATGAGGCAACCCCAGGCTTGGCCCCAAGGCCTCCCTGGTGGTCTTAGGCGTGCTCTGCACGTGAGCCTCAGTCTCCCCACTTGTAAAACGGATTGGAAATACACCCGCCACTTCCCAGAGTGATGGAAAGGCTTAGGAGACCTCTTTCCATCACTAAGTTTGCAATTTCACTATAAACTTGCTCGCAAACACTCAGTAACACTAGCCCAGATTTCACCCGTCATTCACATTCGTTTTTCAAAGCATTTCCAAGTAATTGCACGGTGACCCCATGCTTCTAAGCAAGCTAAGAATAGGGGCTGGTAAAGGCTTCCCTCCTTGGCCATGTGTACCTTTAGGAGATTATTTTTTCTGCCCTCTAGGAATTAGTTTAATAGTGACCCGGGTGCTATGGGCTGAATACATTACATGACAAGGCAGAGGTGACCCACTGAGGACTGCATGCTCCCGTCCCGGCAGCTCTGGAATCTGCCTGCCCAAGGAGAGAGTGCTCCCTCAGGAGGAGACACTAAGGCCTTAGGCCTCCCCCACCCGCCGGGAACCTGCAGCACACAATGGACGCAGTGTCCCGGAGAGGCAGCGATGGTGATCAGAGGACAGGCTGACACACGGGAACACAGCTGGGTGCCCAGGCCGGCCCTCTGGCTTCTCTGGGCAACTCCACCCCAGTTTGGATGAAGAATAAAGCCACAGCAAAACGGGGGGACCTGGTGCCCAGGGCTCAGTCTCCTGACTCAGTCACTGCCTTGGGAAGCACCCCCAAGCCCAGCAAAGATCAGACAGTGGCCCCGTCACACCAGGGACCAGCCTCAACACACAGCATGCTTCTTCGGCCGCCTCCCTCCTCTCAGACTGTCCCCCAAGAGCGTGGCCTCCAGGGTCCCAAGCCGCCCCTCCAGGTGCACCCAGACACCACAGTTGACACTGTGGTGGCCTCTGCTTTCGGCCCCTGGAGTCTGGAAGCATCTGCCTGCTGCTCTGGGTCTGAGTCAGCTCCCTGGGGGCCCCACCTGCAACACCAGCTGTCAGCGGAGGCAGCAGGTGGGCAAGGGTGCCCCTACCCGTGGCCTCGCTGGGCTACAGGATGGCAGCAGGTTTGGCACCAACTGGTGACTGTCATGCTACCGATTCCAACATGCCTGATCTGGTTCCTGGCTTGTAGGGAGCCAGCTCTTTGCAAGGCGGTGAGAACTCCCCTGGGCCGCAGGCTCTGTGCTGGGATGCACGGTGCAGCACCCCCACCGTGTACTCTGGAGAAAAGGTAGGATCACCTTTTCCATCTGAACAAGCAGTTTTCCATGTAAGACTGCTGAGATGTTTCTCCTTGAGCCACAGGGTGTCGCAGGGTAACCCACACAGATGCAGATATGGCCTCTGCCTACAAGAGGCAGACAGAAACGCAGGTGTGGTGGAAGGTGCGCACAGGCTCGGGGTGCACACAGCCCGGCCTCGGGGAACAAAGGCACGGTAACAGGCAAGGTGTTCAGATGGCAAGGAGACAGATGCTGAGGTCGTGCAGCACCCACCGCCTCCCAGTCCCAAGGTGGCAGGGCTCCTTTCTGGCTGCCACCGATTCACTCATCCATCAGACATGCCCATCGTGGCATTGGGAAGTAAACTCGGAGCAAATACACATTACTAGTGGGTGTTTATTGTGATAAATTACACGTAGCATAATAGTCACCACGTAAACCACTGTGAGTGGACGATTCTGTGGCATTAGATACACACACAGTGCTACACCTCTGCGCCAGATCTTTCCCATCCTCGCCTCCACTGCTTCCTCCCTCCCCAGGCCCCACGGCCTCTGTTCTACTTCCCGCCTGGCCTAGGTGACTCCTGTACGTGGGGTCATACAGTATCTGTGCTTATCCACTCACTTCATCTTGCGTGTTGCCAGGAACATGCAGGCTGTTTGCACAGAGCAGAACCTTGCTCCTCTCTGGCTGGAGACACCCTCTGTCACATTCCCTGTCCTCTCATCTGCAGGCAGGTACCTGGGCCATCCTGTCCTGGGGCTGCTGGGAGTGGGCTGTGCTCCATCTGCTTGCGTGCCCACCTCCAGTTCTTTGGGATGCACTCCTAGGAGGGGCCTGGCTGGACCGTGTGGTGGTTCTGGCTTTAGCTCTCTGAGGGGCCACTAGCTGTTTTCTACAGCAGCTCTTATATACTAATTTTTACTGGACTTTGTGGTTTGTTTGGGGACTTTGGGCCCTTATCCCACCACCAGCTGAAATGTGGTTACTGGGAAATGCACTGAAGTTCTAGAGATGGGGAACCAAAACCTTAAGGCACAGCAAGATAAAATAAAACAAATAAATAAAATAGGATCGTAAAAGGTCACAGATGCCGTAACCAACAATTAAATGTATGGGAAGCAGATGATTTTACAATTAGTGTACCTTAATCCATTATTTACCCTGGTTTCTCTGACTTCAAGCTTAGCCCTAAGCAAGGGGGTTGGGGAGGGAAAATAAAACACAGGAGCTCATTTCCCTTTCCAGCAGGAACCCCACAGAGATAAAATGCTCCCTACTGCTCGCTCCCTGCCCGGGGGGCCCCTACAGCTGGTGCCCTGACACCCCCACTGGCGTGGGCTGGGGCCCAGCCGGCATGCGGTTCAGCTCCAAAGGAGTCAGTGATCTGGGAGAACTTCTGCTAACTCGCTGTTATCTCATGTGCTCCTTTAAACTGTAAGGGAACCTGGAAGATGGGGTTTCTTCTCCTGTCTGAGGGTTTGAGCCCAGGGACACTGAGGGGCCGCACCTTACTGAGGGATGGGAGTCGCAGGCCTAGCATAGCAACCCACCGGCCAGGTAGCACCCTGCTGCATGACTGACAGGCCCGCTGCATGATTGACAGGCCCACTGCATGACTGACAGGCCTGCTGCATGACGGGCCTGCTGCCGTTCTCTCTCTGGGTCTTGGTCTGATTTCTGTGCAGTAGGAGCCTGGGTGTAGATGCACAACCAGTGTCTGTGCACAAGCCCCTGGTCAGGTCCCAGAGCTCCCAGTGGGCAGGGCGAGAGGCCCACATGCTCTGCATGGCTGTGAGCAGGCAGAGACGGGATCCCACTCAGCCCAGGATGCCTCATCCGCGCTGACCTCTGAAGGTAGGGAGCACATGTGGCCACCTTGGGAAGAGGACAGTCCATGGACTCTGCTGCTTTCAGGGACAAGCCTCTGGGGGAGACCGGAGTGGCACCCAGCTCCCCTCTCCTGGACACCCTGACCAGGAGGGACAAGTGCCGCCCTGTGGCAAGTGAGTCCTTGTCCCTACTGCTACTGTTTGGAGTGAATGCACAGGACTCTCAGAGTGTGCAACCCCACCAAACTCAATGGAGACATAATCATTTTGTTGAACATGAATTTAAGACACATTTTGAGACACTAGCAACTTAGAATATGGAATACAGTTGGGGAGGTTCATTGAGGTACCTTTGTGGGGAAAGGGTGGGCTTCATCAATGATGGAGACAACTCAGTGTGCACGTGGTGGAAATACTGGTTTTTTCCCCAATAAACGACTCTGTGAGATTCATCTTGACAATTCTGCCTTTAAAAGGGAAGCACTTGTGAAAATTGCCTGAAAAGACACAGGCCTGAGGAAGCTCTTCAGAAAGCCTAAGGTGGGGGAGCTTGAGGGCCCTCCTCCCCCGGGGGTGCTGGGTCTAACAGAGCACCTGGGCTCAGGGGGACCACACCTGTCACTAAAGGCCCAATGACTGAGCAGAAAGAGCAGCATCTTGGGTGAAAATCTGTCAGATTTTTAAATATACTTAAAATCCTCAAGTCATTTGCAAATGGCAGAAATCTTCATAACAAATATTTCACAAATTTCTACAGTTGGGCAGTATTTGAATCGCAAAGGGAGACAAGCAAGTTTGCAGTTAAAGAAAGAGGAAAACAGAACAACAGGAATGAGTGAGGGGAGGGAGCATGGCGGGGGGAGGGGGAGGGCGGGAGCCGAGCAGTAACGCTTTGACGTGACCCTCCAGGCCACTCAGAACACTCACGGGGACAGGGGCAGAAAGGGCAGGTGGCCTCGTTTGTCCATGCCACCTGCCTCAGCACCTGCCACCCTTACATCTTCTAGCTGATGACAGTGGCTGCTACCACATCTGGAAGAGAAGGAAAGGGTCCCACTTTGGGTCACAAACCATGTTCCAACCCCGGCGCCCTCACCCTGACTCCCTCTGCAGCAGGAGGAGGGGTCAGGGACCCCGGCATTGTCCAGGCCGCAGCTCGACTCAGGCCCCACCCTCAGAGGACGGGGGCCTGAATGCCACAGTCACAGACCGACCCGCATGGAGGAGACCCCACTTTTTCTAACTGTATGATAAGCAGGCTCCCCTGGGACTGATTCCCGCAGTGTCATCTCCGTCCAGCACCACACTGCCCACCTGACTCTGGCAGCAGGAAAGTAAATCACGCTTGAAAGACAGCTTGATCTACGAGAGACACAGCTAATGGGACGCAGCACAGGGTCACTGTTAGTGTAAAGGCCCCGTCCCAGATCCGGGCTCCCCCTGGCTCCAGGGCCCTTCAGTGACACACCTCATAAATCGGCGGGAGATCCCTGGTGACACAGGCCTGCCTCGCAGCCGCGACCGGCACTCCATCACCAGGGACGCGACCACCACGGGGTAAGGCCGAGGAGACTGTTGGTGCCATTCGGGTCACAAACCATGTTCTCAGTCCTAAAGCAAGAGAAACAAGCCAATGAGATTGGGTGGGCTCGGGAAGCCCTGCAATAATCCATCACCGCACCTGTGCAGAAAGTATCAGGGAAAAGCCGTATTGATTTTTTCTACAAGCCAGTGCACAGATTTGTCAGACGAAAGAATAGAGATGTCAACCCTGCAGAGCTTCCGTCTCACAAGCACAGAGTCGCGGCCAGGAGGCCTGCCAAGCGCAGCCGGGAGTGAGGCAGCTTTGGGCACTTTCTGGCTTTGGAATGGGTGACCAGTATCACTGAAGGAAGAAATGCTATCAGTTCCCACCCAGGCAGTCAGGAACCGAGCACAAAGGTCCTGCAGCAGGAGGCGCACTGAACCATCAGGAGCAAAGGGGCTCTGGTCTCCATGCAGCGTGCCCAGCCACCTGGGAAGCTGCAGCAGATGCCCCCGCTGCTGGGGTCACCGGAAGGTCACTGACACTAACTCAAATGGTCTTTCAGTAGGAAGACTGCAAAACTAATGGGCGAGTTTAGATTCCAACGAGAATCTACGGGAACACATTTTCATCTCTTCCCTCAATTATTAAGGTTCAGTGCTTTTTCTGACCAGGGGGTGAGCTGCTCTGACACTCTCGGGCAACAGGCACCTAGAGTCTCCTTGAGCGCACGTCGCATTGACGCACCCAGTGACCATCTGAGCACGGGCAGCAGACACACTTTGACTGGGAGCAGGATTTGTTTATTAACCGCACTGTGGGTGCCTAGCTAAACACCACAGCCATGTAGACTACTCATGTCACTCCAATTCTCCCCTACAGTGCGCTGGGCACTCCTGACTGTGCAATGGTGTTTGGGAGACACATGATGTCAAACATGTGAGGACCATCCCCAGGTAGGACCAGGTAGCAGGCTGGGCTGGTGCTCTGGGCACTGGGAGAGACTCCTTCGCTGGTGCTCACTCCTACAATAATATTCCTTATTATTTACTCAGGCTGGATGTGTGCTTCTCTGAGCTCTGCGTCCTCCGTTAGAGGCTGAGTTGTGTAATTTGAAGTTCTCATGCTTTGGTCCTAATTAATAAAGAGCCACGAATGCTGGGGGAGAGTTACAGGTACACACCGTGAGTGGTCAGTACCCCACCCCACAGCAGAAGCTCCTGAATGTACCGAGCTCCCTGTATCCCTGGTGGTCACGAGGCAGCCCGTGTCCACGTTTTTGGGCTCCCGCACAGGGTTTCTTCATCACTCGTGTTGAGAGCTGAATGCTTGCATCTCGCACCTCCTTATGTCCACCCCTGCCCAGAGGATGGTGCTAGGAGGCGGCACTTGGGATGGTTCGGTCCTGAGGATGGCTGCCCCCCTCAGAAAGCACCTGCTTTGCCCTCTGCCCTCGCCGCCACGTGGGGCCCTGGACCCTGTCAGCAGCCTGACATGGGTCCATACCCGACACATCTCAGTCTTGGACCCCTGCATCTAGCAATGTGAGAAGTAAGTGTTTGTTGTTTAAGCCCCCCAGCCAGGGGCACTTTTATCCTGCAAGCATGAACTAAGCCAGCTCATGCAGTTCTAGTCACTGTCTCTTGTAGTATTAGAGAAAGGGCCGTTCTTAGTGGGCAGTATCCCACGGCACAGAAAGCAGGATGATTGGCAGAGACGCTGTGGCCAGGATGCCTGAATGGCAACCTTGGGTGAGCCACCCTGCCACCATTTTCCACAGCCAGCTACTCAGAGCTGCAAAGAATGCTTCATGTCTTAGGATGAAGGCTGGAGGGCCCCAGAGATGGACCATGCCACCCGCTTGACAGCAGACAGCCGAGTGACCCCAGGGTCATCTGCCCTCTTTGAAACCCATTTGCTCAGACATAGAATGCAGAGACTGGGGGTGACTCATGACACAGCCTGCTACTGCAGGTCAGCCTCCTCAGACATGGAACCCCAATCTGTGGGCAGCTGGACCGTGGCCATGTGGGGGCTCTGGCGGTGGTGCCCCCCATCCTCTGGTGCCTGGGCCAGGGTGCTGTGACCCAAACACTCAGTGGTCATGCACTACCACCTGAGACAGGGCCACGGATCAGCAGCACACCCCTTTCCTCATCTCAGACCAACATCTGTGGCCCGGCCTGGGGCATCCACCTCACTGACATCTGTCTGCTCCTTGTGGGGGTCCCAGGTCCCGTCGGCAGTGGACACTGTGCACAAGAGTGGGAAACAAGGACTGACAATGGAAAGAAACTTCAGTCTGATCGTATAGAGTGTTTCTATGACCAAGTGTGCAGTAAGGAAAATGCCAGAGTAGATAAAGCACTGGGTGGGAGAGGGAGCGGCTGTCCACGGGGGAGGAGGTGATGACAGTGGGGCAGCAGGGTGCACCTGGAAGCATGGACGGTGGGGCTGGTGAGGGGGCACAGTCGTGCCCCGATGTGCTGCCACCGGGAGGTCCACGCAGACCTCCCTCCTGGGATAGGCCCTCCATCAAGGCTGAGTCCTCTGTCCCTCGGGGAGGCTTCCTGCCCTGTGGGAAGGCATGACGAAGGCCGCACAGGGTCACAGCCCGTGTCCGTGGCCAGTGTCTGGAGTCTGTCCCACATGGAAGCTGGCTGAACTCTCGGGCCACAGGCTGCACAGGACAACGCCAGGGACTAAGTCCCATCAGCCGCCATTGAGGCCCAATTTCCTTGAGACCCTCTAGACCACAGCATGCGCAAGCCTCTGCATTCCATGCATTAGCTCCATAGGCTTAGTTCCTCAGATGCACGGTTTTTGAACGGTTCCTCTAAAATTTACATTGTATCTATCCCTCACTAAAAGCCATCAAATCTAGCGAAGTCATGAGCAGCCTTCCTCTGCAGCCAGTCCCTCCTGCACCTGCACCTCTGTCCCCCATGCAGTCACTGAACTGCTGTCCGTCTCTGGAGGCTGGTTTGCATCCCTACAGTTTTACAGATAGTATGTAGTCATAACTAGCTATAAAAGCTGATATAAATTGTTCTGTAAGTAGGATGACACACCATGCATGAATCTGTGTCTGGCTTTTCCACTAAGCATAATAATTTTGAAATCATCCCTGTGGCTCCATGTGTCCTTATTTGGTTTTCTCCCAGTTGTACTGCTAAGTATCATCCACTGAGTGGACACGCCCATGTTTATCCGTCCCCTGCTGATGGACGTCAGGGTTGTCCTGGTTATTGGCTGTTACAGATAAAGCTGCTGTGAACATTTGTGTTCAAGGCTTTGTAACGACCTGTGTTGTCCGTACTCTTGGGTAAGGACATAGGCATGGAATGGCTGAATTAGATGAGAGGCATGTGTCTGACTTCTAAAAAAATTATTTGCACCACAATGTGAATATATTTAACACTAGTAAACTGTGCACTTTAAAATGTTTAAGATGGTGTTTTATGTTGTATGTTCTTTACCACAATTAAAGAAATTGAGAGGTGAATGGATTCAGTTGAAAAAATTTAGTGATAATAATGTGTCTTTTTCCTTAGACTAATCATTGTGCTATAATTTGGCATCTATTATTGATGTACAAAATATCTTAGGAGATATATAAGTGCGCTAAGATAAATAAATTCAGCTTTTTCCATTTTTTGTCACAGCATTACTCAGCATTTAAATTGAAAAACCTGTCTTCACTTAGTTGATTTTTTCCTTAATTAATAAATTATTATCTGTCACATAAGATGAAAAAGGAAATAGATAATATCAGATTTTCAAGAAAATTTCACCTGGTTAATAGAAAATAAAAGACAATCAAACTAAAAACTCAACAAAAGCACAAAATAAAAGACTGCGACCAAAACCTTCCAAATATCCTGTTCAGTGGTCCATCAGCAGCAGCTGAGACAGACCTGGTGTCTCTAGTTCCTGCCATGGGTAAGACTCATTTGAAGAACTTCAGCACCTGCTAAAATTACTTCTCTTTCTTCATTTTTTTCTGATACAATGTGACTACACTTTTCTTTCAAGGACAGAATGTGGCTGCTTACTCTTTAAAATGTGCTGCAGACAGAAATGTCTAGGGACACTACTGCCCCCTGGCCACTTGGTTGTGGGGCATGGCTTTTGCCAAAGCCCGAGATGCAAGCTGACAGCTGAATTGGTCTGTGGGAAAAGTAGGAAATCATAGATTCAGTACATGTGAAATGTGAAGCAAATAGTGAAAGAATAGAACTGCCTTAGAGAGCCCACAAAATACAACACAGTCATGGCTTTGTCAGTTATCATATGACCTGAACCTATTTACATTTATTTTGAAAATGTTTCTATAATTTTGCAATAACTTTTTATCATCAACAGGCTCAAAAAACACATTAAGGGATGTTAAATAAAATACAAACTATACAAAACTCAAAAAGAAAAGTGTTTCCCAGAGTGGTTGCCGCATACATTCAGCAGCACTGTGAGTGTGGGTTGGCACGTGATCCGGCCCATGCTCGCCATGCACCTCTGTCACCGGGGGCACAGCTGTGTGCTGGTGTCCCATCACCACTGCATGTGGTGATGATATTAATCTGATGCTGTTGGTCAGCTTCTCGTGCCCTTATTTGCCATTCAGACTTCCTGCCGCTCTGCAGCGAAGCAGATCTTCTGTCTGCTTTTTAAGTGGCTTGTTTGTTTTAGTTTACAGAGTTTTCATAGCTACATATTCTGGATACAAGTCCTTTGTCAACATAAGATAAGCAAATTGTTTTCTTATTCAGTGTTGTGTCCTCATAATCACTATCAGCATCTTTCCAAGAAGAGAAGTTTTCATTTTTTATGAAGTCAAATTTATCAAGTTTTCCTTTTTTAGTTCATGATTTTGATGTCCTATCTAAGAAATCTCTGCTTAACTCAAAGCCACAAAGATTTTCTCCTATGATCCCTTCTAAGAATGTTGACACTTTTAGGCTCTGTATGTCCAAAACTCGTCTGTGTGATGTAAGGACCAAAGTGCATTTGTTGTGTGTGGATATCCAGGTGTTCCCTCACCGTTTAAGAAGGCTGTCCTTTCTCTGCTACATTTTTTGTGTGCGTATTGAAAATCAGCCCACCTACGTGGCTGCCTTTTCCGGGTCTCTGTTCCATTGCAGTTATTGGTTGGACTGGCTTACAGTTTGTTTACTCCACCAAATTTGTTCTTCACTTTAAAAGTTGTTCTGACAATTCAAAGCCCTTGCAATTGCAAATTAATGGAAGAATAAGTCTGTCAATTTAAACAAAAATAAAAGCTTACTGGTCTTTATTGGGAAAGCATTGACTGTATCAGTTTGGAAAGAAATGACATCTTAGCATCACTGGATCCTTGGACCCATGGAAATAGCGTATGTCCTCTTCTATTTGGGTGGTCCCTAATTTCTCTTAGCAACGCTTTAACGTTTTTTATGATGCAAGTCCCACACAATTTGGTCAGATTCTTGAAATAAAAGCAGTCTGTTATTAGTTTAATGTCCAATAGTTTTACAAGTGCCTAGAAAAATAGATGGTATTTATGAACTGGCATCGTATCCTGCCATCTGCCAAACTCACTTCTGAGTTTTGTAGACGTTTGCACATTTCACAGGACTTCCACACAGACGGTGGTGTCACCTGAAAATAAAAAGTTTTACTCCATCACGTGCAACCCTCCCAATCTGGATGCCTTTTGTGCTCTCTTTATTTATGTACTCATTTATTATTTGTATTTATTTTTACTAACTACACCAGTTGGACCCTCCAGGACAGTGTTGAACAGAAATGGTGAAAAAAAGCACCCTTGCTTTGTTACTGATTGTAGTCAGAAAACATTTCGTATTTCACCATTAAATACAAGTCCAGATTTCTGTTGGGGTTGCTCTCTTTTTTGTTTCTGCTCTTTATCAGTTAGAGGAGGTTTCCTTCTCTTCCTCATCTGCTGAAAGTTTTCACCAGGAATCTGTTGGTTCACTGCCAAAAGCATTCACCTGGCATGTAGTGGGACGATCGTGTGGGTTTCTTTTCTAGTGTGCCAATGTGATAATCACACTACCACCTTCTTCAATGTTATGCCACCTTGAGGTCCTGGAGAAGTACCACTTTGTGGGGACCTGTTTCCCCTCCTCTAGATTCCAGCATGCAGCTCGCCAAGCTGTGCTGAGGGCACCTGCACAGCATTCCGAGGCCAAGGCTCCACACGGCCATCTCTGCACAGCTTCTCTGCCAGGCGTGGGGGTCACACTTTCCTGCCTTTGGCTACAGAGCTGTCCCACCCTGACCAGCCTCCATTTCCAGTATCAGTGACGGCTTCTGAATCCTCTGGGTTTTGGTGGTTAGAGATAAAAGGACTGACTCAGGCATTCCCAAAACACTGACATGACAATCTAAATTTAATTTGCCCGTTAGTATCATTTGTAGCCCAAATAGTATGAAAACCAGTCAATGTGGATGTAAATCAATTGCCATTTAGATTAAAGTTTAGTAAACTATTCAGATTTCTTAATGGATTCATCCTACATAAAGGCCATGAAAACAATCACTGAGACTTTTGTCTGGTTGACGTCCACTGCACCGATCATCACCGCTGCCCAACGGTCTCGGCAGAGCTCACGGTTCAGAGCAAAGTGCACTTGGGTCTTAAGATCTCGTCATTTGGCAGGACTGACCTACTTCTAGTCTCTCTCGGGCTGCCTCATGGGGCTGTTCCCAGCCGGCAGGCCTGGTGGCACCTGGGCATGGCTGGCCCCTCGCCATGTGGCCTTCCATCCCCTTGGAGGCTGGATCCCCAGGGTGACCCTCATCAGGATGAGCCCCATGCATGGGGACCCAAGCCCATCCTCGCACGGTGTTTGCTGATGACCAAGGAAGCATGGGAGCACCCAGCGCAGCACCCACGAGGGCAGGCAGGGAGGCCCGGATCTGGGAGGTGTGCCCCACTGGGGCTGTTCCTGCCACGGCACACAGTTGTTCCCTGGCCCCATGTGAGGTACACCTGGATGCCCAAGACCCACAGTCCCTCCGTCCCAGTGCCCAGTCAGCAGCCTGTGATCTCTGAGGCAGCATTGTGTCTGAACGCATGGTCTCCTCAGTACAAGTGAATAACAAAAAGAACAAACAAGCTGATCAAAAAATAGGCAGAGGACCCAAACAGTCACGTCTTCAAAGAAGAGATACAGACGGGCCAATAGACACATGAAAAGATGCTCCCCATCACTAACCAGGGAAATACAAATCACACCACAGTGAGCTGTCATCTCACACCAGTCAGAATGGCCACTGTCCTAAAGAAATAATAAGTGTTTACAAGGACCTGGAGAAAAGGGGACCCTCCTACACTATGGGAATGTAAACTGGTGTGGCCACTGTGGAAAGCAGTATGGAGGTTCCTCAAAATCTAAAAATAGGAATGCCATACAATCCAGCAACCCCACTCCTGGGAATTTATCAGAAGAAAACAAAAACTCTAACTCAAAAAGACAGATGCACCCCTATGTTTGTCACCACATTATTTACAACAGCCAAGCCATGGAAGCAGCCTAAGTGTCCACTCACAGTTGATGTATAAAGACGATGTGGAATATTACTCAGCCGTGAAAAGAAAGAAACCCTGCCATTTGCAAAACATGGATAGATCTAGAGGGCTTTATGATAAGTGAAATAAGTCAGAGAAAGACAAATAACATGTAGTTTCACTTATATGTGGAATCTAAAAAATAAACAACCAGCATAAAACAAAAACCCCAAGCTCACAGACACAGAGAACAGATGGATGGCTGCCAGAGGCGAGGGCTGGGAGGCTGGAGAACCGGGCAAACTGTTATTTTTTTAAATAAATCTAAGAGTTTATTTAACAAGAAATTATGCAGTTAAATAGATGGCCCATCTTCCTTATACAACAGCCAGCAGACACCCTGACCCCACAGAGCAGGCGGAAGCCTTCAGAAGAAGCCCCAGCACACGGGTGTCTGAGCCACTGGAAGCACCTTGGCAAACCTGACTGTTATGAACAGAAAGAGACCCCAAGAAATAGCCAGCCACAGGCTGCCATCACCTCCATCTCAGGTGCTTCTACCCCGTACAGGGAAGAATAGTGTTCATTGCAAAACCAGTGGCGTGCTGCCCGTGTGTCACCTCCGACTGTGGCTGACTGGCTCGTGTCACCCCCCACGCAGCAGTGTGAGGGAGACGACATCAGTGCTGCGACTTCATGGCTGGGAGAGCAGGGAGAGAAAGACTGGAAACCGGTCTGCGTCCCATGGTGAGGGGGCCGGGAGGGGCTGGACCCACGGCCAGCGGGGTCCGATCGGGACCTGTGCCAGTTCTGCCCCCTCGCTGAAGCCAGCAAGCAGCACCCCTTTCCCTGTGTCTGGGAATCAGACAAGAGGAGAGCCCATGGGTACAGTGGCACCTTCAGGGTCCGCGGTGCCTCATGGTGGCCAAGCCAACTGTCCTCACACAGGAGGCGAGCAGAGCAGGAATCAGCAGGGTGCTGACCCTCCGGATTTGCTCCCACAGCCTCTGTTTTGGGGAAAGCCCCAGGATAGGCTAGTGACAACACATGGGGAAGAAGGTGGCAAACACATCCACGTAACGGCAGAGCCAGAGGAGGGGTGGGCATGGTCAGAGTTGCATGGAGGTGAGCAGGTGCCACGGGCTCCCATGTCAGTGGGAACAACAGCGTGCCATGGGCTTTTACCCATGTAGGAGGCACAGCCTGGGGTCATGGGCCATGCTACCTGGGGAAGTCAGATCATTCGGTCACCATCAAATAGGCAGGTGAGAAATGGGTGTCTAGCAAACAAAAATATGCAATGCAATCAATGCTTCCTCAGTAGACGTTCTGAGCAAAGGGACGGGTTGGGGACTGTGAGCATCAGGTGCTGACCCAGAGGCTGGGGCAGACGGTCCGAAGCAGCAGGGCTGAGGGGCGAGGTGCACAGGCACAAGGCCAGGTGAGGATGTAAAGCACCCACATCCCACCTTCCTGCGTGCTCCTGGCTGCAGGCCATGGTTGAGGCCACAGTGGCTGTGTGACAGACCTGTCCTGACAGGGGAATGCAGGCGTTGGTGTCTGCTGACCCTGGGCCAGCTCCCGTGTCTGCACAGCGCAGCTCCACCAGGTTTCAGGTCCTAACAAGATGACCTGAGGGAACCCCAGGAGAGGCCATCAGTCATGGGCAGGTATCAGCCAGGAGGGAACCTTCAGGACTCCCCAAAGGCATGCATGTGCAGGGGTCAGGAGGACACTGCAGGATGCTAAGTGGGGCGTCTGGACACAGTGAGCCACGGGTCCTGCCCCCTCCTGTCGTGGACACGCCCTCCTGTCCAGGGGAGTACTTCCTGATCACCAGTGGGCCACATCCATACCGAAACCTTAGAGAGCAGGCTTTTTATGGTCACTCGCCGGGTTGGAAGATAAGGGCCACCTTCCTGTACAGAACACTGGCCAGGAGGCTCCCTGCTGATGTGCCTGGAGGGCAGCACCTGACTGCATCAGCCTCGAGGTCCTGAGGGAGCCCAGGGCCACAGGACTCATTTCTGAGGGTTTCCCACATTTTCTGCTCAAACGTCTTCCAGAAAAATGTTAACAAAAACAGGAGCCAGCTGTGTGAACTGCAGTGGGGGTGCCAAGAAAATTTAAGATTTTCTGTAAAATAAAGATGGTTAGTTATTGAAACGGAGGGTCATAGGATCACTTTTCCAAGCTTTTTAAAAGAAATTGTTAGATCACAGAAAATTTAATGAGATGAGGTCTCAAACGAGAGAAAAATGAAAGCTTTGTCCAAAATATACTTCCCTGGTGACCTGCTCGGATTCTGCCGGCAAGTGTCTCTGTCCGTCCCTTGGGCCGAGCGGGGGTGCAGGCACAGGGCCCCAGCCTTACTAGGTCAGTGCCACTCTCATTTGAGACCATGCTGGCATTCAGTAAAGCCACCTGTGGTTGCAATAAATGGCCAGAGAGATCCCATGTAGGCTTTGCCCAGCTTCCAATGGGGAAATTAAAGGTAAACTGTCTGGGATTCCCCTTAGTTAGAGAAGGTTTGCATCGCTGACCACTGGCAGGAGCCCAAGCTTGACCCTGGCCCCGCATTCATCAGGAGCCTGGTTGACCCACTGAACTGGGTCCCTGGGAATGTGGCCCTTGAATCTCAAGTTTTAGAAGTTCTCTGATTCTTATCCAGAATCTAGCAGCATGAGTGGCAGGCGTGGGACAGTATGTCAGGGGCCCAGGTGGCGGGCAGCCAGGGAGGGCACCACTTGGCCCCCTGAATCAGAGCTCTGATCGCCCACCCCTGACCCCAGCCGCTCAGCCCCCAGCGTCCTGAACGAGTGTGGGGACGCCAGAGCCCCTCCTCCCACCAGGCATGGCTGGGCCCCCGGCCGACGCTTCCCCATGCCCGGGGAGCCTGTGACACTCGCCTGCCCATGAGAAGCCTGAGCTCATGCACACTTGCCATATTGCAGCCCTTCATTCCAAAAAAGTGAAGGACTCTCAGAGCCCAGCAGCATCCAGGGTCTGGGGCACTTCATCCCCAAGAGTAAGAGAGAGGTCACAACCGAGAAAGAAATGGAGGCATGAAATGACCACCCGGCGCTGCCCCTTCTGCTGTACGTTTGGTGGCCCTCAGTGTCTCTGACAGTGACTAGGTGACACCCCTCCCGGCTGGGGGCTCCCCACTCAGGGCTTTCGGATCAGGGACAGAATGCTCACCCAGAGAGAAGGGGAAACCGGTGGGTTAATGGCTTTTGATGCCACGATGTTGTCATGGGAGGAGGACTGAAGAAATGTTCTGACAGCTGTGCCGTGGCTTCTGCCTCTTTAGTCCTGAGGTTTGAGAAGAATCCCTTCATCAGGACAAGCCTCAGCGAAGCATGTCCTCACCTGCTCTCCGACCCACCCTGGCCGTGAGGGGACAGTGCCAGCCACCCGCTCACAGGCCAAGAAGCACCACCTGCTCACTCACTCCTTCGTTGTTGTTATTAATTCAGACATTTTAAACCTTGAAACAAAACTTAAAGAAGTCATAATTTATTGAGATATCATCTGCATACAACAGATGTTACCAATCTTACGCTCATTTTGACAGGTGTGTATCCAGGACCCCGGTGAAGAGACACAGCCTTCTCCATCCACCTTCCCTCTCCCCCTGCCCAAGGAAAACTTCCACTGGTTGGTGTCCTGCATATCATCGCATTTCTAGAACCTGCATGTTCTTTCTGTAGCTGGCGTCTTTCACTCAAAACGATGATTTTGAGATAAGTGCCTGTGTTTGCAATTCCCTTCTTTCCATGGCTGAATGTATTTCACTGCACGTCTCTACCATGATTTCTTTATTCATCTCAAAGAATCTCTGAGTTGTTTCCAGGTTTTGACCATTACAACTAAAGTTCCTAGGACGTTTCATGGGTGAGTCTCTGGGAGGATGTGTATTTTCATCATTTTTAGATAAATATCTATGGAGTAGAATTAGTAGGTGGTCTGGTAAGTATATGTTTGATTGTGGAAAGAACCACTAACCTGTTCTCTGTTCTGGAAGCAGTGGACCACCCCTGCTCCAAACAGCGATCTTCAAGAAGTGTGCTTGTCCCCTGTGCTCAGCAGCACGAGATGCCCGGTCACTCCCATTTCCGACGTGCTGTTGGCTGTATCATGGTACCTTATTACAGTTGTGACTCACATTTCCAAACAATTGATGACCTTTTTGGAAATGCATACTAGCCATTTATACATCTTTCTTAAAATGCCTTTGCAAATATTTAGCCCAGTTTAAAGGGGTTTGTTTTCATCATCTTGTCACGTTCTAACAATTTCTAACTGATGTCCACTGTGGTCCGAGTACATCTGCTGTCTGAGTTAACCCTTTCACATTCATTGAAACATGCTTTATGGCCCAGGGTTTGGTCTTTCTTGGTGAATCTCTAGATGTTCTAACTGTGAAGCATTCTCCTGAGGTTGGAAGGACTGAGCGCGTCTGTCCAGTTGGTTAGTAGTGTTATTCAAGTATTCTCTATTCCTATTGATTTTCTGTCCCGTGCTCAGCTAATTGCTGAGAGAGGAAAGCAGCCATCTCCAAGTGTAAGTGTGGGCTTGTCTCTTTCCTCTTCTACTCTGTCAGTTCATGGTGCATACCTTCTGCAGCTCTGCTGTGAAGTGTGCACACATTTAGGGGTTTTGTCCCTCTTAGTGAGCTGGCCCTTTGTCACACTCCCTGGGCCCCCCTACCTTGTTCTCTGGTTGATCTGTGCTGTATTGTCATTGCCACACCATCTGTAAAGTCAGCATCTTCCTATTCTGTGTATCTTTCGGTCCACGTATTCCCGCCTCTCCAGAGCCCTTACATTGGGTGTGTGCTGGGTGCAGGTGTCCCCAGAGCAGAATCTTGCTTTTTCTCTGGCCTCTTTTTTTGGCAAAGAGTGAGCCGGGGGTCCCAGTGTGAGGACTGAGCTCACAGCACCCCGGAGAGAGAGGCCAGGGGCAGCGCGGCACAGCCCCGCTGTGGCCCATGTCCAGGCCGCGCAGCATCCTGGGACCTCACCCCCGACGGAGGCCCATCCCGCTGTGCACCTACCAGGGGAGCAGCCTGGCTTCAGGTGTGAGCCGGACACAGCATCACCTGCTTTTCTGTTCTGTCTTGTTTAATTCTATTGTCCCTTTTTCAAGTGGAGAAAAACAGAAAAGAGGAGCTGAGTCCCTCCTGGATGTCGTTCAAGACTCGTCTGGAAAGAGCAAGCCCACGAGCTCCACGGGGTCTGGCAGGCTGGGCTGCCACGCTGACCACGGAGGCAGGCGGACGCTGCTGTGGCTCCCAGCAGAGCCCAGGGGCCCCGGCAGCTGCAGGCGGGCATGCGGCCGCTTCCCTCCAGGCACTTCTCTGCTGGATGCCCACAGGCAGTGCGCGCACGGGGTTCGGATGCTGGAGCAACGCTCACCCCACAGCAGAGCCACCGACGGGGCGCCCCGGGGGCAGGGCGCTGCCTGGAGTCCGTCAGGGAATCTCTGGGCTCAGAGAGAAACGGAGCAAGAAACTTGACGGCTTTTTCAGCGCCGCCCGGCAGGGACCCACTCCGGGCAGCAGGGCACTGTCCCCGCGAGCCGCTGGACTGATGAGGGAAGGCCCATCAAAAGGGGCCCCCTCCCTGGGATCTGCACATGGCGCCCTTTTCCCCGTGGCTGGGCATCACACAAGAGGAGAGCCCGTGGGTGCGGAGGCACCTCCAGTGTCTAAAAAAGGAGAAAAGGATAATTAAAAATATTAGGTCCGAGTTGTAAAGATGTCCACTTGGATAAAAAAAAAAATAGAAAATGAACCTGTGTTAAGTCACTGTTATTTTTGAATTAGGCATTTGCTACCTTCACATGCTGATGCTGTTGGCTTACCTGGTAAACCCCCTCCGGAGCAGGTGAGATGCGCCCCAGAGTGTGACCAGCAGAAGGCCGAGGCCGCCGGCGTGTGGACCAGGAGGCTGAGCAAAGACGAGGCCAAGCAAGGAGGAGGCCACACGTTGCTGGGCCAGCTGCAGCGGCAGCTCGGAGGCCACAGGCTCCCCTGGCCGGGGTCCCGCTCCTCGTGAACACGATGCCCCAGAGCATTTCCATGTCCCATCAGGAAAGATGCTTCGAAGGCCAGCCGGCAAGGTCTCGCCCCTCAGGGCCAGCACTGGGCAGCTCTGGGCTTGGCTGCCTGACTTCAGGCAGGTGTAGTACAAAGAGCGGCCTGACAGACCCAAGGGAGACCCGGTAAGCTGCCCGCCTGGCCCCCAGAAGGGGCGCAGAGCCGCGTTCTCATTGCCAGAGGCCTCCTTCCTGACCGCTCAGTGTAGAGGCAGCAAGGGGACCGAATGCTGCGTCAGAGGGAATGGCAGGAAAGTCAGTAACAGCAAAAAGAAAGGCACTGGGGGAACCAAATGCCTTCCTCTGTAAGAACACAGGAGGCATGTGTGTCTTTGGAAGAAACCACTTTTAGAAACTATTACATGTTTCTTAAATGTGTTTTTGGTTTGTTTTGTTTGGAATTCATGGTTAGTTGTAGCAAGAGTTTTACAATGTGCTCTGCGTGAGAACAAAGATGAGCTGGGGAAGAAAGGACTGTGCACAGAAGCAGGGGTGTCCTGGGCTCGGACGTGTCCCAAGCCAGGGCCCAGGCCAGCGTAGCTGTGCCATGGTGGTGTGTTAGGATATGACACAGGGGGACAGACAGGTTATAGACACTCTGTGAAGGAAGCAGATCATCTAAAACCATCAGCTCTGCCTGGGCAGAGTCCCACCAGGGAGGCCCTCCTGGAGGGAGTGATATCTGAGTGACATACCCTCATACAGTTAGTTAAAGGCTCACCAGTTAGAGAATCTGTGGAACACAGAGGCTGTGGTGAGTGGCACTGGACCCTACAGTGTCCACATCCTAATCTCCAAACTTGTGAATGTGCCCTTGAATGGCCAGAGGGCCTTTTCAGCCATGATGAAGCTAAGGACGGTGAGATGAGGGAGTTTCCTTGGCTTGTCCTGGTGGCCATGACATCACAGGGTCCCAAGAAGAAGAGGGAGGAGGTCCCAGGGAAGAGGTCATGCGTGAAGGAAGCAGAGACAGGTGGGAGCCCTTTGAAGACGGAGGGGCTGCCCGGAGCCAGCAGAGGCCAGGGAGCAGTGACCCAGAGGCCCCTGCCCTGCCGGCACCCACTTCAGCCTGGCAAGGCCAGCTTGCACCCGAGGCCCCTGAACTGAGAGAGACGCATCCTGAGCCCCGGTTGTGGCCATTTGTTAGGCAGCCAGGTCGCTGGTAAGCAGGTGGGGAGCCGCAGGTGGCTGGACGGCAGCGGGCGGCTGGACAGCAGCGGGCCGAGGTGGCGTCTGCGGGGCTGAAGGATGCGGCACAGGGAGCAGCCCGGGCAGAGGGCTGGGGGCACAGGAGGGAGCAAAGCACCGAGGCAGGCCCGGGAGAGCGAACCAGGTGGGGACTCGCACTCTCTCCTCACTCAACTTCCTCCCCCTGGGGAGTGAACAGGGAAGAAAAGGCCAGAGCGAAGACCAAGAGAAGTGTCTGGAGAAAGAGAATAAATCGGCATCTCTGGCCAGTTGGAAAGAAATCAGGTGGAAAAACAAACACTGCCCTGGGGGCACCCTGCCCCTCAGGAGTTAGTGTCTCAGTGGCATGACACGTTCCCTGAGGCTCCCCCACCCTGCCCACACCCCAAGAAGGCCCCTCCTGTGCTGGGAGCTGCAGCTGCAGAGGCGCTGGGCCCAAGCCCTGGCCGGAGCCCCCAGGGCGGGAAGAGTTGCCCTGGCATTTTGTAAGCCTGTGTGCCTCCTTTGCATCTTGCTCCCAAAGGTGACCTCCCCTGTTCATTATTAATTTTCTGTACCGTTGAGGCTGGCACCATGGCCCAGTCACCAAGTCTCCTACCCCCCTCCCTTGCCTACCATTACAAAGAACATTTTAAAGACCAGGACTTCATTTCCCAAAGTTTCTTGTGGCTGCAACTCTCCATGACAGGGGTCCTCGCCAGGACGTGGGAGCTTCCCAGAGGCCCCATTACTTCTCAGATGGGGCACAAGCTCATGCCCTCCTCTCGCCTCTCCCATGGGGGTGGATGTGGGGCCTGCAGCCTGGGCCACCGTCTGCTGACCAGGAGTCTCCCAGCACGGCCAGGCCGCACAGCCTTACGAGCTGACACTCCCCTCTGGCCACTCCTCATGTGACAAAAATAAAGCCTGTGTCTTTGTCGGCTATGTCCTGGTCTTCACAGTAACGTAAACTATAAGGCAGCGTCTGTATTCACTGCAGCAAACATGTCGAAACCCCAGGCTGCAAGTAACTGCTATCTTTCCACAGACCCCAAACAAGAACTTTCCAATGGAGCCAGTGACCCAGAGACTGTGGGAGGTAATGACACCTGTTGTTTTAGGCAACTTAGCTCTGAGATGTTTGTCACAAAATCATCCATGGCCTGGAGGAGTCCCTGGAAGTTGGGGGCCATTTCTTACATCTGGAAAACAACATGCCCTGGGCTTTCCTTGCCTCAGCCTCCATCGCCTCCTCCTCAGGGGCCCCGTGTCCCTTCAGGGAAGGAAAATGATTAGAAATCAAGATCTGGAGGTATGTGTGCTCACTGCTACCAGCACACCACCACGTTAGATGCTCTCCGCAGACAGTGCTGGGAAAGGAACAGGTGGTACAGGATCCGGTGTTCGTATGTATAGATAGACACATCTGTATTTTTCCAACCATAAAAATAAAACCATGACCTCACTGGTAATACCTCTAATTCCAACCTAAATTCACAAGGGACAGTCTAGTCTTCTCATTTCAATACATATAACTTGTCTCCCCATGAGCGAGAAATACTGGCTCCTGTTACCTGTAAGACAGCAGCTTATGTGTGAGGGCCAGAGGACACAGAAAGCAGTTGCAGGTGTGTCAATGCACAGACGTAGTGAAAACAGGCCTGTTGCCAGAGCTCAATGGGGTGCAGGTCTTTGCTTTTACCTCCAACTTACACACCATGAAATGCACCAGCCCTGAGTGTGCAGTTTGATGGGGCTTGACAGATGCACACACATGCGTAACCACTGCATATCTGTAGTTCCCCCTCATGCCTCAGAGTCAGCCATCCTCCACCACAAAGCAAGCTTCTCATTTTTGTCACCGCAGATTAGCATGATCTGTCCAAGAACTTCATGTAATGGATTCACAAGGTCTGTGCACTTTTATCTCCCATTTCTTTTGCTCAGCGTACTGTCCGCCAGCTTCATCAACATCATCACTTGATTAAATAGTTTGCTACCCATTGTTCTCTTTACAAACATTTGGAATGCTTCTATCAGAGGCTGTTAGGAATAAAGCTGTTTGGGACATTTTTGTGTAAGTTCTTTTGTCAAAATAAACTTTCATGTCTCATGGGTAAATATCTGGCAGTGTAACTGCTAAGTCCTAGTAATTTTCAGTAAAGTTTCGTTAGGACTTCTGAGCTTTTCTCCAAGAGTTTGCACACTACACTCGTGCAAGCATCCCTCACAACGTATTTTCATTTTGCAGATGCCCGTGGTCAGACTGAGGGCATGTCTTGCTGCTCCCAGTTTTCTGGGTGTTTGTGACATGAATAGGTGCTGAATTTTGCACAACTGTTTCTCTGCATCTATTGAGAGGATTGCTTCTTCCCCTTTATTCTGTTAACTAGCTTTCAACTGAAAGAACTTGTATCATTAACCATCACTGGGTCATGTTATATCATGTTTTTCACAAATTGCTCAAGAGAAATCTCTTTGAAAAATTGAACTGAAGGAAATGAAAATACAAATAACCAAAACATGTGGAAAACAGTTAAAGCTCAGAATAGGAGAGGGACCCCACCCACCATTGCTGGTATTGGGGTGAAGGACAAGCCCCTGGGCCGAAGAATGTAGCAGGCCTCTGAGAGGGGTAATGGTCCTCATTTGGTGGCCAAGGAGGAAATGGGGATTTCAGCATGACTACAGGAACTGGGGTCTGCCTACACCTGGGGTGGAGTGAGATGGGTGCCCCCAAAGCCTCAGAGATGATCATAAGGGCTCCATAAGCCTTGGTTCAAACTGAAATGTGCCATTCAAACAGCCACCCCTCACAACACCAGGGCCCCAGCCCCTGTGGGAGGTGGACATGCCAAGGGAAGCTCCGTGAGGGAATCTGTGACAGGGGACAGGGTCCTGGGGCGGTGGCACCATGGTGAGCAGTGGGCAGTGGAAAGCCAGCAGTGTGGGGTGCTAGCACCTGGGGAGCAGTGAGCCCGCAGGAGGGAATGGAGGCTGAGTATCCCAAGGAAGTGGTGCTTCCTGTGGCCAGCACGGCTCAGCAAGGATGGGCACCTGAGGGCAGATGCTCCGCCCACCCTCTCATCTCTGCTGTCTTTGCGTACAACAAGGTAACACCTATCCCCATCTAGGGAGAGAGGACTGGAAAAAATACAGTGTGCATAAAGATGATAGAAGGAAAATCGAATGCATTAGTGACCTTATCTATCTGATGGCCCTGCAAATAATGCTTAAGAAGAAAGAAATGCAGGTTTTAAAAAGTGGCTTCTACTCTCCCTCCCAGGTTTATTTAAGGTAGGATTTCACCTGAAACACGATACGCCTTTGAATGGATACGCCTATTTCTCCTGAGCCTACCCACGTCCTTTGCAGTGTCCTTCATCTGAGCCAACCTGGTGGTCAGATTCTCATTTCAGGCAGGAGACACACACGTTAGGGGCACAGATTCTTCAGGGTCATACTGGTATGGAATCCCTTTTCTCCAACTCCACGCTGGACCGTGAAATCCACCAGAGGTTCTGACCACCAGTTGATAAGTATTGCCAATGGCAACTGTCCCAAATTCAGCACTGCTGGCTGGAGTATTTGACAAAAGAGATTCTCCTCCCGTGGCCTCCCTGGTTCAGTTCCTTAGCGGGACCGTGAAGGGCAGTGGACAGGATGCTCAGTTCTCTTTAACGGGAGCTCAGTGCCCGCCCTGCTTCAAAGGGAGGGCGGAGAACACAGAGAAGCTGCTGTGGGCGTCTGCGGACAGGCCTGCCAGAGGCGGGGGCTCCCAGACCTCTTCCCCATTTCTTCTTCAAGTCTTTGGACAACTTACCTTGCCACGCTGTGCTAAAATCAAACGCCACAGAGGGATGTCTGCAGCAAGCAAGAACACTTAGCATATCAATTCACAAGGTTTTGTTTGTGTTTGTTATTAACACCAAGCATTCCATTACTTGGACAAAACACTGTATTTTCCTACTTTAATTAATATTTATCCCAGATAGAAAATTTATACAAAAATTTCACAAACATGCATATAATTTCACTCTTACACACTAAAACTGAATCCTAGCATTTGTCAGTATTTTTGCTTAATGACAGTTTTATTAAGAGGAAAGCCTGCACTTAAAAAAAAAAACCTGTATCTCATAACAATTACAAAATGATAATTATTCTCCCTCTTCCATGTTCCATGCTTGACTATCACATATCTCTTTTAATATTTCATATCTTTAATATTATTAGTTTTTAAAAGTAAGTCTTTTAGTGATTATTATCTTTATATAAAGTCTGAATTATTACTCTGAAATTTGCTTTTTCACTGACTTTTGCTAGCAGCTAGTGATTCGTTTCATGTCTGAGGAGGATGTTTCACTTGACTTTCTAAAGGAATTATTGATAAGCAGTTGGGAGAAATACTCAAAATAGCAGAGGCAAGTGGCAGTGTGAACCAGGGTGGACGTGAGGCACCAGGACCTCGGCGGGCTCCTGGCATGCTCGCCCCGCCGCAGGACGGGGTCGCTCCGGAGGGCACAGGGGCAGGGAGTATGTGTGTCATCTCTGCCCCCAGTCCCAGCACAGGGCTCCTGGGCCCTCACGCTTCCCAAGGTGGTAAAAGCATCAGCAGCATCTTGTGTTTTGATGAGGTAGGTGACTCTGGGTGGCTCCTGAGGGCTACGGGAGGGTGGTCGCCAGGAAGACGGGGCCACGATGGGAAGCTTCAGCTCCATTACCATCCTCCAGAGAGGGGAGGTGCCTGAGACTGATCCTGTCCACGAAGGAAGACTCCATACAGTCCCAACAGGATGGGACCAGGAGAGCCTCCTGGTTGGGGAGCCCATCCAGCCTGGGAGGGTAATGCACCCACCTCCATGGGACAGAAAAGCCTGCGTGGGGCCCCTCCCAGATTCCCCTGTGCATCTCTCCTTCTGGCTGTCCAGCTGCCTCCTTTACCACGTCCTTCAGGAAGCTGGTAAATGTAAGTGTGTGTTTTCTTGACTTCTGTGAGCCAGCCCAGCAGATTGGTGGAACCTGGCAGGGTCAGGGAACCTCTGATTTGCAGCCAAATTGGACAAAAGTGGTAGGTCACCTGGGGACCTGCTTCTTGCCTTTGGGGTCTGATGTGGAGGCGTGGCCGTGGGACTGAGCCCTTAGCCTGTGGGATCAGATGTTCTCTCCAAGTGGACAGATGGTGTCTGAATAAGGTTCACCTGCCGGACAGCCAGCTGGGGCTGCAGAATGGCTTGGTGGGGGCTCAGCCCACGGTTTGGTGCCCAGAAGTGTCAGAAGTGTAGTTGTGCTGGGAGGGCAGTGAAGCAGACGTCTAGTAGGGAGCTCGGCCTCCTGCACGGCGGGCCTGGCCCGCTTCTCCACTGGGGCCTCAGGAGCAACACGAGGGATGCCAGCCAGTGTGAAATGGTAGGGACTGTGCTCAGGAGAGGCGCCGCTGAGTCTATCGGAATTAATAGTCTAGCAGCCACCAGGCAGATAATGAAAAATAGGTTGAATGAAAACAATTTAGCAAAGTGCTAGGAATTAAAAGTAACCCACTTAAAGTTAAATCTCCTTAAGTGAGAATTACACCCTACATCTGCCTTTCATCATGTATTGTGGTAGATAATTGCTCTTGCTTCTGCGAGCACTGGGTGAATGAGCCGTCCAAGTGTAAGTCAGCACAGAGCCTTCAGGGTGGCTTTAAGGTAAACTCAGCATTATTTTTCGTCACCCTGCTGATGAGTCCCATGCGTATACTCATTCTAAACGGTCACGTCCATCACAGACTGGGGAGAAAACAACAGCCTACAGTACTGGAGGCTCAGGTGAGGTGGACAAGGTGGTTTTCCAAGTGTCTAATCTCTTAGGTCACTGCCAAAGGTTCAGAACTTGGCTGGTAAAAGTTAAACATGTTTCATCTCCCTCCAGCCTCTAATGAAACCAGCAGCCTGGCCGGGGACTGGGACTCCCGCCTGGAGCCCAGAGACTGTCTGCTGACATTGCTCACATCACAGAAACATAACAGGCTCATCCCACGGGAAATGCTTTTGTTTCCTGTTAACAGTGCCCTCAGACCCCCGGCCAACCTTTTGCCCACAGCAGAGCAGGAGGGCTGGCAACTCCAGCCACACGAGGTCGGGGCTCCCAGGCGTGAGTGCCCCAGGCCCTGAGCTCAGGAACAACTGCCCCAAGGGAAAGCAGATGTCCCCCCTTCCGGGGCCCCTGCTCCTGTGATCAGCTGCAAGTGTGCGGAGAGAGTCAGTGAGCCAAGATGAGGAGCCATGTTCCCTCCCCAGCTCTCCCACCAGACTCGGCCCCAGTCCCGCATGGGGCCCCTGCAGACCCGGCGGCTTCCTCCTCAGCTCTGCACCTGCCAATCAGCCCTGCTCCACAAGACACCCCAGGCTCCCTCAAGGCTTTTTAATATCTCACCTTTCCAATGTCCCAACCTCCGTGATAAATGGCATGGTAAGCAGGGCATCTCTTTCTTTAAAGACAGGCTTAAAATGTAGAACTCTATTTGCCAAGAGGGGAGATGGGGAGAGAGCAAACGTGGGAAGTGGAAGTTATTTACATGGAAGCAGGCATGTAAATTATTTTGATCTGTAGAATGTTCAGTTAAACCTAAAACAAAATCAGAAGAACTCATGAAAATGTTTTAAAAAGTTAATTTAAGATGCATGTGGATAAACAGGTACATAAAGGGAAATATCAGCAGTAACTACAGTGGGGGTTTGGGTGTGAGCTTGCGGGTAAATGTGAAACACCAGTGATGCAGTGACAAGGACAGTTAACTGCCCCGAGCCACCCTGAGCTTCTCACCTCAGAGGTGTAAGGGGGTCTCCCTGAACGTGGAAAACTGCAGGGTCAGCCTGTCAGTTCACCTCTGTCTCCCCAGTGGCTGCACATGGATAGGCTGCTCTCGAAGGTGGCTTTTTGGGCAGAAAACATACTGTTTAGTTTCCTGGTTTCAGTAATATTTAATATATGAAAGTCATGAATTTAAAATCCTAAATTCCTCTATGGATTAAGTCTGATTGGCAACTATCTTTATTCCATTTATGAATACCGTGAAGTTAGAGGGACCACTGCTCGAACTGTATCAGTGACTCAAGGTAAACCAACCCATTTCCTTAAATACCCATTTCATTTACAGCATAGTTAATGAAATTTTCTTAAAATCTAACATAGTGCTTCTAGAAATTCACTGTATCTGGGGCTCTTTCACATAAACTCTGAATCTGTGAGAATGTACTTCCCTCACAAGAAAAATTCACCTAAATATTTAGACAGTCTGTTGCGAAGGTCTTGGAGATAATATGGAAGTATTACAAAAAGAAGCAGGCACCTCTCCTTTGGGGTCTGCTGTTCTGTTGGGGCTCTGCTTCAGGCTGACGGAGGTCCAGCTGCTCGGTGGAACTTCACTCTAGAGCCCAGAACCCAGAGCTTATTTCTGGGTCACGCCCAAGACAGGGGGCTCAGAAGTGTCTCCCTGCGCCCTCCTGGGAGCCCTGGGGAGGAGGGGCTACAGAGGGCCTTTGAATTGACGAGATGTGTGATTCACAACGAGAAAAGGTTGTCGTACCTTAATTAGATAGATATCATGGTAAGGAAATCATGAGGAGCACAAGAAGTTTACATTTACATCAAGAGCTGTCAGAGGTGAACACATCTCTCAGCCTTTGACAGATCAAGTAGAAAAAACAGGAGCTATGAAATAAAGTAAACTGTGCATTAATGACTGTACGGCAAATTGTTTTCAAAGGCAAGGACTTCCCCATCACTTAAAATAACAAACATTTATGGAAAATAATCATATACCAGTTTTCAAAGAAATCCTTAGTGAAGTTTTTGGATGATACATTTAAGGACAATAAAAAAGAATTAAAAACAAATAATAAGAGTTTTAAATAAAAAACAATTATGCAACTTGAAGAACAAAATCTTTTTAATCACTATTCAAAAGAAAATAAAGACTCCAATTATACACTAATTTAAAAAGTAAAATGAGAATCTGACACAAGAAAATAGGATGTGGCAAAAGCTGAATTCAAAGAAAATACAAATATTTAAATGTTTTCATTATTTAATAGAAGAAATTTAAATTGTGATTGTTCCCCTGTTGAATTGTTTCATGCTTTTAAAGAACACAGAAGTCCCAGGCTTGGCAGAATCAGAGAGAGAAGTCTTCCCAAATTATTCCGTGATGCCTCTGCCACTGTGATGCCACAGTCTTTGCTTGAGTTAAACATTTCACAAGAACATGTTGGTTTCAATAATTTTTGTGTTTTCTCGATTTTCAATAATGAGCATGTATTCCTTCTATAATAAAAAAAGTAATTCTTCTAAGCAGTAAAATGGCAAAAGGAAAGCCTCTTCTGGAACCTGAGTTTCTCCACAGAGAAGGTGGTTCTCTTACTCCCTGTCCCGTTCGCGTCTTGTGCACAAGTAGGTGACTACCTGTACCTCCACACTCAGATCCGCCCTCAGGCCCTTCCCCTGAGAGGACGAAGGGCAGAGTGGGGAGGCCGGCTTCCCCAGGGGCTGTGGGTGGGGACTGGGGTGCCTGCCACCCCTCCCCATTTCAGACACAGAGCAGCAACCCACCAGCTTCAGTCTTCCCACGGGCGCCACCTCCCCACAGGTGTTCATGTGCCCATTCCCTCCACACTTCCCAGATGCTGTGGTTTTCAGTAGGGTGCTCAGTGAGTCTCCGAGACTGAAAACTGTGACGTTCAGCTTCCCCGAGGCAGCCAAAGCTGGGCCAATGTGATGCGCAGCCAGAAGCTTCTTTCCTTCCACTTACACGTGCCACATTCTCCAATCTCCAACTACCATTTTGCAGCCTCCCCTTGGGAGTGGCCTTCACAGGAGGTGTCTTCTGGCTTCCTCCAGGAGGCCCTGGACAGGACTCTGAGGTAAGTCCTGTGTGCAGACAGAGACAGACAACCTTCCCCGAACCGTGCTGGATGGCGGTGGGCCTTTCTGATTTCCAGGTGTGTGTGTGTCACACTTAGCTACACTGGAACCCCAGAAAATGTGCTCTCTGGCTTTATGATGCATCCAACTTGCTTTTCACCATTCTTATACAAAACACCACGTTGCAGGGAAAACACCCTTTGCTCACAGCCTTTACAGCAATTGCAGATACTAAGCTACCTGGAAGAACACAGCTTAAATGCACAAACTACTTGTGTGTGTCTGGTCTGACTCCCTAACAACACAGTTTCTACACAAGTAGTAAAGTTCCAGGAAGCCAGAGTGACATGCAAGCCACTTGCCCTGGAGTCCAGCAGATGGGGCTGAGGACAGTTCATTTAATCCCTGTGGCCCTGAGAGTCTCAGTCTCGAAATGCGGAGGTGGCACTCAGGAAGGCAGCATTCTGCCCAGAGCTGCTCCTTCAGCTCTCCAAGCACTTCCTGCCCATAACTGCCTCGGAGAATGTGCTGACTCAAATCACAGCGTGGTCCTGGTGCTAGCATGTGTCACTAAGTTTCATACCATAAAATTAACAGCACATGGCTTTCACCATTACCTCTTCTAGCCTCTACTTTCAGATCGAGTTTTGCAGGTACCTTTGGTTAGAAGCCACATGTAGAACAGGACTTCCTGTTACAACAGGATTCCATCAGGGGACCCAGGTAGTTTGGAAGTTACCAGGAGACGTGGTCCAGTCAGGTTTAATTATGTAAAGTTGGGGTGTGACGAGGTAGAGACCATGCAGCACAGGGAGCTTTCAGTGACAGCAGCCTGGACAGACACGCCTCCACCCACATCATTAGCCACTATCGCCCCTTTCAGATGCCTCCCTGTCATTGAAGAGAGGGTGTCACAGGGGAAATGTCATCATGAAAATATCCTGTATTGGCAATTAGTCACCCAGTCATGACTGGCGCTGTGCCATTCACTCCTAGAGCAGGTATTAAGCTCCCTGCCCCTGTCCAGTGTCCTCAGCCATCCGCACAAGAGAAGGTCAGCGACAGAACCAAGCGCGACTGACAGGCAATTAAAAACAACGCACTCTGAGCTTCCAAATAAACCACACAGTGAGCACAGGAGCAGGGTACCTGGTAGGTTTTTTAAATAAACAAAAATTAAAGTTAATTTTAAAATTGTTACCAAAAACACAACGTACTTGAATGTTGGCTTTTAAATCAAATAATAAAAACGCAGCTCTTGCCCCACAGCCTGAGCGCACATTCCCTGGGAAAAGCAACTTCTGATCATTCTGTCGTTGGTTCTTCTGGGCACTTGTGGCTCTGTACCACACAGTACTATGCTCATAGCCCTATTTATTAAATATCAAACTTTGGCATCATCTATGGGTTTCCTACAGTGGGAAGGGTGAGGCCGGCTCCCATGCAGTCACACTGCCTTTAGGTCCCGTGTTCATTTTGTCATTCTAGATCCTGTGGCTGGAATTGTACTTCTTGTTCCATTAACTACGGATGGATAATTGGTTCCCTCCTTCATAAGATGAAATTGCAACACACCCCCCATATTTCTATTTAGCCATCATCCCTCCCTTTATATTCTACTTTCATATTGTCAAGTTTGATAACATTTGCATGCTGTTCCATAATCATAATTAAGTATTCTCTGATTTCTGCTTGATTGATTCTAAAGCTTGGAAGGTCAGCAAACCATATTTACATTTGGACTTTGTATATTACTCATTCACTGTGTTTCCCTCCTTTTATAGCTTTTTGGTTCCCCTAGAGTTTCTAATTACCTTCTTTTTCTCGCATAAACTGATTTTATCTTGTCCTTGAGGTCTAATATTTTAAGGGCATCATCAAATCTGAAGTCTCCACCATCATTACATTTTTCTCCCCAGGGACTTCCCTCCTGGAGACCTCTGCTCTCCTGAGCTTAGGCTGTGCAGCCCACCATCCTGGGGCCTGGATTTCTGTGTCCCGAGCTGTGTCTACTCTTCTCCCACATCCGTATCTTCTTGGTTGTCTTCTTTATTTCCCCACTGTTTTGTGGGAGTGCAATCTCATGTGATATCCTAACCAACAGCTGGTGCACAGAGCGCAGACAGTGAATACCTACACATTTACACGTTTTTATGCTCTGTTCACAGTTCATGATAGCTTGGCTTGTATCTAAGACTGGGTTACCCTGAAGGGTAGCCTGAGACAAGGCAGTAACTGAAAGTGGTTTGTTCATAAGGTCCTCTCAGGAAGCTCTGGTGGGAGGTAAGAAAGTAGGGAAGGGATAGGCAAACATCAATATAATGCGCCCTGACGTATAGGCTACCACTGTGAGCAGCTGAGGCTCTCAGGAACACTGTTTAGAAATGCACCCTCCAAGCTACTTCAACCAGAGCAATTTATTTCCCAGATCATGGCACATGGGTAGGGCTTACCTGCCAGCAGACATCACCTCTGGGTGAGCTAGTTGTGAGCGAGTCATTACACTGGGATCTCCCAAGTCAGAATGAAGACGGCTTTCCCATGAGACGCCAACTTCCATGCACCCTAGTGCTGGCTCTGATTCCCTGCCAGATACTTCTCTTTCTAGAAGAGCAGGTTTGGGAGAGAGTGAGTCCTCTGCACTGGCTGGCCGTGGTCAGGGATGTGCTCTTTAGGCTCCAAGCAACAGTGTCAAACAGGCAGCTGGTTGTACAGGGCTGGTTTGGGAGAGGGGTCTGGACTGGAAACACACTGTTGGGGCTGGTAGTTTAGGGACATTTAAGCCACGAGACTGGGTGAGATCCCTGTCTCTTCCAGAGAGAAAGCATGTGGGCAGAGAGGAGCTGAGCCTGGAAGGCTAAGGAGGAGCTGGTGGGATGGGGCAGCTGAACCAGCAGGCGCTTCCCCCTCCCAGCGCAGAGGCTGGAGGTCCAAGGCAGAAGCCTCAGCAGGCTGCCCCCTGAGGTGGTGAGGGGGTCGGGGCCTCTCTCGGCCCCTGGCCATTTGCCGGCAGTCTGGGGGCTCCGTGCCTGGTGGAGGCGCCACACCCACCTCAGCTTCTCATGGCCAGCTCCCTCTGTCTGTGTCTATGACCAGTCTCCCCTAAAAATTTGTGTGTGCCCATCATATTTCTATCAGAAATATGTATATTGATTAAGTTAATGGCATGCAATCTGATAAATGTGAAGAGAGGGCTACTTTTTTATAAAAACCAAGTTCAATGCTTGGGGAAACCCTGCAAGCGAGAAATGGGACTTAAACAAGCACCATGGAATTAATATTAGATGATACTAACAAAATATTGGGGACAGAGAACAGTTCTTCACTCAAGTGGTTGTGCAAGGATTTTTACACCCTTGATCCCTCATAACCCAGCCTGTAAACAGAAGTCCGTGCCCTGTGCTTGCAGCTCAGAAAAGGGGAGAAATCTGCTCTATGCCAGTTAGTGAACTTAGGCTCAAAGGAAAGACCTGTGCTCCACATGGAATGATCAGCCCATTAGTGCCACATGTTTATTTCAAAAGGAAGCAAAATGTTCAAGGTGTTTATTATTATACTTCTGCTCCTTAGCTATGTTCAAGTGGCTCCAGTCACCAGCCCAAACCCCACAGAAGGCGGGTCCTCTGTTAGCAGCATGTCTCCCAGGCATGGCTGCGAGTCATTAAATGTCACACCCGCTGTGGCGGCTGATCCCGGGCAGAGCGGCTGCAGAGCATGGCCCAGTCCCTCCCATGTGAGAAGCAGCCTGGCCCTTGCAGGGACCCAGAGCCAACCCAGGAAGCCTGAGAGCCAGTCTGATGGAGAAAAAGCATGCTTAAACATTCACCCAGAGATTTCAATCTTCCTTTAACAGTGTGTTGATTCCTGCTCTGAGCTCCATGTTTGGTTTTCTTACCCCAGCTCATGTGTCTGATACCCACAGCATTTCAGACAAGGCCCCGGGTTCTTGCCAGGGAAAAGCCGACACTCCCTCATGTGGGGAGCCTGCAGCACACAGTGGGGTATCTGCCTGTGTGGGGTGTCCCCAGACACCTATAGACTCCATGAACCCCAGAGCAGGTGAGATGTGCAAGGTCAGGCTCTGCCAGAGCTACCAGCAAACATACATGGAGTGCCTACTGTGTGTGCCCTCAGACAGGACAAGGCCCCTACCCTCCCAGAACTGACAGGCCTCAGGAGGAACCGAATGCAGGCCAAGCACAGTGAGCTGTGGGACACGGGCGGTCAGGGCGCACACAGGGCACCTGGAGGAGGGTGTCCTTGCAGACAGTTCCTCATTCAGCTCCCACTGCCACTCAAGATGCAGGCGCTAGAAGAGCAGGAGATGGCTGTGCAGAAGAGGGTCAGCAAGGACAGCCCTCCTGCTTCTTCACAGACAGGAGAAGGACACATCTCAGTGGGCAAGATTGCCCCTGGAGCTGCATTTCCCAGGTCTCGGCGCAGTTCACATTCACAAACACGCAGTGGAACTCCAGTGGGCTGATAGCCCCGCACACTTTAAAGTGCACCAATGGCCTGTGTTCCTCCCTCCACCTGTGAAGGTGACCTCTTGGTCAACATTTCCACCCAGGCAGCCTTGCAGGGGGCAGCTATCTGGCCATTGTTAGCATTTGGCCCTGAAAGCCAGGACTCTCCGAACTGGTACATGGGTCTGCGGCTCTGACTGATTCAGCCCATTTCTGGGGGCCCCTGGACATGCTCTGAACTGTCTGTGGGCACACACCTTCACATCACAGCCTGCTGCACCCAGGGAAGAATGGCCACCAGAGCGGGAGCCCTCCAGAGAGCCCTGGTGGGGGGTGAGGGTGGCGGGGGACATACGCCAGCCTGTGCACTGCTGCTGGCGACAATACAGGGCAGGATGCAGGGAGGAGCTTGCAGACCTTTGGCCATAGCGGCCATGGAGGCCCCAGCAGGTGGGAAAATCACTTTCAGTGACGCATCTTTATTATGTTTTGTGATCATGAAAGCAAAACAAAGCTTTCAAAAATCTGAAACTTATAAAATAATAAATCTTTTAAAATCCCCCATTAGACGGCGGAGCCAAGATGGCGGTGTGAGTAGAGCAGCAGAAATCTCCTCCCAAAACCACATATATTTTTGAAAATACAACAAAGACAACTCTTCCTAAAAGAGACACCAGAAGATACAGGACAACAGCCAGACCACATCCACACCTGCGAGAACCCAGTGCCTCGCGAAGGGGGTAAGATACAAGCCCTGGCCCAGTGAGAACCGAGCGCCCCACACCCCAGCTCCGGGCAGGAGGAGAGGAGTTGGAGCGAGGAGGGAGAGGGAGCCCAGGACAGCTAAATAGCCAGCCCCAGCCATTCGCACCAGAGCGCAGACACAGTGCATGCGTGGGGTCCTGGATAATAGGGAAATAGGACAGTAAGACCTGTGAGCGGGTCCCTGCAGCTGGCATCCTGGGGACAAAGAAAAGCGAGTGCTTTTTGGAAGTCTTAAAGGGACAGGGACCCCAAAACCAGATGGAAGTGTCCTGGGACACTTAGTCCAGCAACAGGGAATCTGGGGAACTCTAGGCACTCTAAACCCCTGGGCAGCAGGAAGCACGGAGGCCCCTCACGGCAATAAATAGCCTCCCAGCCATTCCCCCTCTAACGCAGCTCCACCATATCGGAGCGGCAGCCCGAGGCAGGCCACTCCCACAGCAACAGCAGAGATAAACTCCATAGTGGCCGGGCAAGAATCAGAAGCCCCATCTGAGTAGCTGCCCAGCACAAGCCACTAGAGGTCGCTGTTCTCCCAGGAGAGGAAGGCCACAAACCAACAACAAGGGAAGTTCTTCCAGCCGTCACTCGTGCCAACTCTGCAAACTATCTCTATCGCAATGAAAAGGCAAAATTTCAGGCAGACCAAGATAACAGAGACAACACCTAACCAGTCTTCCTGAAAAAGAATTCAAAATAAAAATCATAAACATGCTGACGGAGATGCAGAGAAATATACAAGAGCTAAGGGATAAAGTCCGGAGGGAGACTACAGATGTCTGGAGAGAGATTACAGATGTCCAGAAGGAGATTACAGAAATGAAACAAACTCTGGCAGGATTTATAAGCAGAACGGATAAGATGCAAGAGGCCATTGATGGAATAGAAACCAGAGAACAGGAATGCATACAAGCTGACACAGAGAGGGATAAAAGGATCTCCAGGAATGAAACAATATTAAGAGAACTGTGGGACCAATCCAAAAGGAACAATATCCGTATTACAGTGGTACCAGAAGAAGAAGAGAGAGAAAAAGGGATAGAAAGTGTCTTTGAAGAAATAATTGCTGAAAACTTCCCCAAAATGGGGGAGGAAATAATTGAACAGACCACAGAAATACACAGAACTCCCAACAGAAGGGACCCAAGGAGGACAACACCAAGACACATAATAATTAAAATGGCAAAGATCAAGGACAAGGAAAGAGTTTTAAAGGCAGCTAGAGAGAAAAAGGTCACCTATAAAGGAAAACCCATCAGGCTATCATCAGACTTCTCAACAGAAACCTTACAAACCAGAAGAGAATGGCATGATATATTTAATGCAATGAAACAGAAGGGCCTTGAACCAAGGATACTGTATCCACCAGGATTATCATTTAAAAATGATGGAGGAATTAAACAATTCCCAGACAAGCAAAAGTTGAGGGAATTTGCCTCCCACAAACCACATCTACAGGGTATTTTAGAGGGACTGTTCTAGACGGGAGCACTCCTAAGACTAAACAGATGTCACCAGAGAAAATAAAATCACAGCAAAGAAAGCGGACCAACCAAATACTAACTAAAGGCAAAAAGTAAAATCAACTACCCACTAAAAGCAGTTAAAGGAAACATGAAAGAGCACAGAATAAAACAACCAAAATATAAAGAATGGAGGAGGAGGAATAAGAATGGAGAGAAGGAAAGAATCTTCAGATGTATATATAACAGCTCAATAAGCGAGCTAAGTTAGGCAGAAAGATACTAAAGAAGCTAACCTTGAACCTTTGGTAACCACGAATCTAAAGCCTGCAATGGCAATAAGTACATATCTTTCAATAGTCACCCTAAATGTAAATGGACTGAATGCACCAATCAAAAGACAGAGAGTAACAGAATGGATAAAAAAGCAAGACCCATCTATATGCTGCTTACAAGAAACTCACCTCAAACCCAAAGACATGCACACACTAAAAGTCAAGGGATGGAAAAACATATTTCAGGCAAACAACAGAGAGAAGAAAGCAGGGGTTGCAGTACTAGTATCAGACAAAACAGAATTCAAAACAAAAAAGTAACAAGAGATAAAGAAGGACATTACATAATGATAAAAGGCTCAGTCCAACAAGAAGATATAACCATTCTAAATATATATGCACCCAACACAGGAGCACCAGCATATGTGAAACAAATACTAACAGAACTAAAGGGGGAAATAGAATGAAATGCATTCATTTTAGGAGACTTCAACTTGCCACTTACCCCAAAGGATAGATCCACTGGGCAGAAAATAAGTAAGGACACAGAGGCACTGAACAACACACTAAAACAGATGGACCTAATAGACATCTATAGAACTCTACATCCAAAAGCAACAGGATATACATTCTTCTCAAGTGCACATGGAACAGTCACCAGAATAGACCACATACTAGCTCACAAAAAGAGCCTCAGTAAATTCCAAAAGATTGAAATTCTACCAACCAACTTTTCAGACCACAACGGTACAAAACTAGAAATAAATTCTACAAAGAAAACAAAAAGTCTCACAAACACATGGAGGCTTAACAACATGCTCCTAAATAATCAATGGATCAATGAACAAATTAAAATAGAGATCAAGGAATATATGGAAACAAATGACAACAACAACACAAAGCCCCAACTTCTATGGGACACAGTGAAAGCAGTCTTAAGAGGAAAGTATATAGCGATCCAGGCACACTTGAACAAGCAAGAACAATCCCAAATGAATAGTCTAACATCACAACTATCGAAACTGGAAAAAGAAAAACAAATGAGGCCTAAAGTCAGCAGAAGGAGGGACATAATAAAGATCAGAGAAGAAATAAACAAAATTGAGAAGAATAAAACAATAGAAAAAATCAATGAAACCAAGAGCTGGTTCTTTGAGAAAATAAACAAAATAGATAAGCCTCTAGCCAAACTTATTAAAAGAAAAAGAGAATCAACACACATCAACAGAATCAGAAATGAGAATGGAAAAATCATGACAGACTCCACAGAAATACAAAGAATTATTAAAGACTACTATGAAAACCTACATGCTAAGAAGCTGGAAAACCTAGAAGAAATGGACAACTTCGTACAAAAATACAACCTTCCAAGACTGACCAAGGAAGAAACGCAAAAGTTAAACAAACCAATTACCAGCAAAGAAATTGAAACGGTAATCAAAAAACTACCCAAAAACAAAACCCCCAGGCCAGACAGATTTACCTCGGAATTTTATCAGACATACAGAGAAGACATAATACCCATTCTCCTTGAAGTTTTCCAAAAAATAGAAGAGGAGGGAATACTCCCAAACTCATTCTATGAAGCCAACATCACCCTAATACCAAAACGAGGCAAGGACCCCACCAGAAAAGAAAATTATAGACCAATATCCCTGATGAATGTAGATGTAAAAATACTCAATAAAATATTAGCAAACCGAATTCAAAAATATATCAAAAGGATCATACACCATGACCAATTGGGATTCATCCCAGTGATGCAAGGATGGTACTACATTTGAAAATCCATCAACATCATCCACCACATAAACAAAAAGAAGGACAAAAACCACATGGTCATCTCCATAGATGCTGAAAAAGCATTTGACAAAATTCAACATCCATTCATGATAAAAACTCTCAGCAAAATGGGAATAGAGGGCAAGTACCTCAACATAATAAAGGCCATATATGATAAACCCACATCCAACATCATACTGAACAGCAAGAAGCTGTAAGCTTTTCCTCTGAGATCGGGAACAAGACAGGGATGCCCACTCTCCGCACTGTTATTCAACATAGTACTGGAGGTCCTAGCCACGGCAATCAGACAAAACAAAGAAATATAAGTAATCCAGATTGGTAAACAAGAAGTTAAACTGTCACTATTTGCTGATGACATGATATTGTACATAAAAAACCCTAAAGACTCCACTCCAAAATTACTAGAACTGATATCAGAATACAGCAAAGTTGCAGGATACAAAATTAACACACAGAAATCTGTGGCTTTCCTATACACTAACAATGAGCCAATAGAAAGAGAAATCAGGAAAACAACTCTATTCACAATTGCATCAAAAAGAATAAAATACCTAGGAATAAACCTAACCAAAGAAGTGAAAGACCTATAACCTGAAAACTACAAGACACTTTTAAGAGAAATTAAAGGGGACACTAACAAATGGAAACTCATCCCATGCTCGTGGCTAGGAAGAATTAATATTGTCAAAATGGCCATCCTGACCAAAGCAATATACAGATTTGATGCAATCCCTCTCAAATTACCAGCAACATTCTTTAATGAACTGGAATAGTTCAAAAATTCATATGGAAACACCAAAGACCCTGAGTAGCCAAAGCAATCCTGAGAAAGAAGAATAAAAAATTAGCAGGGATCTCACTCCCCAACTTCAAGCTCTACTACAAAGCCATAGTAATCAAGACAATTTGGTACTGGCACAAGAACAGAGCCACAGACCAGTGGAACAGATTAGAGACTCCAGACATTAACCCAAACATATATGGTCAATTAATATTTGATAAAGGAGTCATGGACATACAATGGCGAAATGACAGTCTCTTCAACAGATGGTGTTGGCAAAACTGGACAGCTACATGTAGGAGAATGAAACTGGACCATTGTCTAACCCCATACACAAAAGTAAATTCAAAATGGATCAAAGACCTGAATATAAGTCATGAAACCATAAAACTCTTAGAAAAAAACATAGGCAAAAATCTCTTAGACATAAACATGAGTGACTTCTTCTTGAACATATCTCCCCAGGCAAGGAAAACAAAAGCAAAAATGAACAAGTGGGACTATATTAAGCTGAAAAGCTTCTGTACAGCAAAAGACACCATCAATAGAACAAAAAGGTACCCTCCAGTATGGGAGAATATATTTGTAAATGACGGATCTGATAAAGGCTTGACATCCAAAATATATAAAGAGCTCACCCACCTCAACAAACAAAAAACAAATAATCCAATTAAAAAATGGGCAGATGAACAGACCAGACAGTTCTCCAAAAAAGAAATTCAGATGGGCAACAGACACATGAAAAGATGCTCCACATCGCTAATTATCAGAGAAATGCAAATTAAAACCACAAGGAGATATCACCTCACACCAGTAAGGATGGCTACCATCCAAAAGACAAACAACAACAAATGTTGGTGAGGTTGTGGAGAAAGGGGAATCCTCCTACACTGCTGGTGGGAATGTAAATTAGTTCAACCATTGTGGAAACCAGTATGGAGGTTCCTCAAAATGCTCAAAATAGACTTACCATTTGACCCAGGATTTCCACCTCTAGGAATTTACCCTAAGGACGCAGCACTCCAGATTAAAAAAGACAGATGCACCCCTATGTTTATTGCAGCACTATTTACAATAGCCAAGAATTGGAAGCAACTTAAGTGTCTATCAGTAGATGAATGGATAAAGAAGATGTGGTACATATACACAATGGAATATTATTCAACCATAAGAAGAAAACAAACCCTACCATTTGCATCAATATGGATGGAGCTAGAGGGTATTATGCTCAGTGAAATAAGCCAAGCAGAGAAAGAGAAATACCAAATGATTTCACTCATCTGTGGAGTGTAAGAACAAAGGAAAAACTGAAGGAACAAAACAGCAGCAGAATCACAGAACCCAAGAATGGACTAAAAGGTACCAAAGGGAAAGGGACTGGGGAGCATGGGTGGGTAGGGAGGGATAAGGGGGGGGGGAGAAGAAAGGTGGTATTATGATTAGCATGCATAATGTGGGGGGTGGGAGAAAGGGGAGGGCTGTGCAACACAGAGAAGACTAGTGATTCTATAACATTTTGCTATGCTGATGGACAGTGACTATAATGGGGTTTGTGGGGGGGACTTGGTATAGGGGAGAGCCTAGTAAACATAATATTCTTCATGTAATTGTACATTAATGATAACAAAAAAAAAGAGAAAGAAAATGGGGATTACTCCCTGATAGGATAAAACTAACTGCAAATCAACAATTAATGCATGCTTTACATATCCTTAATTTTGATCTTTTAAAGGGTTTCAGATGATCAGCTATGGAAGTACATTTTTCTGATAATATTCCTTTCTCTTAAAAAAAAAAAAAAGCAGTTCCTGTGTGGTGATCTCCAATAGGTTCTTCACAATGGTATAAAGGTCATATCAAAGTGTTGGCAAAGGGTTTTTTTGTGTTTATACAGAGGATCAAAGCCTAATTTGGCTACCCAGTAAATGAATTAAGATATGATATGAAGAAGAACTTCCAACATCAACATCCTCTGGAAGAGTCATTCCAGAAGATGATCATCAAAAAACTTCAACAAAGATCCTGGCACTGTTGCAGTTGTAGCTGCATTCATCCCACCGGTTCCTGGACTTGCCATTGGAATGAAGAAGGAGATATCTAAGCTGGCCTGTGCATACAGTAAAAGACTGTCGGAACTCAACCAAGAATTAGGAGACGTGCAAGTTGCAGCCCTCCAAAATCTTGTGACTATAGACTATCTACTGTTAAAAGAACATATGGGATGTGAACAATTCCCAGGAATGTGTTGTTTTAATTTGTCTGATTTTTCTCAAAGTATTCAAATTCAGTTAGACAATATCCATCATATCATTGATAAGTTTTCACAAATGCCTAGGGTACCTAACTGGTTTTCTTGGTTTCACTGGATATGGCTGGTAATTGTAGGTCTGCTTTTGTTATGTAGCTGTATTCCTATTATGTTAATGTGTGTGCACAATTTAATTAGTAGTTTAAAAACTGTACATGCTTATGTTACTCTACAAGAAGACATGTCAAAGAAATAACCAATCTTCCCATGTTTTCTTCCGTCTGCTACTTCTATAGCTTTTCTTCTTCCTTCCTAATAACATAACTCTTTAGTTGAATTTGTGCCTCGTATCGAAAATTACCGAGTATCATAATTCTTCCAAGTGGTAAAGATACCTCAAGACAAATGCTGGGCATAGAAACCACAGGGCATAAATCTGCAAAGAAGTAAAAAGCTAACCTTTTCAAACAATATTGCTTCTCTCTCACTTACCAACTTTACATTTCCCTGTATGGCCCCAGAAGATGACTATTTAGCCAGAGATGGGTAAGATTCCTCAAGGGAGGAACAGCCTAAGACAGGCACAGAAGCAGGGGGGCCATCAGGTGAGAAACTGGGGATCAATAGAGGTGAGGCTTAGAACCTCACCCCCCTTGTTTTGAAAGAAATCTTCTGCATCCGTGGATGTTTTGTTGCTCTTGTCTAACTTGGATTAATACTCAGTCTATAGGCACAGACCTGATCATCTACATTTGCCCTCTTACAGCACTAAATTATGTTTTCTACCTTTATCTTGCATCTACCTACCACTTTGGCATTTAATTAAAATAATAATAATAATAATAAGGGAGAAATGTGGGATTCACATATAAATCAAGTATAAAAATCAAACAAATAATCATATCTGACTTGATTGTTTATAGTTCATGATGCGTGATCAAAACTGAAAGTTTCTGTGATATGACTGCCCTTGTACTGTTCACCATGTAAGAACTTATTCACCATGTAAGAACTTGTTCACCATCTAAGAACTTGTTCGTTATGCTTCAGAAGATTGGAGACTGTTGAGAATTAGGCTTGGGGTTGATTAATGATTGTGCATTGAGTCCCCTATACAGAATTTTATTGTTGTTAACAACCATTTGATCAATAAATATGAGAGATGCCCTCTCAAAAAATAAATAAATAAAATAAAATCCCCCATTAAACATCATTGTCAAGATTCCACAGCTGCTGTGTCTACTGGGCTTTGCTTTCCTTCTCAGCCTTTAATAACGAGTGTATACATTACCCATGTATGCAAATATATTTTTACTTTATGTATTGTAAAATTTCATTAAGTGCATACTTCTTCATTTATAAAGACATATTATATATATATGTATATGCTTTCCATAAATACAGTACATAATTTTCTTTCGGGCTTCTCTCCTTTAACACTGCAGCCCCGTTCACATGCAGGTCCATGAACGGCCACTAACACGCTCCGTCAGCGCAGAGGGACGAGGCTGCCTCCCGGCTCCTGTATTCAGTGGCGCATTGCCCCGCACTTACAAAAGTGGGTTGCTCCATTTTCCCCCCGTTATAAGTTATAGTGTGACGAGAGTCACATAAATGTTGTGTCGTTTTCCTTTCCCTACAAGGGGAATTACTGGGTCGGAGCAACTGAACGAAGTGCTCTTCATAAACACCACCGAAGCGCTTCCTGAAAGCTGACCGATTTATATATCCACGAGCCCCCTGTTCACACAGGGCCGTTCATGCTTCACCATCACCAAGCCTGGCTGCTACCACAGAGCCAAAGGTGTGTCGACGTGGTGGGCGAAACAGTACTTTCATCTTTTTTTGTTGGTTTTTAATTTGCATGTCTTGGCTATCCGTGCAGCTGAAAGTTGTTCGAAAGCCTCTTAGGTGTTCTGGGCTTCTTTCCTCAACTGCTCACCTCCCTTCTGTTTGGTTTTCATGCTTTTCTGACCAATCTCTACAAAAATAACTGGCAATTAATGTTCTGGTCGTTGCATAACATTTTTTTAAATGGTATCAATTAAAGAGGAGAAGGATTTGACTCTGTGCTCTCCCAGGCTTCAGACACTGCATTTCCCAAAGACGTTTAAAAGGTCAATGCTACTTCAAAGTCAGCTTCGGTCTGGACGAACTGCCACCAGAAGGCAATACGGTTTTAGATATGTTCCACTGGTTTTGAAATAAGCTAAAATCTTGACTTCTTAAAATGTCAAGCTCATAAATTTACCTCCTCAGACAAAACCAGGTTCGGGTCACCATTCAACGGGTACTGACTTGGCCACGGTGACGCCGCAGGCTTTTAGCTACAATTCCACAAAGAACCACATGTAGTTCTTGCCCTTAAAAAGCCTGAAATTTAGATGCAATAATGAAATTTCAAATTCTTATCTTTCTCCCTCCTTAAATTCCACCCACCCATGGTTTCCCCCAAATTCAGTGATTTGGGATAAAATATAAAGCTTACAGTTTTGGTGCAGATGCGGTCAAGAACCATGTTTAAGTCTCTGAAGGTTTATTTTCTAGACACCAAAGTGGATCTTTTGTCCTAAATTAACCATCTCCACACCCGCCTTGGGACCAGGGGCTGAGACCCCTGCTCTGCCCCCGGCCTTGGTCAGCTCGGAAGGCGATGAGATGGGGTCTGAAGGAAACGAGGAATGGCTCCGGGGCCTCATCCCCAGGTGAGTCCACCGGAGACATGGGCTCATTGCCGGCCACAGGACGGAGGCACCCTGGGTTCCATGCGCGTTCACGTGAAGCTACTGACGGCTGACCGCCCTTGTGTGTCCACAAGCCAACCCCCTTTCCCAGGGAGAACAGCCCTCCTGCTGAAGTGCCCAGGATCTGGTGTGAGCCCACCAGGTGGGGGCTCTGCTGCGCTCTGGGAAGGCTAATTAGCAACTTGAAGACCCAGCTTCCTCATCCATTAAATGGGAACAACAGAACCATTAATTAGAGATGAAAGCTTGGATCGTTCCTGTAAAGAAGCCCTCCAAGTCTGAGCCAGAACAGGCCGTCAGCAAAGCGGGCTCTGCCTGTCTGTCACTCTCCACAGGGCACAGCCACACAAACCCAGGAGCAGAGTTCTACTGCATCTACTAAGGGACAAAACTAAGATGTTTTGGACAATAAAAGCCAGAAAATGGACTAGGTCTAAATTTAGATTCTCCTTTGTCAGAACACCACAGGATCAGATAATACAACCTGCTAGACATGGCCTTGAGGAAATGGGTCCATCATGGGGGGCGTCTGGGAAGGCTGAAGGGCACCCCTCACGGAGCCACGCTTTTAGGGACAGGCAGAGGAAGAGACACCGGGAAATGAGAGGTTCCTTCTAAATGTGCAGCATCGCTGACAGGGATAAAGACAGGGGTGCAATTCCTACTAGAGGCTCTGTAAGTGACAAATCATGGGGTGCGGCACTGGACACCCAGGCCCACTGTCTGTCCCCGTCGGGGCGGGTGGCAGCTGGCCTGTCACTCGAGCTACACAGCCTCCAGGAGGACCCTCGGGAGGCTGTAACCCCTTCGCACCTCATTGCTGGGAAGTGACTTTGTGATTTGACACATTAAAAACAGGTTCAGGCGAGGCTCCTCTCCAGTGGGCTGGAACCTCTGAGTGACAGGCCAGCCTCCCCCCTTTGCACACTGGCTCAGACAGCAGCCCCCCGCCCAGAAGGCCGGCGAGGGGGTGGAGCGGCTGGGCCGAAACGCGGGCTTCTCAAGGCTTCCTGTACTGCGGGGACACCACGGCAGATGTTTCAGTGAGTCCTTGAATATTTAATAGCAACAAGAACAATGAGCAGCTGCCTACAGGGACCCCCGGTCCAGGGTGGGGTTCCTACATGGAATTCCTGGGCCCAGCCACGTCTAGCCCGCCCTTGCCCAGCCTCACCTCACCTCTGGTCAATCTGGCACCTGCCCAGCCGCACCCCCCTCCCCCCGCCGTACCCCCGGGCCAAGTCCCAACCAGCCCCCACCCACCCCTGCCCAGGCGCCACCAGGCCCCGCCCTTCCCTGCACAGACCCACCCATGTCCAGCGCACACTGCCCAGTTCCGCACCTGCCTAGCCCCGCACCTGTGCAGCTCCATACCTACCTGGCACCTGCCCAGCGCGGCGCTGGCTCGGGCCAGCCAGTCCGCGGGCGGCCAGCAGAGGGCGCGCCTCCCGGAGCAGCTCCTGGGCTGCGCTGCCCGGGAGCCCCGATCCGCCTGGACCCCGACCCGGACCCCACCGACCCCAGCCGGAGCCAGGGGAGCGTGCCCGCCGGGCCGCGCCGCAGCCGGGGTCCGAGGTCCGTGGTCCCGGGCGGCGGCGTTCGGGCGTGCGGGAGCGGCGCGGCGCGCAAGCCAAAGCGTTTGTGCCACCTGTTGGCCCCGCGCCCGCACTGCACGCGCCGGAGCGCTCAGCGCGCGGTTCCCGGGGGCGCGCTGGGCCTCCGTCCCCACCCTGGTCCCCCCAGTCCCCACCCAAGTCCCCGCCTTGCAGCCCGGAGAGCGCGCGCTGCGCCTCTGTCCCCACCAGTTCCTGCCGCAAGAGTGTCCCCAAATGAAATGCCCCCACACTGAGGACGGGTTCCCAGCCATCAAGGCAGTAGGAAAGGCTTGCAAACAGAAACACCTGAGCACACACATATTTCTCTTGAAAACTGCAGTATTTCTAGACTTTAAAAAAAATAGTCAAATATTTTGGAGCACTAGCAAATTAATTAGCTGTGTTTTTCTTTTTTTAAGTTCAAGTTTTGACTAGCATGGATTATTTTCCTGGGGAACAAGTAACTATTACAAATAACAACAGTTTATTATGTTTTCTATGCACATTTACCTTTACCTTCATTTTAATGAATGCATCTTTCAAAAGCTACCAGATATATGCGTGAACTACATGAGTTGGACATAGATATAAATAACTACACAGGGTTCAGATTTACAATTTCTATAAATAATTCCTTTTCTTCAGATGTTTGGTTTGTCTTAGACAAGGTACTTGAAGATGAAGAGAATTCAGTCTAACTGTAGGTTGCACCTGACTTCTAAATATCTAGAAAGATGAGGAAGCAGTTGTGTTCACAAGTCAGCACACACATTCACATCACAAAGGACAGCTGGGACCCACACAGGGACATGGAACAGGCTTGGCGTCTGCTGTCCACGTGACATAGCTGTGTGCTGAGCGATCTGTGTGATCTGGGTCATGCAGCACTCATTTCTTCAGACAAAACAAATGTATGTATTTTATCATGAAATGTCTGCACCACAAAGACATGAAAGAAGGCTCTAATTATAGCTGTTGGCATCCTATTAATAAAAACAGAAGATACATGTTTTTATGTACAAATACAAAATGCCAAACACATCGTCACTTCAAGGGTGATTTTGCCTCCTCATCTTCCCTTACCCTCAGTATGGCACATTTCCATGCCTTCCTGTCACTAAGTAAAGCAGGGTTCATACTCCAAAGGGTCATCTCCCTTACCCTCATCAGCAAATACTTTCCAGCAGTTCATGCTTATTGTTATATATTTTGTTTATACAACTTTATATGCATGAGTTAAATATGTGTAGGTCTTTTTTTAATGTGAAAACAAACCTCATTTTATAACTTGCAAAAATGTAGCAGGAGAGACCCTGGCTGTATAAATGTGAGGAGTGAAGAAAATCTGTTTCAGCAGAATTTTATCTGCTGAATATACAAAAATATATTTATATGGAAAGATATAGATAAAATAACTAGGCATTATATATGACAGATTATGTATATAATAACTAAGCTATGAAAAACAGAATATATACAATTCTATATTTATATATAATATGCAATATTGTATAATATTTTGTATATAAAATCAGGGTATGAAAAGGGCAGCCAGAGTTCATGGCTGGACAAAGATAGGGCTAGGAAAGGGGACATTATATTTTTATTAACATAACATCTATATTAGATTCAAGTTCAATGACTTAACAGGATACTAAAGACAATATCAGATTTAAGGTGTCACCAATAATTAATTGATATCATGGTACTCTTACTAGCATCCCCCATTCGCCCCCGGGGCCCCACATAGCTGTAAAGGGGATGAGGCGTTCTCTAGGCATCCTAACAAAATAACTGGTCAGAGTCTGGGGAAAACAGCCTTCATGGGCATCTCCTATAAAACAGTTCAGCAGAAGAGGCCATTTTGCTGCATGAAAAGTCAGTTTTCTAGGGATGTGTGGGGAGAAGAGACAAAAATTCCAACCTATAGCCTCGAATTTAACACAAGGAATAAAGAGATAGTCTAAAGATAGCCGGAAATTTCAGTAAAAGTGAATATGAGATGATAACATTCACATGCCAAGAACAAGAAGGTCACGGCCACAAGAGAGGCAAGTGTGATAGGGTATTTTTAAGAGATTATTAATAAAGTATTATTTTAAGAGATGAAAAAATGGGGTTCAAAGAGAGCTTTTTTAAAAACACTGGGACCCTCGGTGAAGTATGATAGCACCATATCCATTACACAGGTGAGACGCACATGTAGATAATATGGGTATACAGGCATAGGTAGAAAATGCATCCGTTTTAGACTCTGGGCACGTGTGTAGGTTCGCGTCTGGGCAGGTAGGGAACGGGATGAACACGGAAGTGGACGGTCCACTCTGGCTTAGGGTTTCTGGTGGCACTATGGCTATCAAACACTCCACCTCACAGGAAGGACAGTGAGATTTTAATTTACCCAAAAGCAAATAGGGAAGCTCTGTTCTCTACCACAGCCCAAGACGGTGTGAAGAAAGAGCATTATTATTTAGAGAAAGCTCTACATATCAGGAAATTCCAAATCCAAAAGCACCAACAAGTGTCCAGGTCAGATGAACAGAAGGAACAGCTGGGAACCGACACGTGACCCCGAGTGCAGCTGAGCACCTCAAACTCAGAATCTAAGCAAGTACGAAACAGGTGGAGGGAGAGGAGGGCTGGGGGTGGCGGGCCGCCAGGACCAAAGGGCCGCCTCGGAGTCATGGAACAGCAAGCAAGGAGCTGACTCTGGGATGGATGCTTTGCGGAGGGCGGGAACCATGGATGCTGACCTGGTGCACGTGACCCAGGGGCAGGTGCAAAGGGAGGCAGGCGGAGGTTTCTGGGCATGAGGAGGTGGAAGGACAAGCCAGTGTGTCAGATGGGTCACCGAGCAGAGGACCCCGGTATGGATGGTGACACAGAGCCAGATGCCAACGAGGTCCCCCTGAGGGGAAGGGGTGCTGAGCAGCACAGTAGCCCCCTGAGGAGAAGAGAGCAAGACCCAGAGGTCGGAAGGAGCGAAGGAGCAGATGTCCTGCAGCGAGACAGCAAGCAGAGGGACACATCACACCGGGGGCTGGACTAACACCCAGTCCTGGCAAGGACTTTTGCAAGAACTCAGCCTCCCTTCAGTCAAGGGTAGACGATAACTCGGGGCGGCTATGAAGACTAAACTATACACTTATCTCACACAGCAGCTCACGTGTCCGGCATGTTAACATTCACAGCAATTTTCACATTGTAATTCATAGTCTACAAAAAATAGAAGGCCACTACTGTGTGCTAGAACTCAGGAAGAGAAAGTTTGTCAATTTATAAGAGCCCGCAGGAGGCAGGAGGGCAGATTCAACGGGGGTATGACTGCTATGCAGAAAACTGGGATTTACCGGGCATGGGATGGAAGAGAAGGCATTCTGGGAAATTCCAACATGTTGATGGGCAGATGGCACATGTGGCTCGGTGTTGTGTGGGAGGGAACAGTACAAACCATCCTGAAGCATCCTTTCCCCGATGCTGGTATTGCCGGGCGTGAGGCAAGGAAGGGGGACACACACTGCACTTGACTTCAGAGGGTGTGGGCCTCTCCACCATCCTGCGAGCTGAGGGCCCCCACAGCCCCGACACAGGGCTGCTTCATCTCCCCTCCCCTCTCCGAGGTGGGACGGGGCGCCCAGCAGCCGCTGCTGAGATTCAGACAGAGGACACATCTCAGGGGTTGGCAGGAAGCTGTGTCTCAGAAATAAGACAAACATCTCCTGTTTCTTTTTTAACATTTTAATCTCTGAACCAGCCAAATCCCGAAGGAATCAGTTTATGTCATTATGTAACGTCACCAACAGTATCACACAAAAATACGTAACAGCATTTTTGGAAAATCTTCATGACAGGTAAAATTCAAGATGTTTGCTAAAGGGTTAGTATAATACTTCTCTTCTTGAGCAAACAGTAAGTAAGGAGCCTGTTAGATCTTCACTGGCTGACTTAGTATCAGTTTCTGGTAATTCATTAGGACAAATCATTGCAAAATCATTCTGCTATTGCCTCAGTGAACACCAAGGATGAAGAACAATGCAAAACAGGTCTGTGAAAAATCGTGTCTAGAAATCAGTAATGCCAGGAAGAGCATTACTTGTGGAAGAGCATCAAACCGCTGAGATAAAGGGAGGCAGGAGCTGCAAGCGCACAGTAGGGCAGCCGCCAGGAGCAGCTGGCAGCCCGGCACCCAGATCAGCATGCTGGCCCCCTCCCACCTCTTCTGGAAGCGGAGCCCCTGCGAGGTGACGGCCTTCCCCTAGCCACCTGCAGCCACCTGCCAAGCATGGCCTCAGGTCACCATGTGGTCCCCTGTGCACTGTCACTGGTCACCAGTCTTCCTGGGTCTGTGAGATCGGCCATGAGCGCCCCTGCCACCCTGGGCAGGAGAGATTCTGAGGACCGGTGTCACCATGTGGGGAGAGCGGGACGGCCACTCAGCACACAGGAAAATGCTGAAAATGGGACAGAGTGCATCGCCACCCTCCTGCAGACCTGCCCCCAGACGTCTGACATGACAACTTTCCTAAAGACACATTCATGAGATTTTTACCAAAGCGGCCCTTCAGCTTCTCACCTGTTGATGATACTTTATTTCATCCTTCGTGACAGGGGCTGAGATGTGCTTGGGGAACGTGCTCCAGCAAGCTGGATGGATATCTAGCACAGAGAAAAGAAGGTCGTGTAAAGATCAAGGAAATCTGAATAATACATGGACTTCAGTTGGCACTGACACTGACTCACCTAAAGCAACAGATGTACCCTTCTCATAGAAAATGATAAGAAGAGGAGAAGCAGGGTATGAAAAGAATGGGGGTGCTCTGTACTAACTTCACAACTTTCTGTAAATCTGAACCACTGTAAAAAGTAAAGTCTACTTAAAAGCAACCCAGTGTGAACTGCCCTGATGCAAACGGAGACATGTTGGACGTGAGGGTGGGGAACGTGCCAGGAGGGCGACCGGACAATGTTTGCAGTCATTCATGTTACTGTCAATCCACCTAGAAACTCCCTATTTTAGATGTATAGTCTAAAAAATGCTCACAAGCTCTGAAAATTATGATAGACAAAGGCGTTACTGAAATAGGACTTAGAGCAGTAAAGAACGCAGACAGCGGGGACTGTGCTAGACTCTTAGGAGAGAACGTGATGCTGCGGATCAAGGTTAAGATGAGTGTGAAGACAGAAGAAAATGTACTCATCACATCATCGTAGTACCATAGGGAAATGTATCAACATATTGCCAGGAATTACCTCTGGGCAGTCACCTTAGGGTTGATTCTATGTTTCATCTTTGTTCATTTACAATTTCAGAACTTTTTAGGTTGAGGTATTTCTGAAATAAGAGAAACATAAAAACATAGTAAAAGGATTAAGTTGAAAATGAAGACATTTACCACCTATTTCTTTCTCTCTAATATTTAAAGAATAACTATGCAAAGAGGTGGTTTTCCATGATTTTTACAATTCAGGTATAAAAACAAACAGGAGAATCACACTTCCACAAAGCTCCTGTTTTGAAATAGCTTTTTCTTACAACAAAGTGTGCCAGTGAAAAGAGGTCCCAGGCATGAATGCTGAACGATCTGAGCTGGAATGGCCCCCCGGACACTCTGACTTCAGACTGTGCCCTCCTGAGATGAACAGTTGACTCGATTCTTTCCACTCCCCAGGTCTGAGGAATGCATCTGTGCATAACTTTGGATGCAACAATGAATTATGCATCCAGCATGCAGATGATTAAATGCCAGGAATGTATTACCTGGAGGCAAATTCAGCAGGCCCAGGACACAGAGTAGCAGCTCTTCTGAGCAGGAAGTGTCGGCAACACTGAGGTCATCCTGTTTTGAAATAATGCCATGGGATGGGAATGTTGGAGTTGAGTGATAAAAACTTCTTCTTGATGTCTTGTTTCCAGGGCAACACTTCTAATAATGCCACATTCTCCAAGAAATAATAGTGGTGCCTGAGGAACGCTGAACTGCACATATTCTATGTGTTGGTGCTTTAAAACACAATATCACATTTCCAGAAAAAATCTTGGGTAAAATCAGACTCCCTAGGGAAATAGCATCAAGCAGTCATAAGATGGTTGGGAATAAACAATAATGCATCAATATTTCTTCCCAGCTCCCTCCAGTGATGGCACTATCAGCCCAGAAATACTAATACATATTCCTAATCTTGAATTTTATCCGAGATGGTGGGACTGCTGGCATAGTGGAGTGAGTCATGAGACAAATCTCCCCAGAAAGCAATGGCAAAATTGGATGATATTGTCAAAAGCATTGTTTCAGCACACTGGAAATCAAATAAAAACTTACCAAAAATTAAGAAGCATATATTCAAAGAACACTACTAAACCTCAGATGAAAACATTGAGGTGCACAGTGCACCTACGGGGCTGCCCCAGCTCCACAGACGCCAGTTTCCACAGTGCCCTGGGCCATGGTTCCTGCACGCTGGGTGAGGAGTGACAACAAGGAGAATTAGTCTAAGTCACTAAACAAACGGCAAAGAAAACCAGCAGGCACAGCAAACACCAGGGAGAGGGGAGTTATAGCCTGAGTTGCTTCAATAGTTCACCTAAAATATTTCAGGACAAATATTTCAGGACATGCAATGAAACAGGAATGTGTGGCCCACATATGGGGAGAAGGGGGTGTGGTGGCCCACAGACTCCCCAGGAGGGCCCAGAAGCTGAGACTAGCAGACGAGGACCTCAGAGCAGCTGCTTGAACTGGGTCAAAGACTTGAGGGAATCATATTCAAAGAATTAAATGAAAATATAATAACTCATTAAAAAAACTGATAGAGAGTATTCAAAGACAAATCAGAAGAAATATTCTGGAGCAGAAAAACATAATAAGCAAAATGAAACATTCACTCTCCAGCATATTTGGGCTGCCAAATAAAGAAGCAGAACACTTCTGAAGAGCGAAAGAAAACATTCAATTTGAGCAAAAAAGAAAAGAGTAAAGAAAAATAAACAGAGCCCAGAGGCCTATGGGCCACCATCAAATATGCCTATTTTTTTACTGGGAGTGGTAAAAAGTAACATAAAGATAATAAGCATTTTAAAAAGTAGCATGAAAAAATAATAGCTGAAAATGTCCCAAATTTGATGAGAAATCTGCACACCCAGTAAGCTCCACAGATTCTAATTAGACAAACACAAAGGGACCCCTCCCGGCCAGGTCACAGTCAGCTCGCTGGAAACCAAAGACAGAAAGAACCATGAGAGTGACTCACCACAAACAGGAAAATGGGTGAGATCCGCAACTGGCTTCCCACCAGAAGAAGGTGCACGACAAGGTGTCGGCATAGCGCATGAGAGGTGCTGAAACACAAAATGCCTGTCAGCCAAGAACTCTACAAATCAGCAAAAACATTCTTAAAAGATTTTTAAAAGCCTTTCTTTTTAAAGGTAAACAAATTTGCTGCACGCACACCCCTTTCACAACAATTAAGAAATTTCCTTCAGGTGGAAAGACAATGACAGCAGATGGTAACCCAAACACAGTGAAGAAATGAGGAAAAAGCCATTGAAGCTCTTATGTAAGTAAGTATGAAAACAATGTAAGTATTTTTTCTGTTATTTCTGAAGTTATCTAAAATGCACTGACTTGAGATAATCATTTGAAAGCTGTCTATCGGTCCTGTAACCTGTACACCGGTAACGTGCAGGACGATCATAATGCAGAGGAGGACGGGGAGGTCGGTAGTTGGACAAAATCACATCCCTGTCAACCTAAAGTAGGCTGCGGTGAGTAAATGTGTATACTGTGACCCCTAGAGCAGTCTACCCCTAAGAAAATAGCACTAATAAGGGATGAAAATGGCACATTAGAAAACTGTTACTTCACATATAATAGAGCATTAGAGGAAGACTAGGAGAACAAGATGTTGACATAGACAGATAACAAAGTGGTAGAGTGACCCCAACCAAATTAATAAACCCAATAAATATAAATGGATTAAACACTCCAATCAGACACTGGAGATGATTTGACTGGATTAAAAACAAAATAACAAGAAAAACAAGAAAAACAAGATCCTATTATTCAGACATAAAAAAGAAAGAAATCCTAGCATTTACAATAACATAGATGGACCTAAAAGGTGTTATGCTAACTGAAATGGGCCAGGCAGAGACAAGCAACCACCAACAGATTTCACTTATATATGGACTCTAAAAACAAAACAGAACAAAATGAACAAAACAGCAATAGATTCAAAGACACTGAAAACTGACTGGTGGTCACCCTGGAGGAGGGTGGGGGTGGGTGGGTGAAATAGGTGAAGGAGATAAAGGGGCACAAAATTTCAATCATAATATAAATTAGTCACACAAATGAAAGTGCAGCATAGAGAATATAGCCAATGTTTCTGTAACATCTGTTGATAGGTAGTAACTGCACTAGTGGAGGTGAGCATTTAGTATTGTATATAACTGTTGAATCACTATGCTGCATACTTGAAACCAGTATGATATTGTATATCAACTATACATCAATAAAAATAGCATATCAAAATAAGAAAAGAAAAAGGAAAACAAAATCCCATGTTGTGCTCTCTATAAGAAATACACATGAGATTGAAAAACACAAAAAGTTTAAAAGATCTACTTTTATGATGATAAAAAGGTAAATTCACCAAAAATACATAGCGATTATAAACATATACACCTAATAACAAAGTCCCAAAATACATGAAGCAAAACTAGCAAAATTAAGAGGAGAAATAGACAATTACATAATTACAGTCACATTAATGTCCCACTCTGAATAACTGATAGAAAGCTAATAGAAAATCAGTAAGGACATAGGCTTGAACAGCATTATCAATCAACTCAACCCTTACACCTAGCTAAAGCTGCCTCTAAACAGCAGAATATAAAATCTTTTCAAGTGCATGTAGAATAGTCTTCAAGATAGACCAAATACTAAGTCATAAAACAACTCTCAATACCTTTGAAAGGATTAAAATCAGGGAATTTAGAAATTTCATTAGAAGTCAACAACAGAAGGAAATTTATGAAATCCAAAAATACAAGGAAATTAAACAACACACCTTGAAATAGCTTGTAGTTCAAAGGATTCACAGAAGAATTTAGAAAGTATTTTTAAATAAAAATAAAAATGCAGCATATCAAAACATATGGGATGCAGCTAAAATAGTGCTTAGGGTGAAATGTCTAGCTTTAACAGACTAAATTAGAAAAGGAAAATATCCCAAGTCAGTAGCCTGAACTTCTATCTTACAAAATTAGAAAGAACAACAAAAAAAAGACAAAGTAAACCAAAGCAAGCAGAAGGAAGCAAATAATAAAGATTAGAGAGGAAATCAATCATGTAGAAAACCGAGAAAAGAGAAACAATCAATAAAAGCAAAAGTTGGCTCTTTAAAATGATCAAGAAATGTAACATATCTGTAGTTATACTGATGAAGAGACAATAGAACACAAATTATCAAAACAAGGAATAAAAGAGCACATTAGCAGTGACCTCACAGTAATTTAAAAGATCATAAGAGGAAGATTATGAACAACTTTATGCCAGCAAATTAGACAAATTAGAAGAAAACAACAAATTTCTAGAAAGGTACAAATTACCAACCTGACTCAAGAAGAGAAAATATAAACAGACATACCACAAGTAAAGACACTGAGTTAGTAATTACAGATATTTCTGCAAGACTTGGGAAGACCCAACACAATAGAGATGGAGAACCAAGCTGGAGGACTGACATGACCCTGCAAACAACCTTAAAATAAAACTGCAGTCATCAAGACAGAATAGTATTGATCAAAGAATAGAGAAACAGATCAATGGGACATAACAGTCCAGAAGTCGATCTACACACACGTTGTTACTGACCTTTGGCAGGGGAGTAATGGCTGCACCACGGAGGACGGATAGTGTCCTCAGCAAACCGTGCTGGGACACCTGGATGTCCATGGGCAGAAGGAAGAACCTGGACCCAGACCTCACACCTTCACAACACTGATCAAATGGATCACAGACTTAAATGTAAAATGCAAAACTATAAAACTCCTAGAAACACAGGAGAAAACCTAGCTGACCTAGATGGTGGTGTCTTTTTAGGTACAACATCAAAGGCATGGTCCATGGAAGAAAGACTTCATTAAAATAAAATCTGCTCTGCAAAAGACAATGTCCAGAGAAGGAGAAGACAAGCCACAGACTGGGGAAAAACACTTGCCAAAGACCCACCTGATGAAGGATTGTTATTCAACATATATAAAGAACTCTTAAAGCTCAACAAAAGAGAAAGCAAAGAACTTAATTTAAAACCTTAACATATACCTCACAAAGATATACAGATGACCAATAAGCAAATGAAAAGATGCTTCATACCATATGTCATTAGGAAATGAAAACTACCACATCAGTGAGATACCACTACCCACCTACTAGAATGACCAGAATTTGGACCACTGACAGTAGGAAATACTAGTGAGGATGTGGATCAAAAGAAAATAGTACAGCTGCTCTGGCAGGCAGTTGGACAGTTTCTTAAAAAACTAATCCTATTCTTACCATATAGTTCAACAATCATATTCCTTGGTACTTACCCAAAGGAGTTAAAAACATGGTCACAAAAACCTGCCCACAGATGTTTATAGCAACTTTCTTCTTTACTGCCCAGACTTGGAAACAACCAAACTGCCCTTCAGAAGGTGAGTCAATAAACAAACTGTGGTCCTTCCAGAAAATGGAGCACTTTTTCAATCTAAAAAGAAATAAGCTGTCAAGCCATCAAAAGACATGGATGAAACTTAAATGAATGTTACTAAATGAAAGAAGTTAATCTGAAGGCTATATACTATATGATTCAGACTTGGAAAAGCAAATCTATGGAAACAGTAAAAAGATCAGTAGTTGCCAGGGGTTGGGTGAGGGAGGAATGAATAGGTGGAGCACAGATGAATTTTAGGGCAGTAAAAAAGCTCTGTATGACACTATAACGGTGGATACATGTCATTATACATCTGTCCAAACCCAAAAATGTGCAATACCAAGAGTGACCCTAATACAAACTATGGGTGTCGGGTGATGATGATGTGTCAACATAGGGTCATGGATTGTAACAAGCTGTGCAAATGCATTGCACCTCTCTTGTGGGGGATGTTGATGGTGAGGAGGCTGTGCACATGTGGGGGTAAGGATATATGGGAAATCTCTGTACCTTATTCTTAATTTTTCTGTGAAGCTGTAAGTGCTCTAAAAAAATTAAGTCTTTAAAAATATTCACAAAAAGGAAAGTCCTACTTAGCTGGCTTCTTCCGTAACTATGCCAAACCTTTGAAAAAGAAATAATACCAATCTTTCCAAGTTCTTTCACAAAATAGAAATTGAGGGAAAATTTCTCAACTCATTCTATGAGACCGGTGTCGCTCCACAGCCGAGGCAGGGTAAAACACCACAAGGAAAGAAAGCTTCAGACCAGCATCTCTCATGAACATAGAAACAGATCCTGAACGAAATGTTTGCACACTGAACTCAGTGATGTAAAAAGGGTTACACACCATGAGCAAGTAGAATGCACCCAAGAACACAAACTCATTTCAAATCAAAATTAATTTGATAAACCCTGTTAATCATGGGAAGAGGGAAAGAACAGGTTCATTTGAATAGATGTAGAAATGCATTTGACAAAAGCTAACATTCATTCATGATAAAAATACCAAACATGTTAGAAACAAAAGGAAACTCCCTCAACCTAATCAAGGTTATTTATAAAAAATCTTTTAGTTCATTTACCTAAATTTAATCGGGAAAGGCTGAATGCTTTTCTCCCTACAATGGAAAACAAGGCAAGAACGCCCATTCTTATCATTTTTATTCAACATGTACCAGAGATTTTAACCAGTGCAATCCAGCAAGAGAAAGAAATGATGACATTCATAAAGGGAAGGAAGAAGGAACACCTGTCATTATTCACCGATAACATGATGCTGTAGGTGGACTAAGTAGTATTCAAAAAGTCTACTCAAACTGGTAAGTGAGATCTACTTGATGACAGATCATACATCAATGTAGAAAACTCAGTCGTGCTTCTATATACCCATCATGAACCAAACAAAATAAAGAAAATAATTCCTTTCATGATTGCACCAAAAAAATAACAAAATCTTCAGGAAGAAATTCAACAAAAATATTGGAGGTCTGAATACTGGAAGTAACAAATCTTGCTGAGGGAATTTACAAACCTTTTAAGAATAGAGTAGCATTCCATGCCCATGGGTTAGACAGCTCAGCATTGCTAGACATTCTCCCCAAACTGATCTGGAGATCTGCAAATCCTATCAAAATCCCATCTGATGATTTTGCGGTAAATGACAAGCCGATCCTGAATTTTATGTTCAAATATTTTATATTCAAAATTCAAAGGACCCAGAATAGCCAAAACAACATTAGAAGACTCACCTCCATTTCAGACCTTACTATAAATCAAAGGTAATCAAAATAGTGTGGTACTTGCTTGAGGGCAAACATATAGATCAGTGGAAGAGAATTCAGGTTCATAAACTTTTACATCTGCAGCTAATTAATTTTCAACAATGGTGCTAAGGCAGTGATGTGAGGGCAGTCTTACTAAATGATTCAATACAACAGGATATCCACGTGCAATAGGACAAATTTAAGCCTTACCTCATATGCATACAAACACTGACTCCAAACAGATCACAGACCTAAATGTAGGAACTAAAACTATAAAATTTTCAAAGAACACATAGGTGAAAATCTGTGTTGCCTGTATTAGAGTTCTTAGATCTGACACCAGAATCATGATACATAAAAGAAAAATATTGATTGATTGGACTTATGCAAATAAACCTTTTGAAAGATGCTATAAAGAACATGAAAAGATGTCCCACAGCTGAGAGAAACCATTTGCCAGTCATACGTCCAATGAGGGATTTGTATCAGGATATATATACAACTAGTGCAATTCCATAACAAGATAGAAACTCAACTAAAAATGAGAAAAATACATAAATGAAGATTTCACCACCCTTCAAAAAAAAAGATATATGAATGGTAATTGGCTCAGGGGAGGATGCTCCATTAGTCATCAGGGAAATGCAAACCACACTTCACACCCATTAGAACAGCTACAATCAAATCCAATATGTTGTCAAAGATGTGGACAAATGGAACACTCATGTGCTGCTGCTGGGAGTGTAAAACAGAATAGCCAGGTTCTTTAAAAGTCAAGTGTAAGATTAGCTATGGGATCCAGAGATACATTTCTAGGTATTCACTCAAGGGAAGCGATAATAAATGACCATACAGTGACAGCAGGCTCATGCTCAGATTCGCAGCATTATTCACAGCAACCAAAAAACGGAAACAAGCCAAATGCCCATCAACTGGAGAAGATAAACAAAGCAAGAGCTTTTTGCAGTGGATGAACTGACATTTCGATTGAATTTCTCATTTGATCAGTTTTGCTGTTGTTTCGATGCCCAGCATTTTCTTCAAAGACACCTGTTTCATGCTGCTTAAGATGTATTTCTGCTAAACCTCTCAAACCCTGTGCAGATTCGGTTCATTCAAAGGGGAAGTTGGTGTTATATAAAATTATGTTCCCATTGTTTGATATTGCTTCTGATACCTTGTTTCTTCCATTTTGTATACAATAAATTGACTGATTTATTTAATGTTTCTGTTTTCAAACAGACTTTTTAGATGGCTGCTATTTCTGAAGTGATGTGGAAACTAAACACCCTTCTTTACTACTGGACACTAACTTACCTGTGGAAGTCAGTTCAGAACGCTTATTACTTGCCCATTATGTAGCTAAGGTAACAACTAGCTACTTTAAGAGGAAACCTCCCAAATGCCAGGAGCTTGGCGTGGTAGGAGGTTATTTCCACCCACCAGGGAACAGTCGGTGGCTGCAGCATCATGGGGTGGGCCACATAGACCCCAGACTGGCAGAGCTTCACCCTGTTCAACTCGGGAAACACCCAAGTGGCCTGGGCCTCTGCCCCCAGCTGGCAATGGGGCAGACAGACAGGAGGACAGCCCGTGGGAGGTCCTGGGGACCCAGCCTGGAAGCAGTGTTTGTTAACTCCTTCTGATTCCATTGGGCAGACCTGGTTGTGGGGTCGGTCCCACTAAAATGCAAAGTGTCCTGTAGTCCCTGACTGCTGGGTTAGGAGGGGTTTTGTAGGCCATCTCAAGAATCTCCATAATGAACAGCCATTCCTTTGACAAACAGTTAGCCAGAGAGAGTTCTAGGTGTTTGGGACACATCAGAGCACAAACCAGCTTGGTCCACAATCCCCTGGAGTTTACATCTGGACTCCAGGGGGACCTGACGGTGCCTGATATTGGGGTCCAGTGGTGCGCTCCAGAGCTGAATCCAGTGCTCAGGAAATTCCCCACAGGCACCCCTCAGCAACGTGGCCGCTGGCTGGCCATCTTGCCAACTCCAGCCTAACAAAACCCTCTTCCTGGGAAGTGGGTGGCCTGGCCCAGTGTGTGGAGAGGATGCTTCCTGGGGCAGAGGCCCTGAATCAGAGGTGTGCATGATGAACAGGAGCTTTCAGGTGCTGGGAGGGCAGAGGACATGAGTTAGAGGGATGGGGCCAGCAGCCACAGGAGGACTGAACAGTCTGCGGACCCCGGGCACAGGGGCACACACAGGGTCTCTGGGGGGTGCTCCACCACACCCTGGGCTGCTGTTCCTGGAAATATGGGTCCCTCTCTTATTTCCTGTTCTGGAACTCTCATTGTTCACAGGGGAGTCTCCTCCACCCGTCATCACCCTTCCCGCTCATCGTTGCCTAGCTGTTCCCTTTTCTGCTGCAAGCGGGTGAGTCTCTGGCATCTCTGTTCATACTGCTCAACCTGCCATCCCCCATGGAGGGCAAAGCCCAGCAGCTGGCTTCATCCCCAGTAATCCTGTCTCACTTGGACGGGCTCCAGGACAACTCATGAGGTCTGTGCAGGAATCAGGTCTGGTGTGTGCAAATGCCACCTTCTGCTCTGAGCAGGATGCACGCTCCACAGGCAGGTGGCATGTCCCGCTCCACAGGTCCCCATCCCTGTCCCAGAACTCAACTCCTGCTGCCACAAGCCCTGGGGGGGTCCGGCTGCCCGGTCCTGGCCACCCACCACCACCACTCTGCAGGCCTGGAGCCTGTCCTCTGACAGGCGACCGTACGGTACCAGCTCAGTGACAGACAGGGAACCTCCCGCTCAGGGACCCAGGCCACCCACCCCCTCAGAATAACCGAGACCCCCAGTGTGAATTAACTGTAAATGAGATGAGAGTAACAACACCCCAATGTTATGAACACAGGTTTATGGAAGGTAAGGGAAGAGCTTCTGAAGCCAGACACCTGCAGGGCCTCACAGGCCCCACAGCACTGCTGGATATTCTGAACATTTGTCACACAATCCAACCATCCTTGGGATACACCACCAAGTCCTGGTTTAGCAGCAGGGTTAGCAAACATTTATACACTGGGTTTTATTTGTAACAATCTTCTGAGGATTCTGAACCTGAAATAAACTGATTCTTAACAAAGAAAACACCACCACAGGACACTCAAGTTTACCAACTTCCAATTCCCTACATTTGTTCTGTTCATTTAGAATGAACGCATTCAAAAGAGAAAAGCAAAATATCTTTGAATGCCAGAAAAAGAGCAACAGAGGGCTGAACCGATGGTTTTCCACTGAAATGCATAGCAGCTATGGAGGGCTTGGGGTAAGTGCAAGTTGAGGTTATGGCCCTCCTGTCTGCAGCAATAAGCACTGACTCCGGTGCTCAGTGCACCAGGAAGCAGGTGGAGGGAGGAGGCAGCAAGCCCACCAGCCGCTCAGGTTTGGATGTGGTAGGACAGGACGCCGCTGCGCACACTGCCCACCACGGTGCAACCGATGCAACCGAGCTGTGCCACGTCTTCCAGAAATTCTAATTTCAAATAACATGTTAACACCACCGCCAACAGAAATCCCTGGTCCAGGTTTGTGTTTGCGGAAGTTCCTTTTGTCTCTCTGGATGAGCCTGCTGCCTGAGCTTTGCTGCAAGCAGCCCTCTTCCGGCTCAGAGAAGCCCTGCCCGTCCACCTGCAAGCCTGGCCTCCCAACACGGCTCAGAGGATACAGTCCACAAGCCCCACCTGAACCCAGAAAACCTTGGATTGTTCTCCTAACATTCAAATTTTCAACAGAAAACAAACAAAATAAGCCAAACACTAAAAACATGATTGAACACGAAATCAGAAGCGCCCCGTTTTCAAAGCTCCCTTCCCGCTCCTCTGTTCTTCGTGGCCTCTGTGGCAGGAAAAGGGGTTTCTCAGCCCTTGGCCCTGCCCAGGCCCCTCACCCAGCTGGCCTCGGCCTGCACTGCCCACTCTCACCACCTTTGCCCCCAGCACCAGTTTACAAAGCTGGAGCCAGCTTGATTAGTGCCGCTTCCTCTTTTACAAGTCCCCACATCCCCGGTCCGCAGTGGGGATTGTATGATTGATTTCCAATGGGCACACTGTCCATGGAGGGCGCCTGCTCCCAGCACCTCTAGTCAGGTGTGTTATCAATGCCAGGTTTAACTTCCAGCTGTTTTTTGAAGCTCCTAGTTTTTTATGGAAAATGCCTGTAAAGAAGTGTTTGAGGGTTGAACTAATTCAGAAATGTCATATTTGAAATATACGTATTTTACTCTTGCCTTCATTTCTCTTGTGTTTTAGGAATCAGGAGCACCAACTAGTCTGAGGCGCAGCATTATGAACCTTCCTTTAGTAAAGACCACTTTAGAAAGTAGAAAATTACACTTTGAATGATACTGCATTTGCTTCATTTGAGGTAGATGATTGTAACCAAAATTAGTATATTTTATCTTCATGTTGCAGTATAATTACATAGAAGAAAAAAGAAAATCAAGATTAAAAGCCCCAGAGCAGGTTACTATAGAACTATTAATCCAATCCTCTTTTTAATTTCTATATACTTGCAGGAGTTCTTATGAAATTACTAGAACAACCTATTAAGATCTATTTGTTTATGTGTATTTAAGCAGTTCCCTGCACAGTGGCCTTAAAGTAATTAGTAATTTCCCTGTTTCATTTTATGGCATTCATAAAGTAGTTAACCTCTCTCTAAGTCTTCCAACTTTAAGAAAAAAGGACATTTTATAAGTGAGATGCATCTGCTGCCTGCGTGACGAGATTACTGTGATCCAGTGGTTTCTCATAAAAACAACCAGCGAGGAGGAAAACACTATAAAAACTATATATTAATGTAAAGCGTATGAATACTGCTATTACCGTTAGCAGTGGCATGTCCCATGCTGGCCTTCAGCCGCCTTGTTAGGAATAAAATTCCAGATTTCACATTGCTGTGTTCTGGGGAGGCGCCCACCACGTGCTTCCCACGGATGTCGCCGTTCCCAGGGTCTCTGGTTTCTTCTTGTACGAAGGTAGTTCTGCAGGCAGGGCTGTGGGACTGTAACCGCTCTCTGCAGGACCGTCTTTTCCACGTATGCACAGGCCTGGAAGCTCTTCAGGGGAACATTTTGGGTCCATCTTAGAAAACGCACACCGACGCTTCCCACGAGCTAGGCGTGGGTCTTCCCCGTGGCCATTGTCTAGTCTCTCCCTTTACGCGTAGTGTCCCCGCCCCCGAGGGTGCAGGTGAGTCTGAGAACTTGCAGGTGAGGAGCAGCAGGAGCTGGAGGCATGGACACCCACGTGCCTGCAGAGGTGGGGCGTGAGTCTGCAGACCATGGGGCGCCGGGGAGCAGCGCCCGCATCTGAAGGCTGAGACCCGAGCTGGTAGACCCCCTTTTCAGAAGAGCACAGGTTTGGTGAAGGTGGGTGAGCGGCCCGGCACCTGCCCTCGCTGCGCCCGCCTCTGAGCAGCAGGACGCAGAACCCGGCTGGACAGTGCCCGGGAGGAAGGCACAGGGGCAGGGCAGCCGTCCTGACACCCAGCACCCCACCCCCCGCAGAGGCCTGTGGGGGGTGGGGGTAGGGGTCCGGCGTGGCTCCCCTGCCGCCCCTCTCCACGCTCGTGGACCGGCCGCGGATCTCCGGGCCCAACGCAGACGGTCTTTTTCCATGTCGCAGGCTAGTGGCTGCTCTTTGTTCAGATGTGTTGTCTCCAAGCAGCTCAGAAGTAGCTCTAGGTGACTCAGTCCCCCAGAAAGGCCGAATGCGTGCAAAATAAAGCTGTGCTAGCCTTGCTTCGTCATTGAAAACCCAAATAAAAGGCAGCCTGACCAGGGGACCGGGGGAGGAGGGGCCAGGCTGCAGGAGTGGGCGGGCCGGGGTCTCCTGGCCGCACGCCCCACGGCCTGGGCTCAGCTCGTCCAGAGGAGGCTGAGATTCTCGGACACGGGCCCGCAGGCCCTCTTCTCACTTACACTTGGTCATTTTCTTTCGTGTTTCTCTCTCTTGCAAGCAGGTTCCAACGAGCACTGGGCGTGCAGAACATTTCATCGCTGCGCAGCCGCGCACGCGTGTACGTGTGCGCGCACGCGTGCGCGCGTGCGTGCGCTCCCTGGGCGACGCAAACAGCCCAGATCGGTGAGCGGGAATTGAATTCAATAACTTTTGAGCAAAACTGTTTTGGGGAGGAAGGGGGTAAGCTCAGGAATACCCTTACGATCCAGAAATTCTGATAGGTAATTTCACAATTGAATTGGAGAAGGAGTCTCTCATATCTCCTGCCAGAAAGAATCAAGCCCCCCAGGAACGGCCCATCTACGTCGTCGCTCACAGGAGAACTGATTCCCACGGCTCCAAGGACAGCCGCACATGCATCCCTTTTATCCTTTTTCCAGATAGCATGTGTGAAAACTCCTTAGTGTATGTTGCTTGTTACCGATGTATGTCTGGGTACTAACCGTGAGATGTGCCCAGATCACAGGGCTTGTCTTTTATCCCAGGAACCTGTCGGAGAGAATCACGCTGTTTTGACAGAAGACGCAGGCAAGTCCAGGACCGAGCAGATAGGAAGCTTCACCGCCGTACTGCTGGCACATGGATGCCTGGCCCGGGAGTGGCTGCCACGGGGCATGCCCTTGCCCGCAGTGCTCAAGCAGCCAGCACAGCAGGCCGCCTCTCCTCCTCCCCCAAGGCACCACAGCCCCCCTCCCAGCCCAGCTGAGCCAGCGCTCCCGTGGGTGCTGCAGTACGGTGGGCAGCCACAGGAGAGGGGGTCGTGCTGCCACAGTGCAGCCAAGCCTCCTGCTGACCCTGAAATCTCTAGGAAGGATCCATGCCCTCTGCTCCCCAAGCACTCAGATGCCCTCCTGAGCCTACCCACCAGGCAGGGGTGAGGCAGCACAGAGACCAGGGACCCCTGCGTCCCTGGCTCCTGCCACTCTGGGCACCAGGGGTCCTAAATCGTGGGCTGAGGGCCCCGCAATGGAGGGGCTGGAGGACCACGGACAGAGTCGGGGGGGCAGGGAGCATAGCGCAGGCCTGCTGAGGGACAGGCGCAAGAAGGAAGTCACCTGAGTCCGTGTCAAGGAGCCGGTGAGCAGAGAGCGACACTGAGGTCACATGTGCACGAGGTGCTGCCTGCTGACCAGCCAGGCCAGGGTCGGCCGGGAGCAGGGTCCACATTTCCCCTGGTGCCACCCCTGCTCAGTGCTCCCCAGTCCAAAGCTCCAGATGGGCCAGCCTGGCTCCAGGGCCCCCACCTGGAGGTCCACTACCCCCTGGAGACTTGGTCCAGGGCCTGAGATGACAGGCAGTGACCACGCCCTGTGAGACCCAGGCACCCATTGATTTCAGCAACTGTCAGGTGGATGGTATTGACAGACCCACTCATTTCTCTCTTCTTGTCTATATTCCAAATTTGGCCATCAGTTTTCATGGGAGCCCTGACCTCAGGTCCCCACTGCCCCAGAAAACTCTCCAAGGGCCTGCTTTCCATGGCACCGCCACCAGATAGGACACAGGATCCTGTTTGTGTTTCCCAGTAAAGCACAGGCTAATGTTTGCAGAGCTGGGACCCGCCTTTGTTGTGTCTTCTGCCCCCTGCGTCCTTCACCTGCACCCAAAGCTATCAGCATGGCGTGGGGTGACTGTGCTCCATCTCCAGAAACAGCTGAGTCACTTAGCTGGGGGACAGACCCAGCCAAACGCAGGGACAAAGCTGAGGAGCTGAGCAACTGGCAGACAGGCAGCCGACGGGTGGGAAGGTTGGCATGTTTCTGACCTCATCCTTTATTTCAAAGGGGCATCAGGGCAATATTCTGAAAGCAAGACTTTGGTTTAAGAAGAGCAATGTTTTAATGTTTTGATGTTTTAATTATTTAATCATTTCTATAGATGCACCAAGCCATTCTGCCTGAATGCTGGTGCAGAGGGCCCCTCGGGCTGGCCCCCAGGTCTGTGGATTTGGGACAATATGCTTCCAAGATTCACCCAGAAACAACCTTTTTTCCCATCTTCTGAGTGTCCCTCAAGACTCATTTGAGGAAGCCAGCTCCTTGACAAATAGTTAATTATTTTAAAATAAGTCTGTTACCATGAAAACGCCGCCACCGCCTGCTCAGTGCTGCTCTGAGAAGTTATCTTTGCATTTCATTCTCCATGATGGGGTTGGGACCAAGGTCATTAACAGCATTAACAGCCCAGTAAGCAGGTAGGAAAACAGAGACACAAGATTATTTAAGTAAGTAGGTGCAGATCAGTAACCAGCAGAGCATGACATTTAATGCAGTAGTGTTTTCAAAATCCATGACCTGTGGCTAGTATTGGGGCATCTCCTCTAAACAGGGACGCTGAGCCTCCTCGCACACAGATACACAGTCTGCCGGAGAGTTTGGACAGCAGACCCCGGCAACGAGAAGCAGGGACGTGAACAAGCTGCTAACAGATACGGACGTGTCAGGAGGTGCCTGCTGTGCCCGCAAGTTGGCCGGCCCTGAGGGCTGCCACAAAGGACGGTGAGCAATCATTTCATTCATAGATGCCTTTGATGGCCTCTGAAAAAAGGTAAAGATTGACTCCTACGAAGATTATTTTTAAATCACAAATTATTTTCCTTTTTACATGCTTCATTTCTCTAACTTACCATCCATGATACTTCCACCTATTATATTAAAGGCTATTCTTCTTAATACTGTGTATTGTCCTTCACCAACATGTTCTGCTATTTAATTTGGGTCTTTTACCCTCAATGTATGTGCTGGTTGCTACCTCATGTGTCTGAGAATTATTCTCTGTATTTTCCTTTCATAAATTTTGTTGCATTTCTAGTGCCACTTAACAAGTGTAGCATCAAAGTAAACATACTACAGGCATAATAGCTATTTCCAGGAACCCTTCTTAAATGGATGTTTGCATGAACATCCAGGTTCTCATCTCCCGACCCCTGGAATTCTGTGCATTCAGTCGTATCCCAGGCAGCTCCTTTTCCCATTAGTGTCCTTCCCCTGAGAATGGTGAGGGCGCTCTGGCCTCTCGCTCAAGACGTGCACAGATGGATTTAGGGGGCCACCTACCAGAAAGAGCCTCAGCAGACATTTGTTACATTAGAAAAGCATGAATTTAGAAGTTCAGGCTTTTTTATTACTATAAAACAAAAATATTACAGGCTCATTAAAATTTTGGAAAACAGAAGAAGTAATCATACAATTATAATGGTTCATTCTGTGTGTCACTTGGACTGGGTCACAAGGTGCCCAGATGTTTGGCTGAATATTAATTAGCCTGGGTGTGTCTGTGAAGGTGTCTTCACATGCAATTAGCATGTGAACCCTGGGAATCAGTGACCCGGTGGGCCTCCCAAGGCTGGCGGCTGCCTCCCAGGCCTCGAGGGCCTGACTAGAACTCAGTGGAGGATGGGTGGGTCTGGCTTTCCTCAGCCTGACCATAAGCCCAGGAGCCCGCCCCATCTCCCCGGGGCCCCAGCGTGCACTGAGCCGCACCGGGGCCCTGAGGCTCCCGCGACTGTGCAGGCCGTTTCCTCACTATGCACCCTTTGGTGCTGACATAGCCTAGTGTCTCCGTTTCTCTGGAGAACCTCAACTATTACACTTATCCCTTGAGCATACGTGAGGATTTTGATGTATTTTTACCAAGGTTTCTTTTCCCTATTTTTATTTTTTGTAGGCCCTGTGTGTATATGAGCTCCTGGCAAGAGCCTGGGAAGGAGAGGCTGCTCCGTCTCCACTTGACAGACAGACAGCCCGGGTATCGGCGCCTGAGGACCAGGTAGGCCCCTGCAGCCCCTGCACCCAGGCCCCCTCAGGGACGGCTCAGACCACCAGCGCCAGTCCACCCCGGGTCTGTGCGTGCGGCCGCAGCTGCCCGAGTGCCCCTGGTACAGAGGTGTGGGTAGGAGCGACAGCCATCGCCTGGTGCCTCACGGCTCATCGGGGCTCAGCCGGCCTTTCTTGGGCTACCTGGTCTCTGCTCGTTGCAGTGGCCGGAACGTGCCCTGTTCTCATGTGCACTCCCCCTATGGATCATTACATGGCTCCAGCTTGCTGGGCACAGTCATCTTACTGAAAGGTCGTTTGTGTCCAGAACTATTTTCTCAGGGAAGTCTCCTGGGGCAGCTGACGGGGCTGCCACAGCCTTTTCAGGACCCCAAGAGACACCTTCCCTAAAGGCCCTCCTGAAAACCCTTGCAGGGTGTATGCCCTTGCTCCAGACCCAATGCCTGCACCCCCCATGCCCTCCCAAGATTCCCATGTTATCCTAGCCCCGGTGTGAAGGCATTAGGAGGGGGGCCTTTGGAGGCCACTGGGCCTTGGGGTGGCGTCCACAGGGATTTATAAAGGGACAGGCAAGCACCTGCTTCCTCTCCTTCGGCCCCTGCCACGTGAGGAGGTGAAGCCCTGCGCAGCCCCTCACCACACAGGGGACCTGCCAGTGCCTTTGAGCCCAGATGTCCAGCCCCAGAGCTGCTGTCGGGGCCGCCCGGCTGAGGCTTTCGATCACAGCTGCACGGACGGGGCAGCCCCTGCAGGGGTCAGGGACCCTGCTCGCCCAGCCCCTTCAAGCTTCACGTACCATTGCTTTCCTTACATTTTATCGGGGAGAAGTTACTTCTACTTCCATTTCTTGTATTGGGAAAGCCCCCGAGCATTTGGGATGTCTGCTCACCCTTTCTCTTGCTCTTGTGCGTGAGGAGGGCTGGCTGTTCTCGTAAGGCTGTGCCTCCTTCCTGGTTATGTGCTTCAGGGACAGTAAACCTTTGTCTTCCAAATTCATTGGCACTTGTCATTTCTTTCATTTAAAAAAAGTGGCACTTTTCTTCTTACTATCAAATAATACATAGACAATATAAAAATTCCAGAAACTAAGATAAAAATAAAAATCAACCACAATCTTATTATAAGTGAGAACATCACAGTTAACATTCAGGTATGTGTTCCAGTCATTCTTTTCTGTTAATAAAATTATTTTGTTTTTCAAAAGTGGGGCTGTGCAGTATATGTTGTTCGCAATACTATTTTCTTAAATTTACTGTAGCATGAGCATTTCTGTGTCACCGGGCATTTCTTGCAGGGCATTATTTTTTAATGGGTGAATACAGTCAACTGTGAAAGCACCCTGGTCCCTGTGCTGGCTGCAGCGAAAAGGCCCCACACACCCAGTGGCATGAGACAGAAATCTGTTCTCTCACCGTCTGGAACCAGGAAGCCTGAGGTCGAGGTATCAGCAGGGTGTGAGGTTCCTGGCATGTGGGGATGCCAGGTCCCGGGGCTCCTTGGCTTACAGGCCTCACCGCAGTCCCTGCCCTGTTGTCACAGGAGCTGTCCCTGTGCCTCTCTGGGGTCTTGTCCTCTCTTCGTGGGTCACCAGCTGCTCTGAAGGAAGGACCACCCACTCCAATACGACCTGGTCTTAACTGATCACATCTGCAATGACCTCACCTCCAGATGAGGCCACATACTGCAGCCAGGGGTGAGGATTTCCACTCATCTGTTTGGGAGACACTGTTCAGCCCATAACAGTTGTTAAACTGTCTCCTCCTGCTTCACAACACAGCTCCCAAATCTTTCTGGGCATGGCAGCTGCAAATTATCTGGCACCTCCATGACCACTCCCCTGGGCCAATGGTCGCATTGGATGGCTCCAGCAGGGCCACAGCCACGTGCTGAGTCCTTTCCTGGCGTCAGAAAGAGATGCACTCCCCACATTGTTCACTGGCCCCGCCCTCATCTTCCAGCCTCCAAGCCAGGAGCTGTCTCTGGAGGGGCCTGCAGTCCCCTCGAGAAGAAGCCTGGCTCAGGTTGTGGGGGCCAGCATCCAGTAGGTGCAGCAAAAACACCAAACACTCCACAAGAGAGTGACAGAAAGCAGCACCGCCCGAGCCTCCCGCACCCCCCGTGGCCCTGGTGGAGCTGGGTGGTCAGGAGCTGCCCTCCCACAGGCAGTGTCATCCCTGGGCCCTCCTGGGCATTGGGCAGGACCTCCCAGCTGGCCCAGTCTGGACACAGAGGGACGGTGGGGCAGGCAGGGCTGCGTGGCTGCCACCAGGAGGCATCGCTGGTGCTCCCCAGGTACAGCTCAGCACCCCAAAGCTGCTGGGCTTGGGGGGGTCCCCACGGAGGCACTGGAAGAACTTCTTCAAAATAATTAACCAGGAGGGGCGGAGCCAGGATGGCAGCATGAGTAGAGCAGTGGAAATCTCCTCCCAAAAACACATAGAGCTATGAAAATATAACAAAGAAAACTCTTCCTAAAATAGAGACCAGAGGACACAGGACAACATCCAGACCACATCCACACCTGCAAAAACCCAGCGCCTTGCGAAAGGGGTAAGATACAAGCCCTGGCCCGGCGGGACCCGAGCACTCCTCCCCCCGGCTCCCGGCAGGTGGGAAGAAACCAGAGCGGGTTTTTTTTTTTGGTGAGTGCTTTTTGGAAGCCTTAAAGGGACAGGGACCCCATTGCTAGGGAGGCAGGGTGGCGGGACCAGTGAGCGGGTGCCTGGGACCGGCGCCTGAGGACAAAGAATATTGAGCATTTTTCCCTACGGGACCGGAGGGCGGGTGCCTGAGAACAGCGCCTGAGGGTGGAGGAAATCACGCGTTGTTCCCCTTTATTTTTCTCTTTTTGGTGAGTGCTTTTTGGAAACCTTAAAGGGACAGGGACCCCGGTGCTAGGGAGGCAGAGCAGCAGGACCGGTGAGTGGGTGCCTGGGACCGGCGCCTGAAGACAAAGAATATCGTGCGTTTTTCCCTGCGGGAGCAGTGGGCGACTGCTTTTTGGAAGCCTTGAAGGAACAGGGACCCCAGTGTTAGGGAGGCAGGGCAGCAGGACCACTGAGCAGGTGCCTGGGACCAGCGCGTGTTTTTTCCTTTTTTTTTTTTTTTTTCTGTTCCCTCTCTCATTGTTGCTGTTGTTGTTTTGGTTTGGAGAGTGCTTTTTGGAAGTCTTAAAGGGGCAGGACAGGACACTTAGACCAGAGGCAGGGAATCTGGGGATCTCTGGGCACTCTAACCCCCTGGGCAACAGGGAGCACAGAGGCCCCTTACGGCTGCTCCCCCTCCAACGGGGCTCCACCACTTTGGAGGAGCAGCCCCAGCCAGGCCACGCCCAGAGCAACAGCGGAGATAAACTCCATAGCAAACGGGCAGGTAGCAGAAGCCCTGCCTGCACACAGTTGACAAGCATAAGCCACTAGAGGTCGCTATTCTGCCAGGAGAGGAAGGCCACAAACCAACAAGAAGGGAAGCTTTTCCAGCGGTCACTTGTACCAGCTCTACAAACTATCTCTATCACCATGAAAAGGCAAAACTACAGGCAGACAAAGATCACAGAGACAACACCTGAGAAGGAGACAGACATAACCAGTCCTCCTGAAAAAGAATTCAAAATAAAAATCATGAACATGCTGACAGAGATGCAGAGAAAAATGCAAGAGCAATGGGATGAGATGCAGAGAAAAATGCAAGAGCAGTGGGATGAAGCCCGGAAGGAGATCACAGATGTCAGGAAGGAGATCACAGCAGTGAAACAATCCCTGGAAGGATTTATAAGCAGAATGGATAAGATGCAAGAGGCCATTGAAGGAATAGAAGCCAGAAAACAGGAACATATAGAAGCTGACATAGAGAGAGATAAAAGGATCTCCAGGAATGAAACAACACTAAGAGAACTATGTGACCAAGCCAAAAGGAATAATATTCGTATTATAGGGGTACCAGAAGAAGAAAGAGGAAAAGGGATAGAAAGTCTCTTTGAAGAAATAATTGCTGAAAACTTCCCCAAACTGGGGGAGGAAATAATCGAACAGACCATGGAATTACACAGAACCCCCAACAGAAAGGATCCAAGGAGGACAACACCAAGACACATAGTAATTAAAATGGCAAGGATCAAGGACAAGGAAAGAGTTTTAAAGGCAGCTAGAGAGAAAAAGGTCACCTATAAAGGAAAACCCATCAGGCTAACATCAGACTTCTCGACAGAAACACTACAGGCCAGAAGAGAATGGCATGATATACTTAATGCAATGAAACAGAAGGGCCTTGAACCAAGGATACTGTATCCAGCATGACTATCATTTAAATATGATGGCAGGATTAAACAATTCCCAGACAAGCAAAAGCTGAGGGATTTTACTTCCCACAAACCACCTCTACAGGGCATCCTACAGGGACTGCTCTAGATGGGAGCACTCCTAAAAAGAGCACAGAACAAAACACACAACATATGAAGAAGGGAGGAGGAGGAATAAGAAGGGAGAGAAGAAAAGAATCTCCAGACAGTGTATATAACAGCTCAATAAGCAAGCTAAGTTAGGCAGTAAGATACTAAAGAAGCTAACCTTGAACCTTTGGTAACCACGAATCTAAATCCTGCAATGGCAATAAGTACATATCTCTCAATAGTCACCCTAAATGTAAATGGACTTAATGCACCAATCAAAAGACACAGAGTAATAGAATGGATAAAAAAGCAAGACCCATCTATATGCTGCTTACAAGAAACTCACCTTAAACCCAAAGACAAGCATAGACTAAAAGTCAAGGGATGGAAAAAGATATTTTAGCCAAACAACAGTGAGAAGAAAGCAGGGGTTGCAGTACTAATATCAGACAAAATAGACTTCAAAACAAAGAAAGTAACAAGAGATAAAGAAGGATACTACATAATAATAAAGGGCTCAGTCCAACAAGAGGATATAACCATTCTAAATATATATGCACCCAATACAGGAGCACCAGCATATGTGAAGCAAATACTAACAGAACTAAAGAGGGAAATAGACTGCAATGCATTCATTGTAGGAAACTTCAACACACCACTCACCCCAAAGGATAGATCCACCGGGCAGAAAATAAGTAAGGACATACAGGCACTGAACAACACACTAGAACAGATGGACCTAATAGACATCTATAGAACTCTACATCCAAAAGCAACAGGATATACATTCTTCTCAAGTGTACATGGAACATTCTCCAGAATAGACCACATACTAGCTCACAAAAAGAGCCTCAGTAAATTCCAAAATATTGAAATTCTACTAACCAATTTTTCAGACCACAAAGGTATAAAAGTAGAAATAAATTCTACAAAGAAAACAAAAAGGCTCACAAACACATGGAGGCTTAACAACATGCTACTAAATAATCAATGGATCAATGAACAAATCAAAATAGAGATCAAGGAATATATAGAAACAAATGACAACAACACTAAGCCCCAACTTTTGTGGGACGCAGCGAAAGCAGTCTTAAGAGGAAAGTATATAGCAATCCAGGCACACTTGAAGAAGGAAGAACAATAGCAAATGAATACTCTAACATCACAATTATCGAAACTGGAAAAAGAAGAACAAATGAGGTCTAAAGTCAGCAGAAGGAGGGACATAATAAAGATCAGAGAAGAAATAAACAAAATTGAGAAGAATAAAACAATAGCAAAAATCAATGAAACCAAGAGCTGGTTAATTGAGAAAATAAACAAAATAGATAAGCCTCTAGCCAAACTTATTAAGAGAAAAAGAGAATCAACACAAATCAACATAATCAGAAATGAGAATGGAAAAATCACGACAGACTCCACAGAAATACAAAGAATTATTAAAGACTACTATGAAAACCTATATGCCAACAAGCTGGAAAACCTAGAAGAAATGGACAACTTCCTAGAAAAATACAACCTCCCAAGACTGACCAAGGAAGAAACACAAAAGTTAAACAAACCAATTACGAGCAAAGAAATTGAAACGGTCATCAAAAAACTACCCAAGAACAAAACCCCGGGGCCGGACGGATTTACGTCAGAATTTTATCAGACACACAGAGAAGACATAATACCCATTCTCCTTAAAGTGTTGCAAAAAATAGAAGAAGAGGGAATACTCCCAAACTCATTCTATGAAGCCAACATCACCCTAATACCAAAACCAGGCAAAGACCCCACCAAAAAAGAAAATTACAGACCAATATCCCTGATGAATGTAGATGCAAAAATACTCAATAAAATATTAGCAAACAGAATTCAACAGTATATCAAAAGGATCATACACCATGACCAAGTGGGATTCATCCCAGGGATGCAAGGATGGTACAACATTCGAAAATCCATCAACATCATCCACCACATCTACAAAAAGAAAGACAAAAACCACATGATCATCTCCATAGATGCTGAAAAAGCATTTGACAAAATTCAACATCCATTCATGATAAAAACTCTCAGCAAAATGGGAATAGAGGGCAAGTATGTCAACATAATAAAGGCCATATATGATAAAAACACAGCCAGCATTATACTGAACAGCGAGAAACTGAAAGCATTTCCTCTGAGATCGGGAACAAGACAGGGATGCCCACTCTCCCCACTGTTATTTAACATAGTACTGGAGGTCCTAGCCACGGCAATCAGACAAAACAAAGAAATACAAGCAATCCAGATTGGTAAAGAAGAAGTTAAACTGTCACTATTTGCAGATAATATGATACTGTACATAAAAAACCCTAAAGACTCCACTCCAAAACTACTAGAACTGATATCGGAATACAGCAAAGTTGCAGGATACAAAATTAACACACAGAAATCTGTAGCTTTCCTATACACTAACAATGAATCAATAGAAAAAGAAATCAGGAAAACAATTCCATTCACCATTGCATCAGAAAGAATAAAATACCTAGGAATAAACCTAACCAAAGAAGTGAAAGACTTATACTCTGAAAACTACAAGTCACTCTTAAGAGAAATTAAAGGGGACACTAATAAATGGAAACTCATCCCATGCTCATGGCTAGGAAGAATTAATATCGTCAAAATGGCCATCCTGCCTAAAGCAATATACAGATTTGATGCAATCCCTCTCAAATTACCAGCAACATTCTTCAATGAATTGGAACAAATAATTCAAAAATTCATATGGAAACACCAAAGACCCCGAATAGCCAAAGCAATCCTGAGAAAGAAGAATAAAGTAGGGGGGATCTCACTCCCCAACTTCAAGCTCTACTACAAAGCCATAGTAATCAAGACAATTTGGTACTGGCACAAGAACAGAGCCACAGACCAGTGGAACAGATTAGAGACTCCAGAAATTAACCCAAACAAATATGGTCAATTAATATTTGATAAAGGAGCCATGGACATACAATGGGGAAATGACAGTCTCTTCAACAGATGGTGTTGGCAAAACTGGACAGCTACGTGTAGGAGAATGAAACTGGACCATTGTCTTACCCCATATACAAAGGTAAACTCAAAATGGATCAAAGACCTGAATGTAAGTCATGAAACCATTAAACTCTTGGAAAAAAACATAGGCAAAAACCTCTTAGACATAAACATAAGTGACCTCTTCTTGAACATATCTCCCCAGGCAAGGAAAACAACAGCAAAAATGAGCAAGTGGGACTACATTAAGCTGAAAAGCTTCTGTACAGCGAAAGACACCATCAATAGAACAAAAAGGAACCCTACAGTATGGGAGAATATATTTGAAAATGACAGATCCGATAAAGGCTTGATGTCCAGAATATATAAAGAGCTCACACGCCTCAACAAACAAAAAACAAATAACCCAATTAAAAAATGGGCAGAGGAACTGAACAGACAGTTCTCTAAAAAAGAAATACAGATGGCCAACAGACACATGAAAAGATGCTCCACATCGCTAATTATCAGAGAAATGCAAATTAAAACTACAATGAGGTATCACCTCACACCAGTAAGGATAGCTGCCATCCAAAAGACAAACAACAACAAATGTTGGCGAGGCTGTGGAGAAAGGGGAATCCTCCTACACTGCTGGTGGGAATGTAAATTAGTTCAACCATTGTGGAAAGCAGTATGGAGGTGCATCAAAATGCTCAAAACAGACCTACCATTTGACCCAGGAATTCCACTCCTAGGAATTTACCCTAAGAACGCAGCAATCAAGTTTGAGAAAGACAGATGCACCCCTATGTTCATCGCAGCACTATTTACAATAGCTAAGAATTGAAAGCAACCTAAATGTCCATCGGTAGATGAATGGATAAAGAAGATGTGGTACATATACACAATGGAATACTACTCAACCATAAGAAGAGGAAAAATCCAACCATTTGCAGCAACATGGATGGAGCTGGAGAGTATTATGCTCAGTGAAATAAGCCAAGCGGAGAAAGAGAAATACCAAATGATTTCACTTATCTGAGGAGTATAAGAACAAAGGAAAAACTGAAGGAACAAAACAGCAGTGGAATTACAGAACCCAAAAATGCACTAACAGGTACCAAAGGGAAAGGAACTGGGGAGGATGGGTGGGCAGGGAGGGATAAGGGGGGTAAGAAGAAGGGGGGTATTAAGATTAGCATGCATGGGGGGGAGGGAGAAAGGGGAGGGTTGGCTGCACAACACAGAGAGGACAAGTAGGGATTCTACAACATTTTGCTAAGCTGATGGACAGTAACCGTAATGTGGTTGTTAGGGGGGACCTGATATAGGGGAGAGCATAGTAAACATAGTACTCTTCATGTAAGTGTAGATTAAAGATTTTTTTAAAAATTTAAAAAAAAAGAAAGAAAGAAAGAAAGAAAAGGGGGATTACTCCTTGGTAGGATAAAACTATTGGTAAATCAAAGATCAACGCATGCTTTAAATATCCTTAATGTTGATCACTTAAAGGATGTCAGATGATCAGCTATGGAGGTACTCTTTTCTAATAATATTCCTTTCTCTTAATAAAAAAAAAAAAAAGGCAGTCCCTGTGTGCTGACCTCCAATGAGTTCTGCACAGTGGTATAGAGGGCATGTCAAAGTGTGGGCAAAGGGTCTGTTTGTTTCTATGCAGAAGATCAAGGCCTAGCTTGGCTACCCAGAAAATGAACTAAGATATGATATGAGGAGGAGCTTCCGGCATCAGCACTCTCTGGAGGACTCGTGCCGGGGGATGATCATCAAAAAGCCTCCACAGGGATCCGGACGATGCTGCGGTTGTGGCTGCGTCCACCCCACCGTTTCCTGGACTTGCCATTGGAATGAGGAGGGAGATGTCTAGGCTGGCATGTGCATACAATGAGACAACGAATTTGACCGGATCTGTACTGTTGGAACTCAACCAGGAGTTGAGAGGGGTGCAAGTTGTAGCGCTCCAAAATCTTATGACTATAGACTATCTACGGTTCAAAGAACATATGGGATGTGAACGGATCCCAGAAATGGGTTGCTTTAATTTGTCTGATTTCTCTCAGACTGTTCAAGTACAGTTGGACAATATCCATCATATCATAGACAAATTTTCACAAATGCCTAGGGTGCCTAAATGGTTTTCTTGGCTTCACTGGAGATGGATGGTAATTATAGATTTGCTTTGTTTATGTCACCATATTCCTATTATGTGAATATGTGAGCGCAAGTTAGTTAGTAGTTTAAAACCTATACATGCTTAAGGTACTCTACAAGAAGATATGTCAAAGAAATAATCAATCTTCCCATGTTTTCTTCCATCTGCTACGTCTATAGCTTTTCTTCTTCCTTCCTAATTACAACCCTTAAATAGAATTCGTGCCTCATATCCAATTTACTGAGTATCATAATTCCTCCAGGTGGTAAAGATACCTCGAGACAAGTGCTGGGCATAGAAGCCACAGGGCACAAATCTGCAAAGAAGTAAAAAGCTAACCTTTTCAAACAATATGGCTTCTCTCCCACTTACCAACTTTACATTTCCCTGTATGGCCCCGGAAGATGACTGGTTAGCCAGAGACGGGTAAGATTCCTCAAGGGAGGAACAACCTAAGACAGGCACAGTTGCAGGGGGGCCATCAGGTGAGAAATTGGGGATCAACAGAGGTGAGGCTCAGAACCTCATCCCCCTGCTTTGAGAGAAATCTTCTGCATCCGTGGATGTTTTGCTGCCCTTGTCTAGCTTGGATTAATACTTAGTCCACAGGCACACACCTGATCATCTACATTTGCCCTCTTACAGCACTAAACTATGTTTTCTACCTTTATCTTGCATCTACCTACCACTTCAGCATTTTATTAAAAATAAAAATAATAATAATAATAAAGGGAGAAATGTGGGATCAACATATAAATCAAGTATAAAAATCAAACGAATATTCATATTTGACCTGATTGTTTATAGTTCATAATGCGTGATCAAAACCGAAAGTTTCTGTGATGAATGCCCTTGTACTGTTCACCATGTAAGAATTTATTCACTATGTAAGAATTCGTTCACCATGTAAGAACTTGTTCGTTATGCTTCAGAAGATTGGAGACTGACGAGAATTAGGCTTGAGATGGATTAATGATTGTACATTGAGCATTGACCCCCCTATACTGAATTTTATTGTTGTTAACAACCATTTGATCAATAAATATGAGAGATGCCTTCTCAAAAATAATAATAATAATAATAATAATTAACCACACAAGCTGTATTTTCAAAAGTGCTTGTGATCGTGAAGCTGAGACGGCCACACAGGAAGATGGTGGTCAGGTTCCCTCTGTTTGAACACCTGCCTGCATGTGGCAAGGGTCGCCTTCTCCAGGGAACCGCCCCACCCCCAGGCCAGGTCAGACACCATCTGTGTGCTGACTGGCCACAGCTACTTGCAGAGGCTCTCCAGTGCCAGCCACTCCCCTGAAAGCGTCCCAGGCATCACGGGAAGTGTGCTGAGGGATGGGCATGAAGAGCCACGCCATTCCTGAGGGGTTGGTTGGCCGCGCCAGTGGCTGGGCTTTGCTCACCTGCAGTCCAGGTGGCTGACCCCATGGCCCGGGGCTTCTCCCCCGCCTGGGCACCCTGGGGACAATTTCAAAAAAGGTGTGCGCTCTGCCTACTTCAAAACATCCATGAGGCAGAAACTGTAGGCTATTCCCAATATCCAGCCATAATTCTTTTACCCCATTTGGGGCACTGAGGAGGGGGTTTTCTCTGTTCTAAAACAGAATTAGAAAAGATGAGCCAGCAAAAATGTTAAACAAAAAGTCCTTGAGAAAAGATTTTCCAAGTTTCACGTTTCTTCCTCTGGGAGTAGAGCTTGATCCAGACCAGATGCACATGTGCGGGGCAGCGTGCCTGCGAGCCGCGGGGATGGGCGCCTTCTGCTCGCCTCTGCAGCCTCCTAGGGAAGGGGCAGCATGGCTGCGGGCTTGCGCGGTGGACTTGTCTCCCCCAGGTGCTGAAGTCCTGACCCAAGTACCCTCGAATGTGACCTTATTTGGAAACAGGGTCTTGCAGGTGTTCGAGTTTAGTGGCTGCCATCAGAGTGAGCTCTGCCGTTGTGAAAGGGAAAGTATGGGCACAGAGACAGACCTGTGAGGATGGGGACATGAAGCAAGGAGGACCTGAGGCCGCAGCCTGTGGGCAGAGCCCAGGAGCAACTGTGCTCAGAGCCTCGGAGGGAAGCAGCCCTGCCTGCACCCCGCCTCGCACTCACCTCACCTGTTGCTGCAGTGGCCATGCTGTGGCACTTAGCTCAGCGGCCCCGGGAAACATGCACCAGCAGTGCCCATGAGGAGTCCCCAGAGTGGCGTGGCACGCCTCCTGTCGCTGGCATCGTGAGTGTCCTCTCTCCGTTCCAACCATCTGCTCGTCACGCATACAGCCCTTCCTAGACTCCTCCAAACATCTAGGACCAACGAAGCACCCAGAACCTGCCAGGGCATGGGTGCGCTGTCCCCCCCACTTGCACAGGGAGACTCGCCACCCCCTCTGCCCCTGACATCCCAGCAAACTCCAGCGGCCCCAGGCCAGCACGCAGGGCTCCCGCAGAACCTTTATTCCTCTGGCCATCCTGCTCAAGGACGCAGAAAGTTCTGCATTGCCCCGAGGTACCCCTTTCATTTCCAATCTGAAGGCAGCCTGTGTAGACATGGCAGGTGACTGCCCTTCCTGGGCCACCTAACAGGTGGTGTGTGACTGCTTCCAGGCTGGAGGAGCCTCCAGCCCTCCCCACCCCTGAGCAGCTCACCAAGTTGGCAGGCAGGACCCCCAGCTTCCTGCCCTTTCTACGTGTCCACCTCACTTGTGACAAAATGCAGACTCATGGCAGCAGATCTTTAATCTGTAAGGTTTCCAACAGATAGCAGGTCACACTTTATAAATCCAAAACATGTGTTCTGTAACCCCCATGAATTTCTCCATTTGATTATCAAATATAGGTGGAGACTTGTATTAAGTGAAATAAAATGTGATAAACTGACATTGAGTGCAATTTATAAAATCCAGTCATTTTAATTTACATCTCCCCAGGTGAAGGGGGGACTTACTCTCCCCAAGTGGTGGTGGGGGGCTTCTGTAAGAGTGTCTAGTGTGGCCAACTGGGGACTCGGGGTAGATGCCTTGAGTCAAGATCTGGGTTGTGGCCCTAGCTAGCTGTGCAGCCTTGGGTAGGTCGCCTAACCTTCCTCTGTAAATGGGGTGATGGTAGAAGCCCCTCAGGGGGTCAGGAGCACTGTATGGACGCCTGCCAGCTGATGCTTGCACTGCTGTTGCCCTGCCTGTGCTGCAAGGCAGTAGCCTTAGAGCACAGACAGGGGATTTGGGTCAACACCCAAACCAGCCATGTGGTACCAGGCCAGCTGCCCAGCTCTTCTCGAGAGAGACTGCGACTTTTATTAATAAGACGGGGCTTACTAGCAGGGGTTCTCCAGAGGAACAGAACTACCAGGATGTCTATAGAGAGAAAGGGAGAGATTTACTTTAAAGAATTGGCTCAAACAATTACGTCGGCTGGGAGACACCAAAATCTGGTGGGGGCAGGCCTGCAGGCTTGTGACTCATGGCTGTTTGAGTCCACAAGCCTTCTTCTGACAGAATTCATTCTCGCTCTGGGGAACTTGGGCCTCTCTGGGCCTTCAGCTGATTGAACAAGACCCACCCACCTTAAGGAGGGCAATCTGCTTTACTCAAAGTCCACCAATTTAAAAACACCTTCACAGAATCATCCAGAATATTTTTTTAATTCTAATTATTTAAACTAAAAGAGAAGAAGAAGAAGAACAAGGTTCACCCATTTCTCCCACCTCCCACCCCTGACTCCTTGCAGCCACCAATCTGGTGTCTGTATCTATGAGCTTGGGCTTTTTGTTTTAAGATTCCACATGTAAGTTAGATTATGCAGTAGTTGGCTTTGTTTGACCTATTTCATTTAGCATAGTGCCCTTGAGGTCCATCTGTGTTGTCACAAATGACAAGATTTCATTCCTTTTATGGCTGAGTAATACTCCATTGTGTGTGTGTATGTGTGAGACAATCACTTTATCCATTCATCTAGTGAGGCCCCGTTTATGAACACTTACTTGATCTCGATATCTTGGCTGCTGTACATGGTACTGTAATGAACACAGGGGCACAGACCTTTCCACCTGGTGTTTTCATTTAATTTTCTTCAAATAAATGCCCAGGAGTTGAATTGCTGGGTCATATAGTAGTTCTGTTCTTAGTTTTTTGAAGAATCCCTGTACTGTTTTCCACAGTGGCTGCACCAATTTACACTCTCACCAACAGTGCACAGAGGTTCCCATTTCTCCACATCCTCACCAACACTTGTTACTTCCTGTCTTTTTGACTATAGCCACTCTGACAGGAGTGAGGTGATTTCTCACTGCAGTTTTGATTTGCATCTCCCTGGTGATTAACAAGGTAGAGTATCTTTTCACATGCCTGCTAGCCATCTGTAATGTCTTTTTTGGGGGGAGGAATGCCTATTCAGCTCCTCTCCCCATTTTTTAATCAGATTGCTTGTGTTTTTGCTATTGAGTTGTATGGTTTTCTATGTATTTTAGACACTAGCCCCTTATCAGATACATGGTATGCAATTATTTTGTCCCATTCAGTAGGTGGTTTGTCATTGAGTTGATGGCTCCCTTTGTTGCATAGAAGTTTTATAAAATGTCATCCCACTTGTTTATTTTTGCTTTTGTTCCTTTTGCTTTTGGTGTCAGATTCAAAAAAGCACTGCCAAGACCTACACCAAGGAGCTTCCTGCCTGTTTTCTTCTAGGAGTTTCATAGTTCAAAATCTTACATTCAAGTCTTTTACCCTCTTGACTTGATGTTGTATGAGGTGTAAGAGAGTGGCCCAGTTTGATTCATTTGCATTCAGCTGAACAAGTTTCCCAACACCATTTCTGATATCCTCCTTGTATATCCTTGGCTCCTTTGTCATAAGTTAACTGACCATACAAACATGGACTTATTTCTGGGTTCTCTATTCTGTTTCCAGAATAATGTTTCATCCGGGCACCATAACCCAGCCAAACTGACACATAAAATGAACCACCACAGATGGATGATGTAGCTGTCTGCAAGACCTTGTCCCCGAATCCATGGTCCCTTCCCCACTCCCTCCAGAGAGAATAAAGCAGACTCCAAATGGCAACGGCAGTAGGTCTGGGAATCTGCAGACAGGGCAGCCATCAAGCATGAGCCTCGTGTGGACAGCGTTAAGCGCTTCCACGGTGGAACCTTCCATGGGACCTCTTCCTAATGACTCTGCCACCCTCTTCCCAAGCAGACCATTAGTTCTGGGAGCGGGAGGATTTTGTGTCCCAGCACCTGGCCAAGAAGCTGTTCAGAACAAACACTTGCTAACTGTCCACTGAGCAGGACGAGGCTACCTGTCCAAACCACCCCCTCCTCTACCCCAGTCCCATAGCCCACCGCCCACATCACCGGTCCAATGCTGGGAATTTGTCACAGGGACTAGACATGACATTAAGGGTCCTGGAGCTGAATGCCATTAAATAGTGCCAGGATACCTCGAAGGATTCCAAACACCATTTTCTGTTGCCATTTTAACATTAGAAGTATAACTTTTTCCCAGTTTTCCTGAAATGCTCTTTGTACAGAAGAAGGGCTACAAATGAAGCATTTAACAAAGGAGGGGAACCACCCTTTGTTAATTTTTTCATACAGTCCTACCCACATGGAGCTGCAAGAGGTTTTCAAAGGTGATTTAAAATTACAGAATATTTTCACAATGGAAAATTTATTGGCTCTTATTTTCTGATACAACAGCCTGAGTCACAAATAAAACTTAAGATGAACCTTGTATCCTTGCAAAGAGGACTGGAGTGAGTAGGTGTCGTAGCAGCCAAGCCAGTAGACTAAATGGATGCCACCATTTCATAGATCAGCTCCCATGCAAGCAAAGAACACATCTACTCATCCACAGAAAAGGCCCCTGGCAAATGCATCCTTCTCGAAAGCCACACTTCCGGCACTTCTTGAGTGTGTGGGGTGAGTGGATCCCTCTGCTGAGCCCTATGGCTGGTGGAAGTGCCCATGGAGGTGGATGCCAAGCACATCCCTCCCACCACCTGGCCACAGCTGCAGCTTTGCAAACTTCTACCATCATTCTGAGCTGTTCAAGAAGAGGTTTAAAATCAAGCCTTTTCCCAAATAATAAACATTCTGCACCAAAAAGCTCTCAAGGCATTTGCAAGCCCATAAGCCTTGGGTTTTCGTTAATCTTCCTGATGGCTAAAAGGTGGCCAGTGCCTCCCCCAAGCAGGGCAAGGTGAGGTCCCCTGGGACATAACACTGTTCAAAGTTTAGGAGCTGCTGGGGGAAGTGCAGTGGAGACGAGGCTGAGGCCTGGAAGGGACACAGAGCCCCAGGCAGACACAGCCCTTGGGCTGCTCTTTAGTCCATCATCTGACCAGCTCCCAACCCCCACCCTCCCAAAAAAGCAAAGAAAATCAGGAAGAAAGGGTGTCAGCCTATTTGGCGAGTCCCCTGCTTGCTGTGGAGGAAGATAATTTGCTACATAAATAATGAATTAGATGTGTGTTGACGTGGAATTAGTTCTTGGAACCGTTTGTAGAGCAGTTGTGTGATTCCAGGTCAATTCCCAGAGACGCCAGGATGTTGTTCAAGGTTCTTATGACTGCCCACCCTCGCTGGCATTTCTTCACGGGGTCCCTTTGATTCTGTGTAGCTATGGCTGAGAGTCAAAACCATTCAAGAAGTGGAAACATCATTTTTAAATGATAAAGGAAACCAGAGGATCCCATCCATATTCTACTGCTCTGCAGTCCTACAATTAGTATTTTTCTGCAACCTTCTTCACGGGGACTTCAAGATTAAGAATCATCCATGCAGAAAAGATTCCTTCATTCTTTCTCCTTCCTGAAAGCCCTCTCCATTCACATGTCCAGGCAAGCCGAGCTGGAGATGACAGAATTCAAAAGACAGTGAGGAGGGTGGCAAGAGTCGTGAGGTACATGCGCTGGCCATGCAACCCAGAGACCCCAGCAGGTATGTCTGCCAGTAACGAGGGGCTGAGGAGGAAGGGCTGAGGCAGGGCCAAGCCAGGATGCCCACGGCCACTCCAGCCAGGAGGCGGGCTCACACAAGAGACGTTTATCCTCCCCCGACAGCCCGGCCACTAGGGCAGTTGACCTTCCTCGCCCTCCGGCAGGAACAACTATCCGGAGGCAGGGGGGCCAAGTGGGGTGCACGCCCTCCCAGCTCCTTCCTGGCCCTGAGACATCCCAGAGCGCCGGCTCCAGAGAGAGCTGTTCTCGCTGGAAGCTGTTGCTGCATGGCTGTATGCAGCTGGAAAGAATTCCAAAATTACCACCATTCTCCAATTTTAGACATCCTATTTCTCTCTGCATGCCTGGGAAAACTGTTGTTCGGCTGTTGCTTGCTGCCCCCACCGAGCCCCACCTGCCTTCTCCGGACCCCATCCAACCCTGGGCATGCCATCCAGCCCTCCTGCAGAGTGGCCTGCATACACCCAGGCCCTTGCATCCCTGGGGGCCTGGGAGGATGTCCTGCCTTCCAGGAGCCCAAGGCTTTAGCACCAGATCTTGTAAAGACTGGCTGAAGTTGTAGGCAGAGTCCTTCCCAGAACAAAAGGCCTGCACGTGCCAAGTCCACACTAGTGTCGGAACTGCCACCAGGCTGTCTTGTCTGCTTCCCACCCTCCACCAGGGCCACCTCGGGCTGCCACTGGGGTCTTGGAGCACAAGCAGCTGGAAACTGCTTTACAGCAACTCGTAGTCCAAGAAATTGGAGCTGGCAGAGTGTGGTGGGCGAGAGTCCTGATTCAGGGAGAGCCAGGCCTGGGGGCAGCTCCTAGGAGCTCCGCGAGACTTGGGTGGGGAGGGAGCCCAGTGCCCCAACCTCCCCCTGGCCAGCTTGAGGGCCGCATTAGAAAATGCATGCAGCGTGGTGAGCCCGGCATCCTCGGTGCCCCGTGCATGGGAGAACCCCATCCAAGGCTACATCTGCCCTTCCAGTCACTCCACCAACAGGAGCTCTCAGCTGGCCGCGGGGTGGGCCGTGCTGCAGGGAGTGTCAGGGCTGCCCGCTCAGCCTTCAGCCAGTGGGGAGGGCCGAGCAGGCGGAGGGACAGCGTGTCAGCGGCCAGCCTGCCCTTGGCTACCCCACACGAGGGCCACACGCTGGGGGATCAGGGCTCTCGGTCTGGCAGAGATGGGGCACAGGGAAATGCAGGCAGCCATTCGGGTTGAGGACACACAGGGGTCACTCCTCAAAGTCGGAGGAAGCTGCCCTCTTACCCTGGGCAGGTGGGCAGTCCTGGGTGGAGCAGAAGGAAGGAGGCTGGCTGGGGCAGGTGTGCGGCAGGCACAGGAGGGCAGAGGTCACTCAGCAAAGCTGGCCAAGAACCGACACCGATTCAGACACAGGATGAACCAAACAGGACGGGAGTATAAGGGACAGACAGAACCCGCAGCAGAAAGATGGGACGGTGACCAGAAATGCAAGGAACAGAGCCGCGTGTCCCACATCAAGGGAGCCCCTCCGACCGCCTCAGGGCTTATCAGACCAGACAGTCACCATGGCTCACACGCGGAATCTGATACATTGCGCTTCTGCTGTGCTGGGAACACTCACCAGAGCTCTCCCTCCTCAGGTCTTCAGTGCCCAGGCCTGTGCTCATCAGGCATGGTGCACAGCTCTCTGGAGCCTGGCTGGCTGCACCCGGAGCTCGGCCCCCTGTGCCCCTCCCAGCCGAGCAGCGACATTCTCCCTGTTGCTGGGCATTTGGCCAGTTTATTGATGTGGGATCATGCAGTGCTTGTCCTGGGACTGTCTTAAACCCTGATCTCAGGGAGCCATCTGCACCCCTGCACATTGTGGCACCATTCACAGGGGCCAAGACATGGAGCTGCCTGTGTGTCTGTCCCCGGGTAGATGGACGGAGACAACGGGCACGTGTAATAGAATGTGACTGCACCTTAAAGGAGGTCCTGCATGTGCACCACCGCGGGTCTCGGAGAACTCAGGCCACAGCAAATGACTTAACTCTGGTGGCCACCACACTGAGGCATTGAATATTTGAGATGATTTAATCTTTCTTTGTACTGATCTTTTCTTTCTTTGTAAGGTACACAAATCATAGCTGGTTCCTCATTCTGCTTTGTCATTATTTCTGAGGCTTGTGTCTCAGAGTTGGAAAACCCGTCCTTCCAGGTGGCCGTGAACTCTTTGGGGTGCAGCCTTCCCTCGGTCACCGACAGGGTCCCACACCACATGCAACTTCATAGTCAGCCTCCTGAGCAAGGGCAGCGGTGACAGTGGGTGCAGGCAGGGCCCTGAGGGGACAGGGCCACCAGGGGATGCCCGCTGTCCTCGGCATGGCAGGCGCTACACCCAGGGCAACTTTGGGGGGCCTGGGCTGGACAGCCAAGAGCCCAGGAGGCTGGAGTGTCTGCAGCCTCCCTCTGCTCCCCAGCGCTCTGTGCTCTGGGAATGGGCAGTGCCAGTGTGTGTGTTTGGTGAATGAGCTTTCAGGGACACACAAGGTGACTCGTGTTCCTGCCAGAATCTGCGAGTGTCTGTGCTCATGTGCCTAAAATGGCCACAACCACGTGCCAGCTGCCATCCACATGTGGCAAGATGCAGGGACACGCATGGACAGCCCCTACTTTGGTCTTGACCAGGCAAGCTTGGAAATCAGCCTCCTGTCTTCATCACGCTCTGCTGTTTCACTTATTTTAAAAATAATTCAAGACAAACCTATTTTCTTTTGTTCACCAGACGCTTACAGTGAGGCTGCGATGTGATGCTGAGAGCGGTTTGTTAAACGCAGGAGGGGAAATCAGAGCACACGGTCCTGGACAGAACAGCTTTCTCTGCTGGAGGCGCATGGCAGGGGATGAAGTTGAAGTTGAAGCCCCTCTGTGAAGGCAGGAGGAGGGCTTTGGGGTAGGAGAAGGTGGGGGCCGTGCCCTCGGTAAGAGCCCATCCAGCCACCCCAGAGGCTTCAGTGAACTGCAGGGATGATGGGACAAGACAGACCCTGTTTGGAAAGACCCTAGATGGTGGGCCCAGGGAGCGTAGGGGCCCAGGGACTGTCAGACCCTGGTGAGCCAGGAAGCAGTCAAGAGCCAGACTCCTGTGGCCTCCGGGCTGAAGGGCATCACATCTCTTCCAGCCTCACTGTTCCCCTCTACAGAAGGGGTGGGCGCACGTGGTAGGAAGGTGAGCCGCAAACACTTGCCCTGGAAACATCAGCTCCTTCCTTGTGGAGAAAGAAACTGCCTCCCTTGGCTTGGCCTGGGGAAGGAAAGTCCAGCCCCTGGCCCGCCTCTGAGCATCGGGAGAGAGTTGCCTGCTGGCCTCAGAGTCCCTGGGAGGCACTGGTCCTGTCTGTGGCATTTCTGTGAGGCCCTGGTCATGTCTGCAGGGCCAGCCCCACCAGGACGCACTTTGGAGACCGTCTCCCTGTCCTGCTGCAACCATGCTCGAACCCCCAGGCATGGACGGAGCTCGGCCCCGGGCCTGGGATTGCCCTGCTCACCCACGCTCCCTGGGGCTGCAGATAACCCAGGGTGCTCAGACACGCCGCCCACCCACCCAGGCACTCGGCCCACCCAGCTGTGGGGCTGCCCACCAGTTGCAGAGATGCTGAGCTGCAGTCTCCTTGACCAAGGCCCACCTGGCTTGCAGAGCCTCCTGTAGGCCAATCAGATCTTCCAGCAAGGATTCCATTATTCAACGTACGAACTCACCACCCTGGTGCTGTGTCCCTCTTCCTCTCCAGCTGGCACAGGGCAGGAGCAGCCCAGGGCCACACTTGGAACCCACTGCAGGGGTGATCATGACGGTGTCCTGAGCACTCCGGACCATGTACCCCCATTTAGCAGAGTCCACGCGACAGGCTTCATCTGCCAAGTGGGGCTGGACCACCTCCACTCATTGCTCAGCAGCTGGTGGGCCACCCAGACCCCGGTGAGTCCTTCCCTCCTCCCAGGCCCTGCCTCTTGCACTGGGCCCCTGGGAACCAGGCTGCTCTCAGTACCATCCCCAGGACTTCCACACCATGGAGCTCTCCACACACGTCCACGCAGAAGCATGCACACACACATCCGTGTGCATGCACTTGCATATACGCATATATACACATACATGTGCATGCATACATGAACACATAAGTTGCATACCTCTGCCTGTGCACACATGAACACATACACATATACACATGTGAATGCACACAAGTGCTAACACATGCACACGCTGACTCTCATGGAGGCCAGCAGGGAAGAGGTGGGGGTGTCTCCCCTGCCCCCGTCTCCATCCCTGCTCCCAGCCCCCGTGCTCTCCTCCAACATGGAGGTCGTCTGGGAAGTGTCTGGCCCCCACTCTGTGAGCAGGGGCAATTGGTTTTGGGGAAGCCCTCTTTTACCATGGCAACCCCTGATTTTTGAGATGTTTGTCTTGCTAAAGAATCCACTTATTATTACTCTTACGGAAGTAAAAAGAGAAAAGCTGACTTTTCTTTGCATCATGCCTTAAGATTTTTGCAACAATACCAAATGCCTTGGACTAAATGAGGAAAGGTGGTATTAAAGGAAATGTGGGAAGAAAAGCAAGTCAGTAACACCATCCAAGATGAAGGACAAAGGTCCCCAACTGAGACCTGCTGTGCAGAGCCCAGGTGTGGTGGCTGGGGAGGGCGGACAGCTGGGGGGAGTCTCCTGGCTCCTTGGAGACAACAATGTGTCCCCGTGTCACCCAGGCACACAGCACTGTCCTCATATCCCTCTGTGGCCCTGGCTGGGGATGTTTCCCTGCAGGGAATGAATTCCCCCTCCGAGTGTCCTCTACCCCCACTCACTGATTTGCACTAGGATCCTGCTCAGCACAGGGTTTTCACAAGGTTCTGTGCACATGTGGGTTCATGGCAGCATCCAGGGAGTGAGTCTGTTTCTGACAGTCTTTCCCCTCCCATTGGGCTCATTCAGGAAAAAGGTCCCCAGTCACAGGAGTCTTGGTGGTGCCTGGAGCACCAGAAAGTGAACAATCGTCTGGTACCAAGGCTGGGCCACTGAGGGGCCCCTCCAAGTTGTGGTTCCATTTCCTGTCTCTGACCTGTTGTAACCTGCGCCCAAGTCTTCCCAGGAAAGGCGAATGCTGTGTTCCAACAGACGGTGTGTAAGAAAAGCTGCAAGATGGCCAGTGACCTTCCCCTCCTCCCTGAACCCACGTGCGAGGCCCTGCGAATCACCACTCCCCCCACCCCCGTGAGATGGGCGTGGCCCCCACCCCTGCAGTCCGGGGCCCTGTGACCTGCTTTGGCCGTCAGCACACAGCACCAAGGCCTCGAGTCCACTTCCCTGTGAGCCTGCCCGGAAAGCCACTGGAGAATGGGAAGTGGGAGCTGAGATGGATTCCACCAGCGGAGCCCCGGGCCAGCCCCCAGCCCCACCCCCACCCCAGCCAGCTTGCGGCCACCCGTGGCTCCTGAGCAAGGACCCCTGGGAGCAAGGCTGCTCAGCCCACATCAGGCAGTTGACCCACAGGTTGTGCGCGGGGTAAACGGCCGTCGTTCTACACCACAGAGCTGGGGCTGGCCGGCACGCTGCAGTAGCTAACGGCTACAGAGGCTAGAGGGCATGCCCAGGGCCTTGCTGGGAGTCCACCGTCCCCTGAGCCAGCTTTCCAGAGGCCAGGGGCTCACTGCCCCCAGGGCTGCATTCCTATTGAGGTGTCACTCTGTGTGCCCCATGAGCCTCTAGTCACAACACCAGAGATATGCTGCATCTCCGAGGAGAGCCTCCTTTGAATCCCGTAACTGCTGAGATGTGACCACAAGCTCTTGGCTTTCCCGTGTCCCCAGATTCAGCGGCGTGGCCAGCTCAGGGCATCCCAGTGGGGACCTGAGGCCACCTTCACCCTGTGACTGCTGACCTCACTGCTTGGCCCGTGAGAAGGGCCCAGGTTCCTTCATTGCCCCAGAGAGAAGCGAGAACTGCAGCATCTGCTCGGAGCCGTAGGTGCTGTGGAGCTGTGGAGCACACGGCAGGCAGAGACCTCCGGCTGGAGGCCCCGCGGTGAGGTCAGGGGCCATGCTGGCCATGGGGCCACGGCTTCCCCAGCCCCAGCTGCCTTCCTGGATGGGCTCACGACACGTGCCTCACTTCTTGCAGGTCAGCCTGGCCCCTAACACAGCCCTCGTCGTGGGAGCCCAGGCTGTCACTGCCTCCCTGGCTCACAGAGCTGCCCACTTTGCTAACGATCACACTCCCCCTCTGTCTTGAGGAGCGTAGCGGCAAATCTTGGGTGTCACCTCTGCTCACTGGCATATTCGCAGCTGCTCCCCAGCCCCCTTCCAGCCACTGTGTCTGAGCCTGTCACTGATCTGGACAGACCAGCGTGTGAGCTGCCCTCTTACTCTGGGCACCTCCCACCTTCTGAGGCTTGCGGGCGCAGAGCCCACCTCCGCGGGAGGAGCCAAGCATGCCCGGCAGGGCTCCCTGACTGCTGCCCTGGAACCAGGTCAGCCCCAGTCCCACTGAGGCCCCTCCAAGCTGACCTGCCGGCCTGGGACTTCGTATCAGTAGCTGATGCTCCAGAGAAGCCACAGGGCCACTCTGGAAACCAGGGCTGTGCTGGGTGGTCAGGCCACAGCCTCAGGCCGCACCCCAGCCCCAGGCCAGCGGCAGTCCCACAAGGCCCAGGACAGTCCCGGGGCCCGAGGCCGCTTCTCCCCCCACACAGCTTCCTGCCTGAGGGCCGAGCTCCCTGGAAGACCCCTGCTTCTGAGCCAGTCCTCGGCCCTGCAGACAGGCCTGTGCTGCTGCCACCCACATCACTGCTCACTGCCCCGAGGCCCCGGCCTCTCCCCACACCAAGGCCCCTCCTCTTTCCATCAGTGCCCACCCACCCTGGAAATGACCAAACGCACCACCATTCCCACGTGTCCTCCTGGGTTGTTCATGTTCCCACCTCAGTCGCCCAGATCCAACCATCCTCTCCTAGCCCCTCTTCAGTACTTGGTAAGTTTTTTAAGTGTTTTTTCTGAATTTTGTGTTTCCTCTTCAAAACACAGCTCCATGAGTTGTAGTCACCTCTCCCTCCCCCTTCCCTGCAAGGAAGCCGCTCACCCATCACCTGATCCCATGTTCAGTAGGAGCTGGGGGGCACAGGGTCCCTGTCGCAGCACCAGCACTGCTGCCTGCGGGCTGCAAGCCGTGTCCCAGCCACCACATCCTTCACCTGTCCTGGAGACCCACAGGGGCCGTCCTGGGCAGGCAGCCCCACCCATCTCAGACCAACCCCATCGGCCCTTCGGGACCCACCCAAAGTAACCTCCCGGGTACAGTTTGGCCAAACCCCAGGTGAGGGTTCCGGGCTCTCAGAGCCCAGCAGAGCTGGTAGCTACCAGGCTGGCCATTCTCTTCTTGGAGCAGGTCCTCCCTCCAGACAGATTCCAGAGACAGTCTGGTACCCTGCACAGCTGCAGGCCACCCTCCAGTGGGGCAGAACCTCCTGGCGCCGTAGCTCAGCAGGACATAGCTGGCCAGGGAAAGCTGGCTGGAGGGTCTCTTTCCCATTGCCCGTGGGTGGGCTTAGACTCCAGGTGAGCGCAGCCAGGGGGTCCCCCAGCCAGGACACTGAATATGAGAAGTGGCGCAAGGGGCCAGGCAGCTGGGATCTGCCCGACTGTCAGGCACCAGCCTGGCCAGCCACCTCCCAAGGACGCTGGGACCCCACTCATTTGCCATCAAAAAGTTAGCTACTTTTTTCTCCTTAAAACACAGAGGAAGGGAGAGAAGGAAGGAAGGGAGAGAAGGAAGGGAGGGAGGGAGGGAGGAAGGAAGGAAGGAAGGAAGGAAGGAAGGAAGGAAGGAAGGAAGGAAGGGAGGGAGGGAGGGAGGGAGGGAGGGAGGGAGGAAGGAAGATAGCCGGTACAAGGAGGTACACCTGCCCCCACCCACGTAACCCCAGCCCATGTGCACGTGTGTGAACCGTACAGACGCAAAGCTGCACATCTGTGCTGCCAGTGAGGGCGGCAGGCACTCTCCCAACAGCATCTCCAACGTATGAAATAATCACCTGAGTAAATTATGCATAATTTAGAAATATCATTTTGAAGAAATGCCTGTTTAATTTTATTTCTGCTCTTCAGATTTAACTTTCTAGGCTTACAGTCACAGAAGGCGCCCAGTTTCCAGTCCAGCAGATTTCATCTATAGACTCATTCACATCGTTTTGTCAAAATCCTTTTGAAGTTCTTTGCTCTGCCCATGGTTTGTTTTTCCCTCCACTTTAGTTTCAGAACAGCAGAAAACACCAGCTGTGAAATTTACCTGCACGCCCACACGTTGGCACGCTGCCCATGGGATGCTCGGGCGGGGCGCCACGTGACCGGGAGGCATCGCCCACCTTCTTGGCGTTGGCCTCCTTTTCCAAAGCACACGCTTGGGATGGAAATTTCCATAATTACCTCAGCACAAAGGTGAGTTTGTTTGGAAAGTTTCAGCAATGCCTACTCATCTGTTTTGCAGTTGTGCAAGCCTGGAAGGGGCCGCCGTGGGAAATGGAGCAAACACTTGCACGGCAGGAACTCAAAAAGTCCTTAAGTTAAAACCCTGTGGGGGTCCAGCATTCAGAGAGGAAAATACAGGTCAACTGAGTTTATAATCTCCAAATCCTTTCCCAAAACATCCCAAAGTATTAAAATAGAAATGCATCATTTTCCCTGTGCAGTTCCCAGTGTGCTGCTCTGAAGGTTTTTCCAAGTGGGTCCTCAGTGGGCGTGGCCCTGTGTGTTCTCATCCAGTGGGAGACTTCGGAGGCCTGGAAGGAGCTGCCAGATTTCATAGTTACAAATAAAACATGAGATCAAAACTCGCACGTTAGCTGGATTTACATTCAAGGGTACTGACTTTATTTTCTTCATTCCTGGAGAGCTGAGACTAGTCTGGAAAAAACACGTGCTCCTCCCATTGAGCAATCTTGCCACAGCTGGAGAAGCCAAGGCGTCCCACTGGCCGCGCCCAGGGCTCAGTGAGCGCGTGTGTTTGAGCGAGGAGCTCATGGGGAAATGGGCCACGCTGTCCTTAATCCTCCACATGCAGACGGAGATGGCTAGTCTATTCCAATCACAGTGGGGACTGTATGTTGCGTTTCCCTGACCGTCCTACCAGAACTCACCTCCAGGTCTGCCCCGCTGACTTTCATCACAGAAACCACAGAGGAGACCCAACAGTCTTTCAAATCCATGTCCAACACTTGTGTCAGGGCTTAACTCACCGACACTTATCCTGTCCTTTGTCTTCCTTTGCTGACATGCCCTTTCATGCCTCTGCATTACACACAGTTCCCTTCAAGCCCCTCTACACATCCTCCCTCGAAATTTAGTCTGATATTTGTACAAGCAAGCCCCTCCTGGGTGGGCCCAAAGAGCCGCCCAAGATCCAGATAACTGAGCTCTCTGTTTCCCCAAAACAGCACATTTTCCCAGAAGGCACACTCATGACCTTTGCCCCTGAACATCAGGACCATCATCTGTGACCTTCAGCAACAATCATCACCCACAACCACAGCTTCCAACCTTCACTCCACAACCGTCGTCAGGACCACTGCTGGTAACGTCGCTACGACCCTCACTGAGACCACCCTTGACCATCACCATGACCGTTGCCAGCAGCCATGGCCTGTGACCTTCTCCCTCCAACCTCCCTCCACCATCCCTGCAGCCACTGCCATGACCATCATCCACACCTGAGGAGTAGCCCCTGTGGATTTGGACCTCCTCCTTTGGGGTCTGAGGGCAAAATCTGAAAACAGGATAGATCCAGGATCTAGGATAATATCATCATTGGAAATAACATCTGTGCAAACAAGTCAACTGGAGAGATGGGCAGACTCAAGCATGGTCTGGAAGGTGACCTGGACCGTCCACAGTCACCGCCTCTCTTCCTGTACCACTTAGAGCCTGACATGGGGGCTCTGCCCAGACACACGTGCACCCCACCAGGGCCAGAGCAGGGGGGCCAGGAGCCAGGCACAGTGGGCCCTATGGGGTGCAGCATTTGCAAGCTTCGTTTCAGTTCACCTCCACACTCAGAATCTGTTTGACATTTCCTCAGTGAAGTAGGTTTGATTCACAACGCATGAGTTTTCAAACAAATGCTATATATTAGCCCATGAGCTATACCTGGCCGAGAACCCGGAGGATATGGACCATACATCCAAACACCTGCCTTGTTCCTTACAATGACTGACAATGATCAGGATGGACACTCACACATATTTTTCCTTTTTTAAAAATAGGGCCTCACTTTTTATCCACTTAATGCTGTATCATTTTTTAGCAATTTGAAAATGTTCACCTTTGGTTTAAGATTTCAGCAATCCAGCCATTTGAGCTACAGATATTTATTATCCTTCTAATGGTCTGGCACCTATGTTCTTAAATCTCATTTTTCCTGGTATGTCTTATTTTTAACCCTGAAAATATAATAATTTCACTTGTTTTCCAGCTGCAGGGCAGGTAAATAAATTAAAGAAGTGTACGCACAAGGAGCTCTTTTACCTTCATTTACTCTATTGATTATTGCTTAGTATTTCCCCTTGGAGGTTGATTCCTTCCTAAAGGAGGAATTTAACTTCTTGACCAGAAGTTAAATGCAGCCCACCTGCTCTTTCTCCCGACTTTTCTCAAGTTGATTAAGATACAAATGATGAAAGAGATTCTCAAATCATACAAATATTTAGCACACTAATAAATACCTAGGATGTGTGAATGAGGACGTGTATATGTTTGTGTCTGTACACACATATGTACGTGATGTGCATGCAAGTTTGTGTGTGATCAATACAGTTTTTGTGTGTCTAGATGGGTTCTTGGTGTAAAAATGTTACCTGCCTAAGTAGGACAAAGTGTGTGGATTTTGGAGGTTTCATATAAGAAACAATCATTTCTGTGAATTTTTCTCTACTATAATGCAATATATAGACACACAAATATTAAAGTTACAAGCGTTAATATTTAACCAGTGGCCAGTCAACTGAGCTGCGTTTCTCATTTCCACGGGGGCCCCATACAAGCAGTGAGTCGTTTTAATAGACATCACACATTAAAAAGGGGAGGACTGTTAAGTCATGATTCAGCCGGGAGCCGCGGGGCACAATATGTTCTGTGGGTCAAAGCGCACCTCCTAAAGGAGCTGGCAACCTAGAACAGAGTCTTTGTTATTAATCCGGAAATTGCATTTTTAGAAATGATATTTTCAACTACATAAGTCCCTACTTTTCCCCCATGGAATTCTTTCCCCTGAAAAATCAAACAAACTTCCCTTTGTTCCCTCAAGGTGGAAAGCCAGCCCTGGGCACCCTCAGACAGGGTCAGTGTGCCCTTGTGGCCAGCGCTCTGATGGAGACGTGGGGCTCCCGTGCAGAGACCTGTGCAGATGGCCTTTCCAGGAGGTCTGGGCCACATGGCTGTGCCTCCAGAAGACAGATTGTCAGGCTGAAGTGCCGCAGAGGGGTGTCGGGTGCTGGCAGGCTTACTTCCAGAGGGGCATCTGGGCCATGTCCTTCCCTTCCCTCCAAGATGAAGGATGGTCCTAACCAGCAGGACACAGCTGGGACAACTTGTTCCCAAGACATGCAGCCCACGTGATTACTTAGGTCTTGTTTATTTTCTGAAGGAATATAACGTGTGCCTAACAACAGGTGCCCATGAACGCTGTCTGACCATCCAAGCCCAGGGCAGTCTCCCCCAGGAGGCCTCAGAGGCTGTCCCCCCTGGCCCCTCCTCAGCTGGCTGTGTAGTGGGGTTACCATGGGGCGGACTATAAGGAAAGGTCTCACGTGAGGGAACCACAGGTGCACTCTCCTGGGCTCCGGGGACTAGGCTTCTGGTCCCAGCTCAGCCTCTTGTGAGCAGAGTCATCTTGAACCAGCCAGTCAGTTTCCCCTGCCTGTTCCTGGGGTGACCACTCACCCTGCTCATCTCCTGGGGCTGCCAGGGGCCTCGCCCCTGCATGCATGCACACGTGGGTGCTGATATAGCAACTCTGCAGGTGTGAAGTGCCACCTGATCACTAACCTGCCCTTTCCCCCCATTGCTCCCCCACAACACCACTCTGGTGGCACGTTAAGGGCAGCAGAACGGGGGCTTGTCCAGAGAAGCCGGGCAGTGGTTTGTGGTTTTGGGTCGCAGCTTCAGAAAATGCAAAGGCCCAGCTGGTGGAACTGGCTGAGCTGAGAGTCTGCAGTCCTGCCCACATGGACGAGGGTGGGTCTCCTCACTGTCTGAAACCAGATGTGCACCCCCAGCCATGTGGAGCACCTGCCAGAGGTGGACGAACAGCTTCAGTGCCACCAGGTACAGCCGCCACTGTGGGAAGCATCCTCAGAAATGCCTGCGTAAGGGACACAGACATCCCACAGCAGTTTTATGAGCCAGGAAAAGAGTGGGCATTTAGGGCCAGAGCCTCGTACAAGGATCTGTAATTGCATGAATGCATTTCAATTAATACTGCCTTAAACACTTACCATTTATTTACAGTGGAGTCATTAACCGACATGGTGAGCCCAAGCAGGCTCCAGTATCAGCGATAACACGGACAATTAGCATAATGTGACGGGTTCCGAGCGTTCCTCCAGGCTCCTGCTTATGGTAGCTCTACAGCAATAAAACAGTTTCCTGTCATTACTTAAATGATGAGAACCGACATTCAAAACACATAAAGCATTTATTTAATGTTAGGAAATTATTTGCTTGTCCAAGACCTTGAAGCTCTGCAGACAGGATGCTGTTTAAATTTTCTCCAGCTGGAGACTCAAAAAGTTATTCAAGTTCCAGACATCATAATGGAAAATGGGTTTTTAAAAAGTCATGCGGTCATTAATTACACTCTGACTTGTTAAAACGTCAGTCTCCCCTAATTCTCTCCCAGCCCCATTCTTGGCCACGTAGTTCAAGTGAATGTGAAGTCACTTGCTCTTCCTTCAGCCTTGCCACTCTGACACCCCAGAAGTTTTGGCTGGATTTCTGGAAAGCTAGAGGTGGGCATTCTCCACGTAACTGCCCAGCCTCGGGGACGGTGTCCCACTAGCTCCCTGGACCAAGACACTACACTCCGGAATAGGATGAGGTCACTACTGGGCCTGGAGACACCTGGCCTTCATACCCCTCACTGATTCAGTTCACGGCCTTTAGATGAGGTTGACGTGGTGACCAGGCAGGATGACCCTGTTCCGCGGCCAGGAGCATCTGAGACAGGCCGGCATGCCGGAACAACCAGCATCCAGGACCTCAGGAAGAGAGGCTTGCAGGTCGAAAGCCTTATAATAAACTCCTTTCTGCTCTGTTTTATTCAGGGTCAGGGTTTAATTTTTGATAATTTCAATAAAACTGCTATTTTATTAAAACATTTGGATTGACCATCCTTTCTAATCATATAAATGAGTTATTTTCCTGTAAAAATGCCTTTTTAAAGAAGGACCTTTCTCTAATGAGAGTTTCAGGAAAAGCACAGAAGGATCTGGAGCAGAGACTACAGCATCTGAGCCAGGGCAGGTGACAGCCACCAGCAAGGCAGGAACAGCTGGGCCAGATGCCATACATCCAGGGGGATGCCAGGGAGTCCTCAGGACGAGGGGACGGTCACAGCAAACATGCCTGCTGCCCAGCTTCTGTGCGTCACTAATGCGGCTCAAGACACTTCTAGCTGGCAGCCCCCAGACAAACTCTGACCCCAGCAGCACTGATGGGCCGCATCCACTCGAGTCACCTCGGTGCCTCACAGAGGGCAGAAGGTAGATGATCATTCCCTGACTGCTGCTGCTTGAGAGTATCAGCTGGGGCTCTGCCTGCTGGCGTGTCCAGCTACACTGCATCACAAGCAACACAGACTCACAGCTGTCACACATGTGAACTCTAAACAACTGAGGCCATGATCTATGCAGTCGACTGTGCATTCACATTTGGGAGATTAAGGGGCAAAAAGCTATTATGTGGTACCTCCCTCTCTCCTGACAGCTCAGGTGAGATCAGCTCATGCGTGAGGCCTCCCACCTGAAACTGCGGCAATGCCGGTTTAACTCGTCAGGATGATCCCAGCACCCTGGGGGTCTGGTCTGAGAATCACCACGTATTTACAAAGGAACACTTTTATGTGAAACCACTGGGTAAGTCCGAGTCTTGTGTGACAATTGACCTCATGAGAGTCACCTTGAGGACAGAAATCAGGGGGCTGGCTCTGCACAGGGCTGCGGCACAGCCACCGAGGTAAGGAGACACCGCCACAGGCACGCCTGACTCCCGCTGGTGCCAGCGTGAGGGTCCAACCCTGGTTCCTCTGCCCTCTTCTCCACCTGGGTTTACTTTCATAAGACAGGAATGCAAATATAACTACTCCCAATAACGCCTTCAACCCTGCGGCACGGACTTTGCTCACCAGCACGATCCTGAGTAGATTGCAGGCACAGCGGGAGACAGTCGGATTTCTGCTCCTCAGTCACTATAGAAAAGTCCAGGCTTTGTTTGTAATATGTATTTTAAGATTTTAATCTGTAATGATTAAAATTCAAGTTATCTGTACATTGGATGTATGGAAACTTAGTTTCCTATAGCTTATTTTCATCAAACAATGTGGTCTAGGAAGATTTGTGAATATACTTCCACAACTACCATGTCAAAGTTTTACTATCTTAATGACAATTAACTAAAAACTCACAAGTTGAAGGATAAGAAAGAGTCCTGCCTGGAACGGTCTTAAATTTTCCATAATAAAAGTAGAGGACGGTAAGTTCCCCTTTCTCTGGGGCTTCCTCCCGCTGAATTCCCCACAAACCAACAGGCCCCGAACATTCTTGACCATCATCCTACCTAAAGGACAGTTCATGAGGGAGCCCCAGATAGAGCTCATGGCTAAATTACATGACACCTCCAGGAATCTAACAGACAAACCCACTGTAGAAAAGTAACAAAAGATGATTCTTGCTGACTACACAGCAAATATGCACTGAAATCATGAGTCTTGAACATCCTGCCCTTTGTGGTGGGCTCAGGGATTCCACCTCTGCTCTGGTGCCAGGCACCCCCCTGCAGCCATGGCTTCTCACCTGATAGGGCACCGCCAGGTACCACACCCCCTGCATAACGGTAAATGATCAAATAATTACAAAACAACCATATGTGTATGTTTCTTGTTTTTGCACAAATTTTAAAAATGATTTCTGGAATGGGCCTATCATGATCTTTTTCCCAGAAATCCCTTGAATATCCAGCAGGGCAATTAACAGACTGCAGAACACACCCTCGCTGGTGGGGTGGCAATGATGTCCTGCTTTTTGAATCCGGCTACAGATGACAATGCGTGACAGACAGTGCAGAGGACAGTAGCGTTGGCATCCCTTGGGGAGTGACTGAGCCTAAGAAGCATGTGGCTCCGGTTGCTCAGGGTCTCAGGACTTGGCGTGGAGTAAAATCACATGGAAAAGAAATGCTTGAGTAAGTCCAGGATGAAGCAATAGTGATCCTGGGCCAGTGAAACCTGCCCGCCCCATCGCAATGCAGGGAACACACTCCTCTCAGTAAGTGTGCGCACTGGGCTCTGTACGTCCGGGAAGATTCTGTGGCCACTGCCCTCTGTCAGCCCTGTGCTTGACTCAGGTGCTAGGAGTTCTCCAGCCCAGACCTCCACCAATCCAGCCCCATGAGAGACTCTGCCGCGGGCTGTAGGGAAGCCCTTCTGTGGCTGTGATGCCCTGGGTATCAGATGCTGCAGAATAAACGCCCAGGGAGGACACCAGTGAGGATGATGCACAAAACAGAACTTACTCAAAGATGCGGTGGACAGTGATATTTATACTCGGCCTGTTTTCCACTTTTCCCCTTCATTTGTTTTCTAAGTTGAGAGATTCCTATATCTGCTTCATTGTATTAAAAGCATTGATTACAAAAAGCCTCATTTGCTTTTTTTTCCCTACAATATTTCTATCATATTAAATTTTTATAATATTTTAAAATACTGGCAAAAAAGCTAAAGTTCAACACTTTATAATACCTCACATTTTAAACTGAAATCCTACTAGTTAATTTTTATCTGTTACTAGAATACAGAATGTTTATTTTCCCCAAATTGCTAAAGGAAGTACACCGAATTACATATATGATATGTTTAATACACCAAAACAAGATCTGAAACCTCTAGGGGCCCTAACAATTTAAAGGTGACAAAGATTTTACTTTCTCTAAGACTTGTTTTGGTTGGTCTGCCTTGTTTAATAGCACAGATATTTTTCTCCTCTAGTTTACATCTAGTTTACATCTATGTGAAATGTTTACTACAGCTGAATAGTCACCCCAGTGTTAGTGATGGACCTGGGATCCAGACGTCAGTAGGATCTCAGAGGTCTGCTGCATCTCTTGATCCACTGGAGTCTACTTGGGGTCACCAACCTGGTTACTTCCTTCTCACATAAGCATGGCTACTAGAGTTTGGGGTCATATTTACAATCCCTTCTGCAGCAACTGTAAGCCAAGACCAGAGACAAGAAATGACGGGTTCGGATGAGCATGATCACAGAGCAGCGATGGCCGCTGGCTCACCAGTGTCCCACCTGGGCACCCAGGAGCTGGTACTGAATTGCATCTGCCTGTGCAAGAGGCCCTTTCCCGGGGTTTGCTGGCAACTGAGTCCATACACAGCCGGAACTGCTCTTTCCCTGATTTCAGCAATGATCAGATTATATAAGTACTTAAAACAGATTTAAATAATATCATGAAACCAACTTACACCCAACTGAACAAGGCAGTTTCACAGTAAAGTCATCAGTGACATCTTATTAAAGCAAGGATGGACAGAATTTTAGCTAAGGATAAGGTCTGATTATCCTGAACTAGAAAAAAGAATCCTTGAGTATAATTCCATTTGCTCTGATGTTACTTATGTGCAGCAAGTGCTCTCTGCACTAGTGACGGAATCCAAGGGGAACATTTACTTAGTCTTTGCAATGAAATGTTTTGAGGATGACAGCTTCTCCCCATGTTTGCTCATGCTTGTCCTGCTAAGGGTGGGCTAACTGCTCTAGCACACAGCAAGCCTTAAGGGGTTTAATGCCACAGAACTGTGCCTCTGTCAAACCACGGAGCTATCTTAGTGGGGGTGGGGCTCTGCTCCATGAAGTCACGTGGCCTCTGAGTTTGGCTCAGGATAGGAAGGCAGAGTAAAGGATAGATTCCTTTAGAGCCAAGACTGGAAGTAGCGCCTTGCTCTCCACCCACAAGCCATCACTCAGAACCTGAGTGTAGACATGGGGACCATGAGCTGGACCCTAGATGGGGGCCCAGGAGGAGACCCAGTGTCAGTGAGCGTCAGCATTCATGGCAGGATGCCTGTTTGAGCATGTGAAGGAGGCAGGGGCCACGCCTTTTTGTAGGCAATCAACCCAGAGCTGAACAGGTGAGTCTGACTGTCAACACACAGGGTGAAACTTAAACTGTCCTGCCCCATTACCCAGGCCACCGCCTTCCTCTAGTGAGAGGCTGGAGGAGGGACAACATCTGAGCATGGACACACAGGGGTTTTCTTCTGTGACCCTTTCTGGGGTGCTCTCTGGTCACAGAATGTGTGGAACCCCTACCCACCTGCTTTCCTGTCCTCACACATGCACGTCACTGAGCTGTTCCCAGGACACTCCATGGGAAAGGTCCACAGAGCACATTGCCAGGGTGAGCACCGAATGCGTGAACCCGCAGCGGGCTTCCCCGGGGCCCTTTGGGTCTGGACCGGACAGGCACTACCCGAAAAGCTAGGAGGGGGCATCAAGCCCAGCGGCCACACCGGACCCACAATCAGCACGATGGCTGGGGCAAGTGAACAGCTCACTGGGGAGGCTGGCACCGTTCCCAGGGGGCCGGGACGTAGGACATAATTCCAAGAAGACAGATTCAGGGAACAAGTGTTATTAAGTAGGGAACTGACCATATTTTCTGACCCTCAGATGGTTCCAGCAAAATATTTTGGGTTACATTTTCCTAAAAAGTTCTCTTGGATTTACAAGTTCAGGAACAGGGTGCTTCAGGAAGAAGGTCAAACCGCAAACTTGCAGAAATGGCTTTAAGGTGACTGTGAAGAGACTCGCCGCTACTGACTGGCACCTGGAGAAGGCAAGAGCTCTTGTGCCTGTCCCGGGGATGCCTGTTTGCACGCCCTGGGAACACTTCACCATGCGCCTTGTGGTGCCTAACAGCACAAGACGGCGTTTGCTCTGGCTCGTTTTTCAGAATTCCCTGGAGACACTGTGAAGTTAATTAAAAAATTCACCTTGAAAGCCCACAATCTGGGTGCCACGCACCCCCTTGGCCACATGCTGGTGTGGGCCAGGGTCCTCTGGCCACCTTGGACAGGAGTTCAAGTCCCTTCTAAATGGCATTTCCCTCCTCTTCTTGCAAACTCGCTCGGCTCCTGCCAAGTCATTTCCAGAACACACCCACCTCAGCACACCCTGGGATGCGCGTCCAGTGACCCGGTTTGCAGGGAGGCTCACGGAGTCGCAGGCAGCTGGCTGCCACAGGTGATAGCCCCCAGCAGCCACCAGAGGCCAGGAAGGAACAGGGGAATGGAGCTCACATCCAGAAGGAAGGACAGGGCAGACAGACTCTCACCCACCCCGCCTGGCAGAGCCCGACCGACGCGTCACTGCATGGGTAGGTTCTGCTAAGCCAGAGAGGCACCACCCGGCCGGCTGGCCCAGGCAGGTATTGATTCTGTCCACACGCACAAAGCTAGTTCGTGGTCCTCGCAGGCAGTGAGCACCTGGGCGGTAAGAACAGCAGCCTGTCCAATTGAATCGGTCCCGGGCACACTCCCTCACAGTGGCATGTGCCAAGTGGGCAAGAGGGAAGATCTACTGAACACAAAACGCTGAGCCACCAGACACCCTGAACAAATGGTTTAAGGGGAAATTATCAGCACAGCTGTTCAGCATTAGATACAGAGTATAATTGTACTCTTAATATTTTGTGACTGCAGTGGGGAAAAAGGGGGTGCTTTTATAAAACTGTTTTACAAGTCTAGGGAACTTCAGTGTCCCTATGTAAAGCTCCTGACCTCTGCTAAAGCCTAACAGCAATAAGGGCGAGAGACATGGAAGGGGGTGGGGAAGGGGGGAAGGAGGGGAGGGAGAGAACTGGAGCCCACCCACAAGGTCTAATGCTTGGCCATAGCCATCTTTAAATCCCCAACAAATTCTGTACAGGGAGACCCATGTTTTTATCTTTCGCTGGGCCCCACAAATTCCACAGCTGATGGTGTTGGGCTGAGTGTGTCTCACCTGGTCCAGAAAACACCCGTTTACTCGTCTCTGGCAGCATCATGGTGAGGGGCTGTCCTGTGCCCCCACAGCCTCAAGGCCTCGGCAGGCAGACCAGGCCGCCGACCTGCCCACTAGCAGTCTAGGGAGGTGGTCAGAGAAGCCCACAGAATGACCCAAGGACAACACTGCCCTGCAGGGGACCCTAAGCTGCCTGGTGGTCCCTGGACTCTCTCTCCCATTTTGATCAGGTTGCCACATACAGTGTTTGGGGTAAATATAAGGACTTTATGAGCAACTAAAACAGAGAAGTCTTCTAAAGCACTAGTCCACTGAGGTTAGAATTTAGAGACCACAATCTTACTACACTGTGGTTTCAGATTACCTCGCTATCCAAATCCCATGGTTTGCCTAAACACTGCATCAATTGACCAGATTACCTTTTTTTATTGGAAAAAACTCACAATTGTCTTTCTTCAAGGAACCACTCATCTCACTGTGGAACAGAAATGTTAATGGATAGAATGAACTTAATCTTTGATTTACCCAGAAGACTTTCTAATGAGCACGGCGACCAGCCCCCTCCTACCGTTATTTGGAAAGATGGAGAGGAAATCATTTAAACTGCAAGTGAGATGAATTTCCGGCTGGTGGAGGCGCTGACCGTGAGAGAAGCCTGCCCCTGGGACACCCGCCGCCTCGGAGCGCACGGTTCCCAGACTGCACCTTCCAGGTGTGCTTCATGGCCACTGAGGAGCACCCGGGCTCACAAAGGACATCAAGGCTCACAGCACCAAAGCCAACGTCCAGACCGAGGAAAGGCAGACTCCTCCTCCTGTGGGCGCCACCGCCGGCAAAGCCAGGCCCTCTGGGCTGTGCTTTGGCTCTCAGGGCTCCCTCCTGAGCACGCTCTGGTCCACAGGACCGCAGACTGGCAAGTCCTTCACCGTACATGGTACCCAGCGCTGTCCAAGAGAAGCAGAGCACTGCCACACATATATTATTAAATTTTCCACAGCCACATTTAAAAAAATTAATGGAAACTGGTGAAACTGATATTAAAAACATGTTTTCTTTAACCCACTATATCCAAAGATTGTCATTTCAATAAATAATCAATTCTCAGCTATTATTAGAGACTTTTCAGTCTTTCTGTGCAGCAGGTCTCCAATATTCACTGCGGGGATCACATGTAGGGCCCATGTCAGTCCAGAGAGGGACATGCATTCTAAGTGTTCAAGAGCCGCAGGGCCCAGAGGCTGCCCCTACCTGACAGCATAGCTCCAGACCAGGTTGAATGCCCTTGTGTGACCTTATTTCAAGTATGAAACTGATACTTGCATGATATGAAAAAAAAAACTTCCAATTGAAGGATTTATTTCCTTTAATGAATTTTTTTTCACTTGACATGATTGAATTTTAAAGGAGAAAAGGGAACAAACAAACCAGTGGGAGCCCAGTCTGGGCACTGGGTCAACACTCAAACCTAGAAATGTCACATAACACAAACATCAATCATTTCCACCACCCTCTTCACCCTGAAGGTCCGTGGGTTGTTAACGCATTTCTTCCTTCCGTGTGGAAGAGACAGTTGACTTAAAAGGTGTAAAGATGTGGGGGATAGTGAGCAGGGGAGGTGGCAAATCTTCTCTTATTTGAAGACAACCTGATGCAGTGAGAACCCACCTCAGCCGGGACAGGGCTTTGTGCACAAGTGACATTCAGGGCGCTCCAAGAAGGAGCAAGGGAGCCAGATGGGGTAGCGGGCAGGCGAAGCGAGGAAGCAGTTTCCACTGCAGCCAGGATCCACCTGCTGCTGCGGGAACTGGGGAGGGCTCCCCCACCAGGAGTGCAAGCCTGAGAAGGCCTGCAGGGCTGGTTAAATGCATGTCACTGACCCCACCCACCCCTCACGTCTGATGCAATGGTGGAGGGCGCGGCCGAGAAGTTGCTTCTCCAGGTGGGGCAGACTAGGCTCACTACGAGAACTGGCTTTAGTCTGGAGGTGAACAGCATCACAGAACAGGGCCCAGCGGAGTCTAGGGGTCAGGTTTGCACATCCAGCCATCGGCTGCACCTGCAGGGTGCATGGACTCCCGGCAGAGGCGGCTCCTAGTGGCCCAGGGCCATTCACACTTCTGTTGGAAGCAGACGGCTGCACAGTCAGCAGGGACTTGCTGCCCTGGGGGAAAAGGACCTGGCTGGACCACCAGCTCATCCTCTCCAGAGCCTCAGCAGGGACTCCTGGGGAGCCAAGGAATCTGGGGATCCCAGAGGTCAGTGCAGCAGAGGAGGGTCGAGCACAAGAATGCGGCAGCCAGAACATCCTGAGAGTCTGACCAGGCTCTCCTCTGGGGGCCCCTCAGTGAGACTCGGGGGGCGCTGGCCTCTCAGGACACCAGCATTGGAAGATTTGCCGGGCCTGTGATTTTCTAGGCAAGTCCCAATTGACTGGGAGGAAACTGCTTCGTATTGAAACCTGCCTGCATCTGCCAGGAGCTGCCCGGTCTGCCCTCCTGCTCCAAGGGCTGGGCACATTCTCAGGTTCTGCCAGGATGGTTTTAAGGGAAAATTAATAATAGGTTTGCAAATTAGGTCACCTAAGACATAAGTGATAACAACAGGTAATCTTGTAAAATAAGAGGTAGACAATGACTCCTTTCTGACTTGTGGGAAATCTCTTTAAAGGGACCGTCAGCACACTTTCCCAGCCACTTCTCTCAGGTCGTACTGAAGCCTATTAAAGCGGCTGAGAACAACAGTAAGACATGACTAAACAGAAAATATCCTTTGTGACAGCGACTTAACTGAATATGAAATAAAGTTCTAACTTGACCCTCACTAACAAGAGATGCTATAAGCAAGAAGGGGTATGGAGAGCAGTAGGTAATTCAAGGGCCCCAGGTGAACCAGGTGGCATGGTATCAGGTAACATGGTACCTGACAACGTGGTCCTGGGGATATGGTACCTGGTGACATGGTACCCAACAATGTGGTCTTGGTGATGTGGTACATGGTGACGTGGTACCTGACAATGTGGCCCTGGTGATGTGGTACCTGATGACGTTGTCCTGGTGATGTATGTGGTACATGGTGGTGTGGTACCTGGTGATGTGGTCATGGTGACACAGTACCTGGTGACATGGTACATGGTGATGTGGTACCTGACAATGTGGTCCTGATAACATGGTACCAGGTGATATGGTACCTGACGATATGGTCCTGGTGATGTGGTACCAGGTAACATGGTACCCAACAATGTGGTCCAGGTGGCGTGGTACATAGTGGTATGGTACATGGTGATGTGGCCCTGGTAACATGGTCCTGGTGATGTGATACATGGTGATGTGGTGCCTGACGTGGCCCTGGTAACATGGTCCTGCTGACGTGCCACTAGGTGCCGCACCCTAATTATCTGGGGCTTCCCTGAGCAGGGTGTTTTACCAGCATCAGACCAGAGCTGCTGCTCTCAGGCCCCACAGAACTTTTGTTTATATATGGGTTCTCTCTCTCCTTTATGCTATTCAAATTCAAACTAGGAAATAATTAATATGTATTGGTTAAGTCATTTAAGAGGGACTCTAATAAGACAATATGCTGTACCCTGGGATTCCTACCACACTGTCCTCTGTTTCTTTTTCCACCTTTAAAGATGCACAAGCTGCAGCCAGCTGGAGGGCCATCTGAGCAGGCGGGGAGCCCGGGCGCCCACAGGCTGGGCTTGCTCTAGCGCGTGCAGTACCAGCTCTGGTGGCCCCAAGCATGCGCAGTGTGGCTGGTCCGAGCTGAAATGTGCCCAAGTGTAAAATAACTCTGGACTGCAGACAATGAATAGCGAAAGGAATGTGAAATACCTCACTACGTTTTTTAATATTAGGTACACATTGAAATGATGATATTTTAGATGTTCTTGGTTAAATAAAATAAATATGAAAATCAATTTCCTCTATGTCTTTTTACTTTTTTCAATGCGACTATTAGGAAATGTAAAATTACCCATGTGGCTTCCTTCCCAAAGTTAAAATCTATACTCTTAAGAACTCAGTTCCAGGAATAAAAGTGTAAAACACACCACTTGTAAAATACTGGAAAAAATCATCTCTGTCCATAAGCCTATTCCCCAAGTATACAAATTTATTTGTCAAGAACCAAAATATTTCCCAAGCTTACTAGGCAAAATTCCTTTAAAAATTAAATGTGCTTTGTTTTTTTAAAAAAGAAACATTCCCCCAACGCGAAAGGAGGTTGCTGGGAGCATGTTTCCATGGCTGGCCATGGGCCCGCTCCACGTCTGTGTTGATTGGGGAGGATATGAAGTCACTCATGGTCAGCAGAGAATTGATTTTAATTCCACTGCATGTTTGAGCCAATTGCTAAAATGTAGCATTGGTTTTCCTGTGTTACCAATTAGTAACCTGGCAGGATGATGGAGTTGGCATCCTAACACACCATCAACAAGGGCCATGTGTCTTTGTTAGGGAAGCATGTTGTAGTGAACTTGGTTGTGAAACAAACTTGAGCTTATGTTTCCTGGGTAACTTCTACCCTGATACCCACCCAAGGAAATGGTCCCTGCCTGGACGGAGCTTATGTTTCACGGGGGACACAGACAGCAAGAGAACAGACATTTAGGCAAATGATACTGTTGGGACAGTGAGCAGAGCAGCAAAGAGCACAGGGCTGGGGAAGAAAATGTGGTGGGTGGGGAGCTTTTTAGAGAGGGTGTGGGGTGTGAGCCTGAGGGATATGGAACGCGTGGGAGACCTCAGTGATGGGGTGAGACATGCGGACCAGAGGGGAAGCTGTCCTCGGCAGAGGGCCAGCCAGAGACAAAGCCGGCAAGGGGCAGGATAGGGCGGGGTGAGGGCCGGCAGCCTGAGCCCCTCTCCCTGGACTCAGCCTGCCCCTGTTGGACGTGGCTGGCCCTGAGGCTGCGTGGCCGGGCAGCCTGCTCCTGATAGCGCCTCCTCCTCCTGCCCTGTCAGGACTGGGTGGGCCAGTGCAGCCGCCCTGTCATCCCAGCCTGGTGGCAGCCGCACCCCTCAAAAAAGAGCAGGTAGGGTTTACCACTGAGAGGGCTGCCCGTGAAATGCCTTCATCCGCCTGCGGGTCCCCTGGACAATGCAAGACCCACTGCCACCAGGTGATGGAATGTGACTCTCAGGCCACGGCACAAACGGCTTCACCTAACAGAGAACCAGACACTGGCCAGCCTCTGAGCCCACACGCACGTCTGTCCCGCAGGGCACACTTCTCATCCTAACAGGCACTCTGTGATTGTGCAGGGGACATGGCCAGAGTGGGGCAGGGCTGGGTCCTGGAGGCCAGGAGGTCCTCAGTGAGGTCAGGGTGAGCACCCAGGTGGCCAGGGCACAGGAGTGGCAGATCGGAGTCTGAGTAGATGGCATCAGCTGTCACACTCAGAACAGACTTGAAGGGCCAGTGTCACCCAGAGGGGACTGTAGCCAGCAGTGGCCCAGGCAGGGTGATAGCACGTGGCCAGTGGGACTGAGGAGGAGAGCAGCCTGGGCCTCGTCCCGAGGGTGAGCTGGGAGGATATCCTGAAGGCCAGACAAGGTCCCAGCCCTGAAAAAGGCTGAGGATGGAGCCCGGTTCCCGACCTGAGCCGGCGGGTGAAGCCTTCCTGGGAACCCAGTCCAGGCTCCTGGAGAAGGCTCTCCCCCAACTCCCCACCTGTGCCCAGGAGCTTGAGACACCTTCAGAGCAGCTCCAGAGCCATGGGCACCTGGAGGTGAGCTCACCCAGAGCCTGCATGAACTTCCCCTGTGTGTGTGTGAGGAAGACCCTGCCTCCTCCACGCACGTGGAGCTCCCTAAAGCCTGACGCTCCTGCCTTCCTGCCCGTCCCTGTCTCCTTCAAGCTGGCCGCTCCTTGAAATGGGTGTGCAGGGGACCTCCGGGGGTCACCGCCTCTGCGATGAGCGGCCAGGGAGCAGTGGCAACCCCACGGCTGGGAGAGGCTGGTTGGCAGGACCTGAACACACACCCCACAAGGCCCTCTCGGGGGTGGAGATCACACCGCCCATGGCTTTCGGAGGAGCCTGAGCTGTTGCAGGTGCCAGAGCCCTGCGCTGCGTGGGGGGCACACACCCCTGCTGCTGCCAGGTGGGCTCTAGGGCCTTCCTGCCACCACCACACTCTGCCATGTGTGCCATGAGTCCCTGCACCCTCCCTCCCTGGGGTGTGCTGCAGGCACCCGGCACACCCCATCCACATCCCCTCTTTCCCAGCCCTGACCCCATCAGGCTCGACACACAGGGGGCGACAGACCCACCTGCTCTGCTGTGTGGGCGGCTCTGACTCCAGGTGCTTATTGAAGTTTGCTCTTAATAAATAGCAGTTTCTCCTGCCCAGTGAGCATGCCAAGAGGGTGTGAGGTATGTGTGTACAAGTGTGTGCATGTGTGGGGGGGTTGCGTGTGTGTGTGTGGTGTGTGTATACGAGTGTGCGAGCGTGTCACCCACACAGAGCTCCCTTGCAACAGAGCCTCTCTGGGGCGAAGCCTCTCCAGCTGACCACTGGAATTTAAGGTCCTTCGGACACCTGCCCACTGTCTGGGGAATGCCTGATATTCAACACCTGCTCCTTTGTGAAACAGACCAAGCTCAGAACACATCCGTGTCGGTCCCAGACTGTCCTCAGCTAGCGAGAAATCAATGTGGCACTCATGGAAACGTGTTACAGAAGGTCGCCCGGAGCCCCAAGCACACAACTAAGGACGTGCCATCCTGGGGGCTGGGGCCGGGTCTGCTGCCTGTGCCCCCAGTGCTTCCCAACAACAGGCAGCACACGGCCTTGCTTCATGTGTGACGATACGTGTTCCTGTGCAAAGACACCTGGTTGAACGTAGAATGTTGAGGCGTTCAGACGGAACATGCAGCCCGCAGCACAGCCCCAAGGCCTGAGCAACGTGCCCCCGACGTGCACATGCTCCCCAGGAGGCAGGTCACAGCCTCCCTGCATTTAGGAATGCAGGTGGCACCCCAGCACTGTGTCTGGGGCACTTTAATCATCAAGACACATGAGAAAATGTGGTTCTAAACAGACCACGAGCAAGCCACTTGTCCACAGCAGGACAGATGAGACAAGAAGGCCAGGTGGCTGTGCGAGGCCTCAGGAAGGTGATTCAGATCAGCGTGTCCCTCACCGTGAGGTGGGGATCTGGGGTCACAAGTTTCAGTGAATAGGGGAGTTTGTGAACACGGAATCCCCGTGCAATGTGGGTCTCCTGCCTTTGAGAACATGGAGTTGGAGGGGAGATGTGTGCAGGAGGCTGTGGCAACACCTGGGCCCAGGGCTCTCGAAGACCACGGTCCCCGGCCTCCGGCAGGGCGTTGGGAGGGGTGGGGCTGCCGCACCCTCCAGGCCAGGGAACCCCCAGGGGGTAGGGTGGGCAGGGACACGCCCCTGGCAGGCTTGCTTTTGAGACTATGACTTGTGGCTCCCAGTGCAAGAGGCTCAGACCCCTAAATGGCACCAGGCACATTTCAGTGTCCTTGGTAAATTACAGGAGACATCGTGCATTTACCAAGGACACGGACTGAAAGAGCGAATCCACAAAGGCCTGTCTGAGACTGGATTTGTGTGGAAACCCCTACTGCCGTGCTCTACAGCGTGTTTTATGAATAATGAAGTATTCCTCTTACTTTAATTCTTTAATAATTTGATTGTCACTTAATAAACACCAGTTTGGTGACAAACTGTCCCTGCAGAAGAGAAAAATTCCTCAAGCAGGGTTCAAAGGTGAGGAAAATATTGAAAATCACTGATTTAACACCCCAATTTTGCTGTCATTGAAGATAGGTGGAGCCGATATTTAGGACATGGGTCATATTCCTCCGAAAACAGACCCCCTGCCGTTCAGCACAGACCCTCCACCTTCCCGAAGAAGAGAAGAGCATCAAGGGGCAGGCAGGCCTCTCACCACAGTCCCACGCTGTCACCACATGGACGTGGCAGGGCTCACCGTGAAGGGGCATGCTGAGCCAGACAAGGAAGCTGCCGGGATCACTCGAGGCAGACCCTAACTAGAACATGTGCTCCTTCTGGGAAGACTGTGGCTCACTTGCCAACAGAGCAGGTGGACGCTCTGTGGGGTCACATGCATCACAGGGACATGGGCACCCTAGCTCTCCAGTACAGCCAGGTGCAGAGCACGTGGGAGCTCTAAACTGACCAAAGGTGGCTCAGGTATGCTCACCAAGGCCACACCCTCCTGCTCCTCACCGCTGAGCACTGCTAGGGGCTCACAGCCCGGGACCTGCTCGAGGAGCCGGTGCAGGCTCTGAGCTCACTGGGTCCACAGGGTTCTCACACTCTTTTCTGGGTCGTCTTTCAGAGCATCGTGCCAACACCTCGTCATCCCCAGCCCCACCCCATCCCTCCATCTCTGAATGTGGGAGCCTGAAATGCACTTCACTCTGCTTCCTTCTCCAGCCCCCACCAGGTCCTGCTGCCCGATGTCACAGTGGACGTTCCCTGAGGGGAGGAGCCCTGGGGGCGCAGGGACATCTGAGGGGCCAACTGAGGCAGTGGTGATGGTGGTAGGATGTGGTGTGTTTACTTAGTGAAAATACACTTTTGTATATGTGAATTACACTTCAGGTCGATTTTTAATCCAGTTGGGATACAGAAGATACATTGATGAGCAATTGTTCTAAATGAACTCAGAGCGCTTGGAGCTATGTGTGCTCAGAGCCCACAGAAACACTGTGGACCCGAATAACTGAGAGAATGTTCTATGGTGGAAGCAAGAATTATGTGGGTCTTAAAGATTAGACAGATGATGGATGGATGGATGGTGCATGGGTTGTGGATGGATGGATGGATGGAGGGATGGATGGATGGACAGGTGGTAGGTAGATAGAGGTAGATACTGAAAGACAGATGATGGTAAGAAAGGGACAAAGATAGAAAAGAAGGACTCTTCCGGTAGGAGAACCTTTTTACTCCTGGGATGCAGAGAGACTGTGACCCATACGTGATGGAAGCAGCTGTGGTCCACAGATGCACCAGCATTATTTCAATCATCTAAACATGAAGGGGGCCTAAGTAATGTAAAATATATTGTTTGGAAATTATTTCTAATTTGTACTCAACATTCCTTAACAAATAAATGTGTTTGTCTTAATAAGAAATGATTTCCAAAGTGGGCTATCACTTGATTTCCATAAATCATTTTCCCTTACAAGTGTGCCTGCCAACTTGTCCCCAGAGTTCCCCGTACATTCCCCTTGGATTTTTCTCAGAACTCCTTTGTCTTCCTGAATCTGCAGGGGGGTTACATGGTGTTTCCTCCTCCCAGTAAGGGGGTATCTGGAGCTGCCTGGTCTTCAGGCTGGGCTCTCGGTGCTGCACCCCATGTGGAGGGCAGAGGGAGGTGAGCACCGAGGCCTCACTGGCACCCAAAGGGAACTCTTCGAATGTCAAAGAGCAAAGGTAGCATGAGGCTCAGAAAGCCCTGTTCCCACAGGAAGGGTTTAGTTTCTGGGCCTCCTCACACATCGGTTCAAACGGCACAGGTCTGGGCTGCTTGAGAAGGACTAAGACTGTGCACTACGGCCAGTGGCTGGTGGCTGGTGGCTGGTGGCAGGCTCTGCTCTGGGCTCCCACCTGTACACCCCAACCTCCCCCATCACAGATGCCTCAGTGGCCACTGAGCCATAGGTGGCCAGCCCTGGATATTCTTAGGTGAATTTCCATGGAAGAGAGACCATGGAAAACATCTGTTTTAACTAGCTAACTATCGTTTCAAATGTGTGTTTGCACCATTTGGGGGAACAGTGAGAGACAGCACTTCCTTCAAGGTCCCCTTGCAGCCAGCACACATGCAAGGCTGCCAGATCACCATTCTCAGGACACACTGCCACACAGGGCTCAGCTTCTCGTGCACCCACCCAGAGATGCACAGCCTGTCTGCATGGACCACCCACCAGGCCATTGTCCTTGATGCCCCGTCCCAGCCTGCTGGATGCCGTCGGGAGGCCAGGAGCTCTGCTGAAGCCCAGTTGTAACCTCTGGCATCTCCAGAGGCCCTGGGTCCGTGGAGGAGTGAAAACAATAGCAGTAATAATAACAAGACAGCAACTGCAGAGGAGGTTGGGAACGGGCTCTTTGGCATCAGGCAAAGAGCTTCCAGGTTGCTGCGCCTGCAGAGCTACCTGGGCAGAGCCCCTGACAGGCCGCAGCCTCTGGGAGTTCGCCAGCGACTGTCACATGGGCCTGGTCCTAGCTGCTCCCCCACCAGCCCAGCACACCCCCAGAGGGCCCCAGCTTCCTAGGGAGTCAGGAAATTAAGGAAAATGAATTTCCATCCATTTCAGGTTAAAGAGGTGAATGAAAGTTCTACTCCATTTTAATGGAAGGGGCACATTCCAATACCCAAGGGGCTGGGACCCTGTCTAGTCACTTATGCAGACTGTAAATGGGCGCTAACCTGGGGCACCGAGGGGCATCGGCCAGGACAGGTCATTCTGGTGCACAGAACAGGGACACACAGCAGCTCGGTGTGGTGTGGATGCCAAGCCTCCTTTGTGTGCCCAGCATCCACGTGACACTGGTGCTGGCCAAGTTCATCATCTGACTGGGGTGAGGCCCTCAGGGAGCTTGTTCTGGGGCCCATGGGGGGCTGCACACAGCCATCAGGCAGGGGCCTGCAGTCAGGTCTGCGTCCCCCTGGACAGCATGAAGGCCAGTTATGGGGACAGAAGGCCTGCAGATCAATCAGGGAGCCAAGCTCTGCACAGGGACAGCACGCAGAATGGGGTGCATGGCGGGTCACTAGTTGCCCACATTGGCAGTGAGCCAGTGAGGAAGTGCCCATGCGTTATTCAGACAAAAATGACACAGGGCCAAACGGGCCACGGGACATGGCGTCATGGGGGCAGAGCCACGAAACGCTTTATCCTCTTTAAGTCCCAGTGATTTCCAGATGCAGGGTGAGGGAGGAATGTCTGGTTTCTTTAAACCATCATTATCATCATCTAAACCTTCCTCCAGCGGCCTCGGTTCCTGGTGAGCTCTGGGGTGGTCAGGCGAGCAGAGGTACTTTGCAGATGGTAAACGGTAGGTTCCGGCTGGGAACTTTGGTGTCTGGGGCAAGTCTGGGGGAGGTGCCCAGAAGACGGGACAACCAGGCCTAGGCTGAGGCCTCCAGATACAACGTGAGCATCATCCATGTAGATGAAAATCCATGGCAGCAGGGAGAAGACCAGGCTGATGCCAGCATCCCAGGATCCCCATGCCCAAGGGGCAGGTGGGTGAGAGGGGGGTAAGGGGTCCAGGGGTCAGAGCTGACCGCATACACGGATCTCAGTGAGAGGTGGGCAGAGCCCAGGTGAGATGGCCTGCCCCCCTCCTGGCACCTGCCAGGCTGACTCCATCCTTCCTCCCTCTGCCCTGAGACCCCTGGTCATCGGTGGGCCTCCCGCAGGCTCCCTGTGGACTCGGGAGCCTCGGAGCTGGTCAGGCCTCTCTTCTGCACCCCTGGGGCCTGGGCAGGGGCCTGGCTCCCCAGCCCCCAGCAACACTTGCCAATGCACACGCCTGTGTTCAGATGTTCATGGGCAGGACGACGGCTACGTAGCCTCTGGGCCTGAAATCCCCCACGATCCCAGCATGTCAGGGATCTGTGGGTCCAGTTTTCAGAGTGTGGACAAACCTAAGCATCATCCTGAAGATGGACAGACACACATATGTTTGCTATGTTTGATCAATAGATTTTGATTCTGTGATTGAAAAGGCCTGGAAAACCAGCTTTTGTGGTAAAACAGAGAAACAGGAAGGGGCCTGTCTCCACGGGAAGTGCACAGGAGCCGCCTTGAAAGCCCCAAGTCAGGCTCTCCCAAAGCACTTTCCAGCGGCTCTGTGACACCGGCAAGGCCCATTCTGCAGGCCCCGTGTCCCGGGCACTATGCTGGATGTGCCAACGGCTCCCACCCAGTGAGTCCCAGATGGGGCTGCTGGAGACAGCAGTGAACGGGCTCCACCTCCCCGAGGGGCCCAGAGGCCAAGGAGGAGGTCTGCCGCCCTGCCCTGTTGGGAGGCGTCCAGTAAACAAATTGCTCGCTGCTGCCCTGGTCCCAGGACTAGGCCTCATCAGCCCCACTCCACAGAGGAGGCGACTGAGGGTCACAGCCAACAGCTCCGAGGCAACAGGAGTGACGTTCCAACATAGCCCACGGGGCCCTGAGCCCGGGGACACTGCACCATGCTATCTGAGTGACCCTGACCCCGGAGACGCTGCGCCACACAAGGCCACTCCATAGAAATGCAGGATGCCATGCAGCCACGGCTGGGTCAGGACAGCCATGTGGACTGACAAGGCCTCAAGGGCATCCCTGGCCCCTATTACCAGGGCCTAGAAATCAGCTGGAGGTGGGGGAGTCCCTCCCTGAAGAGGAGGCCACCCAGATCGTCCCGTTGAAATAGCTGCCCCTGGCCGTGCTCCTCCGGGGCTCTGGGAGAGCACTGCACCCCCTGGCCCCGGGCCCCAGGCCCCCAGCGGGCACACGAGCTGGCATCCGGCCCTGCCCCACAGAAGCAAGCCCTGGATTTCTCCCTCCATGCTCTTCACCCAGGATCAGCAGTGCACGGGACAGGACAGAGCAGTGACTTCAGTGAGGGAAGCGTGCAGGTGCAGACACCTGGGCAGAATCTGTGAAACTGAGCCATGATGCTTTGCCAGGGTGACCCGATGCCAATCCCTTCATGGGCTTAGCTAAGAAAGGTGCATTTGTCCCCCAACTGCGCAAATGTTCACTGAGGCGGCTGAGTGTCACCCTGAGCTAAGGGCAGGGACTTTTTGACCATGTATCCCGAGGATCTGTCTAAACCCACCTGCGAATCTGTATTTTAACAACACTGACCCTTGGAGTAAATGTGCTCTGCACGTAAGTTTTCCATGCCAATTAGAATGAAACACTGTCCTGTGAGAGAGTCATGCATGACTAGAGCTGTTGCAATGACATTTCTGAAGGAATGGTAAAGGTTTTGTGTGACTACAGTGTGACCCACAGTTAATTCTGACACTTGGGAGTCAGAAGCTGAGGATGAGAAATTAAGAAATACCTTTAAAACCGTTAGCACCCAGCACCCGCACTGAGCTGCAACGGCCTCATGCTCTTCTAAGCATCTTATAAATAATAATGTTCTGGACCTGTTTCAATAGTAAGTGATTAATAATCTTAAAATGACCTGTGATCATTTAATTAAATCTAATAGCATGCTGAGGTTTATGATATTGAACAACCATGATTAACAGAGGCAAATGCAGAGTCCTGAGGGGCGGCCCAGTGTCCCAGAGACCACGTCCCACGTGTAACATGGGACCAGGAGGCCTGATCCATGACCCCTGTGGTCCCTTGAGATGGAGGCAGGGGTTGGAGATTATTCCCCCAAACTTAGTTAAGTGAAGCATTTTGCAGAAATTGGAGTTTTCCATTCAAGTCATGTTTAAAAATGTTGCAGTGATAAAACATTTGCCCCAGGGATATTTTTAGCTTAAAACAGGTGAGACTCCAAAAGTGGTTAGGGTCCTGATTAGAGAGAGGTTTGGGGTTGCAAATCACAAAGAGGTGATGATCCGGGCCAAATATTATGCCAAAAACACCATCATGGCAGAAACAGCACTGAAGGTAAGCCTATTTGGAAACATCCATTTCCCAGCAAAATAAACCACATTACAAAAATGGTGATCTCTGAACACTTGCATTTCTGATGACTCTTTTGCTGCAGGAAGAGCCACAAAGGAAACAGCCTCTCTGCCTTAGCTGAGCAGAGAATCCTCTAAGAAAAAATGCCTGCGAACGCCTTTTGCTCTACCACCTTGATAATCGTTCAGTGTCTAGAAGGAAATCACGTGCAGGCCCACGTGCTGGGGGTGAGCCATCTGGCGTGGGGACCGCTGGCCCTTTGGGGTGGGGGCAGGACGGGTGAAGAAGCCGCCTATTCCTTGTGTTTCCTATCTGGACAATGAAATGTACTAAGGAGCCACCTGGAACCCACTCTGTCTGGGGCTCGGTTGTGTGTGGGTGGGAGGCGTCTGTCTGAACCGTGAGCCGGTGAGGGTGCAGCATGGCCGCCGGGGGGCTCGGCGGCTAGAACTGGCGATGGCAGACGGGGCAGGGCGCCCAGATCTGTGATCACGCCCCACACCCCGGGGGGCACCCAGGTGCACCTTTGGAAAGTCCCCAGAAACATGTGGAGCTGGGATGGCCGTGCTGTTTTGCTGAGTGTGAACAAAAGGCTCCAGGCCTGCAGGCGCTCCCATCAGATCCACCACCAGCTGGCGCAGAGCGGCGGCCCCACCTCGTCCTCCAGGGACGGGGCTCATCCCCAACTTGAAAGGAAATCCTCGTGATCCAGCAGGTCGCGCACCGGCCTCCATGGAGATGAGCCTGACAGATGCGCTCACACTGGGCTTCACAGGGAATCCATGAGTGAGTAGGTGAGGTTCTTCAGTCATCACGCCTTAAATACCGTATTGCTGACCTTTTAAGGAGCATTGTTTACTCTCCCTCAGACACAATTCATATTGCACAGAAAAATGCAGTTAGGTGCCCGAGTCCAACTGTCCCCTTGTCTATGCAATGACACCCCAAGGGCTCTGCAGCTGGGGTGTCAGGGAGCCCATCCTATTTATCAAGGCCTTTAACACAGACAGCACCCAGTCGAGATCCCTGATCCCGAATGTGACTGGCCAGAGTTATTCACCAGAGAAGACAGAGTAATCGTGCCTGCTATGTGCTGGGGAGGGCGCCTGGCTCCTGGCCCTGCGGGTTGGGTACCAGCTGCCCAGAATCACAGAGAAGAAGATGCTGCCCTCCACGCTGGTCTGAGCACCTGGAGGCAGAAGGGCCTCTCTTCTTGAAGAGATGGCCACTGGCGCCCCACCTGCCTGCCTGCACTGGCCAGTGGGGGGTCACCCAGTGCATCCTGTTCCTACGCAGAAATGCCTCGGCCATCACCCACCCACCTGGTCAAGCCAACAGCTGCCCTTTGAGCCATGCAGAGACCAAGTTCCACCCTCCCCTCCACACTGAAGATTTGCTTGCTCTTCTTTAAAGAAAAACTTAAAATGGAATGAAAGTGCAGGCAGGAAAGGTGAGACTTCTGCTTGGAAACCACGAGACACCTGCAGGAAGGTTTAGTCCCATCCATGGGCACTCTCTGCTCCCCTTAGACTGCAGCATGTGCCAGGGCACATCCTGAGCAGGGACGTCCACTCCAGCCCCCTTGGGGTCTTAGCCGCCAGCTGGGAGGGCAGAGCCCAGATGGCCAGGGCATCTGGAAGCCCAGGGAAGCGCCCTCCGAAAGTCGCCGAGATCAAGGCCCAGGGTCGCCGTCTCCCACAGCCTCTGCGTCAGCATTCGGCTCTTCCTGCCAGAGTTTCCACAACTCCAAGGCCTGCTCTGCCCCAGGGTCGGCTTTGCTCCCACCCGCATCAGTCAGGGCCCAGCTGTTTATTAGTATTTTGCAATATTTATTACAGAGTAATGGCTTGTGAGACTGTGGGGTCCTGACATCCAGGGTGGGCCTATCAGGAGGGGCAGATGGCTGGCCTTGGACACAAGCTACCGCTCCCCACAGGTGGGATTTCTTCTTTTTCAGGAACCTCAGCTCCACTCTGGAGGCCTTTCCCGCTTGTTCAGGGCCCCACGGATCACCCGGGATAATCGCCATCATGTGAAGTCACTTGATAAGGGCTTTAATCACCTCCACAGGACACTCGGCGGCAGGACGCAGGTGAACGCTTAAGTGGCCAGGGCCATAGGCTGCCAGATAGACAGCATACGGACCCTGGCTCCATCCCACCGGGCAGGCACCTCCACCCCCGGGGTCTGCTGCAAACAGCAAACAACACAGCACAGGAGAGCCTCTGCCCCCTTCACGACAGCAACAAAAGCCTCCCACCTCTCTGGCCTTGGAGCCGGGGCCTGGCTTTCCAGAGATGAGACAGAACAAGACCCTGGAGCTGGGGGGCGGTCTGAGGACACCAGGAACCCACATGGGCAGCCGAGCGATGGCAGGGTGTCTTCAAAGGGACCCTGAAAGCAAACTGTGTAGAACTGAAGAGACCAAAGGTCCAGCCGTGGAGGGCGGGGAGGCTGCGGCCAGGGAGGGTCGCTCTAGTTCTCGGCCACAGTTTTACTCTCTGTGAAATGAGAACAAAGTCACTTGCTCCTGCGGGCCGTGCACAGCTGCCTGACAGCGCGAGACTCAAATAAACTTCGTTGCTTTCACACCAGGATGAAGAAAAGCATGGAAAAAACTCATAGCAAGAAGCCTGTACTCCGGCCCGTCCACCTGGCCTATCGCCCTGCCTCTCCCTTGGCCTGTTCCCCCTGCCTATTCCCCTGCCTGTCTCCCCATCTGTCCCCCTAGAACTGGTAACCTGGACATTATGCAGAAAGAATACTGTTTCCCAAGTTAGTGCGACCTGACAAAATGTCAAAATAACGTCTAAAGAGCAAGATTAAAGACAAAGGGGGGGTTAGAAAAAGTATTTATTTGACCCAGAAGAAGACAGGTTGGGAGAGAAAAGGGACCACCACTGGGGAGACACGTAGCACTCGATTCCCACCCACACACCACGACAACCTTATCGGCAGAGGGGCTGAGCATTTTTATCAAAAGCCAGTGATTAACCTCGAAACACCAGCAGACTCCAAAATCCAGAGCCTGGTGAAGATGTGCTGTGTCCTCAGCCACCGTGCAAGGCCATTCGGGGTTCCTTACTAAGCTAACACACTCCCCGTGCCACCCATCAGTCCCACTCCTTAGTCCCTACCTAAAGGACTTGAAAAATTATGTCTGTGCCAAAGGCAAATGTTTACAGAAGCTGTATTCATGATCGTCAAGACCTGTAGGCAGCCAAGACGTCCTTCAGCAGGTGGTGAATGGACAACAATGGTCCATCCAGACAGCAGAATCATCAAAGCCAAAAGCAACGAGGTGCCCTGAGAAGACGAGGAGGAACCTGAGATGTGCATCATGCGGTGAGAGGGCCGATTCTGCAGGGCTCCCACACGTGACGCTCTGGAAAGGGCAGAACTGTGGACACAGATAAAAGATCAGGAATGGGGTCGGGACCAGGGAGAGGTGGGGCACCAGGCATTTGTAGGGCAGTGAAACTCCTGTATGCAGCTGTAATGACGGCCCCACGTCGTGTGAGCCTTTACAGAAGCTGTGGGCCTCGGGTGACAGTCAGGTAGATGTATCAGGTCATCAGCGCAACAGACACCACACAGCCCCACGCCACTGCAGCATGCAGGCAACAGGGGACCTGCCGGTGGGCAGAGGGCAGGCGGGAACTCCGCGCTTTCTGCTAATTTTTGCTGCAACCCTAAAACGGCTCTGAGAAAGATGCCTGATGGCCTTTTAAAAAGGTTATCAGCCTGGATTAGCAACAGCGAAACCCTAATCCCTTCCTCCCTTCTTTCCATAGGTGTCACTTGCTGTCCTCCTGACCCCCTGAAGGACACAGCTGCCCTTCAGCCTTTCTTCTTAGCTGTCATTTTAGGAGCATCACTGGGAATGTCTTTAGCTGTATCCTACACATATTACTATGTTTTGTTCCCATTATTACTTAGCTAAAAATATTTTCTAATCTCCACCATAATTTCTCCTATGACCATGGGGTACTTGGTAATGTAACGCACAATTTCCAAACATTTGGCTATTTTTACATTGTGTTTCAGTTATATGTTTCTAGCCTAATTCCGCCAGGCTTAGAAAATATTAAGTGTGTGAAATCAGATGACAATCAAACATAAAATAAAGTATACCAATACATCTAACAGCTGGTGTTTCAAAAAAACACTTAAACCTGATATAATACTAACAGGGTTAATCAAGACATCAAGAGGAAAAGCACAAATTAGCAATGTAATTTATAAAAAAGCAGCATTGATACAGATCTTACAAACTCAAAGAGGTAAGATGATATTATCAATTCCTTTATGCAAATACATTAAAAACTTAGATAAAGTGGAAACACAAACTTAAATTCAAAATAAAAATAATGATCACAACTATATCAGAGCATCATCAGACACCAGTGGTGTTCCAGAACACATGTTTATCTCTACGAGCCAGGCCAGTCTTTATTTGCAGCATCCCTGTGGTGGACACTTACTTATACTAATGACAGGCTTTCTGCCCAAACTATACAAGCTAGTGGAAGATTCAAGTGGAGACTGCATTGCAAACTCTTCAATCGCTATTTAAAACTTCTTTCTAGGAGCAGTAAAGGTATAGAGTGCTCATTTTAAAAATAAGGAATATTTCAAAAACTAAAAAAAGAAAATACAAATCTCCTTCAATCTTTCTACCCAGTGAAAAAAGTATTTTAAGCACAGGTACAGGTTTCTCTCTAGTTTCATTTCTGCATCATTAAGAAGTCGTCAGGATCCTATGCCGTGAGAATCTGGGGCCCCACTTCGCACTTGGTGGTTCTGAACATTTTACCGGGTAACTAGGAACCATTTGAAAATAGGGTTTAAGCAGCTCCCTGACAGTCTCTGGTGAGAAGACACTGCGAGTCACCTAATGGCCCCCGCAGGGTGAGCAAACATCCATCCCACGTCTGAATACGCACTAATGGGTGTCATGGTGCAAACGTTGTTTCTCCATTCCATTGTAAAATCACACAGCTTTAAATTTTTGTCTTCATAAAATAGCACATATTCACTGTCAAGCATAGAAAAGCACTGTTAAGCAGAGCCCGCTGCAGAGCCATGCGTGTGAGGTCAGCTTTGTGAAGGGCATTCTCCTGGCCTGTAACCCACTTCCCGCCACCTCCAGCCACAGCTTCCCATGCCTCCCCACCCCCACGCAGTCCTGCTGTGAGTGCCGTGAACCAGGGGGATCTTGCTGACCGGCAGCCCCACCCCCGCGTGCGTGGAAGGCCCATGGAGTCGTTCCACCCCTCCCGCAAGCCTGGATCCTGCACACCCTGAGAGCCGGGAGGTGGCCGCATGCCTGGCATGCAGGATGGGGGCACCCACGGAGACAGCAGCTCCAAGTCTCTGAAGCACCTGTCCTGGCAGCGGCCCACTGTCCCTCACCAGGATGGGCGTTGCTGTCTGCCTGCCTGGCTGGGGTCCTTGGACTGGGGAGTATGTGTGTCCTTTGTGGAGAGCTTCTGCCTGGGTTCTGTCCTGGGACAGGAGGCCTCTCCCCAGACCAGGGCTCCCAGCCCTCCCGGGAGAGTCCTTCTCCCTCTCCCCGCCTCTCCTCTCATGTTGCCTATGGTGCAAAGCTGGCAGGACTATAAAATAAGGCTCTGTAACTCTCAAATTACCCCACCTGTACCAGGTCACCAGGTCGAGACACTCTGCCTTCCATCCAGAAGCGTGCTGACAAGTGTCCAGAGCACACCCCATGCCCACGTCTCAGCTGCTCTTCTGTACATTCTGCTCCTCTAATGTGTTTGTGAACAAGTCAGTTGTATCTCCATAGTTCTTTACCGCAGTTACAGTTGTTGTTTAATTGCATGATTTAATTAAAATCATCAAAACCAATAAAATATGAAAAAAAGAGGGCTGTTTTTTAAGTAAAATACCTTAGAAAAAATAAGAGGGAATAGCTAAGGGAAAGCATGTTGTTATTTTGTAAAAGATAGTGATGAGAAGAGGGACATCACCTACAAAGCAGTGCTGGCTGACCTGTCACAGATTTCAGACTTGTGTCCTGGTGTTAAGGTAAAGACTGTCCACTTCGAAATCTGGAGCAACCAAATCATTATTCCATATGGAAAGCAAAATAATGGTGCATTCAAAGATAGAGAAGACATGATGCAGGGCTTCACTGACAGATCTAGAAAAGGACATACCTCAGAAAGAAAAAAACTGAACCCACAAGCAAGAGGTAAGAGGCAAAGAGAGATGGTAAACAAGGAGATTGTTAAACCTAGGTAAATAACAAGGAGACTCTAAAATGCTAAGTAAGGCTAGTTTATTAGCCTGGTTGAAGAGGATGACTGGAATTAAGGATTTCTGGGGTTCTTGTACAATCAGGTGATTAGTAGATATTGATTAGCTTTAGTCAACTTATAGTTAGATCTGATATTAAACCAATGCAGGAAAAGAAGGAAGTAAAATAAAATCTATTAATTTAACAGAAGACCAGAAAGACAGGGGCAGGAAGCAGCAAAAATCATCCCCAAAAGACAATTTTTAAAAAATGGTTTGTGACTTGGGTTGTCAAACATTCCTTGGGACTCATACTGTAATAACCATGAAGAGAAATGGATCAATTGGACATAATTAAAATTTACAGTGTGTGTGTATAAGGCACACCATTAAGAATGTGAATAGGAAAGCCACAGACTGAGAGAAGATACCTGAAAAGCTCTACCTAAAAAAGGACTAGTTCACAGGATGCACAGAGATATCATACCACCCCATAGTAAACAGACAACCTAATGCAAAAATGATTGAAGATTCACTCCATAAAAGAAGATATGCTAATAGCCAATAATAAGCACAGTTAAACATGTCCAACTTCATTAGTCATCAGGAAAACACAAATTAAAATCCACAATATGGTATCACTGCATACCTATCAGAATAGCTAAAAGTCAGAAAAACTAATAACACCAAATGTGGTCAAGGATGTGGAGCGATTGACATTCTTACAAATTGTTGGTATAAATGTGAAATGGTACGAGTATTTTGGAAAAAAAATACCTGGCAGCTTTTTTAAATGTTAGACAAGCTCTCACCTTCTTACCCAGCACCCCTCCCAGCTCATAACAGCCTTCTTATCATGGCCAAAATCTGGAAACAGCCCAGGTGTCCATCAATAATTGATAAGCAAGTCAGGGTGTTCATATGTCAGAACTTGGCCAACAATGAGAGGAATGAGAGCCCACTACTCGCAACAGTGCAGGTCAATCTTTAAAACACTACACGGAGTGACAGAAGCCTCACACGGTGATTCCATCTTCTGTGAAGTTCTAGATGAGGCAAGACTGATTATGGTGGAAAAATAGAACAGATGGGAATAGACAGTGGTTGCCTTTGTGGGGTGGTTGCACATGTGAGTGGCAGGGACAGGGGGGCTTTGGTGCGGGAAAGACTCTGTCTTCCCAGAAGCTGGGATTCTACAGGCATACACGTTTGTCAAACCTCAGAGAAGGTGAATTAGGATTCAGAAATTTTATTTATAATGTGTAAGTGTTTATGATACTTATCTCCAAACAAAAAACTATGAACAAACACTGACCTCTAGATAATGATGTGATTGCTGAAGTTTCAGGAGGCCGTGTAGGATGTCTCTCTGTGTTCAGATGTGTCATAAAGCAAGCACAGGGGACGGTAGTGACAGCATCGAGGAAGCACAGGGGCCAGGGTTCATTACAAATTATAAAGTCCTTTCTATTTTTCCCTGTATTTTAAGTTTTCCATACAATGTTGAGCAAGTTAATGTGAAACAATGAATTAAGTGGTAGAATTAAAACCAAATATATTAGTCATCAAATTAAAGAAGCTGCTTAAATCTCTGCCCTAGAGGACACAGATACTGGCCATCCCATCTCTGCCAGTGTCCCCACTGGACGCCAGTGACTGAGTCACACTCAGGGGAGGGCTTTCGGACAGGGTGCATTTCTGAAAACCAGCTGGTGCAGTCCCCTGCTGCCTGGGTTCATATCCTGCCCAAAACTCTCTATATTCTTGTTTTAGCAATGCCCGCCGCCCATGACAGCATGCTCTCTTGAACTCTGCCAGCCCTTCGTCAGTCCCTCCCTCACACTCCCCAGCGGCAACCACTGGAAAAGTGTGGTGACCACTTCAGGTCTTTCTGTTCTAATGACCCATCTATCTGTGCACACGTACAGCTCATATGTTAATAAGGCCATGTTTTCCATGCAGTGAGCAGATGCCCCTCATCAGGGAACGTCAAGGCCAGTGCACAGACACGAGGCGGTTGCCTCCTTTCTGCTGCTCAGACAGATTCTGGCAGGTGCTGATGCCTGCAGAGAAAATCAGCCCTCATAACAGGGATCCAGGGCTTTTAAAAACCAAACTACTTTTAGAATGACAATGTCTGGAGTATTTAAAAGTCATTTTGCTCATGAGTTAGATGCCACTGTACAATGCATGAGACATTTAGTAGTGAAGAGCTGAGTTCTCATAAAGTTCAAGTCTTCCCAAAGGAAGGGTGAGAGCTAAGAGGGAAAGTCTGAGCCACCCATTTAAGCTTTGAAACATGTCGTGTGCATCCGGATCCTCCTCTGGGAAGAAGGCCGTTTCTGGTGCCAAAGGAAAGGTCAGGCCAGAGAGGCCTTGGAAGAAGACAAATCCTGGGAGACACCCTTCTGGGAGAGGTCAGAGAGCTGTCCTAGCTGTTTTGTCATAAGGAAAATTGAGGAAACTGTGGATGTTATAAAGAATCTGGGCCCAGGAACTTCCTGGCCGGAGGCCATGTGCGGATTAGCCAGGAAGCGTGTAGTGGACATGCGTGAGGGGTCGGAGTGCGGGCGGATGGAGACAGACCTTCTCTGACCCAGGCAACACTGGGCCCCTGCAAACCAATCAGTTCATCCTGGTGCAAGTTAGACCTGATGTCTGATAAAAAATACTTGTGAAAACCACTACTATTCCCATTTTTAAAGAAGCGCTGTCACTTTGTCCCCTAGAACCTCCAACCCCACATAAACTGCCTGGTTGTAAAGTGTGCTCCACCCTCCACTACCTGCCCCAGGCTTCCTGAGACAGGCACAGCGGGCTCTTCACAATGTCCGTGCAATCATGGGATTGATAAACTATAACTCTAACTGTATCTTTAGCTAAATAGCTTTCTAAAAATACAATAAAGCCAATTCACAAATCAAAAGAGCATGTTGTCAAGCCATGCATCCTTCTTTTGAATTCAGGAGCGATGGTGACCAACTGTGGCAGATGAGTGATGATGTCACCTTCTTTGGCACCCTTTCCCAGGGCAGGTGGGGTCTGTCCCCTCCCTTTGACTCTGGGCCAGCTCCCTGACCACGCTAACAGAAACAGCAGCAATGTGGCCGTATGAGTTTCCAGACCGGGTCCTCAAAGCATGGCAACTTCCACTCCCATCTCTCGGAACACACATGCTTGGAGGCCCCGGTGACCCCGGAAAAGCTCTGACTCCCTCTCCGGAAAGACCTCCAGGCAAGGCCTCCCGACGAGTGGAGAGGACGGGAGGCCAGGTTGGGTCAAGGCACCAGGGAGGTAAGAGCTGCAGCCACCTGGAGGGTGAGTCCCCGCACCCACCACCCAGCTGTCTGGCTGGGCACTGCAGAAGCTGCTCAGCAAAACACTTCCTGCGCTCCTGAGCCCAAATCCTTGAGCAAGCAAAGGGTCTCTTTTCAAGCACTAAGTTTAGAAGTGATTTGTTGCATAGCAACAACTAACAGGGACCTAATTCAGTTGAGGGAGTGCTGGATGGGCAGCTGTGTGTCTCGCTCTGGGTAGCCTAAGACCGACCAAGGCCAAGGACTCCCCCCCATTCGGGCTACTCACTCTGGAGCCTGAGCTACCATGTCGGCAGCCTGACTCTTCTGGAAGCCATGGGGTGAGGCCCTGGGGCTGCACGGAGGGACGCACGGCTGCCCGTCCAGCACTAGTGGGGTGAGACCCACCCAGGCACCAGATGTGTGAGTGAAGAAGCCACTTGGGGAGGGATTCCCAGTCAGTCAGTCAAAGATCAGAGACACCCCAGAGATACAGCTGAGCCCTGCCCAAACTTCTAGCCACAGAGTCTGTGGCAAATGAGATGGTGAGCTTACACCACTGTCAGGCAGCAGTTAATGACCAAAACACCATCCTTACAAGTCACTGGCTTTATTGCCCTAAGAAACCAAAGTGAGTTAGCATTTCTCCCCTCGGCCTCCAGACCAGGAGAACTGTCACCAATTTACTGGAGGGGACCCGGCCCCAGGACCCTGAGTGACTTGGAACCAACAGCCTGACACGGGGTCAGAAGGTTTCTGTTGCTCACCCTACCCCAGACCCCAAGTTCTCACACCCCTTGGCCTTCCCCGAGCCTGCGGGATCCCCGTTCACCCTACACGTGTGTCCTTCGTCCGGGTCAGCAAATACCAAAGGTGGGCCGTGGGAAGGGTGCTGCCGCGGGTTCAGTGCTGAATCCGTTTCTGAAAATACAGTCATTTCCAAACCGCCCAGAGCCAGGATTTCTTTTTCTAACACTAGTTATATCAGAAATGATAAAGTATTTACATACAAACGTCAGATCATTAAGTCCTTAAACTGAGGATACTCAACATCTATCAAACCGCACTCTTACCCCACCCATCTGTTTTCTGCATGTTAAGCACCCACTAAGTGCCAAAACAGAAAAGTAAGGAGAGACTACTCATGAATTTTTGAAATCCCTCCTACTACATATTTTCCAAGTCTTATAATAAAAGAGGATCTACAAAAAGCAGAATTTCAAAAGTTGAGGAAATGAACATTTGAACTTTCCTATCTGAGCTCAGCGTCTGACATGATAAACACCCAGAGCCCACAGGCCAGTTTGCTGCAGAACCTCCCAGAGGGTAGAAAAATACATGCTGGTTTTCCTGCCACCCTCAAATCAACAGGTTTTCCATAAAATAGATACGTGATGTGTTGTAACAGTATCCTTGCAAGGCACACAATTTCCCATAACAATGACCGTGTGCCTCACAGACACCAAAGCAGAGGTGCCTCATCTACAATTAGGCACCTTTAGGCTTTTCATGCTAGTGGAGAATTCTGTGTAAATTCTGCCCCTTTCCAAAAAATGGCCATTCTATTCAGCAAATTATAATTTAATAGGTCTCGAGAAAGCATGCCATACAAAAGATTTAGTTATTAAAGGACACAAAAAAATTGTAATAAAGCAATAAAATTTTCTATGTGGTTTATGCTATAAATAACGGACCCACAATGATAAAATTATTTAGAAAATAATAATGCAGAGTTTGAATTTCTTAGACTTATACTTGCAAGATTAGAAAATCTGAAAAATACCTTCAGTTTCATTCATTTCAACTGCTGAAGTTCTAAAATCCCAGTTGATTAGAGCTTTATTCTTCATAAACAACAATTCTAAGAAATTGAAAGATATGTTTTCCGTATGGTTCATGTATTCATTTCATTGTACAACACAGCCCAGGAGATTTGAGGCATTTAAAAGAAATTTTCCTGTTTTCTCTCCCCTGCCACTGATTGCTCACAGTACAGAAACTGCCATTTCAACTGTTGACAACACCAGCTGGCAGGCGGGTCACCTGCAAAACCCACTCTTGGCTCGTCAGAGCCCCTCCCGGGCCGTACACCAACGGGGGTGGCCACAGTCCACCCAGGGAAGCCGGTCTGCACTGGGAGCCTCCAGCCTCACCAGCCTGTGCCTGCTGCCCTCCGCCCTGGGGGCCTACATGGAGAGGATCTGGGAACTGTGCAGAATCCCGGCTTTTCCGTGGAGACCACAGCCCTGGGTCTGCGGCAGAGCTCCCATGACCTCAGCGGGTGGTGGGGACAGCTGGCTGTCCATGACCCTGACCTTCCAGTCTCTACTGGACCCTGAGGGGTGTCAGTGGGTGGGCCAAACAGAGGTGCCTTTGCCACCCCATGGGGAGCTCGAGGCCAGGCAGGAGGGGCAAAAACACATTTAAACACAGAACGGAAACAAGCCCTACAGGGAAAGAGAAAGCCCGTGGGAGCAGGCAATGGGCAACAAGGTCCTGAGTGGTGAGTGGTGGCAGAGCGGACGGGTGGGAACGTGTGCCAGGTGGAGCGCAGGGCCCCAGACCTGAACAGAAGCAGGTGCGGCCGGGAGGACAGGGTGCAGAGCCTGAAGGCAGCGCCAGCTGGGTGACAGCTGGGCGGCCGCAGGAGGAGGACCTGTGGGGGCACCCAGAGCAGCAGGGAGGATGCAGAGCCCCCTAAGAGGCTGAAGCGCAGGAGAGGCATTCCTGGCGGGCACCCCCTGTTGGGCAGAAGGCAGACCAGGGTGGAGGCGGGAAGTGGCTGAGCCACAGAATTGCTGGCATGTGGGGCAGGAGCTGGAAGCAGGGCCGGGTGCCTCTTGGGGTCCAGCTGGTGGACTTGCATGCTGACTGGGGGCAGAGTGAAGGGCCAGAGGAGTCCACGGAGGCACTGGGAGACCCTCCATGGAGACGGGAAGCAGGTGGGGGAGGAAGAGGTGCCCTGACCCCCCAGCCCCGTTTTTCCCAAACAGGGCTGCGACCCGCTGCTCAGCAGGACCAGGGACCAATGTGGGCCTTGGTCACTGCCCACTACCACACCCGACGAGGCTGCAGGGGCTCCAGCGAGCTTCCTGGAAAAAATGAAGAACAAGAACGTGTGGGGGGAACCGGAAACCCCACCGCGAGACCCGGCATTGTCACCAGGCTCCACATGCTGCTCTGGGGGACTTGGCCCTGCAGGGGAGCCTAGCACCCAGCCTCCCGCACTGTCCCCACCTTCTGGAGGGGTGCCGGGCCGTGCGAGCCTCCTGACCCAGAGTGGGGGCACCACACTCACCACAGGCTTAAATCCTGCAACATCACAAGTCCAGACCTGTTGGGGGCACCCGGGTGCAGGGCCCCCTCCTCCTCAGAACCAGGGGAACGATTAAGCTTTTAGCCTCCATCCAAGCTCTGGGAACCACAGGCAGAATCAGACACCATCCACTATGACACTGTGAACACACCAGAGGGACAAAACTGTTTCCCAGGCCCCAGGCAGAGAGGGCAGTGCAGGCGGTCAGGGGCTCCAAAGGCATGGAAGTCACAGCATTTTTCTACGTGTGGCTATTCATATCATGATAAAAATTGACTTAAAAAACATACACAGGTGTTTAATACATTAGCCAGAGGCAAGAAAATTTTTTTTATTAAACAAGACATGTAAGTACAAGTATATTATAACGTGTGTATGCTGTGAGTATATGCATTTACATTTCTTGTTTTATATATTTTCACATATACAGCCTTAGCCATTTCCTTAGGCCTAAAGTTACATTTCTCAAACTATCTTCTGCTCTAGAACATGGCAAATGTTGCATGATCATAATATCATTTTATTACACAGAAATGCTATCATGTAGTTTATGAGTTTGTGTAACAGATTTTAATTCACTTTCCCTTATTTTTCTCTGGAATCTACAGCCCCGACTTATCTGTAACATAACCCCATAAACATACCTTCTGGTTTATGACAAATCATGTCAGGTGCTCATCTGGGGACTGCTGACGAATGCAGCTGCCCCTCACTGAGCAGAGCTCAGGCTGCGCAGGCGCCGACCTGGGAGCTCAGACCAGAGCTGGGCTGGCTCCCGAGCCTCGTCCTGTCCCGCGCGTTCATCTCCGCTTTGCTTCCTGCTGCAGGGAACGCCCTGGAAGGATAGGAACTTCACGTCTGTGTGGAAGACGACACGAAAATGGAGAGCGGGGCGTGGCCCGAGGCTGTGGGCACAGCTGAGCCAGCAGGGGCCGGACCGTGGCACTGGCTGAGGGGTGTGGCTGGGGACTGGCTGACAAGGGCAGGGACTAGCTCTCTGCATCCAAGACCCCAAACCTGTGGAGCAGCAGGTCTGGATAGAGAAGGGGAGGAGGCCACAGTCACGGCTCAGCCTTGGGGGCCCCCGAACAGGGAAGCCATAGGGAAGCGGCCTGCAGGGGTGCTGGGAGCCTCCGCAGGCGGCCCTCCAGGGAAGGATGGAGGCCGGCCCCAGGCGCAGCAGGACAGTGGGTCAGAGCGGGGGACGCAGACCAGCAGTTCTCTCATCCAGGTGGCCCAGGACCGCCGGTACCAGGCCCCTGTGGCCAGGCAGGCCTCCTCCCATCTATGTTAAAGTGCCTTTGGGGATCTGTGCTGTCCTGCGCCTGGGGGCTGGCCGGGCTCCCTGGGACGGGGCACGAGGCCCGGCGGGACGGACCCCAGTGCCCTCACAGCCTTCCACACGTGGATGGCTCTGCTCAGTGCTTCGGGACTCAGCATGTTGGGTCTGTACAGAGACCTGATTCTGTGGGCCTCTGCCTGCAGAAATCTGGGGACGCCTGGTTTGGGAAGCCACCTCCAGGTCTCAGGACCAAGGATTCGGGGATGACAGGGGAAGAGGGCCCCCGGGCTGCAGTATTCCACAGACGCGACCCCAGGCCAGCCTCCCTGAGGCTCATCCAGCCCAACCGCAGGCTGAACCCAGGGATGCTTGCTGTTTCCCAAAAAGGGCAATGCTTGGGGCTCTCTGTGAAGGAATGCGGCTCTCAGCCTTCTGGAAGCTTCTGCCACCCAGCAGGTAATCTGTGTCCGCTGATCCCAGAATGACTCCATGTTGATGTACTTGATGGTACCGCACCCAAGAAGCCCCTGAAGGGCAGGTCCAGCGGGACTTGGGGGCAGGTCTGCCCAGGAAGCTGACAAACAGGCCCAAGGCACAGCCGTGGGGCCAGATCCCCAGCCCGGAGCCCCGGAGCCCCGTCTCCTGTGAGGGAGTGGCCGGCGGAGCGTGGCGGCGGGCTCGCTCTGGGGACGCACTCAGTGGAGAAAGTGGGCACAGGCCACCGTGCCCGGTGGGTGTCCCCAGGTCACAGAGAGCACCCGCCCCTCCCCTTCCTGCTGTGAATATAAACATCCAGCATCTCCGACCACAGGAGGCTTTCCCAAGTGGGGACATTATTTATTGAATAATTTTAACCAATAACTTGGCCCTGGACCACTCTCCCCAGTACAGGAACCCGATGCCACAAAGCTGGCCCTTCAATTATTTATCACTCTCAGGGGAAAAGTGAAAACACTGAAGCTCACTTCTAAGAAAGGTACGTATTTCTCCAAATGTTCATTCTAAGCAGCAGGCTCGCGTAACTACAGCCTAGCCGCCTCCTGGCAAACACAGAGCATTTCACACTCACATTAAAAAATTAAGAAGTAGCGTTACAATTTAATTTACTGGGTAATGTTGAAAGTTTTTTAAACACTCTACATTTCAATTAAATCATGATTTTTCAATTAAATCATGAGCTTCTTAAGCACAAATTTCAAAATGTTTGATTAGCCATAAAACAAAATGTAAGGGAGGACCTGGCGTCACTTGCTTATAAAGGTGAAGTTTGAACCTTCCGTAGGTGCTGACACTGCAGCCTCACATCCCCACTGACTTGCCTCCACTGTGATTCCATCAGTGATGAGCCACGGCTGCCAAGAGGGCACCGGACTCGCCCCTTACACACCGTGGCTCACGCACCACTGTCATCCCAGTAAGTAACCAGATGCAGGACGGGAAACTGCATGCCTGCTGTGCAATCCCTCCTTCCACACCAAGAGGATCCGGCAAGCAGCCAAGTTTTTTTGCTAAATCTGTTGATTACACTGTCAAACCCTCAAGCCTGTAGGGTCTCACCATGCCTGGCCTCCCTGAGTCGGGGTTCCAGGGACACCAGGTGTCCCCAGCTGCAGGCCAGTGCCTGAGGCTCCAAGAGTGTGTGAGAAACAGGAGGCCAACCCTGTGGAAAACGAAGGGGTGGCTGGTGCACATGACCCATTCAGCTTGCAACCCGGGGCTCTGCTAGGGCTGCCCAGTGCCTCGTCCCTGCTTCCGGAAACACCCAGGAGTGGCGGTGCACGGAGAACAGCCCCTCTGCTTTGACGTGCGGGCAGGCTGTGGGACCCGGGTGGGACTGCCAGCAGTCCGTGAGGCTTCTTTCCTGCAGGGCCTGCCCTCTGCGCTCAAAGCGAAGAAAGACACGTTCTGTGAGAGTAACAAATGCCTCTTCCGAGGGCCCGACACTTGGCGGTGAAATCTTGGAGAGGAAGGAGGTAGGGGAGGGGTGGGGAGGGAAGGCAGAGAAAAGGAGGCTCCCACGCTCACATCCTACAAACCTTAATAAAAATCAAAGGTTCAGAGAGAAGCAACTTCCACGAGGCTTTTCTTCATTAATGGCAATCCCTGAAGGCTGTGCAAGCCAGGACGGCAGAGGCGGGCAGGGGAGGGGTAGGGTGGGGTGTGCACCCCGACGTGCTCAAGAGAGAGGAGGACTTTTCCTCCGTGCAAGTGTATTTAAGGTCATAGAAATATGTTTAGAGCTAAAACATCATCTCAGTATGAACGTGTTTTTGCTCAAGTAATCTGGTTGTGATGATGGAGGGCACTGGGCATGCAGCACCAGTGGCATCTGGGTACACAGATGCAAGTGAACTCCATTACCAGCACCTGCTTCTCTGTACCTCTGATATCTCTTCTGCAAAGATTAAAGGGCCAGTAAGTATACTTTTTGGACAAGTCTTCTGCTATCACTTCCATGCTGGAAGTCGACGCAAACCTGCTCTTTTTATGACTGGTGCTTTAGAAGATACAATCTCTGCAGTTTTTAATGACAAAGTCTTGGAAATCTGCCTTCTGTCTCATCTGTAGTATGTGGGTGAGGGAGGAGACATCCCCAAACCCACTTGTTTCCTGAACTAGCTGGCTCCTTCGATGGCCTGACGGGCCAGGGCTGCCGTGGACCAGGGTCAGTGCTGGCCTGTCCCACCAGGAGGTTTCAAGAGGGGACACCCAGCTCCTGGTGTGCACCCCACCCCACCTGTCCTGCCAATCCTCGGTGGTCCCAGGTGTAAGACGACAATTATACCAGACGCTTGTTTAAAACAAGACTCTGTTCAAGACTATCGCGGCCAGGGGGACACTGGGGGATCCCAAGCCCAGACCAACGGGGCGGAGGCAGGGCTGCAGTCACCAGAGGAGCTTCCTGGGCATCAAGGAGGATGGGGAGCCCAGCTGGATACCAAGTGTGGAGGCACCTCAGCAGCCAGCGTGGCAGCGCTGTGCTACAGCTGCGCTGTGTCCAGGGCAGGGCGCAATGAGTGGCCCAGCCAGGCCCAGAGAAGGCCAACTTACTTGTGGTCCAGGAGGCGCCCCTGATGCGTGGTGTGCGTTCTTGGCACAGCTCTGCCAAGGTCCCCACAAGTGCCATTTTGCATGCTGACAACATTAACCCTGACGTTCTAGCTTCCTGGTCCCTTGAAATCTACTTCTGTTTTTGAAAAACATGGTTGAGATTATTGGTTTTAGTGATCTGCCTCTTACGCTGTCACTCTGCTCACTTCTGGTTGAATCGGGATCACCTGCTGGGTACCAGTGTGGAGGGTGAGCAGTCCCTCCACTTTCCAGAATCTCAGAGACAGAATCGTGCCAGCTGTGCACAATCTCAGTTTTCAACGACTTGTTTGGGTTTGCTCTGGCGTATGAGGGGCATAGCCAGCTGGCAGAGGGAGGCTGTGATTGCTCTCCAGGTTCAAAATTACACAAAACACCTGGGCAAGTTTCTAGAATTCTCACCAAAGGAGTGGTGGCAAATATGTTGGAACATGGCCACACTCACGTCAGCCAAAGTCAAATATCCTTGAATAAAACTAATATTATTCAGGAATTCACCCAATCAATCAATCAGTCAGAAAATATTCATTGTCCACCTGCCATGCGCCAGGCACCAAGCAAGGCCATGCACAGAGGGCCCCTGGGATGGACAGAGTCCTTCCTCATGTGACCTCGGTCAGAAGGACCCCAGTCTGCTGGGTGATGCACAGTGCCACGGAGAAGGCACCATGTGATTCGGCTCCCTTGGTTCTTAGTATGAGAACAAAGCCATCTACCAACTGGGAGAAATGGAGAAAAGGCAGAAGTAGGGTTCAGCACACACACGGCTCGGGGGGGTTCCCTCAGCCCTGCTGGGCAATGTCCTCATGCCAGCAAACACCCAGGTAAGACATGTGCTCAGGAGGGAAGTGCACCAGAAGTCCTCGCATGAATTCCCAGGCAAAGGAAAACCTTCCCACTCACTTTTGTTTATTACAATTAAGATCTAATTTGTGCCACATCTCTGCACGGGCCTCCTGCTCCGGATTCTGCAGGCAAAAGACAGGAAGTCAGAGAGGAAAGAGAGCAGGCATTCCTTGGAGGCCCTGGCAGCTGGCCTGGTACTGGACCTGAGGGAGAGAGTGCAGGAACGCGGCGGGCGCCACACGGGAGCCCATCCTGCCGAGTGGAAGAAGGGGCATTCTGACGCCTGGATGGCCAGCTGCCTCCAGGCTGGAATCCCCCTGGCTCTGAAGGTGCAATGGCTGGAAACTGCAAACCTCAGTGATTGCACCGTGGTCTGCTGAGATCCTGCTGGCTGCTTCCAGAAAGAGGAGGACGACCCCGAGTAGCCGCCGCAGGTCCTCAAGAGGGCCGCGGCCTGGCACCTGCTCAGGCAGAAGTAAGGTGGATTTTATCACCCTGACTTACCAGTCCAGGTGCTCTAATGGAAGATCCCGTGAGCCCAGCCCTGGGGTGGGAAACCTCCCCGGTGCTCTTATCCCTCCACTTTCTCAGGAAAAACTTCCTTCTTTGGATACCACTTTGGTATTTCCTTAAAAACAAACAAAAAAAAAGCCTTCTTTGAAATTACAAGTGTAAATCTAAGCCTCTTTTCCACCCGATCTTACTTGAGTTCCTGTGTCGGCACCACCTCGGGCTTCCTCCGGATGGCTTAGCCCCGTGATAGCCACGCACCCAACTCCCATGACATAAATACTCAAAAACACCAGGAGACAATCAAAGAGGCTCTGAAGGTCCTTCTGTGCGGGTTTTTCTTTATCTTTTCTTTTTAAGTTCTGAGGTTCCTTACACTGACAACACACATTTTGAGCCCAGTGAGGATACATAAGCCCATGAAAGCGTGTGCGCAGACTCGCACGCAGTGCCCATGCGGCGTTAGCATGACAGTCAACTGGAAGCAAAGCAGAAGTCCGTCTGCTAGTGAGTGTGCAGGCCAAGTGCCCACATGGGCGATCCTACCGGCAACAAGAAAGAACCAAGCACTAAGTCACGCTCCATATGAACGAACCTCAAAAACGTTGCACTAAAAAAATTAAAACAAAAACACTATGTTAAAACAAGCCAGACGCATAAGAGCTTATACTGAATTATTACATTTGTATAACATTTCTAGAACAGGAAAAATTATATAGGCAGACAACTCTGGAAGCAGATCAACAGCTCTCTGGCACTGGGGGTAGGAGTGGGAATCAGGAGCTATTACTTCATGTGATGTGTGTGGACGTTTAGAAATGTCCTTCCCAGACACGTCAGAAATGGATGAGAGTGTGTGGAAAACATAGCATGAGTTTTATGGAAAATTAAAAATTATTTATAGAAACAATCATGCAAATATTATGTCCCGAAAAAATTAAAAGTTACATAACAAAGGGAAAAGAATCAGTGCATAGCTTGGCTTAGCAGTAAATAAAAATGACTTCACCAAAACTTGTGATAAAAGTGTGTTAGGAAAATGGGAAGTCTCCCAGAAAATGAGATACATGCAGGGCACAAGGAATTAAATTTCAGCTACAGGAGGAAGCCACAAATATGGTCTGAAAATGAGGAACCAATAAACAGCAGGAAAACTGTATTGTTTATGAATATTAAAACAAATAGTTGAAGAAAAGGTAAAGAAAAGAGAGGTGACTCTGGGAAGCAAAACCAGAGAATGAAGGCAGGGCCCCAGGGCTGGACTGTGTTTTCTTATAAACCTTTTAGTGCTATTCAGTTTTTGAACTCTGCTCACACTATTTTTTGAAATAATAAAACTATTTTGAAAAGCAAGGACATTGAACAAAACAAGAAAATACAATCTACTTCATCCACCCTCTCAAAAGTATATTTTAATGCCAAAAAATTTGGAAGAACAAAAATTAAATTAGTTCAAACAAAGACTCAATCTTTTTTTTTCTTCTTCGCACCACTTTGCTGCAGATGAGAGATAATTCCTCCTGGCTGGTGGCTGTCTGGATCAGTGCCATCACCAAACAAAGTGGCCGATTAGCTGGGAGAGGACATTGCTGGGTAGGACTTTAAGGAAAGGCCCATCTACCTTTTGCCCTCTTTTCCTGCCTCCTGCCTGGAATACAGATGTGATGGCTGAAGCATCAGCAGTCACATTAAGACTATGAAGCAAACTTAGGATGGAAGCCAAATGAGGTCAAGTGGGGTCACGGGAGCAGTCTGATGCCAGAGGACACGGGAGCCCCAGGGGCAGCCATGGCAGAGGAGAAAGCTGTTTGGCTTGACTTAAGGCACTGTATTCCCAGGGCCTCTTGTTAACAACCAAGCTCAATCCCTTGTACATAAAGCTCTGTCGACATCCTCTTTCTATTCTTGCTTAGAGGCCATCTAACCTCTCCCTCTGAACACTCTATTTCTTCTACAGAGATTGTGTCCACAGAACCAGTTTAGGAGAAAAAGCTAGAATCCACCACTTCAATGGTAGCTTGCGCCTATTTCCGACCGCCTCCTTTAAAGTTTTCCTGAATATTGATCAGCAAATATCCTTCTGGCAACTCGCCTCCACCACCCCCAAAGGATCTGTCCTGAGGACCCAATCTAATTCCTCTTTCCCAGAATAATGCTGCCTGCCGAGGTGAACAATACTTAGAGAGGCTTCCACTTAGACCGAGAAGACGCAAGAGTCAGGGGGAATTTTCTGAAAGGCTCTCAGAAGGCAAAGCCCCCCTAGGAATCCTCTGGCTGCAGCTTTGCCCAGGCAGGCTGGCACCCTGCTGGGATGGCAGCTCCCTAGGGCTGCCCTGAGCAGTTGGCCTAGGCTGAAATCGCACCCACATCTTCATCCCCAGACCTGGAAAAAGAGATTCTTCAGATGTAACTAAGTGAAGGGTTTTGAGATGAAGAGCTTATTCAGAATTGGGCCTAAGTGGACGGGCCCTAAATCCAACCACAAGTGCCCTATGACAGGGGAGAGACACCCAGAGGAGGGGCCGCATGACACCCAAGGCGGAGGACAGAGGGACGCGGCCAGGAGCCCAGGGACACCCGGAGCCCCAGAGGCTGGAAGAGGCAGGAGCCTTGCCCTGGAACCTCAGGGAGAGCTCGGCCCTGCCCCCCCTTGATCTATGTTACAGTCATGGGAGCCTGAAACACCCCTCCTCAGCCCTTTGCACCCTGCGCCCCATGCCCCAGCAAGCCCAGGGCCCCCACGTGCTGCCCAAGGTCGTCTCCTTGCTCCCACCCTGCCCCTGTGTCTGCACCCCCAAGGTAGGGATGCTCTGGGTAGCCCCAGCCAGGGGTCCACCTCTGCTGGGGAACAGGGGCTGCAGGCTGGGCGCTCCCACTCCTAGCAAAGTACTGGGGCTCCTTCTGCGGCTCACCTCCTGGGAGTCCACTGCCCAAGCATCTGTGGAGCAGCCCACTCTGAGCCAGTTCCCCCAAGGGACCGTCTGGTGCCCTTCCCTCAACACAGATGTCCGCTAGGCTTAGGTTCCAGGCTTCATTCTTTTTCTTAGAAAATAATGGGTTTTAAAACAGAGGTGAAGAGCTGGCTAGCAGATAACTCTGTCTGACCCAGTGCCCGTGCTGCATGGACCTTTGAAAAGGTCGTATATCCCTAACTGGGATAGGTGGTGAGGGAGGAAAACCGCATTCTGGTGTCTTCATGAAGCACACACACTGATAAGAACTGGGAGGGATAGAAAAAAATCCCTTAAAACAGTGTTTTTCTAATTGAACAACTGAGATCTCCATGATTTTAGAGACGGTGTCACCTTTCCAAGGAACTATTGAGGAAACTGGCTGGCCATCGGTTTTGTGGATAAAGTTTTATTAGCGCACAGCCATGCCCCAAGCAGCGTCTCCTGGGACCAAGTAGTGGCTCGGCCCTGTGGCTCTCCGGCACTGACACAGCACGGCCTGCCCCCTTGGTGGAAAGCACGTCCTGTGCCTGCCGCAGGCCAGGGAGAACATCGCGCTGCCCACAAGTATCGGCAGCAGGTGCACCTCAGACAATGCCTGTGCCATCACTGCTGTCACAGCGAGTCGGGAAAGGACAAAAAAACTGGAGACTGTGTCGACGCTCAACGCTCAGCATCATGGTTACATGTGACTTTTGATTTTCTTTCATCTTCTCTGTGTTTTCCAAACTTCTACAATGACCACTGTAACTTTTACCAAAAAAAATGTTTTACAGAAGCTGTCACCACATAGAACCAACTCAGGCTGCCATATTCTCCCTAGATGGCAGGAGACTTCTGCGAGCAAATCAGGGAAGGAGGTGACCCACCTCATCCTGAGGTGAAGGTGATCTGGATGCCCGGAGAACCAACACCAAGGAGTGGCGGTCAGCGGACTGGCGACAGCATCCACGGCCCCTGAGGTGCCTCCAGGCAGAGCTGGGTCTCAAGGGCCTGCCCCTTGCCTGGCCCGGAAACGCCCCTGTCACTCTCTGCACACCGAGCTGGGTCTAGCTCTCCCTGGCTCCAGGCGGCCGGGTTTGGGCCCAGTTGGTGGCAGCGGGGCCTGGAGCTGCAGTGAGCGGGAGCAGAGTGGGTCTGCTGGGCCAGGACGGAGCAGGGCAGGGCGCAGCATGGGAGGCAGGGTGGGCTTCCAGGCTCCCCTTCTGGGGAAATGAGTTTCCTCACCATCACTAAGTTTCCTTTGGGATGAAATGAAAATATTGACATTTATTTCTGAAACTTTCAGGAGAGCATGTGTGATTCGACGCAGCTGACTATTAAACACAGCGGCTGCATGAAGTGTCCCCTCTCTGGAGCCCCGGTCCCTTGGCCCCAACACCAGGGCTGGCCCGAGCACTCAGACAGAACAGCTGGTGGCTCCCCAGCCCAGCCCCCAGGGCCCATCCTGCCCCTCCTGTCCCATCCAGCGGGTCTCCTGTGAAGACAGAAGACACCACGGCACCCAAATGCCAGCATCTGCTACAGCCCAGCAGTGGGTTTTCAGACCTACCGAGATGGTCTGTGCCGGCAGACCTGAGGCTGGCTCACCCAGCACCCAGCAGGCACACAGGCCTCCCAGGCAGCACCCGGGGTGCAGGGAGCTCAGATCTAGGGCAGAGTCCCCAGGACAGTGAGGGGAGTTCTCACTGGGGGAGAGAAGAGGGCCTTTTGCAGTATTGCCAGGGGAAAGTGGAACCTGGGATTCCCAAGAGCAACCCCACTTCCCATTCCGTGGGGGAGCCACACGCCCCCTGCCTGCCTCTGGGCCCCCAGCACTGGCCGAGTGCTCCTCCCACTCTAGACTGAACAGAGGAGATGGCAGGCACATAGGGTCTCCCCAAGCACCAAGGCTTTGGGTGTCGGCAGGGAGCTGGCCCCTCGGCCCTGGAAATGTACAGAACAGAGACAGGAGGTCACTCCCCAGGGCACAGGGACACTCCAACAGAGATTGCCATCACCACCCACCACCGGCCTCCAAAGGTTTGGGAGCAGTGGACTCGCTGGGGCCTACTGCAGGGTGACACAACACCCCAAGTGCAGTACCCCTCAGTGGGGGGCTGGGCTTGCTCACAGCATGGGGGTGTCCATGGCTCCAGACTTGTGGCCTCTCCCTCACTGGCCACTGGGCCCAGTCCTGGCCTGAGACACGAGCTTCCAACTGCTCATGCAGACACACACGATGCAGACAGGCAGACCTGGCCCTTGCCTCCCGAGGGGCCAGCTGGCCCCCGGACCCCACACAGCACGTCCTGGCCAACGGGAGCAGGCTTTAGTGGCCCCAGAAGCTCTGCAGTGAGAGTGCCCCAGCGACCAGCCCCGTCTGCAGGCTGCAGCCCTTGGTCCCACACCTGCTGAGATGTCTGAGGTGCAGCAGTACATCTCTATTTCCCAAACATTGTTTTTCTTGATTAAAAACGGATTTTTTGTCAAGCTCAGAATTGCTTTCCATTCCTGTGGAGGAATAGAAGGCAGAGGAATAAAAAAATCTGCTGTAAATAATCATGCTCAGGAAAGGGACTTGAAGAAAAGAAAACCTAATTTGTCTGATATTCTTTTTTATAAAATAAGCGCATACTTAATGAGAAGGGTTTATGCTGTGTGTACATCATCTTTATGTTCTGGGGTGAATGTGGGGAGATCGCACAGTTTTAAAACATTCCTGGGCCCAGCACGGCTCCCTCACAGAGACCCTCCTGCATGCCAGGCTTAGCACTGACCTCTCTGTTCCCCACGGTGCCCCGGAATCCAGGGATCATAGGCATGTCCTGACCAAACAAGTCCGAATTTAATATTGTTGCATAATTGAAATACTTGGGATTAAAGCAGATGCACTTTTGAGATCGTAGATCCTCTGTTTACTATAAATCCCTTTTCTTGAAGGAAACTAACAATGTAATAACACGTCTCCAGGCTCTACTCAAATGGACTGCCTGGAGTAGGAGAATTCTGAAAATGGAAACCAGAGCGGACAGAGGAAGAGCTCCTCCCAGGGGTGGAGAGACCCAGCACTGCTGCCCATGAGGGGGTGCGGACCACGCTGCACGGCTCCCAGGGCCAGCAGGACCAGGGCTCTACCACCCCAAGCCTGGTGAGGGGTGGCTCCAGGGGAAGCTGCTGCCCCCAGTCCCAGCCCCCAGGGTGTGCGTCTGGGTGCAGAGGGTCGCCTGGACCCCCAGGGAGGCTTGCACCTCGCAGGCCCTGAAAGCAGCTTCTACGGGCAGAGTGGCTGGCAGCGGGCCTCTGCTCCCCAGCAGTCTGAGTCCGGAAGACCCCAGGAGGGGCCTCACCCGCAGCTTTGGGGCATGCTTGGTCTAGGCTGTGCTTGCATCTCAACAGAAGGAATCCCATTGTGCAGGACACGGAAGTGGAGGGTCTAGGAAGGAGGGTAGATCCCACAGCAGGTGAGGGGCAAGGCTGGGGTCAGAGGAACCAACCTGGCTCCTGCTCAGAGCTTCCTGCTCCTGCCTTCTGGTTCCCCCCAAGCCAGCACGCGGTGAGGGAAGCCCTGGGGGGCAGGCATGCCAACAGTGCCCACAGGGCTGAGGGCACCCCCACCAGAGATGAGGCTTCAGCATGTCACGCCCAGCTCTCAGGCCTCACCCATGGACCTCACAGCCCTGTGGAGCGATGCAGCCAGGACAGAGTAAGGGCCTGGGAGCTTCCATCCTCCCAGCAAGCGCCGAGGGCCATCACTGGGCATGGCCTGGCTGGGGTTGTGCTGGCCATGTGCCCCATTTAGCCAGAGTTGCAGAGGCTGCCAGCACCCCTCCACCCCCAACTTCTGGAGAAGAGGGTCAGTGATAGGGTCCTCAATGCCACCACATGCATTGATTCCCATAAATCAAATGCTCACTACTCTGTTCAAGCTTGGGGAAAATGATCACAAATCAGAGAGTTTGGCTCTCAGGGACAGAGGACAAGGACAGGGTGTACGAACAGCAGGGGGCTCTGCCTGCTGCCTCAGCCAAGCCTCTGCAGTTCTGTGCAGGGAGGGAGCATTTGGCCACATCCGAGGCGCTGGGTGTGACGGAAGACAGCAGGGCTTCTTCAGGTGGGGGTGGCCCTGATCCCTGGGACAGATCAGAGATTGTGGGCAGGGGGTCCAGCTGAGCTCAGGACTAGCTCTCCTGACTGCAGCCATCGTGCTGGGCAGGGTGTCTAGTTCTTCTCAAAAAGTGAGCAGTGCAGAACCACATAGCAGGAAGGTGTGCCTGCCTCCAGGAGGAAGACACCCTGATGGCCAGACGGTAACCCGAGCAATCAAGACACCAGGGATGGGGGACGGCAGCCTTAAGGAGCAAACCTGTCCTTGCTGGAGTCGAGAGAAGCCCAAGGTGAGGGCCAGTTCCTCACACGGGATGCAGAACTGCCCCTGCAGGCCAGCAACTACTCAGCCAAGGTTTGTGTCCCCAGATCTTTTCTTTGTCACCCACAGCACCATGGAACTAAGGGTCTGCAGCCGTGGTCAGACCCAATAGCCAGGCTGTGTGGGCAGTGGGCACTGGGTTACAGGGTGTTGCTAAGCAGCACTCAGATGTTGACCTCTGCTCTCCAAAGTGACCTGCAAAAGCCGTGTGCAAATTCGTGGAGTTGTATGTTTTTCACAATGGCTCTGCATTTTCACTAGATTCCCAAGAGGGTCCCTGATCTCCCCCAAAAAAGTTCAAACCACCATTATCAGAGAATATAAAACCTCAGAGCAAAATGCTTCCAAAGCACTAACCAGCCAGAAACAGGATAAAGGGGTATTGGTGGGGCCAAGCACGGACAAGAAGACAGATGCCAAGCTCCTGGGAAAGAAACCGCCATCAGATGGGGAGGTGCTGGCTGCAAAAGGTGAGAGGAGTGGGCAGGCCCAGGAGTTGCCTCCATCATGAGGACAGGCACATCGGAGCAGCGGAGGGGCCCCGCTATGTGGTGGCCGTCCCAGGAGACTTCTGTGTGTGATGGCCACAGGATGCACCACACAGCAGGCACAGCAACGAGTTCACCTGGCCTTGGCTTCCTGGGGTGGGGTGGGGGGCACTGGCCTCAGGACAGCCCCTGGGGGCCCGCTCATTATCTGCATATGATGGTGATGCTAACTTGATGCGGTTTTGTCTGCCATTTCAACATCTGAATTACCAGGGGTGCAAATCTAGTCGCCCTGTTTTCACCTGTAGACAATGTCCCGTGATTCGTGCTTGTATACTGGGCGATGCAATATGTTGTGTAGACTCTGGATTCCACTATCTTCCTCTAAAGAGAGCTGAGTTTTGTTCTGGCACATGTTAAATTACTAGTGATTTTTCTAAGATGGTCTCAAATGAACATGGGTCTTACTTACAAACCCACAATTTTCATTTCTGAATTAGTACACCAACCATCTGTAATTTAAATTTCAAGCATTGTAATTTCAGAATAAACAGACTTAAATAAATTTGAGGAGGGGGGATGGTAAAGTAGACATAACAGAAAATGGGCCCCCATGTAGGTTGGTAGATCCCAGATGGAGCTGGGCCTGTGGTGTCCGTGGGGCACACATGCACACTTTCCCATGACATCTTGTATCTCTGTGTGATACTGCGGTGCCCAGGCGAGGCCTCATCTACTGTGTAATTGTCAAGATGAGCTAGAGTAGCTTCTGCAGTCATTCACCCCACAATCTAATTTGAGATTTGTCAGCAAGTTTGCAATTTGTCATTCAAGTGAAGTCCATTGTGAGCTGGGCCAACAGTGAGAGGTTACAAGGGCAGAGCACCCAGGCCTGCCCAGGAGTGGCACCGAGTGCCCCCAGAGCCAGCCTCCTGGCCTTGCCAACCCAAGGCAGGCAGGAATGTGGCTCTGGCAGGAGAGGATGCCTGGACTCAGCAAACACTGACCAAATCAATCACATGTGCCAACACGTTTCTGCTGAGCCCCCAAAAGACTCCAGAGGGCATCAGCAACTCATACTGACCTTATTGGAGCCCTGACCCCAAACGGAAGTTGCCTGCTGCATGCCTGCGATGCCCCACCAGGATGGAGAGCTGCCCCCGTGGGCTCCAGATCCCCAGCAGCACTGCGAGGCCCGGCCCAGGGGTCCTCTCAGTGTCAGCTGCCTCGGCGCCGGGCCCGCCTCGTGAGCTAAGACGCGCAGACTTCCGGGATTGTCTTTCTAGATCCGTGTCTCCAAGCAGTCATGCAGACGTTGGCTGTTAGGTGTAAGCAACAAGGGGCACTCGGGATCTCCCCCAGGCGCCAGCCAGCACCACCAGCCTGAGAGCTACCCCTGCCTCTGCCCCGGCGCCCCACCTCCACACCCAGAGGCCATGAACCGCCTTTCCCGTAAACCACAAATATCATCACTGATTTTGAATCTTTCTGTGCTCCCAGCAACCCTGGCCCAGAACGCAGCCCCTCACCACAGCCCAGGCCTGCGCCTGGCCTCCCTCTCCCTCTGCCCCCCTCGCTCGCGGCCCTCCAGCATGCAGCCTGAACCAGGCCTTTGGCCTGGCAGCTCTGTCCACCCAATCCTCTGTCCCTCAGCTCTGCCAGGCTCTCTGACCACCTGTCTCAGGCAGCCTCCCCATCACACTCGGCTCTGGCCCCGCTGGCAGCTCACTGGGGTGGCACCACGTGCTCCAGAGCCAGGCCTCGGGAAAGTGTGCCCTCCAGAGGAAAACCGGTGCTGCCCTCATGTGCCTCCTGTGACGCCCCTCTGTAGGTGCACGCCCACGCGTGTGCACGCAGGACTCACGTGAGGAGCAGAGACGGGCACCAAAGCGCCACACCTTGCCGAGCCGCCCGCGCAGCAGCTGCCCCGCAGGTAGCTGGGACTGCATGGTGGGGGCTCAAGCCTTCTCCATTGCTGGGGGCTTTCCTCCCTTCCTGGCTTGCTCCCAAAGGCTTCGAGGCCCCTGACGTGTAGTTCATCCAAGGTGGGGTCTGATGCCACAGCCAGTTCCAGGGGGCAGCAGACAGTCGTCATCTCCCCTCCCCTCTCCTCGTGCACAGAACTATTCACTATGCACTCAACCTACCGACCCAGGTAGCCAGGTGTCAGCAGCGACCAACTAAACCTAGGGACAAAACTGAGTCTAAGAACTAGACTTAACTGTTTAATTGTAATTGCAATTATCTTAACCCACTCTTGACGAACTGGGTTTAATGGTGGCAATAGAACATTCCCCCAGGTCTGTCAGGCACCCCCTCTACATGGGGTTAGGGATCTGGCTGGCTGGGGGGATGCCTGACCCACCACATCTGTGTGCAGAGGAAGTCTGGGAAGGTGCCACAGAGGGGGCGAGCTGGCAGGGACAGGCAGGGGCAGGGCATGGTGCCATTTCTCTGCCTGCCTGGCGCCACCTCCCCAGGCCATTCCAGAGGTCACCTCCAGATAGAGCCTTCCAGCAGAAAGAGAGGCCCACCCTTTGTGGCACTTTTTATCACAAAGAAACGTTTTCCAGAGCCCTGAGCTGACATCCCCTTACCTCCCAGTGGCCAGCACCATATCACATGCTCAGGCTTGTGACCAGCAGCCTCTCAAGTGGCTCCCAGCGGCCCAGGCTCCTGGTCTCACGCCCTCCCCCAGAGCATGAGTTGGACCCAGTGACTTACCCACAGCAAAGAGAATGTGGCAGTGACAGCCTGTCACTTCTGAGATTAGGCTATGCATGACCGTGACTTCCGGCCCGCTCACATTTTCTCTCTCCATGTGTCACCCTGACTGACAGTGCCATCTGGCAGGCCCACCTGCTCAGGACCTGAGGGTGGCCTTTGCACAAGAGGGACTGTGGCTCTCGGTCCAAACCCCAGGAGCTGAACCCTGCCCACACCGGATAAGTGGCCTTGGACCCAGCTCTCTCCCCACCAGCCTTCAGACAACACCACAGCCTTGGCCACTGGCTCGCAGCCTTGTGAGAGGCCCTGAAGGAGAGGCCCCACTAGGCTGTGCCCAGGTACAACCCCTGAAACTTGGAGCTTATAATGGGGTGTTGTCCTCAGCTGCTAGGTCTTGGAGCAGTCTGTCAAGGTAGCAGCTAACTAACACAGTCCTGGAGCAGTCCCTGGGGTGGGAAAGGGGAGTGTGGTGACTGGCTGAGCCAGGGGGCCTGGTCCTTAGTGCTGAGCTCACAGAGGCACATGGGGGAAGGGCTGGCATCAGAGCAGACTGGGACTGGCCAGCGAGGGGGAAGGTAAGCCACTCAGAGTTGCCCCAGAGCCATGTTGGCTGGGAGTGGACATGACTGCAAATGAATGAAGTCATTGATTTCTTCCTGCAGATGCATTTATCCAGAGCCTGCTTCTCTCCGGGGCCTGAGCTAGGCTGTAAGCCCTCTTGGGGCTTGTGGCCTGGGCCCTGGGAAAGGGATGGTGGTGGTGCCCTAGGGTTTGTCTCCAGCCCGGCAGTGGGCTGACTGTGCCCCAATGTGGGCTGGCACTGTGTCAGCCTTTCCAGTGGTGCACAATGATGCCAGGTACCAACTGGACCTTCCTGGAGTCTCAGAAACGGGACAGTTGACTAAGCCGTGGAGAAGTGGTTGAGTGAGTTCAATCCCTTTCTAAGTCAACTTGCTGGCAGGCCCTACTGAAGAATGTTTTTCCAATGAGGTGCTTATGAAAAACATTTCTGAGCACCATAAAATCAATCGAGTTTGTATGAGAGAGCTGTTGTTCCAGGAAGCTTTGCTACAGGTTCAGAGTAAAGAGGCTCAGGGGATAAGCAGGACCTGCAGGGGTACAAGGGCGCCCTCGCCGCCAGCTCGTCCCCCAGCCAGGGCCTGGGGGGCCTGCCACACGGCCGACATGCCCACTGGGAACTCGAGCAAGCTTCCCTCTTTAACCAAATGGCTATTTCTGTTGAAATACTAAATGAGAGGATCAAGGCACGTGACCAGGCTCTCAGAAAGGGGGAGTTATGGGGAAGACCCCCCTTTGCCCTCCTCGGCCTGTGGTTGCTCTGCCATCAGCCTCTGTATGGAGGTGGCACTGCACATGCGCCGCCATCCGGGGCTGCCTGGGGAACCACCCAGGGAGCATGGTCCCAGTGAGCCCTGACTGGATTGGCCCAGGGGCCGCAGGAGGGGGAGCTAGTGAGGTGGCTGACTCCCTGCCCTGACCCCCAGGGTACAGCTCCCCCCAGCGAGGCAGCCCCACTGACAGGTTTCCAGTTGGGGGAATCTGTGTTCTGACCCACACAGGATTTCATATTCGTGTTTCTCAAAACCATCCCACTTCCTGGTGCGTCAGGTACAACAAGAGCCCACAGGCCATATACCACACCTACCGTCTGCTCCAGTCTCCCCTCAGCCAGGTGCCAGGCCACAATTCACCCGTAGCGCTCACCCCATGTGCTCCCACAGGACCCAGGGCTGGGTTGGCTCATTGCCATGAACTCTGAGCTGCCCTTGCAAAGGGCTCGTGAGAACAGAGGTCCACTAGCAACCCCAAGAGAGTGGCAACAGTCATTTTGAGAAAGGAAAACGTGTTTGCTTGATAGCTACCATACAATATTAGCCCTCATATAAAGTACTATTTCCTTGTACGGATAGGAACATTACTCAACAACAAATACAATGTAAGAAATAGAAAATGTGGATGAAAAATGGAAGTATACCTTCTGCGTGGTGACAGTCTCCTGAGCTAGGCTGCAGCCCATGGGAAGAGCCTGGTGGCCGGCCGTGGTCCCCCGACAGGACGACATGCAAACCTTGTTCAAATCCAGGCGGTGACACTGACTCTCAAAAAAACCCTTAGCTCTCACCTTTGGGGGTTCTAAGACATCGATCCAGTATTCACCCATGTCCCCTGCCATGTACCCAGGAGCTATGGTTGACCAGAGCAAGCGGCTCCTTGCAGAGGACTCCAGCCAGCAGACGAGGAAACGCTGGCAGGATGCGAGCAGCACCGTTCTGCAGACCCCGGCAGGGATCCATGGGTGTGAGTTCTCACGGGTGCACACCACCCCTGAAGTAGTCTCACCCACTGAACACTGAGCCCACATCTGACCAGACTTCTGGACCAACTGCCAATTTATGTAAAGTACAGGGGACTGAGGAGCGTGCCGGCTGATTGCACGAGGACAGGGTCGCAAACACGACATGGGAGAAGCCACATGATAAACACCCAGTTCCTCTTCCATGACGACAGCACGTCAGACAAAAGATAAGGTTGGTCACCTAAATACGTGGAGACTGGAGACACACCAGCCACACACAGCACATGGCCTGAGTCCCGAGGTCGCACACATAGGGCACAAACAAGGAAAGGGGGCCACTGACTGTGTGTCTGAGGCTCTGGAGGGGTCATTCATCGGTCTGGGTCTGGTGTTTGTCCTGGGGATGTTTTATAAGCCTCCATCCCCCAGAGACGCATCTGAGCGTCTCCAGCCATGAGGCTGTGCATTTGCTTTGCAGCAAACGGGCTGAGGGGTGCAGTGGCATCTGCCCTGAGTTAGGCAAGGGCTGACCCTGCTTGGCAGGCCCCTGTGTGTCCTCTCCATTCTAGTCTGTTTTTGTAGATGTCTGGGATTTCCCATGAGAAATAGCTTTAAAATGTGGAGTTGGGATGAGAGAAAGCTCAGGCCTTCACACCCTGTGCTTCCATTTTCTAGACTGAGCATCAGAGTGATGGGTGGAGACTTGAGCCCTGACTACCGTCCGTTCTCAAGGTGCCCCTGTGGCCAGCGGCTGGAGGGCCCTGCATCTCGGTGACTGGGTCCTGGAGCCCACGGAGCAGCAGGTGCGGCTCGGCCTCTTCACACCTCCGGGAGCCAGGCGCAGCATGTGCTGAGCGAGGGTATGGCCCCAGACCCCCGGGCCCCGCAAGCCTGCCCACCACATTTCCTGCCTCTGAGCCCACCGAGGCTTCCCTGGCTGCTGACAGGATACTTCCCATGAGGGTGGGTGGGGGCCAGACAAAAATGGAACCATGGTTAAGCACCAAGATTCTTGAAGTCTGCTGGAAATTCCACGCAATGGAGTGGAATTTAACTCTGCAGCAGCCGTCCAAGAACAGCCAAGTACACACCATCATGGCATGCGGTCAGTGCCACAGTGCTCCAAAAGATTGTGAGGTGGGGGGGTCTAGCCAAGGCCATACCAGGGTGGGAAGCAAGCTGTAAAATGGCGACATCAGAAAAAGCAAATCAGAAGTAAACACACATAACTGAAAACAAGATCCCAGAGGCAGCGAGGCTAGGAAGATGCCAATTGATTTTCTGCTGAGCACCTGCTTCCAGGACCCGCAGCCAGCAGAGCAATCTCGCTCGGCCACCTGACAGCAACGCCTGCCTGCCCTGCCAGCCAGGACTCTCAATATTGAACCAACTTACTAGGATTCACAGGAAAACACTTAACCCATTTCAAATCGATTGCAAACATTCCATTTCTGAGTTTCTTCTGAAAATATCTCTGCCTCTGTAATTCACCCTGTTGTTTTCCATGGAGTGTTTGGCTGTGGATAACAGTAGACTTTTCTGTTTCTCTAAACTTCTCCATCTCCTGGTAGCTGCAGAGAGAGATTTGGACAAAATGCAAGATTTCAAATTACCCGGTCAAAGTGTTTTGAATTTTTTTAGTCCATAGACAACTTCTCAGAGCCCATGACCCTTCAGACCACTGAGCACAGGCTACCCTGCCAGTCCTGAAAAAATTGTTAAGAATTAAAGAGAAAACCAGCAACCTTTTCCCAATGTTGTGGAATCTAAATTGTGGACAGCAGAAGTCCCAAACAAGGTCCCTCTTCTGCCAACTGGTGGCCAAGGTGATGGCCAGACTCCTGGTGCTCGAAGGGCTTCCACTCTGGCCAAAATGACAGCCCCTCCCCCTCCCCTTAAAAAAAAGGTATAACAAGGTCCCCAAGAGTCAGTGTTACCATGAGGAGGTGCAGGAGGGTGGGGGCTCTGGGAGTCCAAGATCAGGATGGCAGTCCACCGGGACCTGCCAGGGATCATGCCCTCCCACCCAGAAGTCTTCCCCCACAAGACACGGCCCAAGGGTGAGAGCTGGAGCCTCAGCAGGCCCTGAGCCTGCCCTAGAGGCCCAGGAGTTTGACCAGGATTCCAAAGTCAGAGAACCTGCAGTCTATCACAGCATTAACCAGGCAGCCCGGAGAGCAAAGCCTCTGATGCCCCATCTCCTACCCTCTCCTGGTGACCAAATGTGCCCCAGAGAGGTCCTGACAACTTCTTTCCCTGCAGCAGGACAGCAATGGAAAGGGAATGGGCCTGAGCCTGCAGGCTGAGAGCAGGTGTCCCAGGCCACCGGGCACTGTTCCAGCCCTGAGGGCCACTCCCAGAGAAAGGCCAGCCTAAAGCTGAGTTGTTGTTTTTTATTGTGGAGCAGAGCAATTTGTCCCAGTCCTCAGGCCCATGCAAGCTCCAGGAATCAACTCCCAGGACAATGCTTTTTAATATACAGAAGCCCATTTCGTGTATGATGAAACTAGAACAAATCCTCAGACACAGGGTTTTTAAATATGGTGGCCTTTTTGGAAGTTGGAATTGAGTCTGCAAACTTTGGGGTGATGTTTGGTGTCCAGGTAATAGGGATCTTCTGACATCTCTGAGGAAGCAGCTGGCCTCAAGAGGCCTGCAGACCTGTCCCCAGACCCCAGAGAAGCAGGTGAGTATCCCCAAGGGGCCCCCACTGGCAGGCAATGCCCAGACTCACGGTGCACCCACCGCGTGGGGCTCTGGATGGGCACACTGTGTGTCCGGGAGACTCAGGCCCCAGCCCACGACTGCCTTAGTTAGCAGGCAGGGAACATCCGTGGGCATGAGGACCACCAGCGTTAAGGCAAATGCTAACAGAGAAGGTGGATGGGGGCCAGAAGCCCTGTTTCCAGAAAGTCTGACATTAACTGTTTAGTCCCATTTTATCAGATGCTAAATGCAAAGGAAATCTGCTTGGAACCACCTACTAACTCACCACATCAGGCCGCCTTTGCAAATGCCTTATTTTTCCCCAGAAACCCCACCACCTTTCTATGGAAATCTAGTGTATAGAAAATCAATATGCAGAAGAGTGGAGAGGCTTGGGCGAAGTGCACCTGCAGGCCCCCAGCCACGGCCTTCAGCCGTTCAGACCAGAGCCTCCTCCCTTGAACCCCAGTTTACACATGGTGCCACCATGCACCCCACATACAGGCAGGCCCCGAATCCTCTCTGATGCTTCCTTCTCTGTCTCCCACCCACCTAGCCAGCAGAAAGCCACTCACGGCTCCTCCCCACCTTGACCATCCAGACCGCACTGCCCTAGGTCAAGCCGAGACCCCAGTCTGGGGAAGGCTAAGCTGCCGTCATGCAAAGAACAGGCCAACAGCAGCTGTCCTCTCTTCCATCAGAGACTGAAGAGGTGGGCGCGCAGTAGGGTGGCTCTGCCAGACTCCAGACACCACTTCTATCTCTGGATGCAGCATGACTAACTGTTACCACTTCCCAGCAATGGGGGACCAGAAGGTAGGAAGCAGAGGATCAGAGGTTCCCTTCAAATCAGGTGTGTGGAGGACAGTGCATCACCCTCCCTCACATCAGTGACAGAAACCTGTTCAGGGCCCACTCTCGGCTGCAGGGGAGGCTGGAGGGGTGACGCCAGCTGGGCAGCCACCTCTCAGTGGCAGCATGGGTGAGGTGCTGACCAGTGAGCAGCTCTGCCCCGCAGAGATCTGCAGGCAGCCAGCCACCAGTGCCACCAGCCCGTCTGCACCCCATCATGCCCATCGTCAAGATCAGTGTGGGTATGTGCTCCTCTTACAGGATCAACACCTGTGAGGCTTAAGCAGTTGTTTTATGACAACAGACTTTGGTTACAGTTACATCCAAGGAACAGAAAGATAGGCTGCAATCCGTGTAGTAAAGAACACATTTTTGGTGAGTGATCATATGGAAAATGGCTGCTGCTGCAGAGAAATATTGATCCCTGCCTCACACCATATGATAAAAAACATAAACCTCAGGTGAATCAAAAGCCTTAAGGTGAAGATTGGAATTATAAAAATGGAAGAAGATTGGGCAACTCAACTCTAAAACAAAACTAAATAGGTAAAGGAAAAAATGATAGATTTGACTGTCAAAATATTTGTTACACAAAAGACACAATAGATGATATTAAATGTCATTATTTAATATTAATAAATATTGAATTATTAAATGTTACATAAAATACACAATTTGTTACTTAATGCTGATATTTGATATTAATATTGCTACTAGTAATTTTAACATATTATTATTAATACTATTAATATTAGTCTTATCTTAGAATTTCTCTAGTTCTTTGTGCATTTGGGCTGCTGGCTTCAAATGCTGTTTTGTCACTTTTCTGTAAGCTCTGAGAGCCATCTGAACAGTCTTTTTGCTACCCCCCCTCACTCTTTGTGGTCAGCCCAGTACCTGGAGCCCAGAGCTCTGCCCCAGTAGACAGCCAGGTCCAAGCTGCACTTCAAGGGACTTCACAGGGCAAAGCTTTGAGGCCAGAGGGTGCTAGGAACGTTCATAGATGTAAGAGATTCATGTGTAAGTTAACTTTCCTGGAAATGTTTTTTCATGACTATGGCAGTAACAAAAGGATGCCTAATTTTCCCTTCAGCCTTTATTGGTATTGTGTATTTTTCCTTAACATTATATTTGCCCTTTAAGATAATGTTTCTGTTCAGCTGCTTTCTCTGCATTGAAAATTATAGATATACCTACATAATAACATAAAATTATAATCATATAGTTCATAATTATAGCATAATCCCACAATAATATACAATTACATTACAACATCATCAATCTAACTTGCAAAAAAAATAGCTTTGTCAGTGAGGAGACATTCCGTCACAGTCCCAATATCTCAGCGGCTCAAACAGAAGCTGATTCCCGCTCTTGTCCCCCCAGCCGGGGCCCCGACTGTGCTGTGCTGTGCATGAAGCCAGGCTGTGGGAGCCTCTGCCCAGGGGCGTGCTGCTGTGTGCCACCGCAGATGGAAGAGAGCAGTGCAGGTCACATCTCATTGGCTGGGCGGTCACAGGGTCACTCCAGGGTGGCAGCAGAGTGCGATCCACCAGCTGTGGCCAGGAGAGGGCTCCTGTGCTGGCTGGCAGCATGGGTGCCCACGCCTACACAATGCCCTGGTCAGGCACCACCAAGATGGAGCAACCTCAGACAGGAAAGGTCTAGTGAGATCATAACTAGGAGGGTCCAGTGACACCCCCATGACCACGCAGCCTTTTGCCAAAACCTCAGGAAGACAAGGGTAAGAGAAGTCAGCCACAAAGCAGCTGCTATTTCTCAGGCGTCTCTGCAGGATGCCCAGAAAGAGAGGGGTCATCTGGAAAAGCCTGGTCTAATGGAGTGAACCCCAGTGAGATCCACAGAAGCCACCACCCGCCACAGTTCTAGAGAAAGTGCTTCCATCAAAAAATGTGCCAGCTCACACTGGAAGGGACAAGAAGAGAATAAAACCAACAGTGGCTGGCCCCACAGTGCTCCAGGGGGGAAGAGGGCCTCCCGGACAAGCTAAGCCACAGTATTTCGGCCATGTTGCCCCAGATACCTGACCTGGTGCCCACTCGCTTAGTCAGCTCCCGAGTTTACTCACTGCCCGTGCTGCCTCTCTGGCCACATGGGACAGGCACCTCCCTTCTGCCTGCTGCATGCCCCAGGGAGCTTCGAGAGGCTCTGGGACCTGGAAGGTGCTCATGTGGAGTGAACAGGTGCCGCTCCCGTCCGCCTGCTGGCCTTCCTTTAGGAAGAGTCCATGCATCTCTCAGCTTCTGCCCCTCGGATGCAGGGGCCCCTTCACACCTTGTTTGGCAGGTGCCAGCCCTGGGCCAGACGCTGCTCAGCCTGCTAATCAGGACAGTTCTTTTTAAATCCCAACCCTCTTGATCCCCGTGGAGGAGGACACAGACACACAGCACCCACGCAGCCCTTTGTCTAAGGGGAAGAGAGAGCTGGGTACCGCTTCTCACGGAGCCCCTCCAAGGCTGAGGGGTAGCAGAGAGCCCCAGATGAGACAGGGGTGAAGGGCTCAGTGACTGCTGGGGGAGAAATGGTCCCCTGACCTGGTGGTGAGGCAGTGGGGGGGTCAATGTAATGAAATAAACTGAGGCCCAGGCATGGCACTTCCTGCCCCCTCTGTCATAGGCTGAATGTGTGCCCCTAAACGCCTTGTTGAAGGTCTAATCCCCAGGACTTCCTTGTTTGGAAATAGAGTCACTGGAGATGTACTTAGTAAGAATGACATGGTATTGGAGTGAGCCGACCTCATCCAACAGGACCAGTGTCCTTAGCAGGGAACCCTGGACACAGAGACAGACATGCAGGGAGAGGGTCATGTAAGAGCAAAGCCAGTACACAGGGGAGGCCTCCACAAGGACCCCCAGGGCAGGCAGGGAGTCACAGGGGCTGGGGCAGCCCGGATGGCCTCTCTCCTGACCTTGCCGCGACCTGCCCTGCTGACACCACTCCCAGCGGGCAGATCCGAGGGAGCAAATGCTGCGGCTTCAGCAGCGGTTTGTGGTGCTCGACCTCAGCCCCCAGGACACCAGCACAGCCCGTGGAAGAAGAGCAAGTTGGTTTCCCGGAGGCTCACACTCACCTCGGGTCCCCACCGGGGAGCAGACATGCTTCTGACCACCGTCCTGACCGAAGCCCCTGTTCAGGAGCGCCGGCCACTGACGTCTGTCTGTCATTTCCATTAGAAATGAAAAGGTTGCCAAACGCATAAGTAATTTTGACTGAGTCACTGAGGTGCTTTTAAAGGGAAACAGTAAGTATTTCAGTCTCTTTGAAGTCAGGCTCTGTGGCTCCCTCTCCCACCTCAGGGTTATTTTATAGCCATTGAGAAGGTGTTCCTTTTATCTGGGGCCTTCAATTAACTGAATTTCAAAAATACTGTGAAACAGCTTTTTCTATAAAAACGAGCTGACTTCCAGAGGGCGTTTGTGTAATTTCCTGCTGCCGTAATTGAAAGCCCGCACCTTTGCTGGTCACTGCTGGAGCACTGTGGCCCCCAGCCACACTGAGATTTGCCAAGGCACCTGCACCATTCCCTGGAGGCCAGGATCAGGGAGGAAGCTCCCCATCAGGACTGCTTTGGGTGGCTGCACATGCTCCTGAAGCTCCCTGGAAGGGACACCCAGGCTTCACAGGGCATAAACACAAGGGCGGTCCACCGCACCACTGCAGGCATGACGCAGTCAGCGGCCAACATGGGCTGTCGTACCCCGACTCGTGTGCTGTTGGGCGCACTGGGTGCACGCTGAGTGGACACGCACGGCCTCCAGGGGCCCCGACTGGGAGGGCTGGAGCAGAGGTCGAATGCCAAATCACAGATCAAGTGCCCGGGAGCCAGGGGAGAGGGTCACACTGCCTTGCTCTGAGAGGCCGATGGACGTAGATGCTATCGCACTCCCACTCAGTCACCTCTTTCTCCTATTACTTATTGGCCTGTGCAAACGCCATTTGGTATCTTGTCACCTTCTATTTGTGGAAGTATTTTTTGCAATTGCTAAGAACAGAACACGTAAGTGAAAGCAGGGAGCAGCCATGCCTTCCCTCTCTCCTCTGCAGGGTATGTTCTTTCTTGGTGCAAATCCCAGGCAGGCCACCCAGTGAGGCTCCTTATCTGAGGTTAAATATTTTTGAGGTCCTTTGCACAAACACTAGCCCATACATTTAGGATTCACGTTTACATTTTTTAACATACCTACCATCTGCTGATGCATTTGAGCATCACGGATGTGACCTCTTATTCCAGAAGTGAGGAGAAAGAAAATGCTTTCTGGCTTCGGCTCTCTCGGCCTCCTTCCAGTCTCAGGAAGACAGAAAAGCAGGAGAGGAAGATGGGGCAGTGCAGGCGTGGAGCTCACCCCTGGAGGTCACTGTGCAGGACTGTAGGCACCGCAGAGCTGCGGCCAGGCCACAGCTAGTGGGCCCTGCCCCAAACACGATTCTGTTTTAAAAAGCAACCTCTTGGGCTTTATGCTTTCAGACATTCCACCTCTGGCTGCCAAAGAGGGAAGGGAAGTGAGAAGAACTACCCCTGCCACCCTAGGAGGTGGCATTTTTCAAAGGCAACTTTTTGAAAATTAAAGATGCTGCTCCCCACTCTGCACCCTAAGGATCTGGGCCCTGGAACGCTGCCCTGCTACTAGGTCAGCACCAAAGGTGGAGCCCGTCCCAGGAAAAGGGCATGTGTGGGGTATTGGTGCTCCATGATCCCAGGGAGGCCGTCCTCTCTCAGGACCAGTTCCTGCAGCCTCCTTGTTGACCTGGGGAGGAGGCTCTTGCTCCTCCTGAGTCTCTGGAGAGGATCAGGGAGGAAGCTCCTTCTCAGGGCAGGAGGAGACTGGACCCCATGGCGGTGACAGGTACCGGGCAGCGTCAGAGCTGGCCCAGTCAGCCCCAGCACAGCGATTTCACCCGCTAGATGCCTCTGCATGTTGCAGCAACTCCAGGTGAGGAGGAGGAGGTGGCAGCAGGGCCAAGCCCTGGGGACACAGAGTCTTTTGTTTCAGGTTGCACTGGACCGCTCTGCCAGCAAGAAAAACAAAGGAGGCGTTGAGAGACCACAAATGCATCAGGGAGCAAGTGGGGGCAGGGGTGCTGCCCAGGCACGTGCCAGCGCCCACCCTCAGACCGACCAGCCCTGGGAGGACTTCTGTCCCTCAGAAATGGCCCTCACCTTCTGGGCTGATCACTCACGGGGATGCCAAGGAGGGACTTCCCTGCCAGGCCCTTAGACAAGATCTGGGGTATTTCCATCCTTTCCTCAGAGCACCAACCCAGGAGGCCCTCCCAACACTGCAGCCAAGGTGGGGCAGCCCACCACCCTGCACAAGAGGTCAAGGGCTAGGGTCAGAGGATGGCTGCTGATGCATCCAGTCCTCAGTCAGGGATCCAGGCCAAGGTCAGGCCTGGCAGCATCAAATGGCGGGACACTGCAAACAGGCTTTAGGGGAGCCGAGTGCGAGGAGACCCCTCCCAGGGAATGCAGCCCCACAGCAGCCCCGCTGCTCAAGCTCCTCCAGGCTCATGCTGACTCTGGGCACCCAGTGGTGCTCAACTCCAGAAACCCCAGGCACAGGGAGCCCCCACACAGCCAGCAGGGTCTTGATGTTTCTCAGATGTCTATTCCTGTTTTCATTGCTAGAAAATGCAAACGAGTTCATCTCCAAATCAAGGCTGTAAACACGAACGTGCCTCACTTATCTCTAGCTATGAGAGGAATCTAAGTCCCGGGAAAGCTTTGCAGGGAGAGACTGACACGCGTGTTCCTGTTGGCCCCAGAGCCCTCAGGAGACCCTGCAGGGCCTGGAGCAGAGGGTGAAGGCAGTTGCCCAGCCGGGCAGGGATGCAAGCAAGCCCTCAGCCCAGGTGCTAATGCACCTCCTCCACTGCCTTCGGGCTGCAAACCCCCCACCAGCCTGGGAGTCCCTGTGCAGAGGGCACCCCTCCCAGAACCCCTCTCCACCAGCCTGGGGACCCAGCTTGGGCTATGCTGACATGTGCGTCTGGGTGGAGGTGTATGGGTCTGTAGCCCAGATGAGGCCCACCTTCCCGGCTCCAGAGCAGACCCAGAGACCAAAGCTGTGTCCTGCCTGGAGAAACCTCTGGAAGCCCTGGCCTCAGCACCTGGCTGGCATTGGGAATTGCTGCTCTGGCCTTCCAGAAGTGCTGCTCCCAGACCCTGTGGGGGAGGGGAGGGACACTATCCCCGTGGACTGTCAGCCAGGCGAGCACATTGCCTTTGCAGCCGCTGCAGAGCGCTTGGAAGAAAGGGGTAAACAGCAAATAACTCTGGGACATTATCCAAGTCAACAAACTTCGAATGTCATTGCACAGCCACATTTCATGAGGGGAAACAAGTTTGTGGTTCTTTGAAGTGAAAATGATGAGGGAGACGAGGGCAAGGGGTTCCAGGCTGGCTGAATGAGGGTCAGGGTGGCCCAGGACCTGGCACCCACATGCACACCTTCCTTTCTGGCTTTAGGCTGCAGAAGCCACAGGCTGACCTTGTGGAGGTGTGTTCCCAGGCCAGAGGCCCAGCCCAGCAGGGCACTGGACCTCCTTGTAAAATCTCCCCTTCCAGGCCCACTAGTCCTGGGCAGGGAACAGGCTTGCTGGCCACCAACTAGTTTCTGTCACCTTGGTGTACCTCTACTTGCATAAGTCCTGGTGCCCTCAACGAGGAGATCTGCTGCTTCCTGCAGCCTGAGTGGGTGCGGACCAGTGTGGACAGCAACAACAGGAGAAGCTGGGCTCCTGTAAATGGGGAATGGGGTGGGGGGCAGGGAAGAAAAGTAAGGTCCCAGAGCCTGGGCACCCAGCCTGTTTCAAGAAGCAGGCCCCCAGCTTGGGGGCTGCACACAACCATGTCATCAAGGAGGTCTCCGAGGTGGAGATAACATGGCTAAGGGACACTTGGGGGAACTGCAGTCAGTAACTAGGGAAGCTGTTTCTGGGCTCAGCTCCTCCGGCCCCCGGCAGCCCTGGGGGAGCCCAAGGCCTCCTGGGCCACACTGCGGGCAGAGCATTCGGCCTGACGGTGGCGTGCCTCCCTGCCTCCCTCTTACGACTGGGTGTCCTCGCAGAGCCCGGCGCGCCTGCCCCCGCCCTCACGCGTCCCTCATCCAGACCCTACTCCCCATGCGCCCCGCGCGCTGGCCGGGTGGAAGGGAAAGTTGGCAAGTGCGCAGCGCCCGCGGGGGAAAGCGTTAATGGGCGGCCGGGTGGGAGCAGCGCGCTGGCTGGCCCACGTCACGCCGGTGCGGGCTCGGCTGACGGCCGCGGCGCCTGGGGACGCCGGCGCGCTCCGCTCGCCAGGTGCTCCGCCTGGAAATGTCTCCATTAGTTGTCGCCTGCTTTCCGGTGGAGCGCGCGCGCCGAGCGGCGGCGCAGAGCCCTCGCGGGCTGCCGGTAGCGTCCCGGCGCCGCCGCAGGTAGGCGAGGTCCGCGCGCCCGCCCCCGCCCCGGGGCTCCGAGACCCCTCCCCCCTGCCGGGGAGGCGGAGGCTCCGCGCGGCCGCCGAGGGGCGCGGGCGACGGCGGCTGCGGCGACTCCCGGGAGCGTCCCGGGCTGCGCGCTGCTCCCCGCGGCCCCGGCGCCCGAGCGGCGCGGGCGGCGCGTCCCCAGCTCAGGTAGGGAGTGGGCTCGGCCGCGCAAACTTTGCTGGAATCGCTCCTAACCTGCAGGGCACAAAGTTTGCGGTCCGCCCGAGGGGTCTCTGCGGGCCGCTGCGCTTGCTGCAAGTTGCGGAAAAGGGGGTGCGGGCGGTGGCGCGGGGAACAACGTGGGGGCTGCGTGGCGCTCCGGCTGCGCGCCTTCCCGGCTCGGGCGGAGCCTGCTGCGAGCGGCGGGGCGCGGCGGGAGGGCCGAGGAAGCCGGCAGGAATGGAGGCGTAGGAGGGGGGGATGAACGCGCGCGCCTGCGGCTCGCCCCGCGACCCTAGAGGACCGGCGGCAAGGAGCGGTCTGCCAACCTCCGGATTCGCGAGCGCGGCGAGCATTCTCGAACGCTATGGGGCCCACGCTCTGCCCAGGGGCCGCGAGCAGTGGGCGAGCACAGGCACCCCGAGGGTTGGTCCCCGCGCCTCGGGAGAGAAGGCCCTGCAGGGTGCCGCGCGCTGCGCCCCCGCCCTCCGCCTGCCGGCAGCCTAGCGTGGGTGTAGAGAGCTCCCCGCGGCTCCCTCACGGTGCGAGCAACTGGGCTGGCCCCGGGAGAGGATTCCGGAAGCCGCCTGGAAGGCGGGGACACCTCGGCTGGGCGCAGGGGAAGCCCCACAGGTAGCGGGAGGAGGTCAGGGTGAGGCCTGTTGCCCCAGAGGCCTTCCACTGTTCCACCGGCCAACATCATCCCTGGCAAGAAGGGCGACTTCCGGACCTCTAACATTTGAGGCTAAACGTCCCAGGCCCCCTTGTCCCCAGCCCCTGCCGAACTAAGCGGGCCAGTGGGGGCACCTCGTCAAGCCCAGCTGCTGCCCGGACCGCCGGGAACCGCACGGCTTCCGGGGGGCCCCCGCTCACGTATGTATTCAGAACCGGAGGCCCCTGCTGGGAGGTGGGCGCTGAAGGCCCACGTAGCCGGCATCTGACATGTTGACACTCCTATTCCTGTAAGGGAAACCGGTAGCCTCTGCTCAAGGCCTGGCCTTTTAGGAAAGGGCACTTGGATCATTATTCCCGCAGGATCTATAGGACAAAGACGGCCCAGAAAGTACCCCGGCTCAGGCAGGCCAGCCTCCTCCCGAGTGCAGTTTGTCAGCGGGACGCCGGGGATGGAGACAGGCTGGGCTGACCCTTCATCCAGGATTGGGTAGGGGGGCCTTTGGGGTGAGAGGCCCACAAGGTCGCCAGGCCACTCTGGCTGCGCTGAGCTTCCGCACACAGGGTGGCCGGCCTGGGCCTAGGGCAGGAAGCGGAGGGTCAGTGTGCAGCGGCCTAGGATACTGTAATCGGTGAGCTAGATTTCTGGATCATCGGAAAAGAGAGCCTGGCTGGGCGCCTGCGAGAACCGAGCCAGCGGGTGAGGACTGGGAGTGGAGTGTCTGTTCACCCACGCAGGCCAGAGAGGAAAACAGAACGTTGCAGTGGGGGGCCAAAGGAAGCCCCTGAAACCCCTCCCCAAGGGAAGTGGAGAATGCACCCTCCAGGTCTCTGAGGTCGATCGAGTCTGCACAGATGGGCAGTCGCGTGTTCAGGGGCACAAGTCTCCACGTTGTGGCCTGGGTCTCCGGGGAAGGGCATGTGCTAAGCAGGCCTGGGGTGCCGCGCGCTGCAAGCCGGGGCCCCGAGGCGCTGGCCGCTGGGACGCGGGGCGGCGGCTTACGTCCCCAGCTGGCTGAGCGCTCACAATCGCCCTGGCTGGGGCCACGGGAATGGGTGAGGAATGGCTGCCAAATGCATCCTTCTACCGTGACTCCAGCTCCCTGCGCCCTCGACCTCCCTCGCTCACGCCCCACCCTCGGCCCGGCCTCATTACCAGCAGGGAGCGCGTTGTTTGTAAACAATAAATAATGGGAGGCAGAAGGGGTTCTGCAAAGCCTGGGCAGGCACGGAAAACTGGGAGCAGTTGGGAGGAGGGAGGAGGGGAGGGAAGGAGCAGAGGGGTAAGAGGGAGGGAGACGGGAAGACGCATTTCTGCCAGAAGCCCCGTCGGCTAGTTTCTTATTATTTACGGGAAGGTGATATTAGCAATTCAGGTGAGAAAGAAAGAAGCAGGGCCTCCGTGAAATCAATACAGAATTCAAACACAATTATTAATGTCATTTGACTCGTGTTCTTTATATATCTCTCCCGGCTACAGACGCTTAAACTGTCTGAATAATTTGCATGAAGCAGCTATTCATTATTTCCGATGATTCTCTTTTGCGAGCGGCTCGGACGTGGCCGGCTGCGGGCCAACTCGATCGGAGAACGCGTATTTTCATCTGTAAATTACAGCAATTACGCAGCAGATATTATATGATGCGCACTGTGGTCTCCAGATAGTCATCAATCACCTTCAACCGAGCTGTCAGAGCGGGCAGATTTCGTTTCTGGGAGGCAGGTTTGCAGCTGGGGAGAGGGCGAGAACGTCATCATTAATTAGAGGGTGACCCTGGGGCGATCCGCAGGTCTGAACCCAGGAAGCTTTCCGAGCAAGTCTGCACAGCGCCGTGGCGCACGGCTTCCTTCCCGGCAGACCGCGGGCGGCCTAGCGGAGCGGGCAGCAAGGACGAGCCCAGGCCCCTGGAGGGCGGCGGCGCAAATGGCGGGAAGCGAATTCGGAGTGCCCGGGCGCTCCCTTGCCGCCCGCGCGCTGGCCTCTTCCTCGGACTCGGGCAAGGTCCAAGGGACAGGGACTGGCTAGGAGAGTCCGGAAGCAGGCACTCGGTCTTCTCCCAAGACCTCTCCGTGCGCCCGGGACAGGAAGCTACTTAGAACGGGCGGGGAAGGAGGCCTCGGCCCCGCGCCCGGCGCCCCCTTCCCCGTACCTACCCCGAAGGTCGCCGGGAGGAGCCAGCGCGGCGGGAGGGGCTCCCGGGGCTGCGTCGGGAAACCTGCGCTTCGGAGCGTGCAGACCCACCTGGCAGTCCCGGGTTCAGCCGCGAGGGGCAGGGGAGGCTGAGAGGACGGCCCCGCTTGAGCAAGAACTTAGAGGAACGGGCGGGGCCGAGGGTGGGGGACGATCCCAACCACGGGGACTCCTGAGGTGGCCGAGCCCCGCAATTCTTGGGCCACCGAGGCCTGGGGTGGCCGGCATCGGGGAAGCCCGGGACGCACAGCGCGGGGACGTTCTGGCCTCCAGACGCGGACGCTCTTGGCGCCGCCTCGGGCCCTGGAGCCGGGCTGACTCTCCGGGAAACAATAGCAGGGCCCGCACGCCGGCCTGCCGCGCCGCCTCGGTGCGACCTGGAGACGAAGCCCGGCCCGCCGCCCGCGCCGGCGTGGGGCTAATTTTAACTGTTGATTACAATTCAGTGAACCCTCACTTGGGTGTCCCTTCCAATGTCTCATTTGTAATTGAAAGTAATGATTACAGCGGGGTGGGACGGAGCAGCTGCTCATTAATTAATTGCTAATTAAAGGTGGCTGCCGTCCGCGGTGCCTAAGGAGAACCCCGCGCGTCGGGGCTCGGACGGGAGCGGTTCGTTGGTGCCCGAGGCGCCCGTCTGTCCCCGCCCCGCGGCCCGGCCGAGTGACCCGCGCTCCGCAGCCAGGCCGGTTCCGCGCGGCTGACGTCAGAGCCCCGCTGCTTACAGCCGCGCAGCTGACTTGACGGGTTCGCGCGACTCGTCTTTTTTTTTTTCTTTTTTGCAAAATATGTATTTGTGTCGCCGCTGTGAGGCCGGTCGGTCCCAGAGCCCCCCTCGGCGCCGTGGGGCTGCAAGGACGTTCGCGGCCGCCGCGGCCCACTTTCCTTCGCGCTCTGGAAAGTTCGCGTGGCGCGCGGACGGGCTGATCGGCTCTCTGGTTTCGCCCTCCCAGCGCCTAGGAGCCGGCGGCTCCCGAGCAGTGGCGGCGCCGCTCTGGGCCCCGCGCGCAGCACCCAGCCGGCCCCGCCCGCCGGCTCCGTGCCGCGCCCGCCATGTCCTACCCGCAGTTTGGATACCCGTATTCGTCGGCACCCCAGGTGAGGGGCCCCCCTCTGGGCCGCGGGGGACGCCGCCGGACTCACCGGCGCGCGGGCTGCCGGCGACCCGGGGTGGCTTCCCGGCGGTCAGGGCCCGCGCCACGCGCCCCTCGCACGCAGCCCGGAGAGGGCAGGAGCCTGGGAAGGCCACCGGGGCGGGGCGGGACCCCCGTTCCCCTCTTTGCCTGCTCCTCGCCCCCGCCCGGGACTCCGAGGCCGCGCCGCGGGAGGGTCCAGGGCCCGGGAGGACCGTGGCCCCTGAGCGGCCTCTGGGCGGGGCGTGGACCCTCCGGGCCCGGGCCGGCGCGCCCTCTCGCGAGGCTCTTGGTGGGGAGGCGGCCCTGGGCCCCGGCCCCCCGCGCGGCTGCCCTCCTTCTCCGCGGTCTCCTCCTCAGTTCCTGATGACCACCAACGCCCTGAGCACGTGCTGCGAGTCGGGGGGCCGCACGCTGGCTGACTCCGGGCCCGCTGCCTCGGCCCAGGCGCCCGTCTACTGCCCGGTCTACGAGAGCCGGCTGCTGGCCACCGCGCGCCACGAACTCAACTCGGCGGCGGCGCTGGGCGTCTACGGGGGCCCCTACGGCGGCTCGCAGGGCTATGGCAACTATGTGACCTACGGCTCCGAGGCGTCCGCCTTCTACTCGCTGGTAAGGGCCGGGAGCGCGTGCCAAGCCTGCCCCACGCGCCGGGCCCTAACCCTCGGTTTGTCAGACTCGCTCTTCCCGACCGTGGCCTACAGAGGTGGGGGACGGACGCCTAGGCCGACCTCCTGGCCTGGCCCCTCGGAACACCGCCTAGCCCTCGGGCCAGGCCCCGGTCTTCTGACCCAGCCTGGTGGCTGCTGGGAGCCTGCTGTCCACCCTGCCGCTCGTGCCCGGCTGTCCCCACACGCCCCCGCCCACTCTTCCCAGCCCTCCTCCTGCCTGCGCTCCCTCGCCGACCCCCAGCTCCTCTTCGCCCCCTCCTCCCTTCCCCTCCTGGTCCTCACCCAACAGGGCCACTCACCTCCCTCCTCCGCTGTCCCTGCCCCTCGCCCCTCCCCACTCCAATCTCATCCTTTCTTCCATACTGCATCGCCCCCAACCTCGCTAGTCCCCCTGTAGGTGTTGGGGCCCCTTCGCCTCCTGGGCCGGGGGACAGCCTGAGGACAGGCCAGGTGTGGGGCTGCCCAGGGTTCTGTGTGGAGTTGCAGGACACAGGGGGAGGGGAGGGTCCCCTAAGCTGCAATCCCAGGCTCTTGGCCTCCCACAGAGCGGCTTCGACTCCAAGGAAGGCCCAGGATCTGCACACGCGGGCCTTGCACCTGCCACCGCTGCCTACTACCCCTATGAGCCTGCGCTGGGCCAGTACCCCTATGACAGGTGAGGGATAGGCCCTCCCCGTGCCAGACCCAGGCCCTGAGCCCCTGGCAGCCAACACCACCCACCGCCCAGCCCGATGCCCCTCTGAGAGGCTGGACAGCAGGAGCTAGGACATTTCTCTGTAGGGCTCCAGCTGACCTTGGGTTAGTCCCAGCCCTGTCCAGGGGCGACCACCTGCTTCCCGGGCTGAAATGCATTCCCAGCCTCCTTTCCCTCCCCCCGCACGCTGTGCAGACTCCCAAGCCTCGCTGTGCTGTGGTTTTCCGGGCGCCTCCCTGGCAGATGGAAGTGCAGCCCCACGATGTGTTGGCGCCCAGCTCGGCACCTCCTACACTGGGAACCGGAGACGGGAGTCCTTGCCCACGCGCAGACAGCATGCCCCAGCTTCGGTGGGGCGCTAATGACAAACTTACTGCAGAAAGTCTACATGAGCCCTCTGGGCACCTGCTCCCCATAGGCACCAATGACTATATTTGCACCCATGTTAAGTAGTGGGTTCCAATCTCAGTGATATGCTTTCTTGGTTTGCGGATCAGAATGGTGGGAGAGTCCGGTAAGGCACTGGAAGGAATATTTGTGTAGGTAAAGTGACAGGGCCCTGGTTTGGCCTTGCGCCTGGCTGCCCTGTGACCTCTGGCTCAGGAAGGTGACCCGGCTCTGTGTAAGTTTAACCAAACATAAACATCTTTGCCCTTGGGCCGCAAAAGGCAGTGCCTGGGAGCATCGGGGCTGGGCCGGGCCCAGGGTCTCACCACCATGAGCACAACCCAGCCACCTGGCCTGGAAGCCCTCATGGGCCCGGCCCACCGCAGGGCCCCACCGCAGCGGCCCGCGGCGGCACCCCATTGCCCAGCCTGTCTCCAGGTACGGGACCATGGACAGCGGCACGCGGCGGAAGAACGCCACGCGCGAGACCACCAGCACGCTCAAGGCCTGGCTGCAGGAGCACCGCAAGAACCCATACCCCACCAAGGGCGAGAAGATCATGCTGGCCATCATCACCAAGATGACCCTCACGCAGGTCTCCACCTGGTTCGCCAACGCGCGCCGGCGCCTCAAGAAGGAGAACAAGATGACGTGGCCGCCACGGAACAAGTGCCCTGATGAGAAGCGGCCCTACGGGGAGGGCGAGGAGGAAGAGGGGGCTGAGGAGGAAGGCCGGGGGGAGCCTCTCGAGAGCACCAGGAATGAAGGTGGGCACCAAGACTGCTCTGCTGGGGCTGGGGCTGGAGCGGGGCCTCCCAGGCCGGTTCTGTGCCCCCAAGACGTTGAACCAGGATAGTACCCCACCCCCACTGATGGACATGGAAACTGCTTGGCCCGTGTCACCAGCATGGGGACGGGGAACATCCAGGGGAGAAAGGTGGGGCGGAAGGTGGTGGGTGTTCTCCCGAGTTCCAGGGGCCGCACACCCATGGGCTGTTGGGAAGGAGGAGATGGGGTTCTGAGTCCTCTCTCCTTCCCCTGGCCTCTCCCTCCCTCCTGGGCAGAGTCAGTGGACAAAGAGGAGAAGGATCTGGAGCTCAGCGACTTGGAGGACTTCGACCCGCTTGAGGGGGAGCCCCCAGAGTGTGAGCTGAAGCCGCCCTTCCAGCCCCCAAACAGCATCCGGGAGCGGGTGCGTGCCACACCTGAAGGCCCCAGCATCCCGGGAAAGGAGGCCTCGGTCGCTCTCCGGATGCCCCTCGCTGCTGGGGGTGGGGCTGCCTTGGACCAGGACCTGGAGAGGGCCCGGAGCTGCCTCCGGAACTCAGCGGGCAGGCCGGAGCAGCCGCCTGGCGCTGGGGGCGGCCCGCAGGCCTGTGAGGCCAAGCTGGGGTTTTCGCCGGCTGGGGCAACATCAGGTCCTGAGGCCAAGCCTCGCATCTGGTCCCTGGCACAGACGGCGACCGCAGCCGCCGCCTCCACCCTAAACCAGACTGAGTTTCCGTCATGCATGCTCAGGCGCCAAGGCCCCTCCGCACCTGCAGCCGCCTCCTTGGCGCCTGCCTTGTCCTCGCCTGTGGCCCCAGCCACCGGCGGTGTCCCTGACAGACACCAGGACTCCCCGGTAACCAGTCTCAGAAACTGGGTGGACGGGGTCTTTCACGACCCCATCCTCAGACATAGCACTTTGAACCAGGCCTGGGCCACCGCCAAGGGCGCCCTCCTGGACCCAGGGCCGCTGGGGCGCTCACTGGGGGCGGGCGCCAACGTGCTGGCAAGCACCTTCCCGCCTGTGCCCCATGACACGCCAGCCATTGATGGCACTGCCAGCGGTAAGCCCTTCTGCGCCTAAGTTGGGCAGGCCCCTGAGCCGAGGAGGGAGCTGTCACTCAGGCTGCAGGCTGTCCCATCACAGACTCGCTTTCTACCGAGTTTCCAAAGCAAAGGAAGAGCTCGGCGAAGCTCAGGCAGCCAGCCCACCATAGAGAGAGGATCTAAACTCAGTCTCCTGGCCAGTGGACAAGTCCCTAGGGCCGTCCCACCAGGCCTGCGGGCCGCACCCGGACAGGATCCCATCTGGGGTCATTCCCAAACTGGGGGACTCGGTGGTTAGGGCTGCTCTCAGAGCAGGAGGGAGCCGCCATAAGCATAAAGTTTACGTCCAAAAGTTTACATGGAGAAGACACTTCCGTTCTGAGCTGCTTCTGCTGCGTCCTCTGGGTTTGAGGCGTGCTGGTGTCCCTGTGAAGACTCCTCCACCTGCCGGCCTTCTGATGCCATCCTCAGCACATGATTTTCACCAACAGCACTTCCACCGAGTTTACACTATTGCACACTATTAAGGCGGTAAAGTTATGTTTTTTTACATGTATGTTCACACCAGTAATTGCCTGCTTCAGAGGCTAGTATAACAAAACCAATAAAACAGAATGATGGTGTTTGCATTGCCAAATGAACACGTCAGCCTTACAGGTCTGAGAACTTGCAAGAAAGTGCACATCTCAAGGGAAGGGTGGGATGGGGTGCGAGAGGGGTCGCTGAACCCCAGGTGGAGCTGCTTGCAGAGCCTAAGATGTATGTGAAGCCTTTTTTTAGAAGAAGTCACAGTAAGCATTCAAGATTCTGTTGAACTCTAACAGAAGTGGATGAGAGACCCAAAACTTTAAAATTTGTTCCCATTGCCAGAATCCAGGATTTTGAGAAAATACAAGTCCTTTGGCTAGATTAGAATGACTTTTACACTTCCTAAATTCCCTTGGACTGTGCCCTGGTGGAGGAGGGGGAGAGGGGCCATAACTGCCCCAAGGCCCTTCTGCTGTTGACTGCCCACACCCTCCGTCGCCGGACTGGGGGCGGCCTTCCCTACCACCCACCTCCTAACGCCGCCTCCTCTCCCTCCAGGCCGACCACCGGCTGCCAGTCTCCTCGGAAAGTTGTCGGGCTGTGGCTCCAAGAGGGGATGTACTCAGTGGGCCGCACCCCAGAATCGGGGCTGGAAGGAAGGGCCGCTGGCGTGGCTTGGAGGGACCAGGGATCGGGCTGGAGGGACGCGGGCCCGCCCACCTCGCCTAGGTTCCCGCACCGTGCAGACCCCGGGATCTGCTCACAAGCCCGGTTACCCCACCCCGACCCCAGAGCCGAGCTCGCTGTCCTCCAGCAGCTCTGAACTGCGGGAAAATCGCTGGCTCCCTCCCCTCGCTTCTGTCCCCGCAGGCGCCTGGCTCCTCCAGGCCGTGGGGAGCTCAGTGTGCTGTGGCTTCGGGGTCGCCCCTTGCCTGCAAGCCCTCAACCTGAGGCTTTGATGGGCCCGTTCGTGTGCCAGGCGTCCGAGGAGTCTGGGTAGCAGAGCCAGCGAACCTGAACGCATGGAGCGGCCGAGAGCGTGCAGCGACCAGGCGAAGGTGGCCCTGCCCGGGACAAGGACAGAGGGGCAGCCGCTCATACGCCTCGCTGGAGACGCTGATGGCCGCGGGCAGCTTGGAGGGACACGCGAGCCCGGGGCTGGATGGGACCTCACTGGGGGGGCCCTAGGGGGCCCCGCACCCCTGGGAAAGGCCGCGGGCAGGAGGGGAACGCTGGAAAGGGGGCGCGGAGGCGAGAGAGGGAACCGGCCTCGGAAGCTGCAGTGGGCGCTCCCCGCGGTGGGACCCTGACGGCCGGAGGTGCACCGACCTCCGACTCGGTGGTGGCACCTCGATCCCCGGACCCTGGGCAGCGGGCCCACCGCGAGCCGAGGCCTGCCCCGCGCCGCGGTAATTGGATTGTATCCGCCCGCGCTGTCACCGTATTGACTTTCGCTCTCCGGGATGATATTATCGAGAGTCGGAAGCTCGCCGCTGATGTGCCTGTCAAAAGGCTGCGGCGGGAGCACCCGGCCTGGCGAGCGAGCATCAGCCAAGATAATTTGAAGTGAAATTTTCATTTTGACAGTAAACCCCTCAATTTCTAAAGGCTCCGCGCTCTGAGAGCTCGCTGGCAGGGGGAGGCTTTGCAGAAAGCCCACGTCTTAGACTGAAAAGGGCAAAGGAACTCGCATTAGTTGTAATAGATAAAAGGGCAAAAATAAAGAGTCAAGGGTACTTGACAGTAATAGCGAGAGTGGAGTCTCGGGGGAGGCCGGCGGCCGCGGCTGGGGCGCCGGGAATCTTAATGCTGTGGAGGGCGGCCCCGCGCGCCCCAGCCCGCCCTGCACAGAGCCGGTCCTGGGCCGCAGAAGGAGGCTGGGCAGGGGGGTGCCCGCGGCGCTCATGGGCGACACGCCCGGCGGGTGTGGACGCCGGACCCCTTCCCCGGGGCGAGCCCAGGGCCCAGGGCCACCTGATGCCGCCCAGCCGACCTTGGGTTCCCCACAGGCCCCCGCGCGGCAGGAGCCCCTCCCCCGCCCCTCGCCCCACCAGCCCTCTGTCTCCCAGGGAATGGCTGACCGAAAGTGGTTTACTGGATCAAACTGCAAAACTGTGCGACATGGACATCCAGTTGGGTGGGGGATCAGCCACACGCCAGGGACTCTTCGCCCTCAAGGATGGTGAGGCGGGGCTGTCGCTTTGAGGACCCACGTCCCTTCCCTGCGGGACCCCACTCTGGAAGGCTCGCCGCGGACCCCTTCGCCGCCCTGCGGCCCTGCACGGACTGGGGTCAGGCGAGGAGGACCCCGTGTTGGGGGCCGGGGAGGAGGGCATCCCGGGCCGGGGGCGTGGGGGGCGGGGGCGAGCTGCACCCTGGCTGGGGGCGGGGAGCTGTCGCGCTCCGTGCGGGGGTCGCTGCCAGGACAGGAACTGCGCTGCGAGGGGCGCGGGCCGACGGTCCCGGCCACTCAGGCGTGGCGAATTCAAACACGCCAAGGAAGGGACGCTAAATTAGCGGCGCTCTTTGCATCCAGCCCGAATAAAACCGTAATCAGCGGCGCGTTACTTTTCATTAAGCGAGTCTGACAGAAGCATCTCCGCGCCGCCAGGGGAGCCGCGCGGAGAAATACGGCAGAGATGCCGAGATCATTCCTGGAGCTCCATTAACAACCCTTAGCCGCGGGAAACGGGCTCCCGGACAGGCCTCCAAATCTAAAAGCTTTATCGACCCTCCAACAGGCACTGATGGTTCCATTTTTTTTCCTTTTTTTTTTCTATCCTTTCCTTTTTTTTACATAAGGGAGGGACACCCAGCAAGGGGAAGAGTTTAACACGACTCCTTAACTAGAGAGAGGCGGGGAAGTCAGCCCTTAAATGATATTTAAAAGGCAACCAATTAAGATTTAAAGTTGTTGTCTCCTGAGAGTGTGTGCGATTCATGCCGCCCACTCCTCCCTGCGCCTGCCCGCCTACCCACCCCTCTGGGGGGACCCTCCACCCTCTGACCCTCTCCCTCTTCCGTCTTGGAGCTGGTGCCACTGAGGCAGGCGGGTCCCCACCCCCCCTCGCCTGTGCCCAGCACTGCGGCCGCCGTGACAGTGCCACTCCCTGGCTGCCCTTCATCTGGGGTTGCACTGTCGCCTCCCTCGCAGTGACGCTGGCAGAAGCATTGTTCCCAGCCACTCCGCTGAAGAGGCTGGGAAGCCCCCTTACCCAGGGTCACATCATTCGAAGGCAGTAAAGCCCAGGGAAGGAGGCGCCATGACCTTTTGATTTGACCGTGGTATCAGGCCTTGTTGCAAAGGAACCAGAACAAAGGGGCTACGAGGGAGGAGAGGGTGAGGGAGGGAAGGGCTGGGAGGGCAGGGGAGGAAGAGGAAGGGAGACGGGGAGGAGAAAGGGGAAATGGGGAGGAGAGAGGGAGGGGATGGGGAGGGGAGAGGGGGAGGAGAGAGGGAGGGAGGGAGGAGAAGGAAGGGGCAGGGGGGATGGGGAAGGGGAGGAGAGATGGGGAAGGGGGAAGAGGGAAGGGAGGGGAGGCCAGCAGGAGAGGATGAAGGGGCCACCTTCCAACGTGTCTGCCATCAGCTTTATGGAGAAGCACTTGTAATAAAGTGCCTCCTCCCTAGAGGACTTGGGGTGAAGTCCTGGGACAAGACAGGCCGCCTGCATGCACACCTGAGTGAGCCCTGAGCCAGAGACACCCACGTTTTTGTTGAGGAAGGTGGGTGCAGTCTGCAAGGTTCCCTGGCCTCAGTCAAGTCCACTGTGAACTTTTAAGAAGTAGGCGTCCCACCTCCCCAGCCAAGGGTTGGGAAGACTCAAGGGCCTCCTCCCAACACGTCTAAACACAGAGTGGGGGGCTCAGAAGCCCGAAGTCCCACAAGGCCGGAACCTCGATGTCTTGAACTGTGTGCCAAATGTAAGAAAGCACCAAATGCTGCGGAGCCTGAGTCAGATGAAGGAGCAGTTCTTCCGAAGCTCACCTGAACCCTTGCCCAAGCGTGGTGGCTAAGGCCGCTGTCGCCAGCGTGTGGTCCTGGGGGCCTCCCAGAAAAGGAGCTGAGCTGCTGCGCCATCGCCTGCCTCCCTCCCGTCTGGTGTAGACAACCCCAGACTGAGCAGAATCGAGGGTGGTTTAGGGCCTCCGGAACCTCCTGGTAAGGTAGGAACAGCAGCTGAGAGCAGCAGTAAGGAGGACAGAGGAGGGACCCCCGACAGGTGGAGCGGCTGGTGGGGAGGGTGTCAGCTGGGTGTCTCCACCCCTGCTTCTCAAGCACTGCAGTGTTCAATGCACAATCATGTTCGTCACCTAAAACAGCCAAGGACACTGGTGGAGTCCTGTGCCACATCTGCGTGAAACCCCATTTCCCATGGTCCGGGGCTAGCAGGTGCCTGGGTTAGGCATGTGCCAACCTGGGACCCAGCGGACCAGGCCAGGTAAGACAAGCACAGCCCCAGGCTGGGGCAGAGCAAGAGGGTCCCTGCAAGGTGCCGGACCCTCCCCAGCAGGCTAAGCACATGCTCTGTGTCCGCCCCTCCCCAGCTCCACTGGGTCCCTCTGGAATGATGGCCCCTGGCTTTGGAGAGCAGGGGTCCCACAGCTGGCCAGGCCTGGGACTCAGGAAGCCAGGAAGGCCCTGACAGACAGAGCGAGAGTGTGGGGAGGGTCCAAAGGGTGTGGGGAGGGGCCAGTGCAGAGGCCAGCGCTTGTATCAACCAGGGGCTGGGGCAGGGGGTGCAAGGACAGCGACCACAAGGGGGGCATGACACCCAGGACAATGACAGAGCCTGGGGACAATGATCAGGAGTCGCTCCAGGCCATCTGATCAGCCCCCTGGGATGGAAAGCCCCAGGTTGCCCAGTAGGTGGGGGCAAGGTGGCCGGGTGCAGGCAGGTGGGGTCAGTTCACTCAAATTTCTAAGGTTCACCTGGTGTGTGGTGGCCAGAAAGTCAAGGACAATGTCCAATAACACACTGGAATGAAGGTGGCAGGGACAAACCCCAGGACAGGAGGAAGGGTGGCTTCCGTGGGCTGATTTAACATCTCTTGGTGGCCTCACTATCACTAGATGCGGCAGGGAGGAATCATGGGTCGGGAAGACCCAGAGATAAGCTCCTAACACTAAGAGCGTGTCTGGGAGCAGTAAGGCAGGGAGCCCATGGGTGCATGCGGCTCCCCCTGCATCCTGACCTGGCCAGGAGCATTCCTGAGTGCCTCACAGGCCAGAGCTGCTCTGAGGGGCGCCTGTGGCTGGGGGCTTCGCAGGAGGTGGGCCAGGTAGATGCCCATGGCCTCCATCAGCCCCAGCACCATGGCAGGATGGGAGGGAGGATCACAGAGGGCCCAGCACCTTTGGCCCAGCACCGTTCTGGGAAAAATGGCCTCCTGGAAGGTTTGGGCTGCTGTGAATGGCTGGGGGACAGACTCTCAAAGAGGCAACCCCTGCTTGGTGTGCATGTACATAGGTGCACACACAGGCTCACACATGCCCCTGGGTCAGGCGGAGCAGCCCTGCTTCCCGACCACAGGACAAGAGGCAGAGGCGGAGCAGGGCACACGGGGCACCCCTGGGCTTGGAGACGCGGGGAAGGAAGCATGTGTGTGGGCCTGTGTCTGGAAGACTTTGTCAGCGGGGAATAGGGAGGCTTGTGGAATCAGGCTGCTGGCCCCCTGGGGAGATGGGCAGCCGGAGGGGCCAGCTCGGCCTCCGAGTGGCGTGGAGGTCGAGGTGGAGGGGTAGTGCACACCGCCCAACTCAGCCAGCCCACCCAGCCCCGTGGAGCGGTAGGCAGGGCTCAGCAAGGTCCTCGGCACTGACGGGGTCCCCCAGTGAGGCTGAACAGTGATGCACTGGACATGAGTCCCTGGGTGGAGGCAGCACCCACCTGGTCCCACCTGGCCCAGGACTCCCACCCCGAAGCTCCAGCCTGAGAGCTCTAAGTGGGACCCTCAGACCCCACCAGGAATCAGAACACGTGGCCACCAGACTTCCCTGCTCTGTCCAGTCGGGCCCCTGAAGGGTGGCTGATGTGCTCACGCGTCACCAGCAGGGAGCCAGGCCTGTGCCTCCACACAAGAGACTCCGTTCACAGTCAGACTGCAAATGGGGCCTGAATCAGTGAGTCTGATGATAGATACTCTCTTCATGGAACATTAGCCCAAGTTAAGATAATCAGCCTGAACACAAACTCCAGCTTTGCCGCGGCACTTGCCCAGAGGGAGGGCAGAGTCCACATCAGGCAAGCAGGTGGGCACGTGTGACCCGGGGCAGCCCACGGGGCCTCCAGCAGAGCACAGTCCCGGCCCTGGCGACAGACCCTTCTGTGGTGGGAGGTCCTCACAAACACACGTGCTGTCACCAGCACTGAGTGCTGTCAGAGGCACCTGCTGGTGGCAGGGGCTCACCTCTGCTTCCCTTAGCCTGTGGGTCTCTGGCAGATACTCCTTTCCATGCAGGAAGACAAGATGAAGCGTCAGGGCCTTTCCCTGGTAGCCCTGTCCTTGTGAACACAGGGCCCTTTGGGGGAGGTGGGATTCCAAGGTGAGAACTTCCAAATTTCAGGGCCACACCTGACCCTTCCTACCTGGCACTTGTATAGTGAAAATAGGTTGTAGCACTCCTAGGCATGCAAGCCAAGCCCCACTATGTGGCAGCAACTTATGGGGCACATGTGGGGGCCTTGCAAAGGGAGCAGCCAGGGGTAGCAAGGGCCTGGAGTGAGAGGCAGGGCTCTGTATTCCCAGCAGGTTGTGGGGGATAATTGGCACTGCAGAGGAAGCTGTCCCCAGGGCTCAGGAAGGCACTCTCAGGGAGACAGGGTGGTCACCCAGCCCCTCCCTCCCTTGTTGCCCTCAGGACTAGGGGGTGTGGGAGGGGGCTGATGCTGGGAGAGGCAGAAGGAGGGTGTGGCCATGCCAGGGCACATTGCTGAGACCAGGGAGGAGCCCGGGCTGCGGGGCTGGGGAAGTCCTCACACGGACCCAGCTCCATGCGGCTCAGCCAGCAGGGGAGGGGACAACACAGGGACTTCTCATGTGTCCTCTGCTTTCTCAACAGCGCATTAGCCTGAAAACCGTTTGTGCACTGCTCAGGCAGGGCGCAGGACCTGAACTTCAGCTCAGAAGCAGGCATGTTCCCGTGGGAGGGGCACCCACAGCCCCAGGGAGGACTTGCCCGCAGCTCCAGCAGCCCCAGCACCCGGGCATTCCTCGCTGCCCAGAGAGACCCACCCGCTAAGCCCCGGAGCCCTGTTAGCTCTTATCTTGATTTCATTCCTCAGCTGCTTCTTCACCCACCTGCCTGCAGCAGAGGCAGCTGCTCAGGGGCTGATTATCAGCATTTGCAGCATTTACGACTTTTCACCTGTTTCTTGGTGCTGGGCCACCTCGGGGAGGTGTGCAGGTGACTCATTACAAAGGATCCCAAGGCCCCTCACCTTCTCCCTAATGATACAAACCACACTGTTATTTTGTTTCTGCTCACATGCTTCTGGAAATCAGAGAGCATTCATTTCACTCTCCCGGTTTCAAGTACAGAATACATTATTATCCTTGACAGTTAACATGTCCTATTCTCATTTAGTGTAACATCCCTTATTTGAGTAGCTTTTATACAGATGTACCTGCTTAAGAAAATACAAATCTATGAAATAGGGAGACAGTAGAAGAAGAGGCAAAGTCTCTTATTTCCAAATGCATCCTTGTTTATCATTAAGTTCATTAAAAATACTGTCCTTGTATTTAAAATAAATTTCGGTTTGCCAAAATCTGAGTCATAGAAATGTCCAGACTGTAGGGTGTGCCACATTGTCATCCACCGTCTGTGAGTATGGTGCACTCATACCGGCACCCCCGCCAAGACCCCAGCTTGTTCCTGGAGTCAAACACCAAGGGTGGATCTCAGCAGGCAACACAATGGCAAGACTGTGGGGCTACATTCCTTTGTGAAGCTGTGAGATACAAATAAATACAGAGATGCTTAAAAGTAAAAGTGACACGTCATCTAAACACAGGGGAGTACATATAGATAAGGGAAAAGTAGTTTTACGAGTATTTTCTAGATGGTTACTTGAGAATCAAGATTAGACTTTATCACCGTGGTTTTGCTATTGGACATCATATGTGTGTTTTTATTATATACATTTACCTGACTTCTCACTTCTTCTAGAAAATAAGAAGTGACCATGTCACTGAAGTGTGGCAAGGAGCCACAGTGGTATCCCTGAGCCACCACGCCACGGTGGCAGCCCAGTGCAGCAGCGCCAGCCCGGCCTGTGTGTTTCCTCTCTGCCCTCCTCCTGGGGCCCTCCACGCACCAAGGGCGCTCTGGACAGGGCCGTAGCTAAAGTCCTCACCACAGTGACACCAGCAGATTACAGCACCCTCCCAGGACCTTCATGCTGACCTACACACATTCCTTAGTACAGGAAGGGGCCCGCCAAGCCCCACCCTGTGTGCACACCTAGGGGTAACCACCTTCTCCAGCACACAGTGCCAGGCAAGGCCTTGGCTGGGACGTCAGAGCCAACAGGACACGTCCGGGTCAGAACATTGCTCACCCCAAACCACACGCAGCGGGCGGTTAGGTTGGGAGGGTCTGCTGCGCCTCCAGGACAAAGGGGCTGAAGGAAGGAGGGGCCTCCCGCTGCAGCGGCCTGGCGTGCCCCTGCCTCGTTAGGGCTGGCTGTCTGCACCTCACCCCCAACTGCCCACCGTGCCCTGAGGGAGTCCAGGTCAGTGCATCCTCAACAGGGCCTCCACAGGTTGGGGGAGCAGATTTGAGGGAGCCTTGGGCTTCAGAAGATACAGGAGATTGCCAGGCACCCCACAAATCAAGACCTGGGGTGTTCAAACACCCAGACTGACTGCAGACTCCAGGCAGACATCCTCACGTTTTCATCACAGCCTTCCAGGAGACGCCTTGGCCCAGTCCCCACGGGGGAGCCCCGGCCCCTCCATCACGCCCTGCACCCATGATAATCATCTCAGCGCACAGGGTTCCTGATGACAGGGTGCTGAGTGCCGCACGTGGGTCCAGGGGACAGAACCTCCAGCATGGACGTCCAGAATGAGCGTCTGATCTGCTTGGACAGAAAGGCAGGGGAGTCCCAAACGCCCACGGTGATGGTTACGGGTGGTGTGCAGCACACGGCATGTAGCACAAGGCAATAAAATGATCACTCAGTCATCACCTGTGGTCCTCTGGGGCCTGGCGCCTGTTTGTGGACAGGCCCTGGTGACTAGCGGCTGCTGCATCTGCCAGGCGGTCACACTGCACAGAGCAGGGCCTGGGCACTGGTGACCCCTGGCTGCTAATTCCCACCCAGGCCTCGTGAGGACGGTCGAGCTCTGTGCTGGCCTGAAGAAGCCCTTATCACCAGTAGCTGGAGGGCCACAATTCCTGGAAACCAGATTCTCAGGCTGAGCCTGCTGCGGGCCCAGTGACTCCATCCCCAGCCGTACAGGGCCCGATGTGGCCGGTACGGTGTGCGAGAGGCAGGAGGCCAGTCTGGGCAGCTGAGCATGAATCCTCCAGGCACCCTGGGCATTTCTCATGCCCCCACCCCATTCCCCTCCTCGTGTAACGGAGCCCACAGGCCCAGCACCTCCCACGGCTTTGGGACTGAGGGGTTCAAATCCCAGGCGTCTCAGTTCAGGGACAAACTGTGACACAGGAAGGGTGAACCATGCACTCAAACAGAACTGCAAGAATTTACAGTTTTTATTGACAGACATGGGTGGGAGGAGGTTGCAGGGAGACCTTTAGGACAACAGGCCAGGCAGGAGCCAGTGCCAGGTGAGCTCAAGGCAGACTCAAGGCCTGCAGCTGTGTGCGGCCTCACAACATCGGCTTTAGCAGCTGAGAGGCTCTGTTTCTACCTGACTGATGGAAATGAGGCCTTGATGGCTGCCTGGGGTAAATGAAATCAGAATACGCTGGCTGGGATGCGAGAGTGGGGGAGGCAGGGCGAGGTGGTACAGGGGTTTGTTGGCGTGACCCGCCCACCCCCACCCGGGCCCTCGCCGCCTGGAGAAGGTCCCCTTGCCAAGGCTGAGGACAGCACAGAGGAGGAGAAAAGCCCCGTTCTCAAAGCCCGCCCCATGCGCGATGCTGCCCTCCACACGCCCCATCCTGGGTGGGGTGCAGGGTGGGGACTGGAGAAAGGCTGGCAGGGAAGGTGCAGCTCTTGGCCACTGAGTATGGTAGCTGTGAATGGACCTTCCTAGGACTCAAGCCAATTCAAATCTTGCTTGATTTGTATAATAAAAGGGACAGAAGCAGAAAGAGAACCACAATCAGATAAAACAATGCAAAACAACATCTGAGTCTGATAAAGATTCTGGGTAAATAACTAGCACCCTGCTGCAGCGCTCCCAGGCCCAGGCCAGTGTGAAGGGCCTGTGCCCCCACTGGACCTGTCTGCAGTGGGTGCTGCCCAGCCTACCAGACAGGACCCCCAGCCCATCAGTGGAGGCTGTGCATGTGGGAGCCCCGCTCTGGCCTCCTGGTAGTTTCTAGTCCTAGTCCGTGGCTCAGAACTGACACAAATTCTGGAAACCCAAATGCCTCAGCGGTCCACAGCCCACAGGACACAGTCCACGATGCTGCATAGTGTGCATGGTCCACAGGGCAGAGTGGGCTCCGGGCTCCGGCGGGTCTTTGCATGGCAGCCCTTGCTTCCTGGAACCTGCCCAGTGGTTCCTTCCTGGCCCTGGGTGCTCATGTGCCCAGTCGTCTGCAGGGGAGCACGTCTTCCTGCCGCATGGTGACCTGAGGTCACAGGCCAGCCTCACCAGGATCCTAATCTCCAGCGATGCCAGGGCGCTGCCAGGACAAACCCCATCACCCTCCTTGGGGCTGAGCCCATGGCAGTGGGCCTTGCCGGGTGGTGGTCACTTAGCCCTGGAGGGCCGCCACAGAGGCAGAGCCGCTTACCCAGAGTCACACGGCCCTTACTGCTGCACCCCAGGCCCGCCCCATTCTCAACCCGCAGGGTGAGCAGAGCGCAGCATCGCCAATGTCAGCTTCACCCTCCTGATTCCTACTTTCCAGGACATTCTTACAAATGAAACACCAACAGAATGGCACCAAGGACATGCAGGTGTGCTTCAGAGGACAGTGTGTGCTGCTGGGAACCACCTGGCTGCACATCTCAGAATCGGCAGTACCTCGATTCTGCAGGCATCAAGTTTGGGGACACATTAATCACTACTTCCCCGAGCATCCCGGCACAGCTGTGGCATCAAGGAAACAAGTTGGGGGGAGTGGGGGCAGTGGGTGCTGGACTGGCAGAGAACCTTCTTTCTAATTCATCCAGGTACAGAACAATCCAAGCAGTGTTGGACACTTGTTACCAGGACGTCTGCACAGCTGCAACCATTTCCCGAGCCTGTGTCTGTGGCCAAGGCCATGGGAGGAGAAGGGAAAGCCGGGCATCGTCCTGACCCTTTGCTCCTCTGGCCCAGGGGTATCCTGGCAAGTGTTGCTCCTCACCAGGCACAGCCCCAGGCGAGGCCGACCTCACCGGGCACACAGCCTCAAGCCCGGACAGGCTGGCCAAGCTCAGGGCCTCGCCCGCAGATGCTACGAAGGAGCCTTTAGAAGGCAGCACTGGACCAGGAAGCAGCAGGCACAGCTGTCCAGGTATGACGGCAGGAGGAGGCTCTGAGAGGGGCAGGGGCAGGGACAGGACGCGGGTGCGTGCCCCAGGGATGGAGGTGAACAGCTCATCCCGGAGCCCCATCAAGGTCAGCAGCCGCTGATGCCTCTCTTTCAGGGCACGTTGCTGTCCCACCTAGAGCAAAGTAGAGGTCAGAGGCCAGAGGACTCAGGGTGGCTTTGACAGGATCAACTAAATCTCAGAGGGAGAGACACAGAAGTTTCTACATGACGTAAGTGCCTTGGGGATGAAGCCCGGAGGAACAGCAGCTCCCGCCGCAGGCCGGGGCACACCACAGGCTGGGGCTGGACTGCAGCAGAGAGTGGGGCAATGGGCTGGTCCTGGCTCCGGCAAGCCCCCCTTGGGCCACCCCACCTCCACCTGCTCAGGGCCCTGCTCCCCACCCTCCAGGGCATATGGAGCCCCCCGTGTCTCCCCTGGTCGCGTCTGGTCCCTGGTCAGCAAGCAGCCCTCCTCACATCACCGCACTGACAGCCCCTCAGCTCCAGGAAGGACAGAGGCCCCAGGTCACCTGCAAACATCATTGTCCTTTGACCTTACCCATGTTACCTCCCCATTACTCTTTTGTGTCGGAAAGAAATGGCACATGAGCCACCCTCCTCCCCCACCCGCTGCTTCTGTTTGTCCGAGTCTCTCGCTGTGGGAGCTGAGCCACTCGCTCGCACCGGGACAACCGTCCCATGGTAAGGGGTGTTCTTGGGGCAGCCACAGACCCTTTCCTTCTCTCGGATTGTTCACCAGAGACCTCATGCAGAGAATTTGGGAAAAGGACTTTAAGGAGAATAAAATTCGCGTGTGGTACCCTCACTTGGAGCACAGCCCCAAGGAATTTTTTCCAATTGCTTTCTTTACGCACATTTTTGCAATTACCTCTCACGTGACACCAGCAAGTGTTTCCCAGGAAATTGAGTCCAGGAGAGCAGCTGGCCGTGGTGGCTTTCTGGAGGCGCGGCCCTCAGGATGCCTTTGGAAGCTTGGGGTTAGAGCCGCCACAGATCTTCGGAGTCGGGGCCGAGATGTGGAGGCCACGGTCACGGCTGGCCTCATTCCAGCTGCCTTGTCCGGGACCACTAGGGTCTCGCTTCTCCGGACGCCCAGACATCTTCGGAGTCTGCCCTGTGCCACTCTTCAGTGCTGGGGCCTCGAGAGGTGGGGGCAGCTGCTCAGCACATGGGGCCTGAAGGCCAGAGCACCGCACAAGCAAGGCAGTGACAGACAAGCCAGACAGGTGGGAGGGGACCAGCGCCCCTGCAGGGGAATGGAGGCCCTCCCGGTGGGCGAAGGTGCAGTTTGGCTACCATGCAATGCCTTGGCCTGCGCTTGCCCCACATGTAGGAGACTACAGAGCCTCAGGCTGAGAAAGGCTCCCACCCCACAGACGAGGTCCAGTCACACCTGCAGGCCAGCCGCCTGGGGCCACAGAGGTGCTGCCAGCTGAAGGTGAGGGCTGACAAGGCAGTGGGGAGAAGCTGATTATTGGGGTGTCCTCAAGGCCTGGCATGTCCTCCCACCAACCTTGACCTCACAAGTTTCCCAGAAAGAGGTCCTCCAGAACCCACAGGAGCCCCTCCCAGACTTACATGAACAAGTGGATCTAGACAGAGCAAGAGCTGCACAGGGTAGAGGCCCAGCCGGGCCTGCACAGGAATTGCATTCATCCAGGAAAGCTGGGCCTCTACCTGGAGGCAGCATAAGGGCCCAGGATTCCGGCAGGGAATTACACAGACAGCACCCCCCGCCACCCCAGTGAAGGCCCCCCAGTCTCCAGAGCTCCCTGGAGGATCCAAACCTTTGTTAAAGCGACGTGGTCCGCCAGCTCCTTCCCACCAGTCCAAGGAGCCCGTCCCACGGACAAGGCAGACACGCTCCCGTCCCTAACCTGGGCAGCTCCCTCCCAGAGCCAGGCCCCAGAGACTGCCCTCCTGCACTTCCAGGATGAGTGACCTGAGGCCAAGCTCCCTCCCTCCCTTCCCACCCTGAGCAGACCCTAGGGGTGGGGACCCATGGCTGTAGCTAGTGAAGCCCACAGGTGACAGGCATCGGCCCCAGCAGCATGGCTGGGCTCTGGGAGAGGCTGAGTGCGCTTGAGCGATGGGCAGGCATCCTGGCTCTGGAGGAGACCCCCTCATGCTCCTTACTAGGTTCAGGGCTGAGCTTACTAGGTTCACGGCGGAGGCTCGGGCCCGGGGGCCTGTGGCGATAGGGGAGCCGATGCTCAGGGCCAGGCCAGACCTCAGCTCCTTCCTCTGTGTCCCTCCCATTGCCCCTGCCAGCCCTGCCTGCCTGTGCCCTGCGTGAATCCAGGCTGCTCCCTGGCTGCCTGCCCTGCTGGCTGCACGTACCTCACAGTTTCTCTTCACTCCCTCCTGGTGGAAGCCGCGACCCTCAGTGGGCCCCTGGGCTCCTCCCCGCCCCGTCATGAGCAGCAACCCTGCCCCAGTGATGGTCAGCCTCCTGGCCCATCTGTCAGCACTTCCCACTGGCCTGCTGTTGGGAGGGCCCACAGGATCCTAGGTGACTGCACTTCACCCCGTGAAATGCCAGGTGCTCCATCCCGGCTGCAGCCACCACCCAGGGAGCCAAAGGCCGAATGGTCCAGGTAGGTGGGCATACATGGGGTCCAATAACTGGGCTCTTCCATTCCTGCAGAAGACGGTGCTTTGCTGCCTCGACCCACAGGGGTGGTGTCGGACTCCCGTACAGGCTGGCTCAGCCGAGGAGAGCGTCACAGTGCTGCAGCAGCCCCGGGTACGCTGTGGGCCCAGGAGTCCGTGCAGAGTAGGGGGCTCCCGCCTACCCCACCAGCCTTCACACACCAATGGCCCTCCCTCACCCTGGCAGGAGGCCCCCCTGTCCTGGCTGAATCCCTGCTCAGAACTGCCCTCTGGGGTCTTTCCAGGCTGCCTCTTCCATGGTAGAGCCTGGGGCCCCCGGGGAGCAGAGTCTGACCCCCATCTTTGTGGGCACTCAGTGGGGGAGGTGATCCCAGAGAGGACGGGAGGGGGAGGGGTGGCAGGGCTTGCATGCAGCCTGTGGACTTTGGGGTCCCCATGCCCGTGGTACCCCCCGCTTGGGAGGAGAGCTTGAGCCCCAGGCTCCCTCCACCTGCTGGTTCCTGAGTGTGTCCCTGCCGGGCCTCAGTGACCACCTCCATCAGGGAGGCCTCACCGCTGCTCCCAGGTTTGGCTGGGCCATCCACACAGACTGTCACACTGCGGCAAGTGGCAAGGACACCAGGGGAGGCCAGGAGGGTGTGTGGGGGGCCTGACGATGCCCGACCCCTGCCTGGCCCAGCCTCCCCACAGGCACAGTAAGCCCGGGTCAGCCCACATCCCGTGGGGCCCAAGCCAGGGCTGAGCTCCCTGCGGGCCACAGACACAGCAAGGATGACATGTGGCCAGTACCACTGGCCCCTGGCCCTCCTGGCTGTCAGGACACCTGCTCCGCTCCCACCAGGAAGGCACTGGCTCTGCCCACTCACCCGTGAGATGGGAACTTGCATGAGGAAGCAGAAGTCAGCTTCCTTCCTCTGGATACCATCCTGGTCAAGGGCCCATCCTGTTCCCGCTGAACCAAACAGGCCAAAATCCGCATCCAGAACGTGAGCCTGCTTCCCTCCTGCCCAGCCGGAGACTAGGGTCTGCTGACCTCAGGGGGACACCGGATGCGTGGACATCTGCACGCCTTGCTCCAATGTCAGGATGAGAGATCCCCAGATTACCGCCTGCTGGAAGTCACTTTTCAGACGGCCAGACAGGACCGAGGAGGCCGCGTCAGACGGTGCCAGGCCCAAAGGACAGAGGCCAAGTAGCTGCGAATGTATCCTCAGGGAAGTGGGTTCAGTCCAGGAAGCTCGAAGCCACAGGGGAAGGGAGGCGGGCTCTGAGCTGGTCCAGGTGGCTTCACAGAAGGAGCGAGACCACCCTCCCTGCAGGCGCTGAGGCAAACTCCAGTCAGAGCTGGGCTGCCCACTGCAGTGGGGGTGGCCTCCCTCCAGGTTACCTCCTAGGGCTCTAGAGGCCTCTCTCCAAGGGGGGCTACCCCCCTGCCCTGGGCACTGCTCTCCTGAGCCACCTCACCCACAGCCCTGAAGAGGAGGGCATCAGGCCAGCTGGGAGGCCCTGACACGGGCTGTGAGCCAGCAAGCCCACCCTGTCGGCAGCCTCCTCTACCCCTGGCTGCCCCTGGAGTCCTGGGGGCTCTGCTGGGCACACCCCCGCTGGGACCTCATCTCCAGAGACCTCTCCCACCCTGTCCCAGCTGGGACTGTGGCCGCCTCCCTGACGACCAACCCCGGATGGCACCCATTGGAAGGTCCCTTTGGCTTTATAGCCCATGCGTCCTGCCTGCCACATGCTCCTTCTCCATCAGTGAGGACTCACTGGGCTGCAGAGGGAACATCCAGGGAGCCCTGCCTCTCTGTTCACAGGAGCAGACCCGGGCAGAGCCCAGACACCCCCACGTTGCCCTCCACTGCCGGACTGCAGTCGCCTGCAGTGACAGCCAGGACGCCAGCCCCCTGAGGAGCCCTGCAGGTTTGCACACAAACTCAGCTCCTCTTGGCTGGAAATGGTGATGGCAACTGGGCCTCTGCTGCTCAACAGTCCAGCCTGAGGATGGTTGTCGACTCTGGCACGTGAGCAGGTGTGGGCGCGGCCGGTGAGGCTCGCCTCCCTCGCTTCTGGAGCTGGACGCAGCTCCGCAAGGGGCTGTCGCCACGATTCTTTCTCACACGAGAATGTAAACTTCATCCTTGTCGTCCCAGTTGCCACCTCACGCCCACCTGCCTGACCGGTGCAGTGCGGTTCTCAGTGGTCCCCTCCTTTCAGATGGTTCCATTTGAAAACCAACCTACCTGACCACGGGTGCTCAGTGCCAGAACCCTGCCCCGAGCATCTGGGGAGAAGCCGACGTGGTTCCCAGTCCAGGGGAAGCCTGTGGGCCATGCAGTACTTCCAGTTCAGACTTTATTATGTGGTCATAGTATGAAACACGTTAGTTTGCTCTTTATTTTTCCTCTCCGTTAATGGTGAAATTTATTGCATAAATTACATGTGCCATGATTCATGCCTCGCAGCCTCCACACCAATTAAACCTGTGGTTGACACAGTCCGAGCACAATTACAGGCCATCTGCAAAGAGGGAAGGAACCCGTTATTTGCTCCGCAATGACAGGCGGTGCCACTCGGCTGCACGGCTGCACGGTGCAGGGAGTGCTGGCAGCCAGGCTGCGCAAGGCGGCTCGTGGGCTCTGGGGAAGGAGGCTGGCAGCACATGGCCTGGGAGCCTGGGGGCTGGGCTTGCCCTGCATGTGGCCACACAGGCTGGGGACCTGAGAAGCTGCCCCACGGAGCCCCCCAGGCGGGAGAGCTTTGCAGGGCTGGGCATGTGCTTTCCTCACTCCAGAGAGATCCTAAGTCATGGTCCCCAACAAATGGCTATTTGAGCAGCTGGCTTCACTTCCTGGGAAACACCCTGCCCGTCCGACAGCATGAGAGCCCTGGCTGTGACCTCAACTCACAGCGCATCAGAGGATGGTCTCCAGGGTGCCCTGGAGCAGTGGCGGTGCACGCAGCTGAAGAGCACCCTGTCTCCAGCCCCTTTGCCTCCTGGGCACAGAGGGTGTGTGTGTTCTCGGCTCAGTGAAGGTTCCTCTACTTCATGCCCCTGGGACGCCTTGATGGCCCCTTCACAGGCAGCCTCCTCTCCTTGAGGGACCCCACAAGGGTGGTACCTGTGAGGATGAGAAGAGGCGAAGGAAACAGGGCAGGAAAATGCCAGGAGAAGGGAGAGGCAGCGGCGTTCAGGGACAGCGTCCTAGCAAGGCTCACTTGGGACGCACGACCTCACAGATAATGGAACACACATGAGTCACACACTGACTGATTAGTGATGAAGTTGCTGGAAAAGTCACATGGGGCAGGACGTCAGAGGGCCATGGGTTTGTAGGAGCCTGGGAACAGGAGCGAATGTGAAAGAGGCATTCTGTCCACAGGCCACAGTCAGGTGAATTCTGCCAGCCCCACCTGGCGCCATTCCTGAGGATGAGCAAGAAGTGTGCACATGGCTGCCAGCTCCCCTCAGGCCAGCATCCTGCTCTGCAGAGTCCTGAAGGGCAGAGGCATGCCCCATGGGGTCACATCAGCAGAGCAGATCCCAGCAATCCCCTGGAAGGATGCTTGACAGTCTGGTCTGCCCATTCCCAAGGCTTGGTATCATCTTCCACAAGGACAAAGGATGACAACTAGGAGCTTCTAGAAGGGAAGCCTAGCGGGGCCCACGCAGATGTCTCCAGATCCCACTGAGTGGAACTAGAGGCCCAGGCTTCCTGTCGGTCTAGAAAACCTCAGCCTCACATAGGAGGGCAACCACATGCCACATGTCACTACTGGGGTGTACTTTCCAGAGGAAAGGAGAAGTTTCGCTTTCAAAGGAGAAGTTTGGGGTCACTCACATCCAGTACAATCAAAGGTGTATCTGACAAGGCATGTGGTGGGCAAAGCCTGGTAAGACCTACCCCATTTCTCTGCTGGCCTGTCCTGGACAGGCACCCTCCTCAGGGTCCCCACAACTGGACGGGCCACCCTCCCCAGCCACTGGTGCTTCTTGCTCTGCCTCTGGCCCAGAGGCAGAGGGTGCGGAGGTGGGGTCTGCAAGTCACAACCAGTGCTGACAGGGTGGAAGCCTCCCCTTCCTCTGGCCACAGTGAGGCTGGGGAGCCCCTCTGCAGGCAGGGCTGGGGATGAGCAGCTCCGCCCCCCAGGGCCCCGTGCAGACCCCTCCCTCTGAAGACCATCCCCAGTCCTTGGCCCTTCACCCGCCAGCCCTCCCAGCCACGAGGTGGTTTCCTCGTGACTCTAGTGGGCACACCCCCACCAGCCCGCGTGGCCCCTCCAGGCTGACTTTCCTCTTCAGGGTGCTGGTCCCTGAGTGCCCATCCATCAGGGCCCTGCACCAAGGGGAGGAGGGCAGGGGAGTCAGGGAGACAAAGCTGGATCCCACCTCCCAGCTGGGCCAGGCCTGCAGCCTGCCGTGGTGTGGAGGACAGATGACCCTGTGAGCACCAGGGCACCCAGGCCAAGAAGACACAGTGGGAACCCTGTGGCTCAGCACCCCCTCAGCATGGGCTTGTGGCAGCTGGGCTCTGGGGATCCCCACTTACCTGCCAGCTGAGTGGAGTGACTGACTCTGGAAGGCACCTGGCTCAGTGGTGGCCGAGGACCTGCTCCTGCGCCTCCTGCCTCTCCTGCCTGGCAGGGGCGGGAGGGAGGGAAAGGGAGACATGGAAATGGGTGCAGAGGGCAGGCCCCGGACAGCGCTGGGCCCCCACCCGTGCCCGTCCCTCAGTGCCTGGCTCGTTGACATGGCTCCCCAGAGATCCCAGGCACAGGGACCTCAGGAAGGAAAAAGGGGTGCCCACCTGTGCGGAAGGGCAGGGAGGAGGGGCAGTGGACGAATAACCCTCAGCTGATCTGCTGGCCCTTCCTAGATGTGCCCTGTCTGGGCTGCCCAGGCAGCGGGCCAGTCCTTACCTCCCGAGGAACCCAGTTCCACTGGGGACATCAGTGGCATCAGTGTTTGGGCATGTGCTCACATGTGTGTGTGTATGCTCACGCATGTGTATGTGCATGTGCGTATATGTGCTTGTGCATGTGGGGGGCATGTACTCATGCATGTGTGTGCTCGTACATACAGGTGTATGTGTGTGTGCTCAAGAATGTGTGGGCATATGGTCATCTCTGTGTGTGTATGTGTGTGTGCACATGTGCCGTGCTGGAGTCCACTGGTCTCAGTGTGGTTGGTCAAGCTATCAGTCATAGCTTATTCATAACAGAGTTAAAGACAAAATAAGTGTGCATCTCCCATGCCATGAATCCCCGGGGGCTCTAGATGGAAATGAGGGGAACAGATTTTCTGTCCAAAGAACACCTGCACCTGAACACAGCAGCAGAGGGCACCTGGGCCACCAGGCAGAGGACTCCTGAGGCTCGCTGTGGGTACTTGCCATGCAGAGAAGCCCGGAGTCCTGTGGACAGGCCTGCATCACCCGTGAGAAGCCCACCGGGCTGGGACAGAAAAATAAAAGGTGTGGTAGAAACTTCAGTGCGTGTTTCTAAGTGAAATAAACCAGGCTGAAGAGCTACACTGCATGATGCCAGCTGGAAAATGACCTTCTAGAAAAGGCAAAACTGCAGACAGTGAAAGGCCAGGGGTCATCAAGGGCTCGGGGGAGAGAGGGATGGAAGGGCCAAGCTGAGAGAATTTTTGGGCAGTGGGAGTATTCTAGGTGGCCCTGTAATGGTGGGTACGAGCCATTACATCAGTCCATACCCGTAGAACACACCGTGTGGAGGGCAAGCCTCATGAAGCCACACACCCTAGTCAATGCACCGGTGTCAGCTCGCAGGTGGGAACAGGGGTCTCATGCCAAAGCCAGGCGTCCCCATGGGGACCAAGGAAGGCTGGGAGCTCTGCCCTCAGCTCAGTTCTTCTGTAAACCAAAAACTGCTCCAAAAAATGAAATCTATTAATTTTTAAAAATAAAAAGACAGCAGAAAAGAGGTAATAAAGTCACCCAATGAAACACATTTCAGTCTTCCTGTAATGAAGCTACTTTAAAATTATTTTTCATTGCTTTTTAGACTTTTTAGTGTTCAGTTAACATCAGTAAGAAATAGGTCTGTGGCATGAGAAGCTGAGGTGTGAGGCTTAAGCAGTGGGCGTGCTAGCCGGCTGGTCCAGGGAGCTGCCAGCGGTGGGTGACCTCCACGCAGGGCTCTTCCACACAGGCCCCAGCCATCGCCAGCCACCCTGTGGGGCTGGAGGGCCTGGCCGGGCCAGGCTGAAAAGGGTTAAGGCTCAAGGCAGGTCTCGGGGCCTTAGCACTAGCAGGCTGCAGTGTGACCCAAGGGACCCTAAGGAGGCCCCGAGGCAGCTGAGCCAGGTGCACAGGAGGCAGGAGGCCCGCAGGCCCAGACAGGCCCCATTCGCCGCGGGCAGACTGACATTCCCATCCTGGTGCCGGGAGCCAGGAGAGGCAGGGGGGACGTGGAGGCTTGGCCACGGCCCCACCAGGCTGGCTGAAGTCGGGCCTGCTCCTCCCACTCCCAGAGGGAGGGAGGCTCCATCACCCCGGGTCGCCAGAGCCTCTGCAATGTGCCAGATGGCTGCTGAGGCCCCCCAACTTGTGGATTCTCCACAGCACATGCCAGCAAGGTCAAGCGCCTCTCCGGCCGGCTGGTGCATGTCATCTGGCAGCCGCTGGCTCCCATCCGCAGCAGGGCCGGCAGCAGCGGGGAGGGCCTCCCCATACCACAGTGGCAGAGGGTCAGACGTGACAGAGGGAGGTGAGGAAAGGCTACCTCACCGACACTTCCCGGCCTCCCAGCTGTCACTGCCAGCACATCAGCCACAGGGAAGAGGTGCAGGTCCAGACAGACGGTCCCTGCTCAGATCCGGGTTTACAGGAACCATTGGGTCACACCCTCTGGCGGGCCCCAGAAAGTCCCAGGAGAACTGAGATGTTGAAAACCCAAGACCCCAGGAAATGTGGGTGGTGTGTGGGCAGGCATGTGCGTGTGCATGCTGGTGTACGCACGTGTGTATAGTGTGAGCGCATGGTGGGAGGCAGCTGCCTGAGGACCCGTGTGGTGCATCTCCAAAAACATGAGGACTCCCGTGCTGAGGGCAGCCCCATCCTACCTGCTCACTCCACAGAGCAGGTGTGATGTCCCAGCTCACAGCATGGCTGTCCAGATCCTCCGCAGACAACGGCCCGGTGCATATAAGTCATAAAGTGCCCTTGCTCTGTGCAGGATGAGGACCTCTCAGCACAGCAGTTTGGGGGAGCCACACCCTTCTTCCCCTTGCAAGGAAGCTTAGTCAGGACGGTCATATCAGCCTCAGGTCCAGGACAGGGTCTCAGGCCTTCCTGCTCAGCTCCACATCCCCCACACACACTCCCCAACCCCAGCCTCTCACACAAAGAGGCCTGCTGGCTCCAGACCAGGGCCTCCCAGCACAGATGTGGGCCTGTGAGCTGGTGCGGAGGCCAATGGCAGAATATTCTAGGTCATCCATTGCATCCACATCTCAAACTCTCTCTGACCTTTGGCCCAAGGCCCCAAAGTGTTAGCCTCTCAATGAACCCAAGAATGAAATGTCTAATGAGCCAGCAACATACAGAGTACATGCACACACACATGTCCACAAGAACACAGCGCACCCCCACGTGCACGTACACATGCTGACACAACCACTCACACACATGCACACACGTGCACACCCATGTGCTCACCTGCATGCACACGGTCATAGATGATGTGCCTACCTGCTTTCACACTCACCCAACAGTCCAGCTGAGCAGTGAGGGCCAGTGGCTCAAGTGTCAGACTGTCTGTGTCTAGACACCATGGGAGGGTTGGTACTGGCAAACACCCATCAGATCACATATCACAGCTTGTGCCCCAGGCCCACCCTGAGAAAACTATTTGTGGAAAATAATTGTGTTGTTCATGTTTGATCATAAGCGAGGAGCTTCGTTGGCATTTGGCTGACCATCTCCCTTGCTCCCGAGCACCACCTTCTGGAACTGGCTCAGAGCTGACCCCCCAACCCGACGCGGGAGAACGAGAACAGACACCCAGATTCCTGCAGGCAACAGTCGGCAGCGGCTGTCCTTGGAGCTGGGCAGGCTGGGGTGTGCACGCATGTATGCTCGTACCGTGAGAGCTGAACACCAGCCCTGGGCTCCTGGCGCTTGGAACTCCCAGGCACAGCCCTGTGCTTCCTCATGGCCAGCCGACAAGGGGGAGTCTCCGCTCAAGATGCTGTCACAGCTGCACGAAACCACAGGCATAATCATACTGTGCAATCATATGCGTGTGGTTGTGCAGGTGTGATTACATCTGTGCGATCATGCATCTGTAATGTTGTGGGTGTGACCAGGTGCCTATAATCACAATATAATCATGTGCACGTAACTGTACCTTGTAATCACATATAGGTGTGCACATGTGGCCGTACACATGCATGTCATTACGTGCAGACAACACACAGTGTAATTGTCGGCCTTGCACATGTAACGCACAAGCATTGACACCTGCAATCACACATGGAATCACTTGCATGCACTGTACCTTAGCCATGGTCTGTGGGTTACACCCATGTCCCAGCTCCCACCCACACTGAGGGGATTCACACAAAGGTGTAACACAAGGCAGAGCCATGGGATGAGGCAGCCAAGACCCTGCCATGAGCATTCGGTCAGCATACCCAGGGCAGGAATGAGAAGCAGCCACCTCTCCCCAGTACACACCTAACGGAGCCCTGGCAGCTGCCCAGTGTCCCCAAGGCAGCCTCACAGAGTCGCTGCCTGGCCCATAGGCACAGCAACACATGTTTGTATGTCTGCATCTCACCTGCCGTGGTGGCCCCTTCAAATCGTTGGTGCCTCACTGCCACGCCTGGACCCTCGCTCGGGGCATTTCAAGCAAACAGGCCCCTTTGTGACCCAAGCCTTCTCCACATCTCCACGCACCAGTTTGTCATGTGGGTTTGAACAAACTCAGTTAAGTCAACAGAGTTTATTCAAAAAGAAATGTTGGCAAATGAGAAGCACTTGCCTTTGGGGGACGAGGCCAGAGGCCTTTCCTCGGTCTCCTTCAGGGAGCTGACTCGCTCGGGCACATGGCTGCACCATGTGGCAGAGCTATTCCTCATCTGGAATCACTGAGAAGAAAACGCTCCCGCGGGCCCCAGCATCCGACCCGCTGGCTAGAAGGCAGGATCGCCCAGCCCTGAGTGCCCGTGGCCCCTGCTGTGACACAGCACGCTTGTGGACAGCTCCCGGGCCCCCTTACTCAGGGCTTCCAGATCTGGGACCCTGAGTCACACACAGCATCCCACATCCAGCCAAATTATCAGAAAAGGCCTTGTTGAGGATGCTGGTGCACTGACCAGCCAGGTGTGGGCCACCAAGGGCCAGATTGGTGCCCATCTGGGGCCCGAGAGGCCCAGGGAACTCCGGAGGGCCTGACCATCCACGTGTTTCACAGACAGTGCCCCAGAGCAAGCGACTCCTGAATGTTAAGTCTGGCACAGCCTTCAAATGCCCAGCCTTAACGTCAACACCCAGCTCCTCATCAGAAAATAGCTACTGGAATTAGCGCCCTGGACACTGACGGAGAGGCTGAATTGCCACAGTTCGGGGCAGCAGGGGTCTGAGTCTCAGAGCACCTCAGATCTCAGTGGAAGTGGGTCCCTCAGCTAAGGAACCTGCAGCTCCGTGCCACTGGAGGACTGCAGGAAGCTGGGTTGGAAAGGCAAGACTCCCCACCTACAGACAGTGGCAAGTGCAGGCCAGTTGATTTTATGCAACAAGTATTTACAAGCAAGAGTCATGCTGTGTCTTGTCGAGGAACCAGTTCCCGTGGTTGCTGTCTTTTCTCAACTGAGAAAACCTTCCCAGGGCTTTTCAGGGAACACAGACGGTAAGCAGGTAGCTCCAGGTGGGGGGAGCAGCTGCCCCTGCAGCTTGCCCCTTGGCTCATTCAGAGGGAACCCGCCCAGCTCCCGAGCACTGAGTCTCCGTGTGTGGCACTGGGTGGGCAGCATAGGCCGTGGGTTCTGAAGGCTTCCAGGGTCCTACCAGGTGTCCGTGTGCGATCCAGCACAAGACACTGAGCATCTGCATCTGCATGAGCTGCTGTGGAGTGGAGTCAATGCATCTCGTGTCGTTCCTTCACGTTCATACCGTAAGATCCAAAATTCCACCCCACATGTGCCCTGGCTGCCCCAGGAAGCATGGCAGCCTTAGTGCTTCTGCGAGCCAGAGCCCATGCATCACTCTGGGGTAGCGGAAGCAGGCAACGAGGGTCCACTAGAAGATGGAGACAGTCCCCGGGAGCTAACAGTCTCGCACAGCTGCTCCCTGGACATTTTATTTCACTACTGAGAATTTTTAAAGCAAGGCTTCTCAGAGAAAGGGGCAAACCAAAACACCACTTTAAGAGCATGCAGCCCTGAATTGTCACATGTCACCTTCAGAGACAGAACCCAAGTATTTCAGGCTGAAACGGGAATCTGTGTCCATAGGTGGTGCCAGGCCGGCCATCACCCAGCCAGCACGTGGCCACAGCTTCTGCCCCGTCTGTCACGTGTCTGCGTCCCCACCCACCCACCCACATCATAACAGCAGCTACAGTTTTCACTTTCAAAACCTCTCAGTTCCTGTAATAAAGTATTCACACACACATCAGTTTCCACATCATTACAGGGGTTGGTGGACTTGACTGTCATGTGCAAATAGCAAACACATTTCTTGGTTCACTGAAATTCAGTCATTTTTAGGGCAGGGTTTGCAGAATGTAATTTAAAGATTTATATTAGTTAAAAGTACATTTGCCCTCAGTTGCATATCAGGATATCAGGTTTTTTATCATTTTGTTAAGTTGTTAAGCTAGAATGGAATTTATCATCTAGAAAGCTTCTCTTTAAAGGATTGTAAACCGCACTTCTTCTACTCTGAAAAATGATTTTTACTTTGGCAACACATGTGTAGTATATGGATAATAAAATGTACCTTATAAAATATTGTCAAGGTACCTTCGTAACGACATAAAAACCAGTTATAATTCCAATGAATAACATTAAGTCATTTTTCTTGTTAAGTGGCATCCAAGAATTAATTAGACCACATAGATGCTGGCTGCTTAATCAAATGAGCACTGCAGAATGCTTCAAAACTGCCTTGAATTCTAGATGGGAATAGTCTTTCTCACACACCAGCATCTAAAACGTTTATTTAGTGTCAGCATTTCTACGTGCAAACTCGTGCACTGACGTCACTTTCCAAAGCATGGCTTTAATGAAATACGATAGTATCAAATCACACTCTCTACTTTTTAATTGATCACGGGAATTAGAAAGTGATGGTTGGAAAAAATGTTTTTCTGATTCTCCCCTACTGGTCAGATGAAGCTGTCACACCATGTTTCTGGGACTTGGTTCAGCATGAATAAATGGAGATTATTTTCAAGTGGTTCATATGCAGGAGCCTGTCTATTTACAAATGAATGCAGAACCAACCTTAAGGTGAAAGGCCTGTTTTGCTTTGTTTTTTTTAATGAAGAAGCTTCCTTTGTTTTCCCAATACTCTGGTGTCAGAAGGTGAAAGGACGTGTTTTAACCAGACCAGGGAAGCAGACTCTTCGCAGATCGCCCTGCGTCTTGGCTTCCTGTTACCATCATTTTTTGAACGCCACATCCAAATGAAAAGCTTATTTTCTTCTCCCCCAGGGCTGGTGAGGCCTGCTCCCGGTTGTGTCTGCAGGCCACCTGCAGGCCCCTCTGCTCTTTTCAGAGGCAAATTCATGAGAGCACTCAGGCGTGCGGCCCTTCAGGCATGTCTGGGTGTCTGGGAGCCGGTGGCACTGACGTGCTGACAGCGGGCTGGATGGCCACGGCTGCTCCCTGTGTGACCCCTCGGTGCCCCTGGGATGACAACACTCCCCTCTCAGCCTCTCCAAGGGTCAGCCAGATAACCCGGCCTAGAGGCCTTATCTTCCTGCTTCCTGCCCTACCATCCCCTGAGAAGGGACAGAATGTGAAGGGGCCCCCAAAGCAGAGCAAGATAGCGGGGTGGGGCGGGCCTCAGGCCAGGGTCCCTAAGATCCTCTTCCCAGTGGAGGGGCCCAGAGGCTGACCTCCTCCTGTCCAAACAGGGAATTTGCTCCACTAATTCACACGTCCCATTGCTCCTGATCTTACAGGATGACATGCACACAGCGGTGATCTCCCTGCAAATGGCCAGCCACCTGCTAAAGGGCCCCAGCCTCTGCAGGCTGGCACTGAGTGGTCTGGGGACACGTATGGCTCTCCAGGGCCGCGTGGCTCCTGGTACGACCTGGGGTCCCACAGGGTGCCACTTGCCTGTCTACATGGGCAACACCCGCAGCAGCAGATGCTCTCCACAACCTACACACCCAGGGGCCTGGGGCACATGCCCAGCCTGGCGACTGGTCACCTGGTGGTCGGCCTGAGCCTCAGCTACAGTGTGTGACCTATGGCCTCTCAGAGAATTCACAGTACTGTACCTCTGGGGACGGGGTTTCCTTCCCACCCTGAGTCACCACAGACGTAGCCCTGACCACCCCGGGCCCAGCACGGCTTCCACAAACAGCCGGCCTGACGCAGGGATGTGCTGTCTCACAGCTCTGGGCACCGGCTGCCCAGACGCCCAAGATCAAGGGGTCAGCACAGTGGGCCCCTTCTGGAGGCCTGGGGCAGGATCAGGCCCAGAACCTCTGCAGCAGTGGGGGGCTCCCCATAACCTGGGACTGCAGGCGTACCCATCCAGTGCCTGCCTCTGAACCCACACAGCCTTCTCCCTGTGTCCAGATTTCCCTCGACACCAGTCATACTGGATTTGAAGCTGACCCTAATCTGTTATGACCTCATCCTAACTTGCTCACAGCTGCTACAACCCCATTTCCAAATAAGGTCACACTGCAGGCTCCAGGCGGACATGACTTTTGGGGGACACTCTCACCCAGCACCAGCCCCAACCGACATGTCTGAAGCCCTGAGAAGCCCCAGGACCCTGAGCTCAGCCATGTTCAGATCTAAGGGCCCCCTTCCCCACTGCCCACTGTGCCCACCCCCGTCCATGGCCTCAGCAGGCTCGGGGGCACCCTGACACGTGGGGTGGTGGGCTTGACTCGAGTCGTCCTCAGGCGTCCGAGTGGACACAGTCCAGAAGCTCTGCATGATGGCGCCTGAGCCCAGGGGCCCTCTCAGGGTCAGAAAGCCGCTGGGGCACATGGACCACCCTTGGCAGCCACGAGGTGGGGTGTCCCGACACGGCAGAGCGCACATTCTGCTGGACAGGCCCTGCTCTCCGGCTCCCTACCAGGTGACGTGCCCCTGTGTGTCCTCAGAGGGGTCACCTGGCTTTCCTGTGAGCTCGGTCCCCTGCACATGAGGGCCGGCCTCCCACGGGACCCTCACAGGCACAGGGCTTCCTCGCCTTAAGCAGAGATTTATTCCAATAACCTGCAAGAAGGCAGAGGCACTAAGTGTCATTAGCTGATTCTCCAGTGGCTCCAAACAAACCCATTGCTGTAGGAACCAGTTTTGACAGCAGAGAAAATACAGAGTTAGGAGAGTGGTTCAAAAAGAATATCAAGGAAGCGTCTTGCTGCAACATTAGAGAGAGGGAAGCAGATCATGTATTAATTAAATAGGCAGCTGAACAGGCAAACCCTTTATTGGAAACATAGCATTTAAGAATGACCCAAGCTGGCGGGGCAAAGATCTCCGACAGCCCAGGGAGGTCCAACGGCTGTGCTTTCCCATTTCCTTATCGATCGATAGCGCATCTTTTCCTAGGCTGAGATGCGGCAGCAGAGTCATCACTGGCCTTTCCCCGACCCTTGCATGGCCTGCGCAATCACAGCAAAGTGACAAATGACTTTATAAGCCACAGGAGTTCCTGCCCCAAACTCCCAGGTGAGCTGAAATCTTCAGCACTATCTATTTCGTTTGAAAACAGGAAGAATGAGTTTCTCTGCTAATTAGACACCAGAGGACATCCTCACTTCCAAGACAAATGGCCCATCTGAAAACTGGCCCGGGTGTCATTGCCAGTGGGCCCAGGGGTGTGGTGTGTCCCCCCACGAACTGACTGGGTGGCTCCGTGAGGCCAGTTCTCCCACCCAGACCCACACACCACATGCAAGGCAGCTGTCTGTGTGGGCAGGGGTCAGGAGCCCATGCAGCATTTGTCACCACTGATTCTATCACGCCTTTCCTGTCAGAGTCATTTTCTAGGTCACTGTCCAAAATATGTCTTACGAGCTGGAGAGGAAGGGCCCATGCAGGGAGGAAAACCTGCTGTGGCCTTCTGGGGGAAAGCCACCACCTCCGGGGAGCACTCCTGTGCAGGCTCAGAGGGGGCAACTTGAACCCCCACAGCACACACAGGTGGCGCTGACAGAGGCGTGGGGGTCTGTGTGCTTTTGGGGCCCCGGCAAGCTCCCCTGGCTTCCCGGGAAGCAGCGCAGAAATCCTGTGTTCCCCAGCACAGCAGAGCAGGTGAAGGGAACTCAGCGCAGGCTGGGGGTCACCCAGAAGTGGGGGTTCTTGTCACAACCCATGCTTCACATCAGGCTGCTGGAGACTAGGAAGTATGATACACATGGGAGACTGTGTTGGGAACATTACAGACCTTCTGTTAATACTCAGTATTATTCTCATATAAGCAGCAAATTAACTTGACTCTCATATATTAAAATCTGAGCCTTATTAACACAGTGACTATTCCCCACTGAAATGATCAATGTAATATTTTTAAGGAAGGCAGATTAATTTTTTATGTCACACTCTACTCGTTTCATTCTCCTAAAACTGATGGAGTGGTGGTGGACCCTGAATGATTTGTTAAAACAGGTGCATGTGGCCATAACTTGCTGAGCAGATGCAGCCACTCATAGAAGTTGCTTTTCTTTTATTTGCACTTTAAGATTCGAGATTGGGTTAAAAGGGCCATTTTCCTACTACATGGGTGAGTGTGTTCGCTGTGGAGACCCTTACGACTGGCCGAGTCCAAGGCCGCAGATGGCGCCCCAGAAACCTGAGTGGCTGTGCAGCCTGTTTGCAGCTGTTGGGGCCATAGGAAAGCCTCCAGCGGAGTCTGGGGACTCGGGAGGGGGTACTCGGCGTTGGGTCAGTCCTGGCCAGAACCCCAACTGCGGGAGGGCACAGTGGGGCTGAGGAGAGGGTCGGGCTGGAGCCGAACACAGAGGCTGAAGCCCCCAGGGCCCCAGCTGGCTCAGGCACCCTCCCACCCTCCTCCTCCTCCTGGCTTGCCTGGGATGTCTGGGTCAAGAGCAGCAGGCCTCCTGCCCTCTGTGCTGGCCCACAGCAGGCACCCACCCACTTGGCTCCCATGGGTGCACCTGGGAGGCACCCCTTCTAGGGCTCAGAGCCTGAGGCCTGGGTATGGACGGCCGGAGTGGCCCCACCCCGGCAAGAGCCCTCTGTGAGCTGTGGCTTTGGCCAGGTGTCGAGGTGGGAAGGGCGCGTGGGTGGGGGTTTGAACAGTGGGAATGCTGTGCCACCAGGCACAGTGAGAAGGGAGTCTTGGTGGCCAGACCTTGTCCCAGGCCAGCTTTTTGCACAGGGCTGGCTGCTCCCAGCTTGGTAAGAAGCACAGACCCCTTACCATTTCTTCCTAAAGTGTGAAAGGAACTAGTTTTTGGACTCGGAAGGAGGGTCCCTAGGCATTAGCCATGTGGAGTTCGGTGTTTAAGGACTTTTATGCTTTCCCTTCTCTGCGGGGATCATTGTAGGGCAAATTAGCCATGTATGGTTAAGCCGGGTGTGACAAAACCAGGTCTAGGGCTGAGGGTGGACCCGTCACAGGGAGCAGGCTCCTGGGGATCGTGCCATGCTATGGCGGGCTCCACTCAGGCTTCTCCAGGACAGGGCATGGCAGCTGAGCCCTAAGCCATTCAGCTGCAGACAGGGTGGCAGCCGGCCAAGTCATGGCACAGAGCAGCTGTCCTCCGGGTTGCCTGGCACATCCTTGATGCCATACATCTGGAGTCTAGAGTGGATGGCAACCAGCTGGGGAGGAAGACCCGGCACCATACCCGGGGACCCCCATGAAGATGCACAGCTCCCCTGAGACACCACAGGCCCAGGGCACGGTGGGGTTGACAGAGGACCCTGGAGGAGAACAGCGGGGGACAGAGGAGGGACAGCATGCCCCAATGGGAGACACACAGCAAGGCCCAGGACAGGAGAGGGTGGCAGTGGGCCTGGCATTTGGAACGCAGAAGCCTAGGTGGCGGGAGCGCCCAGGTGCGGCTCCTGCAGGCTGTCCCTAGGGAAGCCCAGCAGGCCCTGCACAGACAGCAGAGCTTTTCATGGGGCATCACAGGACATCAGTGTCGCCTGCTGTCCTGAAGGAAGAATGCAAAACCCTCAAACAGGAAGTGCAGGCGCAGGGGGTGAGGCTTTGCCTGACTGTCAGGTAAGAAAAGTGGGGCATCAGGCCACACCGCCAGTCAGTCGCCACATTCAGCACAGTTATGGAAGCTCACGGGACAGCCTTTCACCCCGGGCAGGCTCGTGTTGTTAGCGTGAAGCCACGGGTCAGTGAAATCGGTCCCCGCATGCAAAGGCAATGGAAATAAATGGAAAACTATGACTCACTTGTGTGGGCTACTTAATGACAAAACCCATCTCTTTGCAGAGCTTGCTGTCTTCTTCCACTTTGGCCACTAGTTTCACCCACAGGTTGAGACAACAGTTTGCAAATAAAGGAGAAAACTTTAAATAGAGAGATTTTTTTTTTCAGTTAAAAATAAGTTGGAATGCTGGAAATTCAAATTACGAAGAGAAATACACATGGAAATACACTACTTTCTCTGGCACAGTATTTTATTTTTAGATAAAATTGGGATTTGGTTGATAAGAATTTTTGTTAAAAACAAAAAACACCTATTTCAGCATTTCTTTTTTTAATTCCAAAACCCATGTGTAAACCAATTGTTCTATATACAAGGTAAATGGATCTTGTAAAAAAGTATGTTTACCAAGAAAATGTGCCTTAAAAATTAAAGATCTGGAACATCATGATTTTTCTTCTTTTAAGCCAAAAAAACCTGGCAACAATAGACTATTTCACACACAAGATGACAGTTGGTTGTGCAGGCTCCTGACCCTTTGCGGGGGGTTGTGCAGGAGACCTGACCCTGGCCTTCAGGATGCAGGCGAGACCCAGTGGCCAAGGCTCACGCGGGACGGAGGCCCTCGAAGGGGAAGGGGCTGCCACACATGGGCAGGGCCCGTGGTCCTTCGCGGCTGCCAACCAGCATGCAGATCTTACTGCGGTGACCAGGCATTACCGCAACACTACTCTCTGACCCCAACTCACACACAACAGAGATTCTGCCTGTCTTCTACAAAGCTGCCCCATGAGGGCCCAAAGAAGTGCCTGTAAATATTTCATCATTGGGATTGAAAATAGAAAAGTTACACAAATAAACACATCATACAAATGCCTGTATTTTATTTCAGATGTGACATTTCACCCCGGTTTATATAGAAGTGAGATTTCATGATGCAAGGTTTTCATCTTGATTTTCTGGAGGACGTGTCCTGAAGACAGAGCGCCTGTGACATCATCCTTAAGCCCCGTCCAGACGCCAAGCCCGTCCCCTCCCAGAGCCGCCAGGGCTCATCCTGGACACCGTGGCCCTGGGCACCTTGGTCTGGGGAAGGAGGGATGAGGCAGCAGGGGGCCGTCTTCCTTACCTCCCTTCAGTTCGGCTTGTCTTCGGGCCTGGGGACAGTCTCTCACTGGAAAAGCAGCAGCTTGCGGCTGTAGGGTTCAGTCGGCAGTCTCTCCCAGAGCTCACGTGGGGCCTGACTCTGCCTCCAGACCTGGTGCTCTGACCAGCCTCCCTCCCGGGCCAGGAGGCTTTGGGGAACCCCTCGTTTGCCTGTGTTCCTTTTATTCACAAACCCAGGGCCATGCCTGGCTGGACTGCTTTCCTCTTTTGATAACATACAATGTGTGAAGAAACAGTTCTCTGGCCCTTGTTTTTAATGATATAATGAAGCCTCACTTTTAATTATCTGAGCAAAAAGGTTTCCAGTCCGTCAGATCACCTCGGAGGGCCTGCAGAGGCGTTAACAGGCTCCAGAACCAATTACCTACGTTTCCTTTTCACTTATTGCAAATGTGACCTTTTGTTAGAATTTGATTGGAGTTTCCTGCCGTGTGCGGGGAGCGAGGTGCCAAGCCATCTCCCCTCGTGCCAGCACACTGTCGCTTTCATTCCCTCTGACTGCGGGCGGACAAGAGTGGGTCTAGGGCCTGGTGCCCCACGTGGAGGGTGAGGAGGGGACCCAGGGCCATGGGCCCTTCTGTGGACAAGCCACCCGGACGAGGATGGAAGGCACCACAGGCCACCTCCTGGAGGCTGGGGAAGATGTGGGCTGCAGTGTGAGGGCCCAGGGGCTGTTGGGAGATTGGTGGCCCTCAGGGCGGAGAGGCTGTCCAGGCTGGCAGGCGGCACGCTGGCCACAGGCATCTCTGCACCAAGCCCTCAGGACCGCAGTGCCCAGGGACCAAACTCTAGGAGTATGAGGAGCGCAGATTCCACAACATGGAGGAGCTGAGTGTCCCCTTACAGCCTCCAGTAGCCTTCTCACCTTGCACAGACCCCAGGGCCCAGCCTACAGGCTTTCAGGGCCTTCAGCTGCCTGCCTGCCTCCCTTTCTCAGAAGGCTGCCATGGGAAGGCAGGTGTGGGAAGGCAGAATGGCCAGGACCTCACTGCAGCCTGATCCAGGCGATGGAGCAGCCAGCACAGGCCAGCAGCCCAGGGCGCTCACTGCCTGGCTGCCGGGGTGTGCCCTCCCACCGCAACTCAGCAAGCACAAGGCCACCAAGACATCCTCGGATGCCGACTCCCCTCCCCGGGCCAGTGTTGCACAAAGGAGATGGCAAGCGCCACCAGGCAGGGGCACAGGTTCCAAGTGTGGGCTCATGAGGGGCTCCTGGGTCTCCAGGGGCAGGCCCTTTAGGGTCTAATGCAAGCCTACGTGGGGTCTGAGTGACTCCCAGCACCCAGGCTTCTGCACCGCCTTTGGGGGTCAGAGATGGATGGATCTGCCCAGTGGGGACCGAGAAGCAGGGAAGCCCTTGCCATGCCATTCAGGGAGACACCTCTCTGGAATCTTCTCCAGACCTGGGAGTGAGTTTGACCCCAGGAAACTGCATCCGTGGAGGCTTCATGTGGAGTCACAGAAAAAGCACAACTACGCTTGGCCATCTCCTCTCTCATGAGAAAACACACCCAGGCTGGAGAAGTGCACGCCAGCAAACACACTTTAGGATCAACCCACGCTGGGTGGGGGCTGCCCGGGCGCATGAAGGCCATGCCATAACTCACTTGGGGTGTGCCGACGTGCATGCAAAGCGCAGGGGCAGTCCTGGCAGTGCATAATAAACCTGAATTAACAGCAGCAGCAATGTGGATGGTGCTAATAAAGTGCCTCCCGCTACCTCTGGGGAGCGCTGAGGTGACGGAGACCCAGCCCTCAGTGTGAGAGCAAAGGGCTTCTCAGGAAAATGAAGCCTCCCCGAGCTGCCATGACAGTGCTGGGAGGTCAACTGGCCCCAGAGTAAACCGTGAGGAAGGCAGGCCTGGCGGCCCATGGCAGTGTCCCCAGGGGTGGGCAGAGAGGGGCCCCCTTCCTGGGGGCAACTGCTCACAGGAACCATACTTTAAGGGACCCCGTTGTCCTGCGTGGGCCTTGTTGGTACCCCGGCCCCCCAGCCATCTGAGCTCAGGGCACACTCTTTAGGAAGGGGTCTGTGCACTGGGGAAGGAGGCAGGGGTGTCTGCGCTCGGAGCCGGGCTGCTGTGTCCGGAAGCCCCAAGGACCGGGCGGTGGGGAGGGCTCTCCCTGTGGCCTTGGTCCTCGGATGCACCTTTCCCAGTCCAGGGCCCTGGGATGGGGAGAGGCTCTGTCTACATGTAGACGCCCTTTTCCTAAGGCCCAGGAGCCCAGGGCCTGCCTGCATACACTGAGGGTGCTGGTGCCCGCCTGTCTGCCCGCAGACCCCTCAACTTCGCCCCCACATAGGCCGGGTCTTTCCTCGTGGAGGACGGGGGGCAGCAGCACGTCCTTCTACCCCAGTCCTCCTCAGGGTGAGCCTCCTCCTTCCTCAGCTCCTCCCGGGGAGGGGTGGGGGGCTGGAGCCGGGCCTGGGCTGGCGTACGTGCTGTCCCACAGAGGCCCTACAGTCGCTGTGTGACCAGCCCTCACCTGGCATTTTTCCCCTTGGAATACAGGTGTGGGGTGTCTTTGGGACTGGGCCACCTCCTTGGGTTATAGCATTTGGATTACAGCCTCCAACTGCCAATCGCTGGATAACCTGCTGCAGAAGCTCGTTTGTTAATTGGGAAGGAGCAAGGCTAACGCAGGCCAGCTGCCCGGGCAGCCTGAGACACGTGTGGCCCAGTCACAGCAGAACCACAAGGGAACACGGCGGACAGTGAGTCTGGGGATGTCTGCCATGCAGTGTTGCTGTGGTAACTGGGAACTTGCATGCCCCTCCAAGGATTCCTTCCTTTGCTGCAGAAGACGCAGGTCTCGTGCACCAGCAGGGAGGGAGGCTTGGGGCACTGACATGGCCTCCCTGCCCCGTGTGGACAAGGGCACTTCCCAGTGCCCACCTTGTACCTGAGCGCTCTCCCCTCCTTAAACCCTGCACTGTGTATCATGCGAATGCAAACACTGGCCACGTGGCACGACGTTCTGAGGACAGCACAGCAACTCGGAGCCTTGCTCAGACCTGTGAATCGCAGCTGAGATGCTTTAGGGGACGTAGACCACAACCTTCCCCACATGTGCACATTAAACAGATGAATTGCTGATTGTTACCAAAGAGGCACAAGGTCAGTGAGAATGTGCAAACACCGCTCACTAGCTGGGGGATGCCGGCCACAGAACCACAGGTGTGACAGCTCTGCCCTGGCTTTACGTGCACAGCATGCGGCGTTCGGGCTGCGTGACCCGTGCAGGGTCCCCCCACCACCCCGTGCTCCCTGTGCAGGCAACCAGAGCACTCCACGCGGTAAAGAGGCATGTCCCACTGGGCGCAGTGGAGTCCTGGTACCCCTGAGCTCGGAGGGCAGGGTCAAGGGCCGGGAGATCACCCCCTGCGGGGTCCTCGTCCTGTGCCTGCAGAGGGTGCAGTCTTCCCAGCAACACAGAAGCATGTGGCTCACTGCGGCCAGGCCGTAGCTCCTCCTGGCACCTTAGAGATGGCAACTCACTGAAGGTCACTGAGAAAGGGAATTATTTTTAAATCAGCCACAAAAGCTGGAGGACAAGCGGGTGCTTGCAGGAGCAGCTCTCAAGGGCTGTGTGCTCAGGGCCTTAGGTCTTAAATGACACCCAGGACATTGATGAGCTCCGTCTGTGTGGGTTTTGTCTATTGGCATTTACCGTACTGAATGTTAAGACTGATCACTTAAAAATACTCATTAATTCATTTAAAAATAAAAACAAACCATGCCACATTAACATTAAGATCATTGTTCCATCAAAAAGTTATTTTTCAAGGAAAGGAGTTAGAAGGGTGGCCTTATTTCACATCTCGGAAATCTCTTTTAGCGTCTGGTCTAACGGGGGACAGCCGGATCCTCAGGTCTGCATCAGTCACGTCAGCTGTGACACGTTTCAGCTGGTATGAAAGAAAATCAAACCCCTCATAGAAATGGAGTTGAAGAAGAAAAGTGTATTTGAGAATTTTCAGGTAATGTGGATTATTCTTTGATATTATGCCAAAACTCAACAAAGTATAGAGTTTCCTAAAGGTTGGCCAGAAAATGAAATCAGAAATCTTGTCAATAAACTTCATCTTCTGGTACATTAAAGCCCAGCCTGCACTAGAAAGGTGTAGCTTGTACTCAGAAGGACATTTCATCTAGGTGTCATTTTGTAACAACCTGCATAGGTCACCAGCAGATCCGTTGTTCATTTAACTCAAGAGATCCCCCCTATTTTAACATTTTGTTTTACATTATAAATACATCTTATTCTTCAATGTCGTCACTATCTCGTCAGTAAAATCTGTACATGTAGGGGACATTGCCAAACTCAGCAGGGTTGATGCAAGGTTTCCAAGATCCTAGCACGTTTCAGAAGCTCAGATTTCTACATTGACAAGCAGTCTGCTCACGGTTCCCTTGAGGAACAGTCTTACTTCCCTTGGTTTCCAGAAAATGCCGGGCTCTCCCACCCACAGGGCCGCCCCTCACCCAACACATCAAGGACCCCTTACAGCCAGCCCAAGTCCAGGCCTCATGAGAACTCGCCTGCAGACCAGGTCTCCACGATGCCATCCTGCTCCTGGGGCACAGCAGATTACAGGCTGCACACGGGCTGAGAACTTCAACACCTGCATCCTAGCCAAGATCCCCACCTCACTGATTTCTCTGTCTGCCATCCGTCAGCCATCTACCCATGAGGAAACTTCCAACAAACTCAAGTCAGAAGAGGCATCTCTGAGCCATTGGTCTTGGCCCTTCTGTGCTCCGGCAACTAGGGGGCCCAGTGAGTCACCCCCGCCCCCAAGGGCCCAGCCATGTGCCCACAGCCTGGCTGTTTCTCAGCTTTGAGGCCTGGGTTACCAGGCAAACGTGCTGGTCAGTCCCAAGCCCGTCACAGCCCTGGCCAAGCGACCCTGTGGCTTCTCTTCTCCTGCTTTTCTGTCCCCTGCTGGCTTCCCCCTCTGTCGCTTTAAGTGCCTTTGGATGAGAATTCCGTATCCTCTGCAGAGCCGTCGATACACTTATCCTCGGGTCGCTCTCTGCTTACAGGGGGATTTATCGGTTCTGACTGGGGGTGGTGGCCCCTCAAAAGTAGGGGCCAGAAGCGTCAGCACCGGCCACAGGCCCAGCCATCCGCTTTGCCTCCCAGCCAGCTTGTGGAGGCTCCGCCGGGGTCCCACCCCGAGGCCTTGGTGCTCAGTCTGCAGGAGGGAAATGCACGTGGGTCCATCGCATTGAGTTCGCATGAGCTGCAGGCGTGCAGAGGGCGGGCTCTCCCCCCAGAGTGCGGAAAAGCAAGGGTGAGCCTGCCACACCCCATGAGCTTGGAATGACCTCCAGTTTCGCCCTGAAACTGTCTTTTCACGCAAGCGAACAGCAACACGGAGACACGCGCATGTCCACCCTCCCAGCGAGGCCATCTAAGGGGAAAGCCACTTCCCCAGAAATGGCTGACAGCGTTTAGAAGTGGTCCCTTATGTCAGGACAGGGGCAGGTGGCCTCTGGGGCTGACACACCTCACAGAAAGACACAGAGAAATCGTGTCCGCTGCTTTAATTCCTCCACCATCTAAGCCACTGTCAGCCAGCCTCGGAGCACCGCGACATGGAGGGCGGGCCTCAGGAGCCCATGCAGGGAGCCACACTGGGGACCTGCCCCTGCGCACCAGCCCTCCAGACCCCAGCCATGGGCCTGCTAGGGCCGCCCTCCCTGCCCCCATCTCTCTGCCTGAGCGTCTCTGAGACTCGCAGGCTGTCCTCAGGGCCCGGGCTTCCCAAGCTCCCCAGGGCGGGGCAGCCTGAACACCCCGGCCCAGAGCTGGGTGTCACGGACCCTGAGAGGGCCCCCGACCTGGGGAGGAGCCGAGAAGAGGCCAGGAGAGGTGCAAGCGGACAGCAAGTCTCAGAGAGGCTGAGGCCGAGGGCAGGTCAGGGAACAGCACAGGCCTGCGGTGGGGGCCTGGAGCTGGGACCTTCCCTGGAAAGCAGCTGCCTGGGGGAGCAGGTGAGGGACCGGGCGGGGATCAAGTGAGTCCAGCCAGGTCCCTGCAGAGGGGAGGCCACCTGCAGCCAGAGACAGCCCATGTCCAGGCTTGGGGGCAGCAGCGCAGGCTCAAGGACAGGGGCGGGAAGACCAGGTGGACCTGGGGGAGGGACAGCAGAGCCCCCGGCAGAGGCTGGGTGGGTGGGAGTTTCTGCCCCTCCCCCGCTGTCCTGGCTGAGCCCTCCTGGCCAGGGGCCTGGGTGTGGGGTTGGCAGGTCAGCCACCTGTGTCCCCACCTGAGCTACAGGGTGGGGCCCCGACAAGAACCTGCACTCACCCCGTGTTCCCATACGCAAGGAAGCAAGGCATTAAATAGCAAATAAAACAACTCCACAGAGAGCCCCCAGGCCTGCTTCTGCTTCTACCCCGAAGGAATGGAAGGCCGGAGCCAAAAGATGTCCACGTGCACAGCAGACAAGGGGTGATGCAACCGACTGTCCATCAGCGAATCCACAGGGACCCAGAATGCAGCCTTCCTGTGCAAAGGAGCATCGCTCAGCCTACAGAGGGAGTCCTGGCCCCGCCACGGCATGCTGGGCCTCAAGGACATCATGCCTGTGAAACCAGCAGTCACAAAAGACAAATCCTGGGTCCCTCATCCAAGGCCCCTGGAGGAGGCAGATCCACAGAGACAGAAAGTGGATGGTGGGGCTGGGAGGTGAGGGGGTGAGGAGTGTGGTGGGCAGAGCTTCAGTTTGGGGAGATGAGAAAGTTCTGGAAAAGACTGGTAATGGTTGCACAACCATGTGAATGTACTTAATGCCCCTGAACCATACACGTAAAAAAGGTTAAAACAGTAAATGTTATGTTTATATATGATGCCATAATTTAAATAATAATGTGTTATACCAGAAACCACTGAATGGCACACTTAGCAGCATATGAATTCTAATTCAGTAAAGCTGTCAGAAAGCAGGCATGGGTCTGGAGGGCCACCCCAGGAAAGGGAGGGAGTTTGTTCCTGCCTTTGAACAAGGGGTTCACGTTCTCCTTCCACACAGGTGGCGTGACCAGCGCTGCTGCCACGGGGTGCGGGGCTCACACTGGCAGCCCCTCTGGGGTGGCTGGGCCTGCCCACAGGGCCTGCTCACTCAGAGCCCGAATCCCCAGCGCCCTAGGTGTTGAAGCTCCAAGAGAGGCAGGGGGAGGGCCCGGGGCATGGGGGGGTGGGGACCCATGTGGATGGGTGGGCGGGGTGAAAGGCATTAAGGCTGGAGTTTTACTTGAGTAGGTTTGCTTAAGATTTTAATGGTATTTAAACTGATGTGGAGTCATCTCTCCAAGCTGTTTCTTTCTGGCCTAAGAGGTACGTGGTATTTTCTCCTGGTGTTAATGCTGCAGCAGATTGAATTACCAGGCTCTGAATCCCTTCCTAAGCCATAGCAGGAACATGCACAACTCTGGACACAGCTCCATGCAGGGTGGCCTCTCTGGCTGTGCAGGGACAGGAGGGAGTCCTCTGGCATTCAGGAGGCTAGATCCTCCTGTGTGTCACAGCCCGTGGACCACGCACATCTTTGGGGAGACCCGGAGGCAGCAGACGAATGCCCGTGGAAACAGCCCTAGCGCAGCTGCCACCGGCTCTGCTGGGCTGCAAGGCCCCGGCCACTGTGGACCTGAGAGCCACTGGCACCTGCCATGGTGCTGCTCACATCCGATTCTGGCCCCTTGGGGCCAGGCCTGCAGCTGTGAGCTCTGCTGGCTGCCCCTCAGCCCCCAGCCCAGCAGCCAGCAGTCAGCAGGGGGAGCGACTCCCAGAACCTTCTGTTTCAGGATGAAGCTTGTTCTCATGGATGGCAGCTCACTTTGCAAAGGCATTTTCAGTGTCACCAAGGAAGGTGACATGGAGCAAGGAATCGTGGCTGGGTGGCCTTTGGGGTCTGTGTGTGTGTATGCAGGTGTGCATGCATGTGATTATGGTGTGTGCACATGTGTGTGGTGTTTGTGGTGTGCATGCACACTTGTATATGTGTGTGTGTGTGTGGCTGTAGTACGTGCACATGGTGTCTGTGGAGGGTGTACATGCGTGTGTATGTGGCTGTCATGCATGCACAGATGCATGTGGTGTGTCTGGAGGGTGTACACGTATCTGTGCATGGTTGTGCATGTGTGTGGACTCCTTTGTAAAATTAACAAGGCTTCCTCTATGTTCACGCAAGTCACACTTGCATGGGAACCTGAGAGAACAGAGAATAAAAACGAGAGAAGACATGGCCTGGGGCCTCTCAGAGAGGTGGCTACGATGGAAAGTGTCCACGTCATTGTGTTTTGTGTAGCTCAAGTAAAATTAAAAGTTACAAGTGAGCAACTGCCTCCGTGTGCTGGATACCACAGCTACAGAGTGCACTTGGGAATGTGGGAATCACATTTGGGGTCAGACAGCAGCATGCGCCAGCCAGCATGGGCCCCACAGAGCCTGAGGCTGGCCCCTTCCTGCTCTCCCCCGTCAGGGCCACCGGGGCAGCTGGCCAGCACGCCCTCTCCTCCGCGTGAGGATGTCCTCCCGGGTCCACAGGGGTGGGCCTTCGGAGAGGAGTGGCCATCGTGGTCTCTGGCAGAGGGCTCTCAGAGTGGCCGGTGGCGGCCCTGCCACACTGGGTGGACCCTCAGGACAGACAGGCTGGGGGAAACAAGGACATACATGCAGATCGTTGTAAGGTTCCAGTGTCAGCTAGACGACAGGGACGCAGGGACAGGAGCTTTGACGAGGGACACAGATGGGTCCGTGACACCGAGGCAGAACCAGAGTAGCCAGGTGCAAGTCACACGTCACCCAAGACTGAGGAAGGAATCTCCCGGGGAGACTTTTCAGAAATGCCCTTAGCGTCCATTTGGCCCTGCAAGGAAAGCGGGCCAACCCCAGGGAAGCCTGGCTTTCTCGGTCCTCTGGCTCCGAAACAGCCATCCGGAGAGGCAGCTGAGCCGTCCCCCGGCTCTCCAGAGTGGGTGCCTGCAGATGGGCCGCAGAAAGCTGGGAGGTCTTGCTGGCCCAGGAGGCCGGGATCCCAAGCCCCGCGGGAGTGCCCGTCTGCCAGGAAGGATCGTTTGTCCACCTCCCACGCAGAACTTCCTCTGTGCCCCTAGGGGGAGGCTCACACAGAACGGTCAGTGCGGGGCTGGGTGACAGGCGCCGGGGGCAGCCGTCCCCAGGGGGCCACGGTACAAGCTCCCCTGCACCCTCCGCCTGCTGCCGCCTGCCGGACACTGGAAGGGCAGTTAAGAGAGGACTGGACACCTTCATAATGTACAATAATGTCCTCTAACCCACTTGCAGCAGGAGACTGTGTCCACAAACCCACAGAACACATTGGGGCTCCAGGCAGCCCTCAGTGGGGCACGATGACCTGCCAGGCTGAGCCCTGAGGCCAGAGACAGGAGGGGGCACCACACTCCCCCCCTGCCTGGGAAGGGCACTCACACCCGCTTCCTGTCGGCTCAGGGGTGCCCACACTGCCCTCCACTGCAGCTTGTCCCAGCAGTTGCACAGGCAGGAGTGGTCAGAAGCTGGGGGTGCACGAGTCAGCCCGCAGGCTCCCCTGCCTCTGCGCCTCGCTGGGGAGGCCCTCCCGAGGATTCACTGTCGCCACCAAGGCCCTGGATGGCCTCTCAGCTCTTTCCACCCTTCTGTCTGGGCCCCGGCCACACCCACGTGGGTGCTGAGCCTTCTGCCCGGTGTCCCCTGCTCAGGCCAGAAGGGAGTGCCCTGTGTCAGCTGCCACACTGTGCCTTCCACAGTCGCATCCCCACCCCCACTGCGGGGGTTGGTTTCATTTTTCAAGATTGTCTATGTGAGGCGGTGGAGGGAAAACTCCAGGACTCATTTAAAGGACCCAGCCGGCAGTGGAGCCGGCAAACGTGGGCTGGGAAGTTTCTGCAGGACCTGGTCCTCAGCAACTGGCCGCAGGGGGGCTGAGCGCTGAGCAGAGGCAGAGCAGAGCTGCCTTCAGGATGGAGACCGCACCCCTCTGGAGATGAGCAGGAAGTGAGATGGAGGCCTCCAGGGCGGTGAGCAGAGGCCTCCTGGCTTGGGGCGGCTGGAAGGCACGGGCAGGGAGAAGCTGGCCCTGCCACACCAGCCTGGGGGAGGTGTGCCCCGCCCCCTCCACAGCTGTGGGCTTGAAGGACTCAATCCTTGCTGGGCCCACCCAGCCCCTGAGTCCCCAGTGGGAGGCGAACCATCCCAAGACCAGCACAGTGAGAACCTATGAAGCATTCCACGGTCCAGGACCAAAGTCAGAGACATCCTACGGTCCCTCAGGCTGGTCTGGTCTAATACCCTCAGGGCTGCCCCCACTTGCCATCGGTTGGCAGCTCGTGGGCACCAAACAGCCGGGAGGTAAGGAGGGCCCCTGGATTGCAGGGGGAGGGTGCTAAGTTCAGATGATGGTGAGCATTCGGGAAATCGGGGAACAGTGTTCCTGCCTGTCAGGCTCAGCGGGGAGGCCAGGCATTCGCGGGTTTGGGTAGGGCTCGAGAAGAGGGGCCCAAGGAGAAGGCACAGTTCAGGCCAGGCCTGAATCTGCCAGGCGTGTGGTGTGCATGCAGGCACATCCCCATGGTGCTCAAGGGACATGCACCCCACTTCAGGCCACAGTCCTCTGTGTGTCCTGCTGGCCTGCTCGCTTCCACGTGCCCCTGCCCCCCAGAGAGGCAGGGGGACCTCTGAAAGTACGCCACACATCCCCTCACCACATACAGCGTTCAGGACAATGTGCCTTCGTGGCCCCCCATGGTCACCCCTGGGGACCGTGGGGCCTCAGACCTGGGGCCCCTCCTCTCGGGGATGCCCCACATCCTTGTTTTCTCAGGAACCTCCTTCCACTGGTCCTCCTCCCGCAGACTCTGCAATGTCCCCTCCCAGCAAGGCTTGTGTGACCCCCCAGCCAAAGGAGATGCCCAGCGCTCTGATTTACAGACGTCTGTCTGCGACAGACCCGCCCAACCTCTGCTCACCTCCCTGAGGGCATCCCCAGCAGGTGCCCCCCACGTGTTCCAGGGCCCTGCGCCATGGCAGGTGCGGACGCAGGGAAGTCGGCCATCAACGCTACCCTGTTGCCTGGAGATCAGCGGAGGGGACACCCCACCCGCTTGTGCAACTTCGTCATCTCCTCCTTCGTCTGAAGGTTGAGTTCCAGAGTCCTTCTGACTCACGAGTGTCAACAATTTCTCTGTAGCTTTTATAAATAATAAAGACAAAATGAAAGCTTTCCAATGTCCTTTGAGCAGTGAAACTGTTTCTTACCAAGCAATTCAGTCTGCGCATGGGGCTCAGACCCCCCTTTTGGTGACCCCTGTGGTAACCGCCAAAGTCAAGGGGACCCCGGGGAGCCAGGATGCTCCTGGGCAGGGGCGGCCGGCAGCTCCCCGTGGACGAAGTGCTGCGCTGGGGAGGCCTTGGGCACCTGTCACGCACAGCTCTTACCGAGGGAACTCCCAGGGCCCCAGGCCTGGGCACCCACCTCGGATCCTCTGCTCCAGCCAGACCTGACCAGTTTCCCCGGAGGAACCCAACAACCCAGATGGACCTCCGACACCACAGAGCCACTGAACAGCGGCCAGATGCCAACTATATGGCCAGCTGGTTCCCAAAAGATCCACCACATAAAGGCCCCACAGAAAGGCTGCTGCGCCCCACAACCCAGGATGGTACTGCCCACCACGTGTGGCCCTTCCACGGCTTTCTCTGGGCTGGCACACACATGGGACACAACTAACTCCCCTAAACCTTTTGCTGATCACAAGTTCCTTGAGTGTTTTGGTCAAATCACTGGCTGGAGCGAGTGGGCCAACTACTCCTATCCCTGACTCTGCTGTTCGTGTAACAGAATGTCCCTATTGCCTGCTGGGTAACCTACCTTAACTGGCCTCCCCACATCCCGACCTGGTGCAGGCCACCTGCCTGCAGATGCTGTGAGAAAGGTCACCCCTATCCCGCCCTCTGCAGGCAAGGGTGGGGCCCTGTCACACCTGCTGGGCCGACTGCTTTGCCGGCTGCTGGGCTCTGAGCTTCCGGGTGTGATTCGATGCCCATGGCCACCCTGAGAGAGCTGGAGCCCCTGCAGGTCCTGGAGGAGGAAACGGGATTTGCTCAGATGGCAACGCTCACAATCGGTCACTAGCAAGCCAGGGTTTGAATCCAGCTGGGACCGACCATCAGGGCCGAGTTCTGCCACAGGGCCCTGTCATGGCGAGTGAGGGCAGTGCCTGGGACTGACCTCCCTGCCTGGTTGGAGAGGTGGGCGCCCATCTGATGGATTTTCAGGCCATTGAGCCTAGAAGCCACACGAGTGTTCCCAGAAAAGGGCATGGGCCATCGTGCGCTGACCAGCCGTGGCATGTAGACTCCAGCACACACAGCATCAGTCTGGCAGCACACAACTGCCACAGAGGTAGTGCAGGCAAGGGCTGGCTGACGCCAGAGGCGTCCGGCGGAGTTCCAACTTCGCAGGGCTGAAAATAGGCTTTCTCCGCTGGAGTCCCTAAGTTATGAAAATTCCAGAAATCCCCAAAGAGAAAGGTCAGAGAGGAAACACATACTTATTTCAAACCAGGAGAAGGAACCCACGTGCCTGAAATAGTCCCGGAACTTGTATCAGATGGTCAGGGTGATCTCAGTCTTGGACCTGCCTGGCTTCCGTCCCTCCTTCGCCATCTGTAAGGTCTGCTTACAGATCACCTACATGGCAATTAAGTTGTCCTAAGAGTTCCTAAGACGCCTGATTCATATTTTGTAAGACTGTGTGTGTGTGCATTTGGAGGGTGATGAACTGAAACTTAATTGGCTTAGACATTATCATTTTAAATTTTAAATCAACTGCACAAAAATGAAATTTACAATTTCCCCACGTCTAATCCTAACGGAGCCTCTTTGGAATCAAGCTGCTGACGCAGGGCCGGGTCCTGTCACCAGGGACCCAGCCACCCCGGACCCCACCCTCAGAACCCAGCTCCTCCCCTAGCAGCCAGACCCCCGGGGACTCCTCTGTGGCTCGCTTTCAGAGAATGAAGATGCCGGGTCTCAGGAAAGTCCGCGCAGGTGAGCCCCTTGCCCCATGAGCAGGTGCTTCCATGAGACACACCCTCTGCCGGAGGCTGTGGCCCCGTGGACACCCAGAGCCCTGGTGGCCACAGAGCCCGTGGGCCTGGCAGGAGCGGCGGCTCCACCAGGCCTCTCTGCCATCACCCCCCTGCCCTGCCTACAAGCTGTGATGGGCTGCAGAGGAAGCCTCCATGGGTTGCAGTGGGCAGGGGCAAGGGTCCCTTGGTGGGGTGCCCAAGTTCAGAGGAGGGGCCCCGAGGGACAGTGGCCTTCAGCTGTTCTCCCCACAGAGCGGAGCCGGCCTCCACAGGTCATGTCTCCCCAGCAGGGCAGGGGTGAAGCCAGCTCTGTTCGGCCTCCGCCTCCGTCACAGATGCAGCTGGGATGGCGGGGCTCCGAGCCCCTGGGACCCACGGGCACGCTGTGCGCCACTGCCCTCTGGTGGACAGGTCGGGACCCGCAGACAGGAGGACTGACCGAGCCCACGCTCTGGCGGGCACAGGGGGAGGGGTGGGCTCGAGTCCCTCTCCCGCTCTGGCCACAGAGCCCCCGACAGGCATTCATAAAACTGCTGAGCGGGTGGTGGGCGGGATGCCCCGGGGCCCTGAGCGAGTGGGACCCCTGAGGTGGGGCTACTCCAGGAGCTGCACCTGAGGGGGGTGAACCTCTCTCCTCCGCCCAGTCCACAGAGGATGCTTCCCGCCAGAGTGCCGGGCTCCCTGTTCCTGCCAACGCAGCACCGCCCCAGGGTATGTAGCTGCTCCTCTGGCCCCAGGCTCTTTCTTCACCCTCCTAGAAACCATTACACCACAATGGTTTTCATTTTCATTACAATGAAATCACTATCCATTTCAAATAAAACTCTCCAAGATCATAGCACAAGGCAGTTTCTTTCCCACGATCCACCTCTCAGGGCCTGGAAGGCACTCAAATACAGCCAAACGGGTGGAGGGTTTCCCCACCTGCACATCCTCAGTCTGAGAGAACACCCTCGTTTCTGGTTATCCTTGTCCTCGCTTCTGAGCCTTGAGCAGAGGACGTGGCAGGGGAGTCACGCCAGCAGGTGCCCTGATGGGGTCAGACGTCTGTGGCCGGGCCGCCACACCCCACTCCATGCCCTGACAGGGGTTTGCCCAGGGAACAGGAGCCCCTGGCCCCTAGCCCCTCCTGCCCACCCACCCAAGTCCCACCAGCATTGCTCCTCCCAGGGCGCCCTTCCTCCCCTCATCCTCTCCTGTCTCCATCCTTGAACTGCTTCTGTGGCCTTTGTCCCTGGCCCTCAGGGGTGGCTCCAGTGTGGGTGCCCCCACCTGCCTAGGGCAGGTCCGTGCTCCCTGAACAGGTGAGAGATGGGTGAGTGGCCTGGTGGGAAAGGGACAACCTCGTCAGGCCTTCCCTCTGCGCACCGGTCACCTCACGTCCATCCCTGCTCAGGGAGTACTTGGCTCCCACACCCCATCCACCCAGGGGCCTTGGCAACACCAACACCAACCCCTAAGGGGAGAGGAGACGGAGCTGGGGTCACACATCCTACTCCAGCAGGCCAGGCCTAGGTGTGCGGTGGGCGCTGGACCCGGAGCCCGGGGAGACCCAGCCTGCGGCCCTGGGCGGGTTTACTGGGGTGCACGGAGCCTTTGGGGCCTCGTCCAGCTTGCCACATGCTGCTGTGGGAAACAGGCTTACTGGACCCGTGCATGACAGCACGGGATGGGGAACCACCCGACGCTGCCCAGAAGGTGCTCCAGTCCTGCTGGAGATGGCACGCATGCTCGTTTTCACTCGACACGCTGCACACCTCACGCAGCTCTGCCCCAGCATCAGAAGTGGGCAGCCACGAGTAAACACCTCCGCTCCCCACGCTGGTCTTTGAAATCCGAAGATCTGAGAACCATGAGCGTCCGTCCGGACACCACGGGGAAATGACAGCCCATTGCCAGCCTGTTAATCACTTGGGAAGGGCACCTCCCTCCCTCCCACTCCTGGGTGTGTGATTTATTGACTTCTTGGAGAAAATTAAAATGAGGTGGGAAGGAAACTGACTTTGTTAAGAGAACTTGATGTTAAAAATGGTCTTGACAGCCAATGGCCAGACAAAGTCCCGCTGGGGGTGCCTCGCATGGCTTTAGCAGAAGCCAGGGAACGTGAGACCCAGGCCATCACACCCTCGCCGCTCTGATGGGAAGGCCCGGGCAGGGGGTGCCCACGTTTCCCCTAGCTCCTCAGCACAGTCTCTCTCCATCTGTCATCTCACGTCTGTGCTGACACTGAGCGATGGAAACAGGCATTTTCCTTTGGGGCTGTTTCTACCTGCGTAGCTGCCCCAGGACTGTGGCTGGCAGTGCGGGCGCCTCAGGTGGGCTCCCCAAGTCCAGCCAAAGGCTCCTTCTCTGGGAGGTGCTGGGAGCCCAGGTGCCCGCCCAGAGGATGGAGGAGAGAGGGGTGGTATTGGGCAGCTGTGCTGGTTCCAAGGCCCCTCTGAGCAGCCTGGAAGCTCTGGGCCCCAAGCCCACCCTTCGGGGTGGCTGCACATGTGTGAGCAGGTGACTGTGGATGGCCTCCCGAGGACGGTGCAGGCCCTCGCGTCCTGGAGCCTCACTCACTCAGGGGAGGCGCTGCCGGCACCGGGAAGGCCTGGGGGACTCAAGGCTGGAGCTGGCCGGGAATAGGAAGGAAGCTGTAGGTGAGGCGGCCCCAGCCCCACCGGCCCCCTCGGCCTGCACCAGTTCAGCCACGGCCCACTAGCCCCCTGGGGTCCAGGGCAAGAAAGACATGGAACCAGCAGCAGGGGGCCCTGCGGGTGACTGGGTGGCTGGCTGTTCGGCACAGTCGTCTCCCCCCAGAGCCCCCCTCAGTTCTCCTTGGCCACTGCCTGCCCTTCAGCTGTGCTGAGTCACTGCCTGGCAGGGGCCCCAGCCTTCACCCCAAGAAGACCGAGGGGCCACTGACCTAGTCTGTTTTATCAGCCATTAAGTCATAAAGGCACAGGATGCCATCAGTGCCCAGAAGCACCCGTTCCAAACATGTGGCTCTTTCCCTGGCAGCGAGCCTGAAGTGATGGGGCCCCCAGGCCCTGCTGGTCCCCTTGAAGGAAGGTTCCACGCCCAGCGCCTAGCATTCGTCTCAGCTGGCTGGCCTGGTGGGAGTGCCCCCATTAACCCCAGGCAAGCCTTTATCACTGCCCTCAGGACCCTGGGCCCCGGGCGCCCTTGTGCGAACACTGGGTGGCCAGGGACTGCACCCGGACAGCATCTCTGCTAGGGCCACCTGCCTGCTCCCCAGTGGGCGGCAGTGGGACAATGGGCCGCATGGGTCCTGGCCCCACAGGCCGCCTTCCCCAGAACTCTGCCCAGGTCATCCAGCCCTGCCTCTTCCAGGCCCTCACCTGTGCCATGCCCTTGGCCATTTCCCTTGTGAGAGGCGGGATCTTTTGCTTGCAGGAGGCGGAGCCGGCAGCCAGCTGTTCCTCCCACTGGGTGCAGGGGAAGCCCAGATTCCACCAGCAAGAGAGGAAAGAGGCAGCGGGGCAGGCCGCCCACACCCTCTGGGGGTGGTCCAGTGGGCGCTTACAGCAGGGCGACCGAGCAGCCCACCTCCTTGCCTGCAGCCCAGCGCACATCCACCCCCAAGCCTGCTGCCCTGGGGGGGACCGAGTCAGAGTCCGGGGGACCAGTTTCCCTTCCCAGCATCCCACTCCCTCCTCCAGACCCAGCCCGAGAGCGCGCAGATGCTGCTGGCAGACAGCAGCTGGGTCCTGCCTGGGGGAGCTGCCACATCTCCTGTAGCTCCTGAGGCCAAGCACAGAACCAGCTGAGGTTTGCAGCCTGGAGGCCATGGGCAAGGGCATGTCTGAGAAGGACAGGCTGTCTCACAGGACCTCACCTGTGGCATCTACTGAGTGTCACCGACTGCAGGGCTTTCCGGAGACCACACAGCAGGGTTGCCTCCCACAGGTGGGCATGCACATCTGCTCGTGTGACCTGGCCACTTCTGACACGGGCATCCCATTTCTTGTCCATAAAAGAAGCTACGATCTTTATGTGTTTTCAGTGACTGTTAAAGAGGAAAGTCAGTCTGCATCTAGTGAGGGGTGGGTCTGGGCCAAGGACCCCTCCATGGTCATAAGGCATCAGGCAAGGCTGTTCAGAGGCTCCCAGGATGGACTTCCTGTTCCTCCACACATGGGGCTGGGGCCTAGTGGCAGCTCCAGGCAGGCACGGGCCAGAAGGGGGGACAGCCAGGCCCACTGTGCTGACGGCAGGTCAGGTCCCTAGCCACACGCCTGTCCCCTCGGAGCTGTGTCATCACATGACTGCCTGTGAGCCACGCAGTAATTTGTGTTTCTCCTCAAACACCACTCCCAAGCAGGCAGATCCTCCTGCTATTGCTCTCTTCATAGACAAAATGTAAATACTCCACGTCAGTAAATCCCAAAGCCACATCATTAACTCTAACGGCTTCAAACACCTCACTGAATCACGCAGAATAAAAAGAACCTAGCAAGAGGCGGAGCCAGGATGGCGGCGTGAGTAGAGCAGTGGAAATTTCCTCCCAAAAACACATAGAGCTATGAAAATACAACAAAGAAAAGTCTTCCTAAAATAGAGACCAGAGGACTCAGGACAACATCCAGACCACATCCACACCTGCAAGAACCCAGCACCTTGCGAAGGGGGTAAGATACAAGCCCCAGCCCGGTGGGACCTGAGCGCCCCTCCCCCCGGCTCCCGGCAGGTGGAAAGAAACCGGAGCGGTTTTTTTTTTTTTGGCAAGTGCTTTTTGGAAGCCTTAAAGGGACAGGGCCCCCGTTCCTAGGGAGGCAGGGTGGCGGGACCGGTGAACGGGTGCCTGGGACCGGCGCCTGAGGACAAAGAATATCCCGCATTTTTCCCTGCGAGACCGGTGGGCGGGTGCCTGAGACCGGCGCCTGAGGACGGAGGAAATCGCGGCGCTTTTCCCCTTTTTTTTTTCTCTTTTTGGCGAGCGCTTTTTGGAAGCCTTAAAGGGACAGGGACCCCGGTGCTAGGGAGGCAGGGCGGCAGGACTGGTGAGCGGGTGCCTGGGACCGGCGCCTGAGGACAAAGAATATCCCACATTTTTTCCTGTGGGACCGGTGGGTGGGTGCCTGAGACCGGCAACTGAGGACAGAGGAAATCGCTCGTTTCCCCCCCACCTTTTTTTTTTTTCTCTTTTTGGTGAGTGCTTTTTCGAAGCCTTAAAGGGACAGGGACCCTGGTGCTAGGGAGGCAGAGCAACAGGACCGGTGAGCGGATGCCTGGGACCGGCGCCTGAGGACAAAGAATATCGCGCGTTTTTCCCTGTGGGACCGGTGCGCGGATACCTGAGACCGGCACCTGAGGACGGAGGAAATCGCGCATTTTTCCCCTTTTTTTTTTCTCTTTTTGGCGAGGGCTTTTTGGAGCCTTAAAGGGACAGGGACCCCGGTGCTGGGGAGGCAGGGCGGTGGGACTGGTGAGCAGGTGACTGGGACCGGCGCCTGAGGACAAAGAATATCGTGCGTTTTTCCCTGCGGGACCGGTGGGCGGGTGCTTTTTGGAAGCCTTGAAGGGACAGGGACCCTGGTGCTAGGTAGACAGGGCAGCAAGACCAGTGAGCGGGTGCCTGGGACCAGCGCCTGAGGACAAAAAAAAAAAATTACGGGTTTTTTTCCTTTTTTCTGTTCCCTCTCTCATTGTTGCTGTTGTTGTTTTGGTTTGGAGAGTGCTTTTTGGAAGTCTTAAAGGGGCAGGACAGGACATTTAGACCAGAGGCAGGGAATCTGGGGATCTCTGGGCACTCTAACCCCCTGGGCAACAGGGAGCACAGAGGCCCCTTACGGAGATAAATAGCCTCCCGGCCGCTCCCCCTCCAATGGGGCTACACCATTTTGGAGGAGCAGCCCCAGCCAGGCCACGCCCACAGCAACAGCGGAGATAAACCCCATAGCAAACAGGCAGGTAGCAGAAGCCCTGTCTGCACACAGCTGACAAGCATAAGCCACTAGAGGTAGCTATTCTCCCAGGAGAGGAAGGCCACAAACCAACAAGAAGGGAAGCTCTTCCAGCGGTCACTAGTACCAGCTCTGCAAACTATCTCTATCACCATGAAAAGGCAAAACTACAGGCAGACAAAGATCACAGAGACAAAACCTGAGAAGGAGACAGACCTAACTAGTCCTCCTGAAAAAGAATTCAAAATAAAAATCATGAACATGCTGACAGAGATGCAGAGAAAAATGCAAGAGCAGTGGGATGAAGTCCGGAAGGAGATCACAGATGTCAGGAAGGAGATCACAGAAGTGAAACAATCCCTGGAAGGATTTATAAGCAGAATGGATAAGATGCAAGAGGCCATTGAAGGAATAGAAGCCAGAGAACAGGAACGTATAGAAGCTGACATAGAGAGAGATAAAAGGATCTCCAGGAATGAAACAACACTAAGAGAACTATGTGACCAAGACAAAAGGAATAATATTCGTATTAGAGGGGTACCAGAAGAAGAAGAAAGAGGAAAAGGGATAGAAAGTCTCTTTGAAGAAATAATTGCTGAAAACTTCCCCAAACTGGGGGAGGAAATAATCGAACAGACCATGGAATTACACAGAACTCCCAACAGAAAGGATCCAAGGAGGACAACACCAAGACACATAGTAATTAAAATGGCAAGGATCAAGGACAAGGAAAGAGTTTTAAAGGCAGCTAGAGAGAAAAAGGTCACCTATAAAGGAAAAACCATCAGGCTAACATCAGACTTTTCGACAGAAACACTACAGGCCAGAAGACAATGGCATGATATACTTAATGCAATGAAACAGAAGGGCCTTGAACCAAGGATACTGTATCCAGCATGACTATCATTTAAATATGATGGCAGGATTAAACAATTCCCAGACAAGCAAAAGCTGAGGGATTTTACTTCCCACAAACCACCTCTACAGGGCATCCTACAGGGACTGCTCTAGATGGGAGCACTCCTAAAAAGAGCACAGAACAAAACACACAACATATGAAGAATGGAGGAGGAGGAATAAGAAGGGAGAGAAGAAAAGAATCTCCAGACAGTGTATATAACAGCTTAATAAGCAAGCTAAGTTAGGCAGTAAGATACTAAAGAAGCTAACCTTGAACCTTTGGTAACCATGAATCTAAAGCCTGCAATGGCAATAAGTACATATCTCTCAATAGTCACCCTAAATGTAAATGGACTTAATGCACCAATCAAAAGACATAGAGTAATAGAATGGATAAAAAAGCAAGACCCATCTATATGCTGCTTACAAGAAACTCACCTTAAACCCAAAGATAAGCATAGACTAAAAGTCAAGGGATGGAAAAACATATTTCAGGCAAACAACAGTGAGAAGAAAACAGGGGTTGCAGTACTAATATCAGACAAAATAGACTTCAAAACAAAGAAAGTAACAAGAGATAAAGAAGGATACTACATAATGATAAAGGGCTCAGTCCAACAAGAGGATATAACCATTCTAAATATATATGCACCCAATACAGGAGCACCAGCATATGTGAAGCAAATACTAACAGAACTAAAGAGGGAAACAGACTGCAATGCATTCATTGTAGGAGACTTCAACACACCACTCACCCCAAAGGATAGATCCACCGGGCAGAAAATAAGTAAGGACATACAGGCACTGAACAACACACTAGAACAGATGGACCTAATAGACATCTATAGAACTCTACATCCAAAAGCAACAGGATATACATTCTTCTCAAGTGCACATGGAACATTCTCCAGAATAGACTACATACTAGCTCACAAAAAGAGCCTCAGTAAATTCCAAAATATTGAAATTCTACCAACCAATTTTTCAGACCACAAAGGTATAAAAGTAGAAATAAATTCAACAAAGAAAACAAAAAGGCTCACAAACACATGGAGCCTTAACAACATGCTACTAAATAATCAATGGATCAATGAACAAATCAAAATAGAGATCAAGGAATATATAGAAACAAATGACAACAACAACACTAAGCCCCAACTTCTGTGGGACGCAGCGAAAGCAATCTTAAGAGGAAAGTATATAGCAATCCAGGCACACTTGAAGAAGGAAGAACAATCCCAAATGAATAGTCTAACATCACAATTATCAAAACTGGAAAAAGAAGAACAAATGAGGCCTAAAGTCAGCAGAAGGAGGGACATAATAAAGATCAGAGAAGAAATAAACAAAATTGAGAAGAATAAAACAATAGCAAAAATCAATGAAACCAAGAGCTGGCTCTTCGAGAAAATAAACAAAATAGATAAGCCTCTAGCCCAACTTATTAAAAGAAAAAGAGAATCAACACACATCAACATAATCAGAAATGAGAATGGAAAAATCACGACAGACTCCACAGAAATACAAAGAATTATTAAAGACTACTATGAAAACCTATATGCCAACAAGCTGGAAAACATAGAAGAAATGGACAACTTCCTTGAAAAATACAACCTCCCAAGACTGACCAAGGAAGAAACACAAAAGTTAAACAAACCAATTATGAGCAAAGAAATTGAAATGGTAGTCAAAAAACTACCCAAGAACAAAACCCCGGGGCCAGACGGATTTATGTCGGAATTTTATCAGACACACAGAGAAGACACAATACCCATTCTCCTTAAAGTGTTCCAAAAAATAGAAGAGGAGAGAATACTCCCAAACTCATTCTATGAAGCCAACATCACCCTAATACCAAAACCAGGCAAAGACCCCACCAAAAAAGAAAATTACAGACCAATATCCCTGATGAATGTAGATGCAAAAATACTCAATAAAATATTAGCAAACAGAATTCAACAGTATATCAAAAGGATCATACACCATGACTAAGTGGGGTTCATCCCAGGGATGCAAGGTTGGTACAACATTAGAAAATCCATCAACATCATCCACCACATCAACAAAAAGAAAGACAAAAACCACATGATCATCTCCATAGATGCTGAAAAAGCATTTGACAAGATTCAACATCCATTCATGATAAAAACTCTTAGCAAAATGGGAATAGAGGGCAAGTACCTCAACATAATAAAGGCCATATGTGATAAACCCACACCCAGCATTATACTGAACAGCGAGAAGCTGAAAGCATTTCCTCTGAGATCGGGAACCAGACAGGGATGCCCACTCTCCCCACTGTTATTTAACATAGTACTGGAGGTCCTAGCCACGGCAATCAGACAAAACAAAGAAATACAAGGAATCCAGATTGGTAAAGAAGAAGTTAAACTGTCACTATTTGCAGATGATATGATACTGTACATAAAAAACCATAAAGACTCCACTCCAAAACTACTAGAACTGATATCGGAATACAGCAAAGTTGCAGGATACAAAATTAACACACAGAAATCTGTAGCTTTCCTATACACTAACAATGAACCAATAGAAAGAGAAATCAGGAAAACAATTCCATTCACCATTGCATCAAAAAGAATAAAATAACTAGGAATAAACCTAACCAAAGAAGTAAAAGACTTGTACTCTGAAACCTACAAGTCACTCTTAAGAGAAATTAAAGGGGACACTAATAAATGGAAACTCATCCCATGCTCATGGCTAGGAAGAATTAATATCGTCAAAATGGCCGTCCTGCCCAAAGCAATATACAGATTTGATGCAATCCCTCTCAAATTATCAGCAACATTCTTCAATGAATTGGAACAAATAATTCAAAAGTTCATATGGAAACACCAAAGACCCCGAATAGCCAAAGCAATCCTGAAAAAGAAGAATAAAGTACGGGGGATCTCACTCCCCAACTTCAAGCTCTACTACAAAGCCATAGTAATCAAGACAATTTGGTACTGGCCCAAGAACAGAGCCACAGACCAGTAGAACAGATTAGAGACTCCAGAAATTAACCCACACATATATGGTCAATTAATATTTGATAAAGGAGCCATGGACATACAATGGCAAAATGACAGTCTCTTCAACAGATGGTGCTGGCAAAACTGGACAGCTACATGTAGGAGAATGAAACTGGACCATTGTCTAACCCCATATACAAAGGTAAACTCAAAATGGATCAAAGACCTGAATGTAAGTCATGAAACCATTAAACTCTTGGAAAAAAACATAGGCAAAAACCTCTTAGACATAAACATGAGTGACCTCTTCTTGAACATATCTCCCCAGGCAAGGAAAACAACAGCAAAAATGAGCAAGTGGGACTACATTAAGCTGAAAAGCTTCTGTACAGCGAAAGACACCATCAATAGAACAAAAAGAAACCCTACAGTATGGGAGAATATATTTGAAAATGACAGATCCGATAAAGGCTTGATGTCCAGAATATATAAAGAGCTCACACGCCTCAACAAACAAAAAACAAATAACCCAATTAAAAAATGGGCAGAGGAACTGAACAGACAGTTCTCTAAAAAAGAAATACAGATGGCCAACAGACATATGAAAAGATGCTCCACATCGCTAATTATCAGAGAAATGCAAATTAAAACTACAATGAGGTATCACCTCACACCAGTAAGGATAGCTGCCATCCAAAAGACAAACAACAACAAATGTTGGCGAGGCTGTGGAGAAAGGGGAACCCTCCTACACTGCTGGTGGGAATGTAAATTAGTTCAACCATTGTGGAAAGCAGTATGGAGGTTCATCAAAATGCTCAAAACAGACCTACCATTTGACCCAGGAATTCCACTTCTAGGAATTTACCCTAAGAACGCAGCAATCAAGTTTGAGAAAGACAGATGCACCCCTATGTTTATTGCAGCTCTATTTACAATAGCCAAGAATTGGAAGCAACCTAAATGTCCATCGGTAGATGAATGGATAAAGAAGATGTGGTACATATACACAATGGAATACTACTCAGCCATAAGAAGTGGAAAAATCCAACCATTTGCAGCAACATGGATGGAGCTGGAGAGTATTATGCTCAGTGAAATAAGCCAAGCGGAGAAGGAGAAATACCAAATGATTTCACTCATCTGAGGAGTATAGGAACAAAGGAAAAACTGAAGGAACAAAACAGCAGCAGAATTACAGAACCCAAAAATGGACTAACAGGTACCAAAGGGAAAGGAACTGGGGACAATGGGTGGGCAGGGAGGGATAAGGGGGGGAAGAAGAAGGGTGGTATTAAGATTAGCATGCATGGGGGGGAGGGAGAAAGGGGAGGGTGGGCTGCACAACACAGAGAGGACAAGTAGTGACTCTACAACATTTTGCTAAGCTGATGCACAGTAACCGTAATGTGGTTGTTAGGGGGGACCTGATATAGGGGAGAGCATAGTAAACATAGTATTCTTCCTGTAAGGGTAGATTAAAAATTAAAAAAAAAAAAAAAGAAAGAAAAGGTGGATTACTCCTTGATAGGATAAAACTATTGGTAAATCAAAGATCAACGCATGCTTTAAATATCCTTAATGTTGATCACTTAAAGGGTGTCAGATGATCAGCTATGGAGGTACTCTTTTCTGATAATATTCCTTTCTCTTAATAAAAAAAAAAAGGCAGTCCCTGTGTGCTGACCTCCAATGAGTTCTGCACAGTGGTATAGAGTGCATGTCAAAGTGTGGGCAAAGGGTCTGTTTGTTTCTATGCAGAAGATCAAGGCCTAGCTTGGATACCCAGAAAATGAACTAAGATACAACATGAGGAGGAGCTTCCGGCACCAGCACTCTCTAGAGGACTCGTGCCGGGGGATGATCATCAAAAAGCCTCCACAGGGATCCGGACAATGCTGCGGTTGTAGCTGCATCCAGCCCACCGTCTCCTGGACTTGCCATTGGAATGAGGAGGGAGATGTCTAGGCTGGCATGTGCATACAGTGAGACAACGAATTTGACCAGATCTGTACTGTTGGAACTCAACCAGGAGTTGGGAGGGGTGCAAGTTGTAGCACTCCAAAATCTCATGACTATAGACTATCTATGGTTAAAAGAACATATGGGATGTGAACAGATCCCAGAAATGGGCTGCTTTAATTTGTCTGATTTCTCTCAGACTGTTCAAGTACAGTTGGACAATATCCATCATATCATAGATAAATTTTCACAAATGCCTAGGGTGCCTAAATGGTTTTCTTGGCTTCACTGGAGATGGATGGTAATTATAGATTTGCTTTGTTTATGTCACCGTATTCCTATTATGTTAATATGTGTGTGCAAATTAGTTAGTAGTTTAAAACCTATACATACTTAAGGTACTATACAAGAAGATATGTCAAAGAAATAATCAATCCTCCCAAGTTTCCTTCATATGCTACATCTATAGCTTTTCTTCTTCCTTCCTAATTACAACCCTTAAATAGAATTCGTGCCTCATATCGAATTTACCGAGTATCATAATTCCTCCAGGTGGTAAAGATACCTCGAGACAAGTGCTGGGCATAGAAGCCACAGGGCATAAATCTGCAAAGAAGTAAAAAGCTAACCTTTGCAAACAATATGGCTTCTCTCTCACTTACCAACTTTACATTTCCCTGTATGGCCCCGGAAGATGACTGGTTAGCCAGAGACGGGTAAGATTCCTCAAGGGAGGAACAACCTAAGACAGGCACAGTCGCAGGGGGGCCATCAGGTGAGAATTTGGGGATCAACAGAGGTGAGGCTCAGAACCTCATCCCCCTGCTTTGAGAGAAATCTTCTGCATCCGTGGATGTCTTGCTGCCCTTGTCTAGCCTGGATTAATACTTAGTCCATAGGCACACACCTGATCATCTGATCATCTACATTTGCCCTCTTACAGCACTAAACTATGTTTTCTACCTTTATCTTGCATCTACCTACCACTTCAGCATTTTATTAAAAATAAAAATAATAATAATAATAGAGGGAGAAATGTGGGATCAACATATAAATCAAGTACAAAAATCAAACGAATATTCATATTTGACCTGATTGTTTATAGTTCATAATGCGTGATCAAAACCGAAAGTTTCTGTGATGAATGCCCTTGTACTGTTCACCATGTAAGAATTTATTCACTATGTAAGAATTCGTTCACCATGTAAGAACTTGTTCGTTATGCTTCAGAAGATTGGAGACTGATGAGAATTAGGCTTGAGATGGATTAATGATTGTGCATTGAGCATTGACCCCCCTATAATGAATTTTATTGTTAACAACCATTTGATCAATAAATACGAGAGATGCCCTCTCAAAAAAAAAAAAAAAAAAAAAAGAGCCTAGCCAGGCCCACGCTTTGTACAATTTGCCAAGTACCAACGTCCCTGTGTATGCCTTTCCCGTGCCAGACAGTCAGCTCTTGGGGACCGATTCCCAGAAGCCAGTCCCCACTCCTCAGGTGTGTGGCCCCCTGGCCCACGCTGCCCCACCGCTGGTCTGCTCAGGCACCACGGCTCTGAGCTGTCGGCGCACATGCGCTTGCTGGCCCTTTGTATTTTTATAAAGTACCTGTGATGGCTTTTCCTCGGCTCCCTCAAAGTTGGGTGCCTTTTTATACTACCCTGTATTCTGGTATTTAAGATTCTTTTTATCATTTGACCTGCAATATTTCCCCATTTTCATCTGACTTTTCTGGTTTGAAGAAAAACTAACTTGTATCGGAGAGAAAAAGAGAATGAAAAATTGATTCTTTCAAGAAAAGAAGAAATGGAAGCCTGGCACTGCTGGACAGGCAGGACAGGGCACAAGAGGCGCAGGCCCACGCATGGCAGCCACTGTGTTAAAGGGAAACAGACTGAAACCTCAGTGAGACAGAACTCTCTGCAGGGAGCAGGACGCACACACACTGTGTTCCCACGAGCTGCATGCTGCACGCAGCAAACGAGAGCAAGCCAGTGCGGCCGCCAAGACAGAGCGCGCCTGCAAGTGAAATGTTTTAATAGGGATTAAAGTAGTCACTTCATAATACAAGAGGGTCAACTCAGTGGCAGACAAAGCCGTCCTTGGCCGCAGGAAGAACAGTGGAGCCTCTGATGCAGCTCCTTACACAGGAAACAGGAGAGCTTAGAGGAGACACAAACCCACGTCAGGGACCACCACCCACCAGCCACACACACACACACCCCAAAAGGCTGTGTCTCTGCAGCCCGTGCAGGACGCCACACAAACTCCATGCGGTGGCCACGCAGCATGCCTCTGCAGACAGCATGAACTCATACAGACACCATCCTCAGACCACGACCCAACTGAGCTTTCAAAATATCCCGCACGCTTAGCCATCCACAACTACACTTTTACAGTATGTTTAAAACTGAAGACTGAATACACACAACCTATCAAAATTAGGGGTTGTGGCTAAAGCCGAAATGAGTGTGAGCCTGAAGGCATTAAACACTGATGAAAAGCCGAGAGTCAACCTAAGGGAAGTACATGCCTCCGAACTTTGGAAAAAGGACATCAAAATAAAAGGCAAGCACATGGAAAGGGGTCACGGGCAGCAGCCACTCAGCCCAAAACACCAGCAGCCAGTAAGTGAGAACAGCTGGAAACACACATAGTCCGTCAGCCTCCCATGAGGTACACAGAAAAACAAGAGCCCGAAAGACATGGGAGCCCTTGGGAGGGGAAGGTACTGCCCACAACGGGCGAGGCCTGGCACAAACACTCCAATGGCTTCATGCACGTCAGTCTGAAAACCAAGGTAAAATGGTCAGATTTGTAGAAAAGAACCCAACCTACCAAAATTGACTCAAGAAACACCCACGTCCTCCAACCACAACAGGAAATTCTACCTGCAGGAATCTGCCTCCCCACAAGGGATGCGGGCCCAGAGGACGTCCCCCAAGTCCACCACCAAGGGACAGCAATTCCAGCCTCACGCCCTCTCTTCTGGAGAACAGCAAACCAGCCCCAGGTGAGCACAGCCCAGGCGCGAAGGCCCCAGGGCAGGCAGCCGGGTGGCATGTAAAGTGAGATGCAGAGGCCCCAACCCACCCAGACCTCCAGAGCCTGAGGACATGGGTGTGTTCTGCACTGCGAGCTGGTGGGGCCTCTCCTGAAATGGCTTCACTGGGAAAGACAGTGTCACTCACCTCGCCCAGTATTTAACGGAAGCACAGTGTCCCAGAGCACAAAGCACTTGGTGGACCCCAACACTGCATGGCTTCACCACCTCGGTAGGTGAGGCAGAGGCCCCGACCTGGGCTGCTTGCCGCCGTCCACTCTGCAGCCCCACACCACCTTCCTGGCCCCGCCTCTCCCGGCGCAGACCTGCTTCTCTCCAGTTCTCCCCTCGTGGCGTTGACCTACTCTCACTCCGCACCAAGACCTTTAGGCCCTCCAGCTTCCACCTGCCCTGCCTGGACACCCAGGACCCCTGGCCTCCTCCCCCTTCCCAAGGCCTCACCTGACTGCCAGGTGTGCCGCCTCTCCAGGAAGGGCCTGAGAGCCTCTTGCACCCAGGCAGCTCCCACTCGGCGGGACCCTGTTCATGCGTCCTGCATGGCCTACCACGCTGCCACCCAACCCCCAGGACCGGGCAGCAATCATGGGGGGAAGCCCTCCTCCAGATGGGTGGCTCCAGGGACGGCTCTCTGACCTCCCCACACCCAGTGTCTTCCCCTCGGACAGGAGGACCGCCCGCCAGTTATGCCCAGGACCCGACAGCTCTAAACCACCTGAAGATCAGGACAGAAGGAAAGAGCAACCTGGTGGGGATGGGCATAGACGTGGCAATTTCCGGCGGGGCCAAGACCTGCATCCAGCACCAGACCCCATGGGGGCCCTGAGCTCTCCGAACCTCCGCTTTTATGCAAAAGAAAGAAAAGCCATTCTCTCTAGTCTCCCCTCCCATTGCTCAGGCATGCAGGGTGGCCACACGGATTACAGGACACAGTCCTGAGGCAGCAGGCACACCCTGGGGCGGACCCCCACGGCCCACACTTCTAAGCGGACCTTCGTCACAAAGCCCGTCTGTGAAAGAAACAAACATGTGGACGGCCATCTTGAACAACAGCCTTTATTTGGCACGAAATCCAAGCCTATTTCATGTTGACACCAGGAGCTCTGCCCCAGGGGCTGGGCCCACGGGCACAAGCACGCTAGTGAGGATGCTGCCTGAACTGCAGTCCACAGTAGCCACACGTCCCCGTCTTCGTTTCTTTGTCCTGAAAAATTTCAAAAGAAAAGAGCTCATGTTCCCATTCCTTCCTTCAAACCTGAGCACATGTAGGCAAGGGACACAGAAGCACATATGGCAGTGAGCAGTGCCCTGAGCATCTGCGGTGGCCGCAGACCAGGAGCTGGGCAGCACCACGGGCCGGGCCCAACCGGGCTCACGCTGGCCCGCCACAGGCCCCTGCCCTGGCGCACGTGGTCATCTCAAAGGCCGGCCGCCACTGCCAGCCCTCAGCTCAGCCCAGGAGCGCAGGCTCTGTGGACTAGGGGGGCAGGGGGAGCACCGCTGGACTGAGGCCCACCCCCGGCGAGACTGGGGTCCAAGCCATAGGCAGAAGGGGTGAGGGTGGGACCCGCTGACCCCCTGCCTCTCCCCAAGTCCACGGGCACGTTTTCCTGACCGCCGTGCATGTCTGGGCTCTACCTGAGCCATCTTCCTCTAAGGTCCACATCCTCCTCCCCACAGCTCTGTGGGTGCACCTGTCAGTGGACACAGGCACCAAACAGTGATTCCAGGGACAGACACCTGTGTGTGACAGTGAGTGTGCACGACTGCGCGTCACACAACTGCTCTGTTCAGTCCCATTGTGTGTGCTGCAGGTATGGACCAGACGAAAGGACGGGGCACGTTACCAAGTTTATGTACACTTTGGGGTGGCCAAGAGCGCCCCCGCCACCGTCACACGCTATCACCCGACTGCCAACTTCGCTCACGGGTTGCTCTGCTATCAAATCAATGGCGAAGTTATCATTCACCTGGAACAAGAAGGAAAAACTCTCATAGGTAAAACACAAGACCATTTCATCAAACCTTAATTCATGAAATACACACACGCACACATTTAATCTTCCCTTTGGTTACAAGTTTAAACTTACAGAAATGTTGGAGAACTCAACTAGCAAAGAAGTCTCCTGGGCCTCACCTGGGTTCTCAGGGCCCACGTGCAGCTCACATGCTTCCTTGGGCGCTCTCCTCCCCTGTCCCATCCCTCCTCCCTCTGCACACATGCACACATGCACAAACATACACGCGCATTTCCCCAGCTCCACCAGCCAGGGAAGGTCGGGAGCAGGGCCTCACATGGCAGTGAGCGCCCAGAGCCCCCGCTGTGTCACCGCCCTTGCACACTGAAGGGATGGGGACACTGACAGGCGCCGGGCAGGAAATGATAAAGAAAAACCCGGGGTGTGCTGTGTGAAAGGAGTCAAGAGACTGTCAGCCACAGGGAGCCAACGTGGGCACACGCCCCCATGGGAGCAGCGGGACCTAGGAAATATGCTAAAATCCGTGACTTCATAAAGACTTTAAATGCATTAAATGCCTTACTTGAGTGAATCAACTCATTTTTAAAAGTAGTCCATAGAGAGGAAGACCCAAGCATTTCTCATCCTTCCCTCTGGGAACTAAAGGTCCTCTCCATGCAGGTGCTCCAGCTGGTCAGAACTAAGGGCACATCATCCCTCCCGTCACGCGAACTTGCTGACTGTGAGGCGCTCACCATCACAGCCCAGCCACAGCTGACACAGGGGCACCAGGCCCCATCCACACAGTGGGCTCAGCAAAGACCCTCATCAAGCCACACTAGACCCGACCCCGGCACGCACCCCGGGACCCCACCCTGGCCCCGACACACACCCGGGGACCAGAGGCACACAGCACAACTGGGCTGCAGTTGCGGCGCCCGGCTGTGGGCAACCCCACAGCAAACAGAACCTGGGGCTCCTGACAAGTGTGTTCCAAGGAGGAAAAGGAATGGGTGTGGGTGCGTGTGTATGTGTGTGTGTTGGAGGTAAGTGACCTCAAGATTACAAGAAACAGATCAAAACAACTGCCATGCATGGACTTAGTAGGATTCTGAGCCCAACTGTACAATTTCTGAAATACGACATGATTAAGAATGTTTGCCATCACCTATACAGTGGTAACTTAAAGGAGCAACGGGTAACTTCTAGGTGTGAGGACGCTGGATCACATGCCCTCCCGGGGCCCTGCTCAGGCGTGTTCCAGACCCGATGACCCCATGCCAGAGTTCTGCTTCACGAGCCCCCAGCGCCAGAAGGGAGCAGGGTGGCAGGGTGGGGCACGAGTGAGCACAGCCGTCTTGGTGGGCATCCTGGTGGGTGACTGCTGAGGCTGGGTGGCTGTGCACACATTCCCTCCACTTCATAGTTTGTTTAAAACACCAACTCCAATGTACTGCCTTAGCCAGTAATTTACCTTAGGAAACCCTACAGCAGTAAACGTGGGGCCCTGGACAGGAGGCGCCCTGCTCGTCAAGGCTGACCTGACAAGCCGGCCACTCAGGGACACGAGGAGACTCAGCGCGTCCACTGGGCAAACTGTACAAGCAGTGTCAGTGTCTGTGCTGGGCGGGCCTGAGCTCGGAACACAGGGCCCAAATGTAGCTCAAAGCCCATCACCTGTCTGCTCAATCATGGCAGCCCACCAGGCACCACATGGTGCAGTTCCCACCCACCAAGCACCACATGGTCCTGTGCAGAAAACTCGTAGCGCCTCCCTGCTCCGAGGGCCTCTCCAGTCTGTCTGCAGCTGTCGCCTCATCCTCTGAACCGCTCCTGGCTGTCAGCAGCAGGGTCTGTCTGAGTCCAACACAGGCTCCCAGGGGCCATCCCACCTGATGATGCCTCAGGGGCCCAGCACCTCTCCCACAGGGTAGCCCACGAGGGTGGACATGGGGAACGACCCCACCCTCAGGCCGCATTTTCAGAGGCCAAAGGACTGTTCAACTGGAACACAACCCTAGACGGCAGGCCGTCAGAGGTGGGTCCCCGCTCCTCCCCTGTAGGCATCCCGAGCCACCACAGACCAGCAGAGCAGCAGCTACTCCTGGACAAGGCGGAGCGCTGGGCAGACGTCAGGTCAGCAGACATGCCCGGTCACTCCATGATTCCAACTCCACAAACAGCCTCAGTGTTTGCTGACAAATGGGGCCACGTGCTGGGCCAGCTGCCAGCCACGTGTCCAGAACCCGCTGACACACAGGCCTCCCACACGTGAAGCAGGAAACAAAGATAAGCACAGATCAACCTTTGTCGGGGGAGTGTGGGCTCAATACAATGGGACCTCAACACAACCTCGAAGTTAGGAAAGCACCATTTACTCAACTGATTTCCCTTGAAGCCAGCTGAGTCCCCTCAGAACACGTGCTCCTCAGCCTCACCCTCCACCCATGGCCTCACTGCTATCTGGACAAACCCCTCAGCAGAACCCATGCTCTGAACCCACAGAATGTGGACACTACTTTGGAAAGGTCTAATGATTTTTAAAAAGCTCCATCAGCTACAGATTGACTTCTTAAAGCTTTTGCTTAAAACTTCTATTTCCAGAAACACAGAAGTCACTGGGAAGGGGGCTACGTGGAAACAAACACGCTCACTGAGCAGGGCCATCACACTGTCCCACAGACGCCTTCTGCACGAAGCCTCTGCTGCCTGCCTCACGGCCTGCGCCCCGGCGCCTTTTGGCAGCCGAGCAGTGAGTCTCCTCTGCTGCAGATGAAGCCAGGCACCCCATAAAGAGCATCACGGTGTAAACGATGCGGCACCCACTAAGTGGCATGCGTGTTGCCAAGGCCACACTAGCTGGCCCCCAGGCCCCACTACGGCAGTCAGTGACCAAAGGCTTGCGCATGAGGGGGCTGCTCCCATCACTCAATGGCCCAGGGTGACCCCGACCTCCCACGACTAACATCTGGTCCCAGAACTGGTTCAGCCACAGGAACCCTAGAGCCCAGGCCTCGGCACACCCATCCCAACAGGAAGCCATGCACCGGCTACTGATGCCAGGTTAGACCCAGGCTCTATCCTGCCACCTCGCCTAGAAGGGTCCAGGAGCAGCAGCAGGGCAGCCCGGGATGTCACCAGGCAGTGAGTGCAGAGAGAACATCACAGTGTCACACGCACTCTGCACTGGCAAAAGTGGAGGGCATCTTAGGCACATGGTGTCACACACCCTTAACCGTCCTGCTGTCGTATGCTTGTCCTTTAGGTGGAAGATGTGAAACTACCTTTCCATTTACCTCTCGATGGTATAAAGATATTTAGGTTTAACTTCATTTGTTACTAAACTTTTACTTTTTTTAAACTCCCGACACTAGGAGTGACAGCTCCTGTGGAAAGCCCACTCCCTCACATCAGACCGACAGTACCCCTACTAAGGTGCAAAGTACACGGTTCTATGAATTGCTGCTGAGAGCAGGAAGGCGATGACCCAGCTGAGTATGTTCTATAAAACACTGGCCCTGAAATAAACTGAAAGACTGAGCTCATTTTTTTTGGATATCAAGTTATTTTTGACACTAATGCCAATAACTTTAGCTAAATATACATGTACACACAAGCATGTCATTTTTAAATCAGGGAAAAACATTTTCATGCAAATTAATTTTCAAGCAGAGGGTGGCTCGTCCAGGCCGGCTGGGTGCTGTGGGCTTGCTGCCCCGCTACCCGCCTCCTGCCTGGAGCCTCAGAACCACTGCACAGGCATGATTCACTCTAGCGCTCCCTGTCCCGGAGCCACCTCTCCTAGTCCTGGGGAACCACTGCACCCCACTGGAGCTTTCTCACCTCCGCGGGCATGTGTGTGAGCATGTGGGCGCATGGGCACATGGGTACGTGGGTGAGTAGGCGTGTGGGCACATGGGTATGTGGGTGAGTGGGCATGTGGGCGTGTGGGTAACTGGGCACGTGGGCACATGGATACCTGGGCGCATGGGTGCACACGTGGGTACAATGGTGGTGGGCATGTGGATGCATGCATGGGTGCGTGGGTACACAGGTATGCATGCACATGTGCACATTTTAAAGCCCACCATCCAGGTGGTGATATGCCGAAGCACTGGCGCAGGGCATCAACCTGGGAGGAAGTCCACCCTGCGTCTTCCCGGCTCCCGATCCAGGGGAAAAACACCTGCAAACTACGTGGCCCTCCACTCAAACCTGGCCAAGAGCCCCTGCAGGTCCTTCCCACTTGCTCCCGGGAAGGCTCAGCCGCCTGCTCTCGCTGGTCCTGTTCTTCAGTCCAGTTCATTTCTTAAAATAATACAGCCACTCGGAACCACAGACACGGCACGCCCGTGGCTGTCAGGGCTTGGGGAGTGAGGGAGGAAGAGGGGCAGCTCAGGGAACCTTTAGCTAGTGGAACTACTCCACACGATGCCATCCTGGAAGACGCAGGACACGACGCCACGACGTTACATACACATCAGAGCCCGAGGAACACCAACACAGGAGCAAACACTCGTGTGCACTGTGGCCCTGACCTGACGCATCAATGCTCAAGTGTCTAACCGGTCAGTTGTAAAGAACACAGCACACTCACGCGAGATGTTAGTAATAAGGGAAATACTCAAGGGGAAGGGGGAAGGGGGACGAGGACTGTCCTTCTGAACCAGTTTCCAGGATGCCCAGAGGTCTTCAACGGCAGTAACGTATCTGGGAAACCAAAAAAATCTTAACCCATTACTCAGTGCCAAACTTTCACTGTAGAATGAAAGCCTGGTAGGATGCCAACTCATCATTCAGACATGCTGCCCACCTTTACCATGTGAGATGTGTCTCTGGCGGCTCCTGCTCTAGGGGACCCAGAGCCAGGATGGGGCTCAGGACCATGGCCAGCTCAGGGCCTGGGGAGCTGCCCGGCTGTGAGGCAGCAGGGTCAGCACTGCCTCCTCCTTTCATGCTTTCTTGGCTTCACTACACCCTGATTTTGTTTACCTGGCTTTGTTTCTAAGCTGCTTTGCCACTGTCCCCTGCTATGGCAACCAGAAACCAGAAGCCACCTGCATCTCCAGGAGAGAGGAGTTTGTGACAGACTCGGGTGCTTGCTAAACCTCAGAAGAGCTAAGATAGGGACCTGGAGGCCAGCCACAGGGTTGGTCCCAGGGCTTCAGGACCCATCTGCTCCAAAATGCCCCATCCAGGGCGCTGAGCTCCACCTCCACCACCCTGCTCCACAGCACCCACAAAGCAGAACAGAAGTCAGCCATCCGCCTCGGGGACAGAGAGTGTGGGGAACTCAGTTTGGGGACAGCTGAGGTACAAGAGGAGTCAACAGGCTGTCTAAGGGGAAGGAGGGTCTTGAGGTGGCTGCAGAGGCCAGAGCAACACAGGGTGCGTGGGGGGAATGCCTGGCCGATGCTCAGGACTCTGATGTTGGTGGTACGGGGGTGCGTCAGCAAGGAAGCAGGCTCACCTAGGCAGGAACCCAACGTCAGTGTTTTCTCAAGCAGCCACACTCACGTGGTTCACACTCAACTGGCTTTTCAGACCCCCTCAGAGAGGAACAGCTCATGGGCCACCTTCAGCTTGGCATGTAAGGGCCTGTAAGAACACAGCCTGATGTTTTGTGAGAACTATGAAAAGCATCCCTCAAAAGGTGACTGAAAAAAGACTTCAGAAGTTGGTGTCACTCACTTTAACCCAAGGGTCTCAGGAATATAAGGCACAGAAATGAAAGAAAAGAGCACATGCATCTGTAAGCAAACCAGAGCTACACGTATAAGGTACCACGTTACATACTTCAGGGGAAAAGACCAAAACCAATACAGACACTCTCAACATTCAGAAAAACTGCAGAATTCCAGAGCTCCTAGGATGCTCACAATTTGAGGATGACTTAAATCTTACAGATCACTTTTCAGTTCTTTCCAGTTATATGAAAGGCTGCTTACCACTCTTTCACCAGATCTTTTACTTACCTCTTTCTGACGACCAATAAATCGAATTTTCCTGTAGTCTTTATCATCATAAACCTGGAAAGAAAAAAAGACCGTATGTGATTTTTATGGCCTGATTCCCAAGGTCAATCATAAACATTGTTTTTCTTCATTTCTGCCGCTTACAATCAAACGTGAGGGACAAGGTAGAGCTGTGCGGCCAGGACATCATCAGCGAGTCCCCTAAGGTGACAATGGCAGTCATCCGACTGGAAGGCAGCAAAGCGGGGTGTAAAGCACAGGGCAAATCCAGGCAGAGGAAGGACCCCACAGCCTTGCTTCACACAGGACAGGTGACAGCGCACTGCCCTTCTGAGTCTACCGGGTGGCACTTTAACAATGCAGCACATTACTCTCACCTTATCACTTGGTTATAGCCTAACACTGTTCCTTGGTTCAGACGGCAGCAGACCCTCCGGCTATTAAAACGTATTACTCCCTATTACACAAACAATGAACCCAGAGGGAAGCCCACCCACGGTGCCAGGGACCCTCCCTCAGTAAGAGTGCAGAAGCCCTGATGAGACCACGGGCATGACGAGCACTGCGCGGCAGCGGGCCGGTTCCACCCACGGCAGATAGAGGGTCAGACGGGGCGCTGGGCTGTCATCCGAACGGGGCGGCCCCACCCTCAGGCTCCAAGACGAGCGCCACGGACCCATGGTGTGTGGCCGCGCGGCCAGCGCTAGGCCGAGGCAGCTCGGTACGCAGGAAGCCAAGGGGCGTCGGCGGGCCTGAGGTGCTGCGAAAACAGGGACGGGTAACCAGAGGGACTCGGGGCCGGAGGGACGCGGGGGCGGGGAGTCAGAGGGATTGGGCTGTCCGAGGGCCTGCGGAACGCGGGGCCAGGGAACCAGACGGACTGGGCTGACCGAGGGCCTGGGGGACGCGGGGCCGGGGAACCAGAGGGACTCGGGGCCGGGGAGACGCGGGGCCGGGGAGTCCGAGGGACTGGGCTGACCGACGGGGGGCCTGGGGCCGGGGACTTCAGACGGAACAGGGGACTGGATCGCGGGCCCCGAAGTCGATAGCGCCCACCGCGCCACGGCGGTTACCTGGCCAGTGTGCGTGACCTTCTCCCCGGCCAGAGAGGCATGCATCCCGAAACACCGGGCGCCCCGGGGCAGGCTCAGCACCACTGCGCCGCCCCGGCCAAGAAGCCGACAGGTCACCGCCGCAGCCATTTTGTGGGCTGACCCTTGACCCGCGCACCGACGCATGCGCACTGCTTCTGCAGGGATCGCGCAGCCGGGATTTACCGCGCCCTGGTCAACGCGCAGGCGCAGTGCGGTCAGGCAGGGAATGCCCAGAAAGCGCAGCGGGTGATGGGGACTCAACCTCGATAAGGCGGGAAAGTGCGACTTACCTTGAGCGCTTAGCGGCTGCTGGGTGATTCGTACCAGCGGCAGGTTAGGAGAGGATGGAAATTGAAGGTGCATTGGTTACATTCGATTGTAATTGATAATCGTAGTTTATACATCGAATATTTGTATTAGCGAAGGGTCCTTGCTTAGGAAACTGTGAAGTACATTCGCGGTGCGCATTTGTGCGGCCAAGGGGACAGTATGGTTTGGGATTTGCGCGGCAGAGCCCCAGTGACGCACCACCGGCTGTCACCGCCACGCACATCAGCCCCGAGAGCACTGCCTTGCGGCACGCTAGGCAGGCCACCCGCACGCATCCCGGCGCGTCCTCCCCTGCACCTCTGCCCCTCTGCCTGCCTGTCATAGAAACGTCGGGAGGGCCCCGGATGGGCGAGGGCGGTGGGCAGGCCCTGAACTCAGAGCTGCGGTGGGGACGCACATCCTGGACTCCGGGGAAGTGAAGAAGCAGGCAAGGTGATGAGGCGAGATGCACCGAAAACCTCTCGGCCAGGAAAGATGCCCCCAGGAGGGTGCCCAGAGGCAGGCCTGAGCTCACCTGGGCAGGCGCGCAGGTGGACACACCGCCCACCCCGAGGCAGATCGCCTTCCGGTGCACGGGAACTGGATGGGTGGGTCTGCCCAAGGCAGGTGTAACGAGTTCCTTGTGGAGTCCGGGCGGTAGGCAGAGGATCCCTTTCTCACTGTAAGTCCAGGGAGAGGAAATCCCGGGGCAAAATACCTCTAAAAACCGAAATCAGTTAAAGGGAGAGATAAAGTTTAAAATATGTTTATGGCTCACAAACTGCACTCTAGGTAGGCCCTTCTCTTTCCTGCTCAAGCAGAAGCAAAAACCGGCCCTCCCCTCACCTCGGGTACAGATAAGCCCTCCGTGGCCCAGGTAATTATCCATTAATATGGAGATGAACTCCACCCCTGAGGAATGATGCAAATGCACTAAAGCCATACTTCTCTCCACCTCTGAAAGCCTGTTGATATGCAGATGTTCTAAAGCCAGGCGAGATATTCAGGAAATGTGAGTTTTACCCACTCACTGAGCTGCACCTCCTTCCTCCCAGGATGTCCCCTTAACACAAGCATGCGGATTTTCTACATTTTATTCTGGTGTCTGTACTCGCAAGTCCTTAAACATGCCTGTTTGGTTGCAACCTGTTTCTCTCTCGAGATACCTCTTTCGTTTCCCATTTTTGCCTCCTCCCACGCCGTGGCAATCCCGATACGTGGCCCTCGCCGCCATCTTCCTTTCGGGCGGTAACGCCGGCCGGCGGCATCCCAGCTCCACCGCGCAGGCGCGCGCGAGGGCGAAACGCAGTGCGGGTCCAGCCAAGTCGCCTTCCTCCAGGTCAGGGGTCCCGTGGGTGCCGGGGAGGTGACGGGGTTCGGGGCTGCCCGCCCGGAGCTGCCCGCGGGGGGAGGTGTCCGGGGCCCTCGGGCCTCAGTTTATCCGGGCGAGGCGGGCCGAGGGCTGGTGGGCTCGGAGGGCGGAAGTGGCCGCTCGGTGCTGGCCCGGCCCCGCGCCCCAGGGCTCAGGCTTCGCGGGAAGCGGGGCCCCGGGGCGTGCGGTGAGCCCCGAGGCCCCGGTCCCCGCGGCGTGCAGTGAGCCCCGAGGCCCCGGTCCCCGCGCCCGACGCCCACGCTGCCGCCCTCCCGCAGGTGCCCCTGCCCGGCATGGCCGCCCTCCTGAGGACGCTGGCCCGCGCCTTGCTCCCGCTGCTGCCCGCCGGCGCGCCCCGCGCGCTCTGCCCGCCGCCCGGACCCCCGCTCTGTCCGCAGCCCGCCCTGGGGTTCAGAACTAAGGGCATCCTTAGGAAGCGCTGCAGGGACTGCTACCGGGTGAAGAGGCGCGGCCGGTGGTTCATCTACTGCGCCACCAACCCCCGGCACAAGCAGAGGCAGATGTAAACCGCGCACCCGTGTGTCGCTTCCCGGAAAGTGGGATCTCCTCGTGGAAAGAAAAATAAAGCTTAAACATCTTGTAGTCGAAGAGCTGTAGACGTCCAGTTCTTGTTGACCCCGGGGCCTGGCATCTTGCCTTCTGCCAGGGCAGACCTAGTCCAGCCAGGCCCCTGGTGGTAATCGCGAGGTTTTGTCCTCTGCGAGCTGAGTGTGTGCTGGAGCTGGTTTACCCGCAACACCAGGATGCAAGTTCCATAGGGCAGAGCTGGATTCAGGCAGGGGCCCTTTCCATTGGGGCGGCCCAGTCCTGCATATGCATTCAGCCCAGCGGGTGCTTTTATCTGGACTGCACACCTTCCTAGATGTTCCTGTCTTGATAAGGATGAAAGCCTTGGTAGCAATCTTAAGGAAATTTAATTGCTTATATATAAAGGTGTTTTGGATATCAGTTAAATATGCCATCCTTAGACTGAGGCATGATTGTGCACGTATGGCATGTGCGTTTGTGTGCTATGCGTGTGAGTGTGAGGCTGGTGTGTGCATGTGTTTGTGTGTACACGTGATACGTAGCACGTGGGGTCCCAGTGTCTCCTGTCGCAGGGTTACAGCAGCCTCACCCACCACCCAGTGCATAAATGGCCCCACCAAGGTCATGTGCTGACACGAGTGCCTCCTGGGGCCAGGCCCTGTGACCTGGAGGAGGGAAGAGGTTGGGCCTGCCCAGGCAGCCTTCCTGTAAAGCCGAGGCTGGACCGGTTAGGCCAGGAGGGGTGGCAGTGTGGTGAGTGTGGGTGAGCAGGAGGTGCCGGGCCAGCCGAGGGACCTAGGCTGTGCCCTGCTGGAACATGAAGGATGCACGGAGGTGAGGGTGAGGGCCTGAGGCACAGCACTCAGCTGAAGGAAGGAGGGTGTCGGGCGTGATTCCACAGCATGTGGGGTGGCCCCATGTGCCACTCAGGTACTGCGCACACCGTCCTGGCCTCAGGGAGTCAGCCCAGAAGGATGAGGGAGAAACGTTCCTACTGATGGAGCACCTTACCTGGGCCAAGTGGGGTTCCACCCGTCTGCTGGAGCAAGGCCTTCTTCTCCCTCTCCCATGCCATCAGTGCTCCAGGCCCCAGCCCTGCCCTCCTGCAGGTACCACCTGGCCTCAGAAGCTGCAGCATGTAGTGGGTTTGCCACAAAATAGGTTTTACTTAAGTTGAACTGGTGTGAATCCAAAACATTCTAAGGCTAATTAGGATATATTTAGGTTCAGTTCCAGAACAACTGAACCAGCTCTGTGGCATCAGGTTTCTCCCCTCGACAGGGCCGACCTGAGCTGGGTAGCTCTGGGGCATCCTGTGTGCAGCCTGGTGTTCACCAGCGTGCCCCCACCCACTGGATGCCAGGAGCACACCCCCCTCCTGGTGGTGACAGCCAGAAAGAGTGGCCAGACAGCCCCTGGTGTGAAGCACTTCACTTCTCTGGTCTTAATGTTGTCAACTATGACAGGATTAGTGTCACCTGTCTTACCTTGGACCCCGTAACAAGGACTGGGATGCAGGTGGTCCATTTGGGAGGTGATAACAGAGCTCAGGTGGGAGATTAAGGAAGGAGAGGGGTGGGGTGTGCAAATGGGGCACATCAGGGCACTAGGCTCCATCCTACTGTCCTCGGGTTACACACATGGAATGGCCCCCACTTGTCCCACCAGGGAAGGAGGAAGTGAGCCATTTATCCATAGGTTCCTGTTGCTCATGGTTCAGGGGTCACCCCTGTTGGGGACTAAATGCACAAAGGCAGGCTGAGCAGACCCGCGGGGACCACAAGAAAGCCCTGTGCAGAAAGCAGGGGCTTGAGCGCCCATCTCAGAAGCTGTCCTCTGCAGCTGCCCTGAACTGCAGGTGGGCCAGGGCGTGGCTGGGGCCCCGCAGTCTGCAGTACTGTCCTTACTGAGAAACTGAATAATGGATAGAAAGTACTTTCAGAAGTTAGAAGTGCGGCTCACGTATACATTACAGTTATTCTCTGGAGGGGCTCCAAGACCTGGCTCAGGCAAAACCTATTTCTCAGTCATGCTTTAGTCTGCCACAGGGTCTGGTGCACAGTAGGTGCTCAACTAGTGAACATGCAGTCAGATGGTAACAGCTCCTTATACAAAGGCAGCACCTGTCCTCCCCACCTGTTCAGAACTTGCTAACCCACAAGGCTGTGCCTGTGACTCTTCTGAACAGCTGGCTGCCTCTTCCCATCTTAGGAACCCAAAGGCCTCTAGTGTGGGCCGAGAAGGTCAGTGCTGGATTTATCTAAGTATCTAGTTGCTTCCTACGTGTGTGGACATGCACACGTACAGCCACATGCACACACGCTACCTACACACATAAGTTTCCAATTATTTTCTCCTTGACAGGTATGCGTGAGGTGTTTATTTGCCTGTGCAGGCATCTAGCATGAGAGCATGAGATGCTAGTGTTACCTGATCTTCAAGGGATGGGCAGTGGTGGGGGCAGAGAAGCGAGGAAGCTCGAGTCCACAGGAACCTGTGATTGTGGTTGACAACCTGCATTCAAAATCGTCACTCCCTCCCGGATTGTTAATGTCCATTTGCTCCAAGGTCACTCACCAGGGCCAGCCGACCCCCTCACGGCCCACCCACCAGTACCAGGATGGAGCAGCATGCGCAGCCGCAACATGCCAGCATAACAACAAAAGAATCAGTTCAGGTGAGAAGATGGCAGGCAAACTACAGTCCACAGGCCAAATACAGCCCACCACCTACCTGTTTTTGTAAGTAAAATTTTATTGGAAGATAGCCATGCTTGTTCATTTATGCGTTGTCTATGCCTCTACACCATGTAATAGTGGAGTAGCTGCAACAATGACCATAGCCTGAGAAACCTAAAATACTTACTGTTTAGACTAATTTGCAAAAAAAAAAAATGTGTGTCAACCCTTTGTTTAGACCCCCGAATTCCTTATCTTACCCTGGAGTTTGACTTCACAATAACCCCAACCTACCAGAAGCGCCTCACAGTCTCTCTTGCTCATACAGTGAGAGGGGCCCTTGTGTTTGTATACACTAGTCATGAGCAAACAGGAGTTGAGATTAAAAGTACCATCTATTATAACACCAAAACCATGTACAATTCAGGTGTCAGTGTAACGAAAACTGTATGTACATTCTGTATACTAAAACTAAAATGCTGTTGAATTTGAATAATATCTAAATAAATATTGAGGTATACCATATTTATTAATTAGAACATTTGATATTGTCAATTCTTGCCAAACTGGTCTACAGACTCAATGTAATCCCATTTTTGGAATTTTTGTACAAAATGCCATAGTTATGCAACATTTTATATGGAAGGGCAAAGCATGTAAAAAAAGCCAAAAGAATTTTGGAAATGAAGGAAAATAGTAGAGGATGCATGCTCCCTGATTCCAAGGTTTAGCATACGATCACACTACACGGTCAGGACTGGTGATGCATTCACCATAGATCAGTAGCACAAAGTAGAAAATTCAGACGTAGACCCACATGTATGTGGTTAAATGATTTTCAAAACAGGATTAAAGGCAGTTCAATGAAAAAAAGCATAGGCTTTTCGATTTAGTGCTAGAAAATTGAATTTCCATATACACAAAATATACTTCAGCCCATACCTGTCACCATATATAAAGATTAACTAAAAATAGACTGTAGGCCAAAATGTACAGCCTAATACTGTGGAAACTCAAGAAAACAGGAGGAAACACTTGTGACTTTGGGTTATGCAAAGCTTTATTACATCCAACACCAAAACTATGATCCATAAAAGAAAACATTAACAAATTAGATTTCATGAGAGTTAGTTATCTTCAAAATCTTTTCATCAGAGTTGGTATCTTCCCTTCAAAAGACACTTAAGGTACATGAAAAGACAGGCAAAACACAGGGAGAAAATATTTGCAGAGCACACATCTGGTAAAGCTACGGATCAACGCGCTACAAGGAAGTCTCAGAACTAACAAAACAGTCCAACTAAAAATGAGCAGAAGACTTGACATGTTTCACAAAAGAATGTATACTGATGGGAACCAAGCACATAAAAAAGATGTTCAACACTAGATTTTAGTGAAAACAGCCACAATGAGACAGCACTACACACCTGTCAGAGCAGTTAAAGAAATGGACACAGGCAAGTCTGGTGAGAGCGTGTAGCAACTAATTCTCAGTGGAAAATAATAAGCCATGTTGGAAACAGCTTGACCCTTTCTCATAAAATTAAATGTTCAGTTACTTAGAAATGCCATTTCTGGGTGTTTGTCCAATGAAAACTTATGTTCACAGCAGAATTTTTATGTGAATGTTTACAGTGGACTTATTTATAATTTTTTTTAAACCCAAGCAACTGGGAGCAGCCCACATGTCCCCAGCTGGTGAGGGGACAGGCCAGCTGTGGTGCGCCCTTACCATGGGACACAATCAGCAGCAGAAGGAAAGAACCATGCAAACCACACACACAGATAAAAACGTGGGTGCATCTCAAATCCATCATGCCAACTGACAGAAGCCTGATTCCAGAAGCTACTTACTTTATGGTTCCAAAGGTCTGGCCCAGTGGGAAAGCCAGAATCCTGGGGACACAAGACAGACACGTTGCCGGAGCGGGGTTGGGAGAAGGTTCGGCTGCAGAGGGGCAGGGAGGGCGCTCTGGCTGGTGGGACTGCACCGTCTCCTGACTGGTAGTGGGTTCGTGACTATATGTGCTTATAGAGTGCACAGAACTGTACACTGGAAGTACAGTTTTACTGTAGGTAAATTATACTTCAATAAACCTTGCAAAAAATACCCAAATGGAACTTCTAGATAACAAATAGAAATGTCTAATAAATAAAGACAAAATAAATAAATGAAATTCATTGAGCTATGAGACAATATTGAGCATTCTAGCACAACAAAAAATGGCATTGCAGTGCTGGGGGACAGAGGGGCAGAAATAATGGCCAAATATTTGATGAAACAGTAAGTCCGCAAATCCAGTAAGCTTAACAAACCCCATTTAGGAAAAACATAAAATGTGGAGAGGATGTGAGAAGGTGCAGCCCTTCCACAGGGAGGCCCCACTGGCAGATTCAGCACAGATGCGGGGGGTGTCCTGGTGGGACAGGGTGAGAGGTGCACACGGGCCCAGGCTCAGGAGTGGGCTGGGGGCCTCTCTTCTCCACGACCCAGGCAGGCTGAGGCTCTGGGGTGGTCGCGCTGCTGAGTGCCCAGCCCAGGTGCCTGACCCACCTGACTGGATCGGGGCCCGGGGTGTTGGGGGCTGCATGACCCTCAGGGTGGATCAGCAGGCCTGTGGGGCCAGGGGGTGGGGACACTGACCGCCAGGTTGCACCTCTGCGCCTCTAGTTCTGCACGCTGACTCCCTTCGGTGACATAGTGTCAATAGGTGACCTGGGTGCCAATTATGAGAGTAGGAGGTGGACCCAGCTCCTCAGAAACACAAAACTGTGCCAAAGATCAGGGCTGCCTGCATTCCCACCCACCCTGTTCTCCCTCCAGAAGTGCAAATAATTGCCATTTTGGCATGTGTTGCCCCAGAATTTTCCTACACTGTTACCTACATCCTTGGAAAAACGTGGTTAGATTTATAACAGTTTAATGTTTACATAAAGAAAACCATGCTTCGCACACTAATAAAACTCTAGAGTCAGTTCAAAATCTGTCTCAGCTCTTGTCCCCAGGCAGGCCACGGACAGCCCTGCTGTTTGTCTGGGGGCCATGTCCCTTCCCGTGGGATCGCTTCATAGCTTAGTTAACCATCTACCCCTGTAGCACACAGCTTTTTCCAGTTTTCTGCCATGATAAACAGTGCTTCTGTGAACAGTCTCATAGATTCCTCTATATGAACAGGATAATGCCCAGAAGTGGGGTCAAGAATAATACATATTTTATGCATAGAAAGTTTATTTAGTCTCCACAGTGGTACCACTGCCCACAGTGTGGTGTATCACCACCAGCTTTCCACACTGGATAACATTCTCCAGTTTTTGCAAATCTATGGGTAAACGCACGCTTCACTTTATTGTGTTCTCACGCATTGATTACTAGTGAGGTCAAACACATTTTGGTGCATTTGTTGCTGCCAAATTCTCTGTGAGCTTTTCTGACCTTCACAGGGTTTGTGACGCCTCTTCTGTGCCTGAGATCTTCACCCTGGGAGGTCGTGGTCTGCGTGTCTGTACTGCTTCATGGGATGCGGTGGTGGCGACATCTGCCTGTCCTGGAGAGTCTGCTGAGTCCCCAAATGGAGGGTTTCTAGGGACCTGTCCACACCTTCTAAGAAGAGACTGTGACCCAGCCTCCGGGACTGCCCATGCCTGGCTTCGTGCGAGGACCGGGGTCTGCCAGGCAGGGCTGTTTGCAGGAGACAGCAGGAGGACGGACAGCACCCTGAGGTGCAGCCCAGGAGGGGAGCCCAGAGGGCTGTGACCGTGTCTCCAGGACTTGGGGAGGCCAGGCCCAGTGTCTGCTCCCCCTGGGGAGACTGAGGCCTAGGGCCCCAGGGAGGCCTCTGCATGGCAGGAGGGAGGCTTGGATTTTTCTTCCCCCCTGACCAGGGGCCAGAAGCCCGTGGAGACATAAGTCCTGATGAACATTTTAACAAATAAGTTATTTGCTCTCAGATGCTGTGGAGCAGACGAGTCTGCAGCAGTGCTGGGGAAGCAGCGCAGGAGAGAACCAGCTGACCCCCGCGGTGCAGCAGAGAGCGCGTGGAGCCACCTGGGGGCTTCGGGGTTCCTCCGCCCTGAGGCACAGAATCTACTAAATATTTGAACACATTTGTAAGCATTTCTTTGTAAGGCATCAGTGACGTACAGAACCATACTAGTTTCGGGTATACAGCATGGTGACCCAGCATTCATTTGCAATGTACACATTGCGAAGGGATCCCCACAATAAACCTGGTCAACATCTGCCACCACATTTACCGACAGAATTTTTTCCTTATGGGAGAAGTTTCAAGGTTTGCTCTTTTAGTGACTTTCAAATATGCAACCAGTGTTACTGACTATGGTTGCCAAGCTGTGCGTTACAGCCCCAGGACTTACCTATTTTATACCTAGAGGTTGTACCTTTTGACCCCTTTCACACAGTTGTTCTCCCCTGTCCTGCACCTATGGCAACTGCGGGGCTATTCTCTGTATTTATGAGCTTGGTTTTTATTCAGGGTTTTTTGGGGTTTTTTTGCTTTATTTTGTTATGCTTTTAGATTCCATTTATAAGTGAGGTCATATCATATTCATCTTTCTCTGCCTGGCTTAATTCACTGAACACAATACCCTCTAGGTCCGTCCATGTTGTCATAAATGGCAAGATTTCCTTCCTTCCTTTTTATGGCTGAGTAATACTCCATTGTGTATATGTACCACCTCTTCTTTATCCATTCATATATTGGTGGACACTTAGGTTGCCTCCATGTCTAACCTATTGTAAACAATGTGACAATGAACATAAGTGTACGTGTGTCTTTTCAAATTAGTGTTTCCATTTGCTTTGAGTAAATTCCCAGCAGCGGAATTGCTGGGTTGTGTGGTAGCTCTCTCTGACATTTTGAGGAACCTCCATACTGCTTCCCTAAGGCCACATTTCTTTAATCTTAACATACCAACTGGAGACAAATGTATTCTACTCCTGTCTCATTATCAGTTTGGGATGTTTGAGCTTCGGTGCCATCAGCTTCCCCAAAAGAGGCTCCTTGCCACCTTGGCCAGAGGAGGGCAGGCAGGTGAGCCGCCGCCTGTTCTTGGCAGTGAAATTTCATCGGGACACAGCCACACACATTCGTTCATGTATCGCCTGTGGGTGCCTTCACGCTGCAGCGGCAGAGCCAAGCAGAGGCATCAGGAACCTACGTGTTTGCTCTCTGGCCTTCTATGGAAAAGGTTTGCAGATCCTGTTCTAGAACGCCCTCTGCAGCAGGCGCAGTCTCTGACAGAGCCATGCTGTGTGTGTGCATGATGACAAGCCAGTGGGGGAGACAGTGTCCAAAGGGGACTTTAGGTGCCCTGAGATTTTCGTTTCAGCTCTAAAGACCTTCGAGCAACACTTAATCATTTTTCAAAAGTCAGGAAGTGCTAATAAGTAAAAGGAAGATCTAAGGAAAATGCCACGACCCCTCCTCCCTCCAGCATTTCCTTTCCTCTAGACCCAGCAGACACACACGGACCTGTAACTCAAACCACACCCGGCGCACTGTTTCAAGACGTCCCTGCCTGTCTGCAGTCTGCTCCCAAGTAGGCCTTGGCCCTTCCTGCAGCCTCTTCTGACTTATTCTTGTTGTTGAAAATTTTAAATTTTGAAATGATGTGCTTCCCCTAAACTAAAATGTAAAGCCTCAAGGACTCATTGAACAAGTTTTCTCTCAGTGATAAAAGACTTTTCCTTTGGGAAGAATGTGAAAGAGACATGAGTATTGTGTTTAGAAAAACATCTCTGGTCTAGTACAGCAACTCTCTGTGGCTTCTGCTGTTTACCTGAGGAGCCAGGTGGGCACCAGGTAATATATTTTATTATTATGCATTATAAGCCAATCAGCTTTAGAAAGACCCCTCTCGCATTCACTCCAAATGGGTACAAATTTCAGATGGAGAGTAAGAAATTAACTTGTTTCATGAATTGTACCTCAATTACCTTTGTTAAAGGCCAGGATGATTTGGAGGAAAACAGTAGTGTATTTGGTTTCCTGTGGTTGCCCATGACAAGTTCCAGACTTGGTGGCTTAAACCAACAGAAATTTATTCTCCTGCCTTCATGCAGGAGGAGACGATCTCATCACCTAACACAATCATGTCTGCAAAGACCCTGTTTCCAAATAAGGTAACATTCTGAGGATTTGGGGAGGACACCACTTTTGGGCAGACACTGTTCAGTCCACTGCAAATGGTGTAGAGTACTTTTGAAAATGATTTTAATTTAAATTACAGCTAAATAATATATTCACACTGTTCAAAATGCAAAAGGTACCCGTGAGGTGTGAGTCTTTGTGTTGAACCCACACCTCATTCTCCCCCTGGAAGCAGGCAGGGTCAGCTGCTCTGTGATCCCCCGGCCCAAGCCAAGCGTCCAGGCGAGTTCCTGTATCCCCATTCCTCCCCATTTAGAACACCTGTCCTAAACCCGGAAATGCGTCTGGACAGGGGTTCCCGCCAGCAGCCAAGGTGTGTCTTTCTTCCATGCCTTCTTTACCAAGTCGGCATAGGAGATTGTAAGTGTTTTTTAATTCAGGGCATTTTTCGGCATCTATATGAGATTTTAATTTTTTGTCCTTTTTTGACTTACAAAACATTCTGTTCTCTTTTTTAATCAGTGGTTGTGATGCCCAATTAGAGGTCCATTATTTCTTCCTCCGAGTTCCTACTTGCCATTTTTCTGTTTAAGAAACACGGACAAAATGAGGAATTTAAAGAACAAAGAGAAGCTGTTGTGCATTGCCTGAGACATTGGCTTTGGCTGCGTCCATGTTCAGAGACAGTGCAGGTGGAGGCTTGCTCGCCGGGCCCTGGAGTCCAGCCCAGCAGCTGCCACATCGGGGCGAGGCGCTTTCCTTCCCTGGCCAGCACCGCGGAGCGTTCGTAGTCCTTGCCTGGAAAGCAGTGCGACGCATGCTTTTCCTTCCCTAAGCATGGCAGGGATTCCTGTGCAGACCTCGGACAGTGCCTCTGCTGCCCTCCAGAAAGAGCAGAGGGGGCTTCCCCTGGGATTCCTGGCTGAAGGGGTCATCACTCCCAGGGGTCAAGTCACCACCAGTTCTCAAACAGGGCTATGCATTTTTACTTAGAATTTTTATCAGTTTCATCGCTTAACATGTTGTTTGAGAATAAAGGAGTCTGCTCTGGTTAGGGAATCAAACCTGGGGGGTCTTCATTTATTTCTCTGCCCACATATTTATTACGCTTTTATTTGCATCACAAACTGTATGGAACCTGTGGGACAGGTAAGGACTCCTGGTCTGTGGTCCCGCCCGGTCGCCTGGCATGTGCAGTTGGCTGTGTTTGTAATGCCCACGTGAGAGGCAGGACTGGAGTGACAGGGGTTCAAGCAAAATGCTCAACCTGTGCCCACTTATGTCTGTGGCCATCCGCGGCATTCACACAGGTTTTAAGGCAAAAAACCTCCTCTTTCTCCTTAGAATACAATGGAGTGTCTTTGGCGATATTTATCCATGGCCGTGAAAGCTTACCAACTGGGTAAGTCAAAGTGAGTGCTTCAGCATTCTGGGAAAACTTCCCAGATAAGGGTTTTCCTGTTGAGTGTGCACTGTGCGCAGATGCAATTTAGCCAGACTCCCCAATCTCCCTCTTTTTTAATAAACCAGCATAAAGTAGAATTTATTTACATAATGCAATGATCCATGAAGGTTACCATAACACCCAGGGACCACATTAACCGCTTGAGTGGAATTCATTAGAAATTAACTACCACTTAAATTAATTTTCCCACAGTCACAAGGCTGTAATGGTGGGAGAAGGGACCGTCCATCAGCAGGGCTGACAGGGGCCCTGTCACCTCCGTTATTTATAGGTGAGCGCGTCACCCCACAGAGCAGGAGCACGGGGCCCAGCTGAGAGCCTCCAGGTGCATAAAGGCCACTGTGAAGGCCCCGAAGCCTCTATGGAGGAGTGACCTGGCCTCGCTGGCCCCCCACTCTCTCCAGCAGTGAACGAGGGGTGACATGAAGCCACTCTGGCCACCGTGACCCACAGTCAGCGATGCCTCTGCTTTAAGAGCCTCGTCGTAAACACATGCTCACAAGCAGAGCTGGTAAGACCGAGCCCTAGGAGCACAGGGTGCAGAGGCCCTTTTAGAGTGACTGCCTGTAATCCTCAGAGGGAATTCCAGGGGCATGGCCACCCCAGGGCCAAGGCCGGCCTTTGATGAAGGGATTGAACTGGCAGGGCCCCATTGGATGTCCTTTAGAGGGCAGAGAGAATGTGTGCATGTGGTGTGCGTGCATGTGTGTGTGTGGTGGTGCGTGCATGTGTGTGTGTGTGCAGTGTGGTGTGCACATGTACCTGTGGTGTGCGTGCAAACACAGGCAGTGTACATGTTCGTGAATCTGAATTACAAAGCACAAGGAAACTGCTCTGCCCAGGGCTGCTGATTTTGGAGAATTCAGTGGAGGTGAGTGGCCCCATCTGGCACTGAGGACCTCCACGGGTTGTCCCAAGGGTTTGCTGTCCATCACTAGCCCCTTACTGGGCCACCTCTGGTGTCCCTCACAGCCATTCTGAGATGAGGATCAGATGCCCTGTGTGGACGGAGTTAAGTGTGGTTCCCACACTACATGTGCTCATCCACTTGGGTAAGCAACCTGGCCTCACGAGCCCCATCCTTGCCCACACTAACTGAGGGGACTGAGAACGAGCGCCAACCTTTTCTCTCCAGGCCCGAGTGCTGAGTGGGGTCTGGAGCATGGCCAGGGGCAGGAGGGGCTGCAGAGCCACCACCTGGCTGGACCCAGCTGTCAGGCTGTGTGGGTATGTGACACAGGGAGCCACGCCATCCCCACGGGAACAAGCGCAGACCCAAGTGTGCCAGCCCATCCAGGGTTCCTGGGCAGGGGTGGGGCAGGGGCGAGCTAAGGGGCCTGGAAAAAGACAGGGTGTGGGCAGCAGAGGTCTAAAGGTCCCTGGGGTCCATGCCCTGGGCTATGTTCTCAGCTCCGCCTGCAGCAGCGGGCTCGGTTCACATCCAAGCTCCGAACCCACATGCCAGCCTCAGTCATCCCCAAATCAGCACTGCTGCCAGGACCACAGGAGGGCTGCAGCGGCCTACTCTCGGGGGGCCACTGGGGGGTCAGGCAGGAGCGGTGACAACCTCCCTCCGTGGGACTGGAGCGTGCAGTGGGGGCTGCCCTGTGATGTCCTGTGTGCCTCTCTGTGCTCCATTCAGCCCCTGAAAGGACAGGCCCTGGGCCTCCTCTTGTCCTAGATCAGGCCGGTGGTGGGAGGGGGCTTGAGGCCAGTGAGGACCAGGGCCAGAGGAGCCTTTGCTGGACCCACATCAGGAAGGCCCCTGGAGTCTCCCCAGCAATGTCACAGGGGCTGTGGGCTGGCGCTTGGCTCCTGGACCAGTGGATGGAGACGCCTTCTTGGGAAGAGAGAACACGTCCAGGTTCAAACCATCGGAGACACCTCTCGCTAGGGGAGTAGGCCTGAGCCCCTGCATTGCCCCAGCCTCTTCTGGAAAGTGCAGGTGTGGGCGTGTCTCAAGCAGAGGGCCCTGCCTATGCCCCAGTGGGAGAAGAGGCAATGCTGAGGAGCCTCAGGCCTGCGGAAGGGGAGCCAGGCTCCTCCAGCGCCCAAGAGATGAGAGACAACCCAGCCCTGTGGCCCTGGCTGCCGTGCCGCTGTCGGGCCCTCTGCTCACTTTCCAGAGGGCATTTATAGCTCTCTTCTTGCAGAAAGGGCTGCGACCAGCTGGGTTGGGCCCCAGCCTTTGGGTGTCCACTCTGGTGATGCTATCAGCTCCCAGGATCTTCCTGGGAAGTGTACTCATTGATACATTTCCTGGTGCCTTTCCCAGGAGCCGCCCTTCAACACTTAAACATCTTTGGGAAATCTGTAAATGACAGCCTCCTGATCAAGAAGTATTAAAATGAGCTTGCGGCCAGTGGCGTGTTTGCACAGGCCGGCCTTTGCCGGGGACAGTCACCCCACAGGGTCAGGCACGGCGGTTGCTGGCTGCCCCCAGCCTCCCCCTCGCGGCTCCCTGGGCGCCCAGGCCCCTTCCCTTACGTGGTTATGATTAGTCTGAACTATGCCTCTTAATGCCGGGCTGTTTTCTCCCCATCCAATCCTGCAAACTGGGAAACAGCGTGTAGCCCGAGGCTGCCGGAGTAACGCTGGTGTCACGTGCTGAAAACAGATTTGTTTTGTGTTCTCCAAGGACAAATGATAGACATGTAAAAATGTTTCCCCGCTTTTCTTTCAGGGAATACTTAGTTTAAAATTAACTTCTGTCACAGGAAACACCGTGTCCTGCGGCCGCTCAGTGTTATTTCCCACCGCTTCCATTTGGGAATGAAAATGCTGTGGTGTTTGACACATGCGATTACAAGTTTACAGAACCCACTTACGTTTCTGCTGCTGTTTCTGTTTCTCTCTGGGAAGAGCTGCTCGTTAGAACCGAACATGTGAATGCAGGGAACTGCTTACCCCCAGAGAGCCAGCCTTATTTGCCCCTGTGCCTGGGGAACACTGGCACCTATGGGCTCAGGAGACCAGAGAAAATGCCCTCTGCACTCCAAGATCCAGTGGCTGGTCCTGGGAGCAGGGGAATGAGGGCTGGAACCTCGCTTTTCCTGGGAAAATGTACACTGAAACTCATGTGCATGTACACCATGCACACATACACACATGTGCACATATGTGTGTACTCACACATGGATGCACACTCACATGCATGTACCCACACACAGGCACATGTGCACACACTCACATGTAAGCACCAAACACACTTGCATGTGCACACATGCCTACCCATGTTTACACATACCACATGCATACATACACAAAGACTCATGCACGCACATTCACACACATACACCATATGCACACACAGCTCTGCATAGCCTCCGCACGAGTCCTGCCCTCTCAGGGATAAAGGGCTAGTTTGGCACAGACAGCACATCCAGATGTGGCTCTCCAGCACAGACAGTGCTGTCACCCAGGAAGACCCCATACCCAGCAGGCCACAGTGCTCCCAGCTGGAGGGCAGAGGGAGCCTGGGACGCTCAGGAAGGCACAGCCTGGCCCCGCCTTGCATCAGGCCATCTGGCCTCGCGTCCCCAAGGTCCTGAGGTATGAATGGGAGTCTGATGCTTTGCCATCCTGGGTGTGCAGCTGACACTCCTGGGTGCCACCTTCCCGCTGTGTGGGGTCCCCTTTGCTCCTGCAGTGGCTCCCAGGGCAGCAGGTGGTCACCACAATGGGGTGTGTCCTGTGGCCCTCATTGTCGGGTGCCTGGAGAAGCAGGGGCCTCAGTGTAGGAGGACCATCCACTTTATTGCCCACCACTGACCCAAGGCAACAGAGCCGACATTGGCCAGTCAGTGCCACCCAGCTGGGCCAGAGGCTGGGCCCTCTGACCCTGAGGTCCCTCCTGCTGTCCCCAAGGCCCCCATACTTCCCAGTCATTGTCTGGTCAGTCTCAGTCAGCTCAGGGGGCCGTAACGAAACACCAACACGGGGCTTAAACCACAGATGGTCTTTGTCTCCTGGCCCTGGAGGCTGGAATCTGAGGCCAGGCGCCGGCAGGGCTGGCTTCCTCTGAGGTCTCTCCCTGGGCGTGGAAGCACTGTGGTCTCCCTGTGCCTTCACACGGTTGTTCTCCTGGGCAGGTCTGTGTCCGATCACCTCTGCCCATAAGAACACCAGTCAGATTGGATCAAGGCCCCCTCTCTGCCCTCAGCTGACCTGTTACCATGTTGAAGGCCCCATCTCCAGTACAGTCACCCTGGGGTCAGGCCTTCAAAGTGGATTTCAGGACTACCATTCAGCTGGTGACACAGTCCTTCTTGTCAAGTGGCCCGTCCGCCAGAGCAAACACAGTGTGGCAGGCGCAGGCGCCCTCTGGTTGAAGGGAGGATGCATGCTTTTCTTGGCTGTGTTCATACCCCTAACTAACCACACGTCCAGCCAGGCCCCATGAGCTTCCGTCTCCTGGGCGCGGCGTCTGCTCCCAGCAGGCCCCATACCCACTGCTCCTCTGGGTGTCCTGGAGGGGCAACCCCACACACACGGTCGTTCTGCGGACAAAGGTCCTCTCAGACGCGCTGCCCACCTGTCCTGCCCACTGTGTCCGGAAGTGGGTCAGAAGGAAGGGGCAAGGGGGCACTGGGCACAGCTGTGCCTCAGTTGTCCATGTTGCCATAACAGTTGGCAGCAAGTCCCAGGAAAGAACGAGGCTCCCCTGGGGCGTCAACGGGGGGACCCATGAGAGTGAAGGTCCTGCAGGGCTGGGCCTGGGTGGGCGGGCAGGGGAGGGAACCGAGGGGCCGTGCAGCAGAGGCGGCCATGGGCAGGTGCACGGGCTGCTGGGTGGGACACCTGAGCCTGCCCGGGACAGTATCAGGGCTTCATGCCAGGAAGGGCCCAGGAGGAGTGAGTGGGGCAGAGAAGGAAGGAAACGGTGTGGCCTGAGGCAGAGGGAGACAAGGGTGAAGGGTCAGGGCTCCAGGGCTGCAGGTCACACGCCCCCAAGGGCAGCTCTGAGCTCTGACCAGCGCTTCACCTGACGGGGGTCAGGCCCCACTGTCACTGCCATGACGGCCGCCTGGGCCCAGGCCCCCCACTCAGAAACCCTTCACCTCTCTGCCCGCTCCCCCAAGTCAGTTCAGGAACCACCCTTCTAGGAAGAGCTCTCCAAGCAGCTCAGAAGAGAGATGGCGTTCACCACTCTTCCCTAAGCATTTGTGACATGGGATAATTTCAGATCACACTTTTACTTTTTGGACTACATTGGGTCATTTAATATTTTGAATTGTGAACAATTCATAGCCATTTTGGAAAACTCACAGATCACAGGGTTAAAAAGAAAATAGAATGACATATAACCCTGCCCTTCTGAGACTGTGGAAATGAGAGGGTCCGCATCTGGCAAAAGGCCCATGTTCTAGATGAGGGGCTCAGGCGGCCCTGACGAGGCCTACCTGGCATCCCAGCCCCTCTCCTCAGTCACCACCCCGGCCCCAGAGAATGATTTCATCAGCAGGGTTTGACCTTTCCTGCCCAAGAACTTCATAAAAATGGAATCATTTAGTATAAACTAGTTGGTATTCAGCCTCTTCCTCTGAGCACCTTTACTCCTTTATTTTGAATCTAGCTTCTCTTTCTCTTTCCTTGTCCTTGTCTTGTCACACAGGGGGATAGGACCTCTTTTGCAATATTTAATCAAAGTAGTGAGAGCCCTTTACCAGGTTGAGAAATCTACTGCTTCACCTCATTTGCTAAAAGTTTCTAAAAATTATGGGTGTTATAGCTTGTCATATGGTTTATTGCATCTATCCAAATGGCTGTGAATTGTTCCCCTTAACCTGTTAACATGGTGAATTACACCGATTGATTTTCTTATGTTAAAATTTTTTTGCATCCCTAGGGTATACCCCACTTGGTCATGGCTTATGCTTGATATTACACATGGCTGAATTTGATATACACATGTTTTGTTATGATTTTTGTATCTATGTTCATGAAGGATATTGTTCTAGAAATTTATTTTCTTATAATATCTTTGGTTGTGAAATCCTGGTTATAGTGGCCTCATAAAATATTTTGGGAAATGATATCTCTGCCTCTAATTTTTGGAAGTTTGAGCAGGGTTGATGTTTCTCCTTCACGTGCCTGACAGACTTCACCCGTGAAGTAACCTGGGCCCGGCCCTTTCTTTGTAAGAAGTCATTTGATTAATTCAATATCTTTAACAAACACAGGGCTGTGTGCATTTTCTGTTGAGTTTGTTTTGGTAATTTGTATCTTTGGAGAAATATGCCCACTGATCTAGGTTGTCAGGTGTGTCAGTATCCACAGTTCTCAGCGCCCCGGCCATCCTCCCCACGTCTGCACAGTCTGTGGTGAGGCTCCTCCTTCATCCCTGCTTTTGGTGATCTATATTTTCTTTTTCTTTCTTTGTCTGTCTTATTAAAGGCTTAACCATTTTATTAACCTTTACAAAGAACAAATTCTGGCTTTGTAGATTTTCTTGGCTGGTTGTTTTTTATTTCATTGGTTTTCCAGCCTATTATTTTCATTTCCTTTTTTCCCTACTTACCTTGACCTTAATATTCCACTTTTACTAGTTTCTCAGTGAGGAAGAAAAGATAACTGATGGTACAGTTTTCTTCAAGTCTGATTCTGTTATTAAAGTTACAAGTTTCCTATAAGAACTGCTTTCACTGTATCGTATCAATTATATTTCTTAAATTATAGTTTTCCTACGACTCGGGTTCCATTGTGTTTGTTTGCTCTTCAGGTGCCCCCATTATGTATTCATTGTATATTCTTTGATAGGTTGTTATGCCTATTTTCTCTCTTTTCATCTCCTTCTTTATGTCCATTTAATTTGGAGGTGGGATCTTTTTATTTCTGTCGCCAAAGTCTCTTTCTGGGCTTTTGGAGGTAACTGTCTTCCCTGGTGCACCTTATGATTCATTCTTTCTTTCTAGTATGAAATTTACTTTTTATCTTCAGTGCCTTGCTTGAGTCTTTTCGGCTGTCATTTTACCCCTTCCTGTGCTTGTCCACTTACATTCTGAGCTTTGGCCTCTGATTTGTGATGTCCTTTGTTATCTGCAATCACTTGTTTCATTACATTTAACTCATGTTGGAGTTAAACATACACTTCTCATTTGCTTGGATAATTTTTTGAGGTAGGGTTTTCTTCTGCTGAAATGTTTTAGTCCCAGTTTCTGCCTTTTTCTCATAAGTGTAGGAGTCTTATAGTTTTATAGTTTCTTCTCACAATTTCTGTGTCAGAGTGTTTGTGTCATGTTTTCCTTATGACTTTTAGAGACAATGGGGTAGACATCCACAGGGCAACTCAATTTCTTAGGTCAAGAGAGTCCATTACTTGTTCTACCAACATTTGGTTTCTTTAAAAATTGGCAGCTTTAAAATTCATATGGAACCACAAAAGACCCCAAATAGCCAAAGCAATCCTGAGAAGGAAGAATAAAGCAGGGGGGATTATGTTCCCCAACTTCAAGCTCTACTACAAAGCCATAGTAATCAAGACAATTTGGTACTGGCACAAGAACAGACCCATAGATCAATGGAACAGATTAGAGAGCCCGGATATAAACCCAACTATATATGGTCAATTAATATACAATAAAGGAGCCATGTATATACAATGGGGAAATGACAGCATCTTCAAAAGCTGGTGTTGGCAAAACTGGACAGTTACATGTAAGAGTATGAAACTGGATTATTGTCTAACCCCATACACAAAAGTAAACTCGAAATGAATCAAAGAGCTGAATGTAAGTCATGAAACCATAAAACTCTTAGAAGAAAACATAGGCAAAACTCTCTTGAATATAAACATGAGCAACTTTTTCATGAACATCTCCCCAGGCTAGGGAAACAAAAGCAAAAATGAACAAGTGGGACTATATCAAACTAAAAAGCTTCTGTACAGCAAAGGACACCATCAGTAGAACAAAAAGGCATCCAACAGTATGGGAGAATATATTCATAAATGACAGATCTGATAAGGGGTTGACATCCAAAATATATAAAGAGCTCACATACCTCAACAAACAAAAAGCAAATAATCTGATTAAATAATGGGCAGAGAATCTGAAGAGACACTTCTCTGAAGAAGAAATTCAGATGGCCAACAAGCACATGAAAAGATGCTCCACATTGCTAATCATCAGAGAAATGCAAATTAAAACCATAATGAGATATCACCTCACACCAATTAGGATGGCCAACATCCAAAAGACAAACAACAACAAATGCTGGCAAGGATGTAGAGAAAGGGGAACCCTCCTACACTGCTGGTGGGAATGTAAATTAGTTCAATCATTGTGGAAAGCAGTATGGAGGTCCCTCAAAAAACTAAAAATAGAAATACTGTTTGACCCAGGAATTCCACTCCTAGGAATTTACCCTAAGAATGCACCAGCCCAGATTCAAAAAGACAGATGCACCCCTATGTTTATCGCAGCACTATTTACAATAGCCAAGAAATGGAAGCAACCTAAGTGTCCATCAGTAGATGAATGGCTAAAGAAGACATGGTACATATACACAATGGAATATTATTCAGCCATAAGAAGAAAACAGATCCTACCATTTGCAACAACATGGACAGAGCTAGAGGGTGTTATGCTCAGTGAAATAAGCAGTGACTGTGATGGGGTATGTGGTGGGGACTTGATAATGGGGGGAGTCTGGTAACCACAGTGCTGCTCATGTGATTGTATATTAATGATACCATACAAAAATAATAATAAATAATAATTGGCAGTTTTAGGGTCTGTTTTGTTCTGATTCTTGGGTAACATCTTGCTCAATGGCGCCCCCACCCTCAGCTGCCGGCTTCCTCCCTTCCACCACCAAGGCCCTACCACCACACCCTCCCAGATGCCTGTGGCCCGAGGGCAGCCTCCCAGCGGCCTGCCTCCCGAGCCGACACACCTGCTGAGAGAGGTCCCTGGGCTCTGACCCACCAGACCCTGGACCTGCTCTCTGCGCTCCCCACCTGGGTGCAGGCTCTGCTCTGTTCAGTCAGAGCTGGCTGCCCTCTCTGGGACCCTGCCAGCTTCCCGACCACTTCCAGCTGGCCCCACCTGCTGTGAGCTCCCTTATGAACCACGCAGGTTTCAGATGCTTGGTTTGCTGTTCACACACACTGAAGTTTATGGCGCTTGTTCCATCTTCTGTTTCAGTGCTGGGCTTTGTTTTCCTTGCTGTGACTGCGCTTTTACAGAGCATGTGCAACAGATTTGGATTTGAGGGACTGTTGTTACCAAATAGGCCGGAAGCCCCCCTCCCTTCCTCCTTTTTTTTTTTTTTTTTGAGAGTGCATCTCTCATATTTATTGATCAAATAGTTGTTAACAACAATAAAATTCTGTATAGAGGGGTCAATGCTCAATGCACAGTCATTAATCCATCTCAAGCCTAGTTCTCCTCAGTCTCCAATCTTCTGAAGCATAACGAACAAGTTCTTACATGGTGAACGAATTCTTAACATAGTGAATAAGTTCTTACATGGTGAACAGTACAAGGGCATTCATCACAGAAACTTTCGGTTTTGATCACGCATTATGAACTATAAACAATCAGGTCAAATATGAATATTCGTTTGATTTTTATACTTGATTTATATGTGGATCCCACATTTCTCCCTTTATTATTATTATTATTTTTAATAAAGTGCTGAAGTGGTAGGTAGATGCAAGATAAAGGTAGAAAACATAGTTTAGTGTTGTAAGAGAGCAATTGTAGATGATCAGGTGTGTGCCTGTAGACTATGTGCTAATCCGAGCTAGACAAGGGCAATAAAACATCCAAGGATGCAGAAGCTTTCTCTCAAAAAAGGGGGTGGGGGTTGAGGTTCTAAGCTTCACCACTGTTGTTCCCCAATTTCTCACCTGATGGCCCCCCTTGGACTGTGCCTGTCTTAGGTTGTTCCTCCCTTGAGGAATCTTCCCCTTCTCTGGCTAACCAGTCATCTTCCGGGGCCATACAGGGAAATGTAAAGTTGGTAAGTGGGAGAGAAGCCATATTGTTTGAAAAGGTTAGCTTTTTACTTCTTTGCAGATTTATGCCCTGTGGCTTCTATGCCCAGCACTTGTCTCGAGGTATCTTTACCACCTGGAGGAATTATGATACTCGGTAAATTCGATATGAGGCACGAACTCTATTTAAGGGTTGTAATTAGGAAGGAAGGAAGAAGAAAAGCTATAGAGGTAGCATATGGAAGAAAACATGGGAGGATTGATTATTTCTCTGACATATCTTCTTATAGAGTACCAAGTATGTATAGGTTTTAAACTACTAACTAACTTGCGCACACATATTAACATAATAGGAATACGGTGACATAAACAAAGCAAATTTATAATTACCATCCATCTCCAGTGAAGCCAAGAAAACCATTTAGGCACCCTAGGCATTTGTGAAAATTTATCTATGATATGATGGATATTGTCCAACTGTACTTGAACAGTCTAAGAGAAGTCAGACAAATTAAAGCAACCCATTTCTGGGATCTGTTCACATCCCATATGTTCTTTTAACCGTAGATAGTCTATAGTCGTAAGATTTGGGAGCGCTACACCTTGCACCCCTCCCAACTCCTGGTAGAGTTCCAACAGTACAGATCCGGTCAAATTCATTGTCTCACTGTATGCACATGCCAGCCTAGACATCTCCCTCCTCATTCCAATGGCAAGTCCAGGAAACGGTGGGGTGGACGCAGCCACAACCGCAGCATCACCCAGATCCCTGTGGAGGCTTTTTGATGATCATCCCCTGGCACGAGTCCTCCAGAGAGTGCTGATGCAGGAAACTCCTCCTCATATCGTATCTTAGTTCATTTTCTGGGTATCCAAGCTAGGCCTTGATCTTCTGCATAGAAACAAAGAGACCCTTTGCCCACACTTTGACATGCACTCTATACCACTGTGTAGAACTCATTGGAGGTCAGCACACAGGAACAGATTTATTTTTTTTTATCTTTAATCTACACTTTCATGAAGAATACTATGTTTACTATGCTCTCCCCTATATCAGGTCCCCCCTAAAAATCTCATTACGGTCACTGTCCATCAGCATAGCAAAATGTAGAATCACTACTTGTCCTCTCTGTGTTGTGCAGCCCTCCCTCCCCTTTCTCCTCCCCCCACTATGCATGCTAATCTTAATACCCCCTTCTTCTTCCCCGCCTCATTCCACCCTGCCCACCCATCCTCCCCAGTCCCTTTCCCTTTGGTACCTGTTAGTCCATTTTTGGGTTCTGTAATTCCGCTGCTGTTTTGTTCCTTCAGTTTTTCCTTTGTTCTTATACTCCTCAGATGAGTGAAATCATTTGGTATTTCTCTTTCTCTGCTTGGCTTATTTCACTGAGTGTAATACTCTCCAGCTCCATCCATGTTGCTGCAAATGGTAGGATTTTTCCTCTTCTTATGGCTGAGTAGTATTCCATTGTGTATATGTACCACATCTTCTTTATCCATTCATCTACTGATAGACATTCAGATTGCTTCCAATTATAGGCTATTGTAAATAGAGCTGCGATAAACATAGGGGTGCATCTGTCTTTCTCAAACTTGATTGCTGCGTTCTTAGGGTAAATTCCTAGGAGTGGAATTCCTGGGTCAAATGGTAGGTCTGTTTTGAGCATTTTGAGGAACCTCCATACTGCTTTCCACAATGGTTGAACTAATTTACATTCCCACCAGCAGTGTAGGAGGGTTCCCCTTTCTCCACAGCCTCGCCAACATTTGTTGTTGTTTGTCTTTTGGATGGCAGCTATCCTTACTGGTGTGAGGTGATACCTCATTGTAGTTTTAATTTGCATTTCTCTGATAATTAGCGATGTGGAGCATCTTTTCATATGTCTGTTGGCCATCTGTATTTCTTTTTTAGAGAACTGTCTGTTCAGTTCCTCTGCCCATTTTTTAATTGGGTTATTTGTTTTTTGTTTGTTGAGGCGTGTGAGCTCTTTATATATTCTGGACATCAAGCCTTTATCGGATCTGTCATTTTCAAATATATTCTCCCATACTGTAGGGTTCCTTTTTGTTCTATTGATGGTGTCTTTCGCTGTACAGAAACTTTTCAGCTAAATGTAGTTCCACTTGCACATTTTTGCTGTTGTTTTCCTTGCCTGGGGAGATATGTTCAAGAAGAGGTCACTCATGTTTATGTCTAAGAGGTTTTTGCCTATGTTTTTTTCCAAGAGTTTAATGGTTTCATGACTTACATTCAGGTCTTTGATCCATTTTGAGTTTACCTTTGTATATGGGGTTAGACAATGGTCCAGTTTCATTCTCCTACATGTAGCTGTCCAGTTTTGCCAGCACCATCTGTTGAAGAGACTGTCATTTTGCCATTGTATGTCCATGGCTCCTTTATCAAATATTAATTGACCATATATGTTTGGGTTAATTTCTGGAGTCTCTAATCTGTTCCACTGGTCTGTGTCTCTGTTCTTGGGCCAGTACCAAATTGTCTTGATTACTATGGCTTTGTAGTAGAGCTTGAAGTTGGGGAGTGAGATCCCCCCTACTTTATTCTTCTTTCTCAGGATTACTTTGGCTATTCGGTGTCTTTGGTGTTTCCATATGAATTTTTGAATTATTTGTTCCAATTCATTGAAGAATGTTGCTGGTAATTTGATAGGGATTGCATCAAATCTGAATATTGCTTTAGGTAGGATGGCCATTTTGACGATATTAATTCTTCCTAGCCATGAGCATGGGATGAGTTTCCATTTGTTAGTGTCCCCTTTAATTTCTCTTAAGAATAACTTGTAGTTTTCAGAGTATAAATAAGTCTTTTACTTCTTTGGTTAGGTTTATTCCTAGTTATTTTATTCTTTTTGATGCAATGGTGAATGGAATTGTTTTCCTGATTTCTCTTTCTATTGGTTCATTGTTAGTGTATAGGAAAGCTACAGATTTCTGTGTGTTAATTTTGTATTCTGCAACTTTGCTGTATTCCGATATCAGTTCTAGTAGTTTTGGAGTGGAGTCTTTATGGTTTTTTATGTACAGTATCATATCATCTGCAAATAGTGACAGTTTAACTTCTTCTTTACCAATCTGGATTCCTTGTATTTCTTTCTTTGTCTAATTGCCATGGCTAGGACCTCCAGTACTATGTTAAATAACAGTGGGGAGAGTGGGCATCCCTGTCTTGTTCCCGATCTCAGAGGAAATGCTTTCAGCTTCTCGCTGTTCAGTATAATGCTGGGTGTGGGTTTATCACATATGGCCTTTATTATGTTGAGGTACTTGCCCTCTATTCCCATTTTGCTAAGAGTTTTTATCATGAATGGATGTTGAATTTTGTCAAATGCTTTTTCAGCATCTATGGAGATGATCATGTGGTTTTTGTCTTTCTTTTTGTAGATGTGGTGGATGATGTTGATGGATTTTTGAATGTTGTACCATCCTTGCATCCCTGGGATGAATCCCACTTGGTCATGGTGTATGATCCTTTTGATATACTGTTGAATTCTGTTTGCTAATATTTTATTGAGTATTTTTGCATCTACATTCATCAGGGATATTGGTCTGTAATTTTCTTTTTTGGTGGGGTCTTTGCCTGGTTTTGGTATTAGGGTGATGTTGGCTTCATAGAATGAGTTTGGGAGTATTCCCTCCTCTTCTATTTTTTGGAACACTTTAAGGAGAATGGGTATTGTGTCTTCTCTGTGTGTCTGATAAAATTCCGACATAAATCCATCTGGCCCCGGGGTTTTGTTCTTGGGTAGTTTTTTGATTACCATTTCAATTTCTTTGCTCATAATTGGTTTGTTTAACTTTTGTGTTTCTTCCTTGGTCAGTCTTGGGAGGTTGTATTTTTCTAGGAAGTTGTCCATTTCTTCTATGTTTTCCAGCTTGTTGGCATATAGGTTTTCATAGTAGTCTTTAATAATTCTTTGTATTTCTGTGGGGTCTGTCCTAATTTTTCCATTCTCATTTCTGATTATGTTGATTTGTGTTGATTCTCTTTTTCTCTTAATAAGTTTGGCTAGAGGCTTATCTATTTTGTTTATTTTCTCAAAGAACCAGCTCTTGGTCTCGTTGATTTTTGCTATTGTTTTATTCTTCTCAATTTTGTTTATTTCTTCTCTGATCTTTATTATGTCCCTTCTTCTGCTGACTTTAGGCCTCAGTTGTTCTTCTTTTTCCAGTTTCAATAGTTGTGATGTTAGACTATTCATTTGGGATTTTTCTTCCTTCTTTAAATATGCCTGGATCACTATATACTTTCCTCTTAAGACTGCTTTCGCTGCATCCCACAGAAGTTGGGACTTTGTGTTGTTGTTGTCATTCATTTCTATCTATTCCTTGATCTCTATTTTGATTTGTTCATTGATCCATTGATTATTTAGTAGCATGTTGTTAAGCCCCCATGTGTTTGTGAGCCTTTTTGTTTTCTTTGTAGAATTTATTTCTAGTTTTATACCTGTGTGGTCTGAAAAATTGGTTGGTAGAATTTCAATATTTTGGAATTTACTAAGGCTCTTTTTGTGAGCTAGTGTGTGGTCTATTCTGGAGAATGTTCCATGTGCACTTGAGAAGAATGCATATCCTGTTGCTTTTGGATGTAGAATTCTATAGATGTCTGTTAGGTCCATCTGTTCTAGTGTGTTGTACAATGCCTGTGCATCCTTACTTATTTTCTGCCTGGTGGATTTATCCTTTGGGTTGAGTGGTGTGTTGAAGTCTCCTAAGATGAATGCATTGCAGTCTATTTCCCTCTTTAGTTCTGTTAGTATTTGTTTCACAAATACTGGTGCTCCTGTGTTGGGTGCATATATGTTTAGAATGGTTATATCCTCTTGTTGGACTGAGCCCTTTATCATTATGTAGTGTCCTTCTTTATCTCTTGTTACTTTCTTTATTTTGAAGTCTATTTTGTCTGATATTAGTACTGCAACCCCTGCTTTCTTCTCACTGTTGTTTGCCTGAAATATGTTTTTCCATCTTTTGCCTTTTAGTCTGTGCTTGTCTTTGGGTTTGAGGTGAGTTTCTTGTAAGCAGCATATAGATGGGTCTTGCTTTTTTATCCATTCTATTACTCTGTGTCTTTTGATTGGTGCATTAAGTCCATTTACATTTAGGGTGACTATTGAGAGATATGTACTTATTGCCATTGCAGGATTTAGATTCGTGGTTACCAAAGGTTCAAGGTTAGCTTCTTTAGTATCTTACTGCCTAACTTAGCTCTCTTATTGAGCTGTTATATACACTGTCTGGAGATTCTTTTCTTCTCTCCCTTCTTATTCCTCCTCCTCCATTCTTCATACGTTGTATGTTTTGTTCTGTGCTCTTTTTAGGAGTGCTCCCATCTAGAGCAGTCCCTGTAAGATGCCCTATAGAGGTGGTTTGTGGGAAGCAAATTCCCTCAGCTTTTGCATGTCTGGGAATTGTTTAATCCCGCCATCATATTTAAGTGATAGTCGTGCTGGATACAGTATCCTTGGTTCAAGGCCCTTCTGTTTCATTGCATTAAATATATCATGCCATTCTCTTCTGGCCTGTAGGGTTTCTGTCAAGAAGTCTGATGTTAGCCTGATGGATTTCTCTTTATAGGTGACCTTTTTCTCTCTAGCTGCCTTTAAAACTCTTTCCTTGTCCTTGATCCTTGCCATTTTAATTATTATGTATCTTAGTGTTTTAGCCCGATGGATTTTCCTTTATAGGTGACCTTATTCTCTCTAGCTGCCTTTAAAACTCTTTCCTTGTCCTTGATCCTTGCCATTTTAATTATTATGTGTCTTAGTGTTGTCCTCCTTGGATCCTTTCTGTTGGGGGTTCTGTGTATTTCCGTGGTCTGTTCAACTATTTCCTCCCCCAGTTTGGGGAAGTTTTCAGCAATTATTTCTTCCAAGATACTTTCCGTCCCTTTTCCTCTTTCTTCTTCTTCTGGTACCCCTATAATATGAATATTATTCCTTCTGGATTGGTCACATAGTTCTTTTAGTGTTGTTTTTTTCCTGGAGATCTTTTTATCTCTCTCTATGTCAGCTTCTATACGTTCCTGTTCTCTGGTTTCTAGTCCTTCAATGGACTCTTGCATCTTATCCATTCTGCTTATAAATCCTTCCAGGGATTGTTTCACTTCTGTGATCTCCTTCCTGACATCTGTGATCTCCCTCCAGACTTCATCCCATTGCTCTTGCATTTTTCTCTGCATCTCATCCCATTTCTCTTGCATTTTTCTCTGCATCTCTGTCAGCATGTTCATGATTTTTATTTTGAATTCTTTTTCAGGAGGACTGGTTATGTCTGTCTCCTTCTCAGGTATTGTCTCTGTGATCTTTGTCTGCCTGTAGTTTTGCCTTTTCATGGTGATAGAGATAGTTTGCAGAGCTGGTAAAAGTGACAGCTGGAAGAGCTTCCCTTCTTGTTGGTTTGTGGCCTTCCTCTCCTGGGAGAATACCGACCTCTAGTGGCTTATGCTTGTCAGCTGTGCACAGACAGGGCTTCTGCTACCTGCCCGTTTGCTATGGGGTTTATCTCCGCTGTTGCTGTGGACGTGGCCTGGCTGGGGCTGCTCCTCCAAAATGGTGGAGCCCCATTGGAGGGGGAGTGGCCGGGAGGCTATTTATCTCTGTAAGGGGCTCTGCTCCCTGCTTCCCAGGGGGTTAGAGTGCCCAGATATCCCCAGATTCCCTGCCTCTGGTCTAAGTGTCCTGTCCTGCCCCTTTAAGACCTCCAAAAAGCACTCTCCAAACCAAAACAACAACAGCAACAACGAAAGAGGGGAAAAAAAAAAAAAAGGAAAAAAACACATGATTTTCTTTGTCCTCAGGCACCGGTCTCAGGCACCTGCTCACCGGTCTTGCTGCCTTGTTTCCCTAGTATTGGGGTCCCTGTCCCTTTAAGGCTTCCAAAAAGCACTTGCCAGAAAAAAATAAAGGGAGAAACACACGATATTGTTTGTCCTCAGGCGCCGGTCTCAGGCACCCACTCACCGGTCTTGCTGCCCTGTTTCCCTAGTATTGGGGTCCCTGTCCCTTTAAGGCTTCCAAAAAGCACTCGCCAAAAAAAAAGGGAAAAACGCGCGATATTCTTTTTCTTCAGGCACCGGTCTCAGGCACCCGCTCACCGGTCTTGCTGCCCTGTTTCCCTGGTATTGGGGTCCCTGTCCCTTTAAGGCTTCCAAAAAGCACTCGCCAAAAAAAAAGAAAGAAACTGCTCCGGTTTCTTTCCACCCGCCAGAAGCCAGGGGGAGGGGTGCTCAGGTCCCGCCAGGCCGGGGCTTGTATCTTTCCCCCTTCGCGAAGCGCTGGGTACTCGCAGGTGTGGATGTGGTCTGGGTGTTGTCCTGTGTCCTCTGGTCTCTATTTTAGGACGTTGTCTTTGTTATATTTTCATAATTCTATGTGGTTTTGGGAGGAGAGTTCCTCTGCTCTACTCATGCCGCCATCTTGGCTCCGCCTCCCCCTTCCTCCTTCTTTAATTCTCCCACTTGTGTTGCGATTTTCCCAGGCTGAGCTCCTGATACTTCATGAAGGTGACCCATGGGACATGGATTGAGAAGTAAATGCCCAGCGAACCTGCTGGTTTGACAGGAAAGTTCACAGTGTAGGTCTTGCAGCTCAGGATGTGGACTTGGCCAGCTCAGTAAATGCCACAGACCAAATGCGTGTGTCCCACCAAAATTTACTGAGGCCATGACCCCCGTGTGCCTGTATTTGGAGATGAGGCCTCTAGGGAAGTAACTACGGTTAAATGAGGCCATATGGGTGAGGCCCTATTCTGATAGAATTGGCGGCCTCATAAGAAGAGACACCAGGCAGCTCCCTCTCTCTCTGCTCAGCTCGAGGAAAGGCCAGGGGGATGAGGCGGAGGCTGTCTGTGAGCCATCGAGTCTCACCAGAACCGAATTGGCCAGCACCCTGGTCTGGGACTTACAGCCTCCAGAAGCATGAGAAATAAGCGTGTGAAATAAGCATGTGCAGTGGAAGCCCCAAGCCTGTGGTGATATGCCATGGAAGCCAGAGCAAGGGAACACGGTCAGGTGTGGTAGTTTCTGCTCGGCCTCCCTGAGCTTGTTTTGAGGACAAATAGAAAGCATCAGACCCTTCTGTCAAAGTGAGTGAACCACATGCACGAAGCAGTAGGCCACTCTCCCTGTTCCCAGCCCCCAAATTCAGCCCACGTGCTCTGCTCACAGCATCACCTTAGTGTCTGGTTCACTCTTGGGACCCAACTGTGGCCACGGCAGGAAATCACCACGTCCCAGTGCGTGGCTCCGCAGCCTGAGCCCCCACCTCACCCCGGGGTGCCTTCCTGACAGCTGAGCCTTCTGCCTCCAGCCCCCAGCCCCCAGCTGTTCCTGCCCAGACACACCCCACCCTGCAGCTCTGACCCTGACCCAGCCCACCTGTGGTCGTAGTCCCCAGCCCCACCAACAGGCCCATCCCTGCTTCCTACCTGGACAGGCATGTGTCAGGTGGCTTCAGTGATGGCTGGCCACACCTGTAACCACCTCACCCACAACTTCCATGTAAACTGCACAAAGCCTTTCTACTCCACAGGGTGAGAAATAATAGGGTGGGGTTTTGTGTCTGGTGAGCTAGTGTCTGCGAACTGCAACCACTGATCTCACACCATCCTTCCAAAACCCTGTGAGGTAGAAATTGTGATCCCAATTTCACAAATGAGGAGTTGCAGATTGAAGAATTGAAGCAACGTGCCAAAGGTAAAATCCTACGTGAAGAGAAAGTGTGTCACAGAACAAGGCTGTTCCAGACTGGTGATTCGTGTTACAAGTGAATTCTTTCTTCCTCACAAAATGATGAGTGTCATTAAATACTAGGATCCTCATTTGATGCACAAATGTAATGTATTTTCTATGCAACTTTTCAGAAACCCATACTTTTATAGCAAAGTGAACTCATGCCCAAATAACAGACATCCTTTCCTCGTGGAGAAAGGAGACGCTGTATTTTCATCTGGACAGAGCACACTTCATCCGCCCACCGCTGCCTTTCTCCGTGAAGCCATAAAGGTCTCTTTCCTTCTCTATTGCTCTTGGAGTGGCTGGATTTCACCCCGGGGATTAAGTGACTTCAGACTTCTAAGCCCTATGAGTGCTTGTTAGAAAAATTGGATTATATGCCCTAAATTAAAGTAAAATAACCAAGACCTGTCTTGGCCCATGGCCATCCAGCCCCCACTCCCCTGTGGTGAAACTGGAACCAGTCCAGCATCTGGAAAACCCCCGTGGAGGGACACCAGTGACCAAGGAGGGCCTGCATCCTGGAGGCGCAGAGCCAGGGCTGAGCCCTGTGTCTGGGCGCAGGCCAGGCTGCCTCTGCCCACGTGCATCGTGAGTGGCTGATCCCTCTGCTGTCTGGACACCCTGGGACGTGGACGGCTACGAGGGTCTCTCGGGCATGGGCATGCACACGTCCTGGGGCCGGGGCCGGGCAGCAAGGCAGGAGGGAGTGGGCATGGTGGCTTCAGAGGGGCCCTGGCAGGGGTGTTCTTTTCACCTTTTAATTGAGGTGAAATTCGCATAGCATAAAGTTAGCAGCTTTAACATGAGCAATTCAGCGGCATTTCCTACATTCCCAAAGATGTGTAACCACCTCTATCCAGTTCCAACACGTCTCACCCCCAAAGGAGGCCTGGGGCCCGTTCCCAGTTGCTCCCCATCCCCCCCTCAGCCCCTGGAAACCACTAACTTGCCTGTCGGCATGGCCACCTGGTAAGCATGCTTCCCATTAGAGGAACCCCACAGTATATGACCTTTCGTGTCTGGCTTCTGTCACTTAGTGCAGTGACTTCAGGTTCCCAGATGATGCAGCAGGTGTCAGAACCTCATTCCTTTTTATCCTGAGCTACATTCCATGCACGTAGAAGATACATATTATGTGACATAGTTGGACGGACACCATGACCTGCTTATCCCTTCATCCAGTGATGGGCGCTGGGCTCTCTCCACCCTTGGCATCCATGAACATACGCACTCGCCTGCATCTCTGCATTCAGTTCTCTTGGGTCTAGACTGAAAGTAACTCTGTTGAACTTTCTGAGACCTTTTTCCATGGTGGCTGTCCTGGTTTGCATCCCCCCCTGCACCACCAGCCCCCCACCCCCTGCACGAGGGCTCCAGTTCCTTGTGTCCCTGGGGTAAGGGTCTTCTGGCTCTGAGTGGCTGGGACAATTCAAGAGGATGGAGATCGAGGCTTCAGGGGACCCCTGGGTGGGTCCAGTTCCCAGCGTGTGAGGTCTCTGCTCCCTGCTGGGCACCCGCTGTGGGACAGCACCATGCCCCAGGCATTCACCCACATGCCCTCCACTGCCCAGGCTCGGCTGTGGAAACCAAACGGAACCTGGCTGTGCTGGGACTGACTCGCCCTCTGAAGCCCTCGGCTGTGCACGGGCTCATGGCGCCCCCGTTTAGTGGACATGTGGACTGACTCCATGAGGCGAGGACCGCCTGCATGTGGACACTGCCCAGACAGGAGCTCAGGATGATGGTGGTGGGATGCCGCGATTCTCGCAGGAAGTAGGTGCCCTCACCAAGGGACAGTCACCTAGGGGGAGCAGCAAAGGGGCAGCAGTCACTCTGGCCTGGCCTAGGGGACCAGCAGCGGCTGCTTTCTCTGTGCTTCAGCACCAGCCACCTCTTACCCCCTGCCCTGTTCTGTGGGGCCCCACTCCCCACCAGCTGGTCCTCGTAGGAGAGCCCTCCGGAGCCCAGCTCCGCCTGGTGACAGCGAGCTTGGGGACCCTGTGCCAAGAGGTCCCGCCTCCCACCTGGACACCGAATGGTGCAGGCAGACCCCTGACTGTGCTCACCCTCCCCAGACAAAATGAGCTTCCTGTGACCTCCACTTCCCGGTCAGCCTGCCCAGGGTCCGAGCTGCTCCTGGACGGCCAGGGGCAGGGTCAGCCTTCACCCTTGACACCCTGTGCCCCAGGGCAGGCACAGCTCCCCCACCCACACACAGGCCCTCCTCCCTCCCTGGCCCTGGTCACCCTGTCTGCTTTACCAGCAGCCCTCCTCTGGGGCTAGAGGAGGGTCCTTGTCCCTATAGCAGGGGCCTCACTTCTATCTGTGTGGGTTGTGTGGACCTGAACAGTCACCTTCCCCAGACTCTGCTGCCAGGCCCTACCACCCCTCAGGTCCAGGACCCCTGGGCCTCCACCTGCAGTTGAAGGAGATGCATGCAAACAGCTAAAAACATACAGTGCTCTTCACAGACCCTCAGGGACCCCCAAGGCCCCGTCTCGGGTACTGGCCACTGAGGAAGGCCCCTACCAGGCCGCCCAAGGGCCACCCTGTCTTAGGTAGCTCTTAACGGGCCTTTCAATTCTGCATAAAGCCAAGCAAACTAGCGTCTGTTGGGGCAGCTTTGTGTCTTTGGGCAGAGACCCCCACTGGCTCTGGCGCTCTCAGTGCTGAGGCAGCTTTTATTTTGACAGGATTCCATTTGCATGGGTTTTGCTGCTTTTCAGCAAATAATTTTTTTCATCTCCTTCTCTCACTCCCAACCAAAATAGTATCTTTGCCAAACTGAGACCTGTTTTTCTGCTTTAGCAGAAAAAATTAAGTTGCCCTTTTGCCTCATCTGATTTTTCAGAATTTTAATTAACAAATTCTGTATGTAGAACACAGAGCCTATTTTGACAAAGACCATATTTCATACTTTAGAAATTCTTGCTCTAGGATTTTCTCTTTATCAATAGTAACACACTAACTTAACCTTGCATATTCATTTACCAGTATATTTTATTTTATTTCATTTATACGAGTAAATTATTTATGTGTCTAGAAATGTAATAGATTTAATCAGAAACTAGTCCACAGTTCAGTCATGAACTGGTTCCTTTTTGTTAAAATTGTGCTGCTGTTCCTCCCATTGAGCTACACAGGAAAGGAGGGAGGCGGTGATGGCATGAAGAACTGGAACCTTCATCGACCTCATGCTGGCGAGGTCATGTGCAGTGGAGCAGAACTGAGTTTTAGGGATCAGTGAATAGTGAAGAAGCTCGGTTTTCTCCCAGTTATCTGAGGTCTCTGAGAACGATCCACATGGAACAGCTCCGGGAAATCTTCAGGTCTGCAAGGTCCGTACACATTATAAGGAGCCATCACTTCACTCAAAGTTTACAGGTTCAAATGTTCATCACTTCTGAAAACACCTCCACGTCAACATCCAGCCTGGCGTCTGATCCAACACCTGGGCACCATGACTTGCCCAAGCTAACACATAAGTTTGCCATCACACAGGGCTCTGATAAAAGGGAGGTGCAGCCCACATCTGGAGCTCCAGTAGCCATTTTGCAGCCGTGAGGACCCAGGATGAGGGAAAGGGTGAGAGATGGAAGAAGTGGCTACAGCTCACTGAACACATGCACCACCTGTGGGGAGGAAGGGAACAGGCCCCTGTGTGTCCAAGACAATCTGCTCCATCAGTCCCTGGGTCGCTCATACTACTGAAGTCATCAAAGATGCTTAAACAGTAACATTCCAGCTACCCAAAGATAATGGAAATACAGGTTAAGCAGCGTCGTGATGAGATCTGCTGGCCTGTCTTGTCGAGTCAGCCTGATGTGGTGCCCAGAAGTTGGCCACGGATCCAGCAGCACCTCCTCCGCTTGCCCCCAGGACCTGGTCAGGTCCACGGGAGGGTTTCCGCTCCCCCTGAAGCATCTGGCATCTGTACAGGGAGCTGAGAGGGACTACACTGCGGCCTCGTGGAGCATGACTGTTACTTTTTGTAACTTCTTCCCATGTAAAAAGGAGAAGTAGAGACAGCCACCTACAGGGGCTGTGGAAGGCTTGTCCATACATTTCAGAATGTATTCTCTCTTTTATAAACCAAACGGTCAGGCACCAAGTTTCTACTGTGAGTCGGGTGAGAAGCACAGGGCCCGAGACATGCAAATACATCACTCCAGTCATGTACCAAGAATTCGGATATGCCCAGAGCAGGGAGCCCCTCAGGAAGCCTCTTAAAGGGTTAAATAGGACAATTCGGGCAAACCTGTCAGCTCAGGTCCTGCCCGGGACAAGCAGCAGTGGCCCGGCCCCTTGTTGCTCTGGGAGGGGATGTGATGTGATCAGGAAGGGGGACTTGGCGATGATGAGGTGGAGGTGGAAAGCCCAGGAGTGAAGACAGAACTTGGGAGGTTGGCCATGGGAGAGGCGGGAGGTCAAGGGTGACCGAGGATTCCATGCAAGCACAGAGCAGAGGGCTGGCAGGTCGTAGGGGGCACGGCAACTCCAAATCCTCAGGGTCGGACAAGGAGCGCCCGCAGCTGCAGCTCCAGGGCTGTGCATGGCGCTCCAGCCACAGGCACAAAACTGCTGCTGCCCCCGGCACACAGCCTGAACGTCTTACAGAAAGCGTGTTCTTTCTCGATCAGCTTCCCCTAAAAGATGAAGCTCACATGGAGGGTCTAAGATGGCTTTTCCATGGAAGGACTGCTGCTGGACTGCCAAGTGTCTCTGCGGGGAAGCTGGGGTTCCCATGGCCGGGATCCTCACTGAACTTAAATCACCTGATGATGTAACTGGCCTGCTGCTAGGCTACCGCTTCCACACCTGTAGGCAATAAGCTATTATTGCCCTATATAGAGAGCTCGGCCCAGCGCTCTGCGCGGAGGCAGAGATGGTAGTGCTCCACCTACCACTGGGAGGACAAGCTGGGTAATAGACTGTTTCACCCCAAAGAATGTTTTGCTATCAATTTCTTTGGTCACATTGAATCCATAGTGAAGTTGCCTAGGGCTGAAACCCACTGGCAGGACAGTCTCCTCCCTGCATCACATCTGTGGTCGGTGTGACCTGTGCCTTTGTGCGGCCGACTGCAGGCACCTCCCTCACCGGGCACGGTGGCCGCAGCAGCATCCCCTGAAGCAAACGGGGAAGGACAGGCCTGCCTTCCCATGCCCCCTGCAGATGGGGTGCTCTTCTGTCAGAAACACGGGGGAGCGGACACACCTGTTTCTCTACTTCCCTCTATTTGGAGTCCGCTATGCTCCGTGTTTTCCCACCATCCAGGAATGTTCGACTTAGCTACTTGGTTTCATTTCAAACCAACACATACTCTTTCTGCAGCAAAGAGGGAGGGTTGTTTGTTCTAGAAGAAACAACATACATGGCTGTGACAAACACAAATAATTGGCTCTCTGACATTCTTAATAAAAAAGACATGTTGATTTTGCTGTAATGGCAAATTTATAGCATATTCTCCTAAGTGAGAACAAATGTGATTCCATTCAGTATGCCAAGACTGCCCCCTGTGGACACCCAGGCTTCCCCACGGCCCCTGCTCTGGCTCCCTTCCCCCAGTACCCTGAGCCTGAAGAAGTACGTGCACTCCCCAAATCAAACGGCCCCCAGAGGGTGGGGCCCAGACCCCTTCCTCACCCGCCTCACCTCTGCTCCTGGGGATGTGCCCTGCGCCCATGCCCATCAGAGCCAGAATCAGGAGGTAGGCCCTCATCCCACAGCCCCTGGCACCTTGTTGCCCTCGGGTACCAGTAGGAATTCCTGGGGCAAAAGAGCCACTGACTCGGCAGAAGCAGCAGAGTTTGGAGATGGCTGTGGCCACAGAGAGAAGGAGCGGTCTGGGGGCTTTCTCTCTCTGTGGCAGAGCCTCAGCTCCCTCTGTGCCCAGAGAGGAGAACTCCATGGTCAGGACACTGATGAGGAAAGAGGAGAGGGCTGGGTGAAAACCCACTGCTTTTCAGAGGAGCCGAGTGGCTGCCACCCAACACGGCTGTGGGAGGCGGCTCGGGAGAAACAGGTGCCATAACTGCGGAACGGCACGTCCTGCCTGCCCACAGCCAAGGGTGAACACCGTGGCATGGAGACTGTGCCACAGCTCCCAGGTCCCAAATGCCAGCAACAGGCCGTGGCTGCCTTTCAAAATCCAGGGGAAGGAGTTGGCTGCCCTGGAGGACAAAGCCGAGCCGCCATCGTGCCCCTGGGTGCCCCCAGCATGCCTGAGAGGTACCTCTCCAAGGAGATGAAGCAAGAGGCCCCAGCTAGGTTCAAGTCCATTGCATCACAGACTGCCCCCAGCTGGGGCTCGGGCAGCACTGGCTCAGCAGACCCTGCCAGGCCGGCGTGTAACCCTTGGGCATGCCGCTCACGTCTCCCTCCCAGGCGGAGCCCACTAGTGCCCCAGTGGAGCTGAACTCTGAAATGTCCACAGCTGGCCTCTTGGAAGCCTGCACTGATACCACAGCCTGCTGACTGTCAGGTGCAGGGACGCCACCCCAGATGCAGGTGGAGCTGACGGCCAGCCACGCCGCCTCCTGGCTTGGTGGTCTGACAAGGAAACTCAGAGTGGCCCTGAGGGTCCTCAGTGGGAAGTGTCCCGGTAAATGCCACCTGAGTGGGTAGTTATGCAGGATGCACAGCTGGGTGGTGACCCGCCCCTGCTCTGTGTCAGCTCCCAGCCCTCCAGGGACAGTGCTGGTGGGAACTCTAAGCATCAGCAGGGCCAGCTCTGCATGTTTCCGGCTTCCATGTGACCCTTCGGCCATGGTGACACCCCCTCCTCCTCTCTGGGCCTTACTGCACTGCAGCAGGAGCTGTGGTGACATGCCAGCCCCTGAAGGGGACACCACCAAGTGGGGCAAGTGTGGAGAGTGGGTGACATGGACCCTGGTGTGTGCTGCTGAAGCCAGGCTGACTGGGCAGACCACCTGCCAGGCCAGACCTGGCCCTGGGGGTGGGGCAGCGGTGATAGCGGGGAGACAGTTCTGAGGTCCCGTGATCCACAGAGTGCACAGACTCCAGACGGCAACGGAAATCAATAAGGGAACTGAGCAATGAGCCCCCTACCAATTCTCTGTGCAGAGAAACCCAGACATCCAGGTCAGCCTTGGTGAGCGAAAGTCTTGGGTCCCAGGGCTGCCCCTCACGGGCAGGCGGGCTTCCTGACGCTGTGAGGACTTGGCACCCGCTCCAGCGGTGCCCACCCCGAGGGAGTGCATGGAGCAGCACCATGCTGCGGGAGTGACTCCTGGGAAACGGTGTGAGCAGCGTCAGTCCACAGCATCGTCTCCAGAGGGAGGTCTGCAGTGGCTCTGTGTCCCCAGGTGGGTGGCTGCGCATTGCTCCCATGTGGAGGCCTCTGGTGTGGCCTCGCAGGGACCCTGCATGACCAGGCCTCCCCTCGCCCTGCTCCCACCTACCAGCTTGGGGTGAGGAGTCCAGCCCAGGCCCCTCTGAGGGATGCCTTAGCTGGGACAGAGCTGAGCCATGCCCTTTCACCAGCCCAGCCCGCAGGAGGCAAGGGCTTCTCTGATGCCTCTGCCCCCAGAGGTGCCCAGGGCGGCACTCCCATGCATGGAAGCGTAGACGTGGCTCACGCATGCTGACTCCATGGTTCCCAGGCTAGGGGATGCTGTGCCCATGGACACACCAGGAGCAGGGCCCGCCATGTAAGTGCACCAGGTGCCTGCCCCACGTTCTGAGCAGATGAACCAGGTGAGCTGGGGAGGCCACCGACCATGTGGACTGGAGCATGAAGGGTGTTCATTCTGCTGCCTGAATCCCCGCACCCTGCAAGCTCCTTCGATGAGTCTCTGAGTGCAGAGGGCTGGGTGCCCGCAGCACCTGTGACCTGCAGAGCTCTGAGCAGGGTCCGCACTGCTTGGGAGAGCCAGGACAGATCAGTCAGATGGAGACATGAGCCTCTCCCCAGGCACAGCCAGGTGCCAGCTTCTCCTCCCCTACATCCCATTTGTAGGGTTGGAGTGGGGTCCATGGGGAAAGACCAGATTTTCCTGACAGAGCAGAAGGACTGAACAGCCCCTGGGACTCGGAGATCGCTGTGCAATGTCAGCGCACCCCAGAGAGGCAGTCCAGTCTGCAAGACACACTGCACGGCTCTCAGACATGCAGACGGGGACACACTGGGGCCCTGTGGGTCCTGTGGCCAGCCTTGGTCTGTCCTCTGGCCTGTCCCTGTGTCCCTGCTGGCCGGCATGTGTGACATGCCCACCTGGCCAGGATCCGTATCTGTGAGTCTCTCTTTTGAGTTCAACAAGTTTCTGCACTGACTCACTTCCTTCCACTGTCAGTGGTCCTCTTTCTGACCACTTTAGGAGTTCGTGTTGGCCTGATTTTATGTCAGTGGAGTATCATGGGCTGTGAAGTCCATGTGGAGTTGGCACTCATATTTATATGTCAGGATCTGATGAATTTTGAAATGCACTGGATTGGGTTTCTCTCCTTATAAATCAAACCAAATGTGGATCTCACTCCCACACCCGAGTCCCAGCGGTTCCACAGTCTTCTCACTGGAACTGAGCAAACATTTAATTTGGATGGGATTTCATTTCATTTTGGTGCCAAACCTGGTAAAAGAATGGACTTTTTTTACCTTAAAAAAACCAACATTTTGTAAAAAGTTAGCAGTCTGTTCATACTCTGGATGAAAAATGTATGTGGAAATAAACGGGATTCTCTAGAGTTCAGATAATGTGGAATGTACTGACAATGTAAAACAGTCATTTTCAGATTTGAACTTAATATTAATTTTTAATACTTTTCAATGAGACTTTGCACTTGTCAAAATATGCACATAAGTGTTAGGACAGCAGGCAGTGCTTTCAGGATGTATCAGGAATGTGGGCTTTCTGCTTCCTTGGAATAATTAGGTGTGTGCTGTCTGCTGTAGACCCCTTACATAGCACAGCAGAAGGCCTCAGCTTTGCAGAGGCTTCCACTCTGGGGGCTGGAGACCATCATCAATGCCAGGTCCACTGCACGTGCTACAGAGTTGGGGCCAAGGGAGCAGGCAGGGCGCCAGTCAGCATATGCTTCTGGCCTGCTGGGTTCCGGCTCTCCGGCCCCCCTCCGCTCTCTGCTGTGGCTTAAAAGCAGTCACAGACAATTCATGAATGATGGCAACTGAGAAAATCTCAATAAAACGTTATCTACAGAAATTTGAGGCTCAGGCCTTGCCCTTCCTGAACATGCAAGGCCCTTGGTCACAGTGCCCCATCTGCTCCCCACGAGGCTGTGAGGCCAGAAGCAGGTGGGCTTCCACACCCCGCAGACTGGGGGTCACCAGTCAATCCATCCACTCCTCACAGCAGGTTCAGAGCCCTCGGCCACCATCTGTACCCTTTCCAGGGGATTTCTGTAAGAACCCAGGTAGAGGCGGACACACTCAGGCACACACATACCACACATGCATGCACACACGTGCCCCTGCAGAGAGGCAGTGCACACACATGTCCATGCAGATGCACACACACACACAGACACACCCATTACTCTAGGTGGCCCAGTACAATCCTTGACAATCCAAATTAGGGAAAAGACCATTTATTTGTGACCCTCCCCTGATCAGCGAGCTTTGGAATGTTGGACATCAATCTTTCCAAGGATGAGAGCACACGACTCTCCAGGCCTGAGGGGAGCAGAGCTTTGGGTCCCATGGGTCAGTCATGTGTCTGACCCACACCAGCATCCAGGAACACCCTTTGCCCAGTACATGGGAGCTGGGAAAATGGAAAAACAGGTCATGCTCTTGGGAATGTGTGGTCGCCTATCCCACATGCAGGAAAAGAGCACCTCAAATTCTAATGCAGGGGGTGTGCAACTTCAGGCAGCAGCTCACTTTTGGGGCCCTTGGGAGGAGCCAGCCTACGGGGTGGAACCCAGATGTGCCAAGCAGGGCAGGGGCCACGTGGTGTGGGGGGGTTGCTTTGTCAGTGTATTCTGTTTCAGACATGACACACACTCTCTCAGTCTCTGCTCTTCACACCTGAGCAAGGGGTAGAGTTATCAGAGTTCTAAAATTTACCACTAGCTTATATTTTTTCACAGAATAAAACTTAAATAACATAGAACTTTACCATCTTTACATTTTGTAACAAATCAGTGGGTTCCTCAGACGTGAGCTGGCCAAGTAAGAGCTCTGCTTACCTCTGGTCCTTCTGTGGGCCGTGCGTGCATGTGTCAAACGTATCTAAATGTGAATGGGATCTCGCACTCTGTAGTGACTAACTCTCCTGACAGGCTCTCTGCATCAGCACCTTTGGGTCTATCTGTCCTTCTAAAGGGCTGCCTGGTACCTGTCACGTAGATTCAGCACAACTGGCTTAACTTGCCCTATTCCTGGAAGTTGTGCTCTACTGCTTCACTCCTATAAACAGTGTTTCAAAGAGCATCCTTGTGCATGCCCTTCAATGTCCACATGCAAGTACGTTTCTAAGAAAGTTACCTAGAAATGGTGGTAAGTGAAAAGATGGGATTGATATAATTGTATTCAATGCAGGACTCACCCCTTGTTATTTTTCCAGTGTCCGGTGTCACTGATGAGACTTCTGGCACAAATTTCTTCCTTTTTTAGGTAAGCTGTTTATCTCTCTGGAGGATGTCAGGATTTTCCCTTTGTCTTTGGTGTTCTCACCTTCAGGCTAAGTAGACCCAGAGCTTAAGGATGACGTGAACCTGTTCCCCCATCACCATTTACCTGTTGGGTCCCTGGTGAATCAGCATAGATAGTTGGTATCGCTTCAACTCTGCAAACTTGTATTTATCTGATTTATCTGATGATCCTTCTCCCACTTTTCTCTCTTGGAAATCCTGAGAAATGCCAGACACCATGGGCTGACTATAGTGGCTTTTTACTTGTGTCTGCTTTCAGGGATACCTTTGATGAAAACTTCCAGTTCAGTGATCTGACCTTCGGCCATGTCCATACCATAGACTTGCCTTGTTCTTCGTATTTTTGTTGGGGATGGGGATCATATTTTTAATTTCCATTAGGGTTTTAGGTGGGACCTGTTTTTTTTAATTTTATGAATGCATTAGTCTCTCTGATACCATGGCAGATACTGATTAAAGTATTTTTAATAATATTTTAGGTCCCTGTTATTTGTCTCCTGGTGTTATCTGTTCTGCTAGTTTGAGTCATCCTCTCCCTGCTGGTTTTGTGGAGACCTGGGGGCCCCAATGCCATCTGCTCTATTGGAAAGAGAGCTGAGGTGACCAGCAGCGGCAGTCACCTGGGTCCCACTGCAGTGCGAGGACCCACTTCTCAAACCCCTCCAGACTTTGGAGCCTGACAGGCAAATGAGTTAGGACGTGTGCAGGCTCTGATGGATGGGCAGCTGAGTGTGGGCTGGGTGGGCACTCCGGGGACCCGGGGGCTGTCACCTCACTCCCTGAGGCCACCACCTTTCCTAGAAGGACCTGTTTATTTGGTCATGTGTCTGCAGAGAAGACTCGTGTGCTGCCTTGCGGCCCCACCCCCTGTGCTCCCTCCGCCCCTTCCTTGTGGACACGCCCACTTCCACACACCTGCTGCCATCACGCCCCCTTCTGTTGGCCCTTGTGGGGATGGAGGGCTGCACACATACCCTCCCACTGGTTGGCTCCAGCCTTCCCTGAGATACTCCTGCACTGTTTTGGGCTGTAAATTCCATCTTCTCAGTCTTCAGGAAGTTGTCACCAGCCTTGGACAGAATATACCACTCTTGTTTTCCAGGATTGTTAAGAATGTATTGTTTTCTAAATATATTTTCTGTCACTTGAAGAAATTTGAGGTGGTAAAGACAGGAGCACTATGCAGGCTTGCGGTCTGGTTTGGATTGAGAACGAGCAAGGGTTAATCGGGTTTGGTGTTCAGACCTCAGGAAGGCACTGTGCCTGGGGGCCTGGGGGCTGAGGCCAGCCAAGGGTGCAGGTAAGACTCAGGAGGCAGTGTGTCCACTGAGGGTGTAGACATGCACCACACTTTATGGAATAGGATGTAACAGCTTAAAGATTAAACAGATCGCAGACAAAGCAATAAAATTGTTAAAAAGAAATTTTATAATAATATCTTTATAAACTAGAAGCTGGGAGAGCTTTTCTTGATCAAAACAGAAAAGTGTCCAAATGGGCACTTGCAAAAAACACCTTAAAGGAAAATTTAAATTAGATATCTTTTTACTTTATCAAGTCATGTGTTTTCGTATGTACAGCAAGGACACGTTACAGGAATACAAAAAGTCAACACTGTGAAAAATGTGTATGGGTTGTGTGATGGAAAAAGGGTCAATCTCCTTAACAGACAAAATTCTCTCACTTTATTTAGAAAAAGATAATCTATCCAATGGGGAAGTAGCAAAGACTAGGAGCTAGCAGCTTGCCACAGGGCTGCAACGAGCTAGCGAAGACAGAGACACCCAGCCTCACCAGCGGTCAGAGAGATGCAGACTCATACCGTGACAAGCACCCTCTCTGCCCCTTGGGGACAGCCATGTTCAGATGCACATCAGTATGAGGAAATCAGAGCTCCTTCCTCCTCTGGCTGAGGCATGAGTTAATGCCACGTCCACTAAACTAAAAGGAAGTGTGTTCTATCCAGCAACTCCTTTCGGGGATCCACCCCAGGAAACACGAGCACATGTAACTAACTGGTGGTGCATGCTGAGGGGTGTTTATTGGGTCAGTGTTTATATTGCCAGGTCAGTAGTTACTGCAGTCACCCCCCACCCTAGAAAGCATCCAAGCCAGGCTGGTGCAGTCAGCACTCCGGATATCAGGTCCAACCACACGAGCTGTTGGTTTTCACATTTCTGATGCACAAATGGGCACTTGCAAAAGGCCTCCTAATATATCAGCTATGAGTGAAAGATGTTGGCTCAGGAGCAACCTGACACATGCATTCAGAGAAAAGAGAAACATTTCAAGTGAGGGGGTGGCACAGCCTCTGGCTTTGCTTAAAAATAACAACAAGGCAGAGGGGATTCCACTCATATGGGTGATTTACATTGTGTATAAATTTGTACGTGTGTAGGGAAATGTGCAGAGAGATGATAATCCCATTTCTAACATTATACCTCAAAGAGATGGTTTGGGAGGAGACAGCCAACATTCTCATTATTTTGTTTGACTTGCTACAATGCCCTTACACCACTTTGGTAATTAAAACATCAAATAAACAAAACAAAAATAAGATGGAGTGAGAGAACCTTCCTAGTGATTTAGATCGCTAGGCTGGAATGTCGGGGTGTCTGCTGAAAGCGGAGACTTTTTTTAAGAACAAAGTCCTCCCTCTCTGAGGGTGTTAGTCTGTGCTGGGCCAAACCTTGGGGCCTGAGAGTTGTGGCATTTCAAGAGAGGAGGCTGCTCTGCACCCAGAAGATGAGTCGGCAGCAAGGGCCAGCAGGAACCCTTGGCCTTGGGAGATTTGCCTGTGAAATGCATGTGCTCAGAGACCAGGGTGTGGGGCCAACATGTGAGAAGCAAGCTGGGGTTGTCCAGAGGACTGCACAGCATGAGGACAGTGGGCAGGGAAGCACAGGGACGCGGTCTCCCACTGAGGTCCGGTACCAAGAGCTACCCTGAGAAGAAGTGGGCACTCGGCCTCAGCCTTGGGAGCCTCAGATGCCGGGAGCTGGCTCCACCCCTTTGCACCCAGCAGAAGGTTCCAGAGACCCAGCCCCTGTCTCCCTGGGTGTGATCCGCAGAGGAAGCTGCCCTGAGCGGCTGCCTTCGGGGCTGGTTCCCCAGAGAGGGTCCTGCTCACAGTCCGCCTCCCTCTCTCCCTCTGCATCTCCGTCTCTAGCTGGGGTCCCCCTGACCTTCTCCTCCTTGTCTCTCTCCTCGCTGCCGCTTCTCTCCCTGATCACCGAGGGGCCTGGCTGTCCACCCGCCTTCCCCTGAGGGTGACTTGCTGACGTATTTCCCATGGAGATGAACAGTCAGAATTCTGTGCTGTCAAGTCACTTGAAATAATGCTTTTCTCCCTGGGGTTTTGTCGCCAACTTGAAACATAATTAGCTGCTTTTGTTTTAGCCTGTTTTCAATTTCCGGGATTGCATTTTGTCCTTTTTTCTTTAATTTTATTCTTCATTTGTACAAAGCATAAATGATTCCAAAGCCAGGACGCCTCACTCCCTAGGGTCTGCGTGCTGGCCCCCAGTGCTTGCTCTTGCAGTATGTGTGTGAATGCGTCCAAACAGTGCTGCAGTCACAACGTGGGTCCTCTGTGGCCTCAGAACACGTGGCTGAGGTGGCTGCATCTGGTGGTGCCTGGAGTGCGCGGCGTGGACCGATGAGGGTGGGGACCATGTGTGTCTGGTCTGCCCCAGGCAGTGGGCCAGCCGTGTCCCAGGCACTCACTGGGGACACCGTGGCCAGAGCCCCGCCCCTCCTCTGATCTCTGTGTGGCTGACTGGCCTTCCTGCAGCACAGGGCTCAGTTCCAAGGTGAATGTCCCAGGAGGATGGCCTTTGGTGACCCAGCTTTGCAGAGTCACCCAACATCACTTCCACCCAGTCACCCAGCAGAGGCAGAGGGTGGGAACCTGGGCTACAGCATAGAAAGAGCATGAGGGATGAGGCATCTCTGGAAAACATATCGTGTGCCCCAGTTTCACACGGCACAGGGGTGTCACCTGAACAGCTCTACCCCTGGCTTTTCTCCCAGCCCACAGGAAGAAGACGGCCCCCGCCTGCAGGTCTCCACCGCCCCGGGCATGGCTGCCGCCCTCCTCACCTGCTCAGTGAGTAATCTGGTTGAGTCATTGGCGGCTTTTCCCAGCGTATCATTAAAGCAGATTTTCAGAGCAGCGCTGCTGGGCCAGAGGGGTAACGGTGCCTATACTTGGCTTTGTCCACCTGTGGGCCTCGCAGTGGAATCATGCCCCAGTCATCACTGTGTCCGATGGGCTTTGCTCCACACGTAGGTGCAACTCATCTGATGCCCAGCCTGCATCCCCAGAGGCTTGCTCACGTGGTTTCCGTTCCAAGATGGACCTCACTGATGCTGCTCCCACTGTGGGACCGTCACAGACCACCCCTCATGCACACCCTTGGCTGCGTGTGCGCAACTCTCCAGGGTGAGCCTGGGTGCTGGTCTGTGGTCCCCGGTGACCCCGCATGGCCCAGCAGCCTCAGTCCTCCCAACCCTCACGTCCTGGCAGACTGTCACCCAGCCTGGCGATGTGAGTGTGGCACTTCATCTGACGGCAGCTCCCCTTTCCCGAAGCTTGCCAGGGCTCTCTGTCTGCTGTGCGTCCACTCGACTCTGCCTGCTGCGGAGAGCCCTGAATGTCTGCAGGCATCTTCTGTAGGATAGCCTATCATTGCTTTGTGTGCTCTAAATACAAATCCTTTATTACCTTTTTGGGCCAGAGTGGTGTCCTCTCCTGTTTCCATTCCCTTTTATAAGCCCTTAATAATAATAAGGCAAAGCTGGGCCCTGTTTCTGGACAAATGGCAAGTGTGGGACATGAAATAAGGAGGGTCTGGCCTGAGGCTGCCCCAAAAAATGTGCCCTGTGCTTGAGGAGCAGGACCCCCTGAGAGCACCTGCAAGGCCAAAGCCCATCCTGAGCCAGCGCCTGGGGTACCCATGACTTATAGATGCTTTGTTCACAGCAGAGCATAAATACTTCACTGAAGCCTCCATTTGTCGCTCTGCTGGCACTTCTGAACTTATGCAATATGAATCACGTTTTGTAATGGCCCTTGTGTTAGGGTCTTTGGGGAAAATACTGTTTTCAGTGAGACAAAGCAAATTGCAGGCATTCCTAAAGGGGCCCCACTCTTGCGCACAGAAACACATTTAATCTGACATAGTTACTTAAATGATCTCTTGTGTTGCCTTTTATTGAACACAGAATGAGGGCTGCCCGTCACAGCTGTGTGTGTGGCTGAACGTCCCTGGGCTGTGAGGCGGGGCCAGGGCAGCCTGTCCAGGAGGAGAGGCTGGAGCTGTGGGTCTGGGGCAGCAGGCAGGCCCTCCACAGCCTCCCTGGGAGCACAGGCAGTGCCCAGAGGTGCCAGGCCATAGCCCTGCCCATCAGGCCTTGTGGCCCCCACATGCCCCTGGGCTCAGGGGAGGGGTGATTCCGTCCTGGACCCGAGGCGCTGTCCCTGCCCAACTACCGGAAGGCCTTGAGGCACCAGTCCCTCTGTCTCAGCTCCCCATGCCCAGTCAGGGAACAAGGACAGGCGGGAAGGCCTTCCATCCCCCGGCTGACTGTCGTCTGCACCTTGCATGTGGCCCAGACAGCTGACCTGCCGCCTCGTCCTCCCCATGGCCCACGCATGGAGGCCCTGGAGGTGGGAGGTCATGCCCAGCTTGGAGGCCTGGGAAGGGTGCTGGGTGTACGCCTGGGGAGCCATGCCTCATGGTGCCTCTGCAGCCATGCCAGGCGGCTCCAAGAGTGGGAGCCGGCTGGGGAGAGAAGGGGGTGCTTGGGGTCCCTGCAGGGGTCCACCAGGGAGCAGGGCCCGGGCCAAGGAGGCCTGTCTCGGACAGTGGTCCCGATGAGCCCTGGTCTGAGGTGCGAGGATCAGGGTCAGGGAAGACACCAGCTCCCCCCCACCTCCTCAGCCCAGATGCCAGGCTGCCCTTGCTAGGGCCAGTGCTGTGTCCCTTGGCGTGGGGACTCTAGGTCACTGGCCACATCCACCTCTGGAAGGGAGTCTCTGGGTCCAGCCCGCACGCATGAGCCAGCGGGCGGGGCCAGTCAGGGCCACCTGGGGAGGCTCCGGCGACACATGTGAACCATCCTGAGGAGCACTGAGCAGATCCCCCCACTACCTCTACCGCAGACCTTCCGTAAGCAGGGACTCCCCATGGCTGAGTGAAAGACATTCATCCAAGCCACGACGGATTCTTCTAGAACTTGGGCTTAATGTGGACAATAATGAGGCATTTATGTGGCCTGGAACTTAGCAATAAGAAGCACTTGAAAGTTTTAATGACGTCTCTCACAAGGCTGGTGGCCGCCAGTAGGCAGAGCCCGGGGACTAAATCTTTGATGCTGAGGGGGAATCTGTAGGACCCTGGGGTCGCTGCAGTGTCTGAAGTGAGGCCACCACCCCATGGAAGAAGGGCTCCTGCCCCCAAAGCTGACTCCCAGGGGAGCCGAAAGCATCACCGAGAGGGACAGCACCAGTGAGACAAGGGAACCACACGACCTCAGACACCAAGAGCTGTAGGCCACGTGGCGCTGGGACCCGGTGGGGAGGCCTGTCGGCAGCGTAGCCACAGAGTGGGTCACCGGGGCTGATGCCCAAGAGGAAAACTGGAGGACCCCCAGAGGCCCCGGGCACCTGCTCCCATTCAGAGATGCAGTGCTGTCCTGGGTGGTGGGTGGGCAGCCCCCAAGTGTGGTCAAGGCCCAGGGAGGGGGAAAGGGCAGGATGTGGGAGTGGGCAGCTGAGAAGGAGCGGCACAGGAGCGGCAGGCGCTGGGGCTCGGGTGCAGCGTGCAGACCCCCCTCCCGAGCCTCCATTGCACTCAGCCCTGGCTTGGCTCGTCTGGAGGGCGGCCTGTTGCTCTAGAGGCCAACGGTGGTCGTCCTGAGCTGACAGGAGCCATGGCCAACATCAGGAACAGAGACCAGGGCCCCCCAAGCGCCATCCTGGATTGAACTGTGCCCCCAGAAGAGACGCATTCAAGTCCTGACCCCAGGGAATGCAGCCCTATTTCGAAATAGAATCTTTACACATGTTATTAAAGTGAGGATTAAGAAATGAGGCCATCCGGTTCAGGGAGCACCCTTGTGAGATGCAGAAAGGGAGACACACAGACATGGGGCAGCTGCGTGGAGATGGGTGCAGAGGCTGGCATGTGCCTGGCCCAGGGACGCTGGGCTGCCTGCCGTTTCCCGTGGAAAGGACACACTTCATGTCACTCAGCCACACTTCCCTCCCGAGGGCTCCACCACCTCCTCCCTGGACATATGGTCCTCCCTGACCCTCAGAAACGAGCCCAGCACCCAAGGGCTGGCCCAGGTGCCAGGTCAGGCTGTGGGCACATGGAGTGGAGCTCGAGAGCCGTAAATGGCTCCCCGGAGCTGAGCACTGTGTGTCCAGCGGCGTCTGTCCTTGGCCCATTGTCTGCAGAAACACTGGAGCTTCCGGGATGGATCACGTTACATGACAGTGCTGCACGCTGTGGGCCTGGGTGGGTGCTCCCCGACCTCGGGAGGTGCATACACCTCCTGTGATGGATACCCCACTAATGGGCCAGAAGAGGAGCCATGGCCGGGCAGGAGGGCCACGCTCATACATCTTGTAAGGCACTGGAGATGCTAATCTCTGAACAACCTGCTCCTGCACATCCATCTTTCCACCCTCCCCGGCCCCAGGAAGACAGGCCCAGCCGGCTGCTCAGTACTGGGGGATACGGGGTGTGTGGGCCACCCCAGACAGCTGTTGCTGCTTGTGGTCGGGCCAGCCCAGCCAGAAGTCCTGGGAAGGGTCTGGAGCAATGGTCCAAGTGGCACCCTGCATGGCCCAGCAGGGCTTCCTGGGGACTGGGGGCCTGTTTGGGGCTTCCTTTCATGTCTGCTCCCAGCGGCACCCCCGGTTGGTGGTCTGGGTGTGAGAGGTGGGCAGTGAGTGCCCCTTCCCCACGATTACAGAAAGGCTTTTCCCCGGGTGGTTGCTTCAAGGAAGGCCTGGGAAGGTCTGAGGTCTGCGGAGTTGCTCCCCACCTGGGACCCTCCTGCCCGTGGGTGGCAGAGATGCCCTGACTGCTCTCGGGAGGTCTGAGTGGAGCTGCACACCCAGGCCCTGACGTCAGAGGCAAAGAGCCTGTGGGCAGCCGATCCATGACTCCAATGCCCGCACGTCCCCCCTGCTCTTCTAATTGGAGAAATACATTTTCCGACCTGTCACCCGCCCGCCCAAGCCCCAGAGCCCGCGTCACCTTGGCTGGGCTGGGCAGTGCCTACCAGTGTCCAGGACCACTGTGGGGAGTCAGGGGCCTGGGGAGGGAGTGTGTCTGCCCAGAGACCCAGAGATCCGGCCCAGCATGTGGCGGTGGGGTCATGAGCATCCGCTGGCCCAGCTCTCCCGGGGCAGCACCGCTGGGCACAAGTGTCCTGGGCAACTAGCAAAGGGCCACATTGGGCAGCCTGGAAGAGGGCAGGGATTCCCCAGTCAGTCCCCATCAAGGAGCCCAGGCGGTGCTTTCAGGGGCTGTGAGGGATCCCATCCCAGACCTGTCCCCGCCCCTGGCAGGCCCCACAACCCCGGGTGTTCCTGGGCAGCAGCCTGTCACCAGCTGTCCCCACCTCCCGCTCTGTGCCAGTCTCTGATTAGCCGTGTGGTACTGGGGCCACTCGAGGAGTTCACCTCATGGCCTCCATAAGGGCCCTCTGCCCAATACCGCCACATTCAGAGATACTAGAGGTTAGGACCCCGACACGCCTGTTTGGGGGGTACAGAATTGAGCTCAGAACAGAGGGGGGCCACCACCATGACCCCGTTGGGGGCCTAATGAACATCTCAGGGTGACAGCAGGGGGACCCCAGGCCTAGAACCCCCCACTCACTCTTCAGACCCCTAGATACCTGCTGACCTCAGGAACCTGCCGCAGCTGGGCCACCAGGCACATGTGACCTTCCTCCCACCCGCCGGGGCTGGGTCCTAAGGGCACTGGCGGGCGGGGCTTCCTCCAGAGCCTCCCACGGTGCTGGCCGGAGCTCGCCCGCCCCCTACAGACACCCTCCTGTCACCAGGATGGCAGGGGTTTCAGCGCCAGTTCTGCTCTGAAGAGTTTGGGGAAGGGGACATGGAGACACGGCCACCACTTACACTAGGGCCTGGCCCAAAGGCTACCCCACAGAGGGCAGTGAGGGCTGTGCCATGCCCTCAGCCTTGCCCACCCAGGACACAGACACTCTCCCTGGGTCCCTCTGCACCAGCCACCATCCATCCTTGCCAGATGTCCCTGTGCAGAGCTGTTCCTGCATCTAGGGCAGTAAGGAGGGCAGAAAGGAGAACCAACAGGAGGGGATGCGCATCCATGTGAGCCTTGTTGGGACCATGGAAACCCAGGGGACACGAGTCACAGCTGAGATGCCGCGGCTAAAATAAATAACACAGGGCAGGGAGATGACAGATCCTCAGACTCAGTGAAAAACTCTGCTTGTGTCTAGGATATAAGGGAAGCACGTGTCAGTGTCAGTTTTCTAACCTGGTGCTGGAAGACTCCTGAACAATGGAGCCACGGGTGGAGGGGTTGGGGTGGAGAATTGAGGTGGAGAGGGTAGAGGGAGGGTCCTGGAAGTGGGCCTGCACGTGAGGGAGGGGTCACGTGCAGGTCACAGGGCGAGAGTGGGCACAGCTGGCCTGGGCAGCCACCGCTCATCTACTAGCCCAGTGGCTGGCTGTGTGTTCACCGCAAGTGTCCTCAGGCTCCAGGTGCCCAGGGGCTGCCACACGATTCAGAGACTGCCAGCACGGCTGGAGGGTAACCAGTTATCTTTGCAACATGGCAAGCGACCCAAAACTCAGTGGCTTACATCAGCGCGATGTGACCTGTGCCACACGGTTTCTGTGAGTTGGGGCCAGGGGGCACCCAGCTGACTCGGGGTGGCTGGGCTGTGGTCTCACGTGAAGGCCCACTTCCAGGGCACTCACCCACCTGCCTGTGCAGTTGGGGCTGGGGCTGGGCTGGAGGCTTCTGCTCCTCCCGTGGGGTAGGTACAGAGGGTGCCTGGGAAGGAGAGGAGGCACCCCCACCCTCCACCCTCCCCACCTCAATTCTCCACCCCAACCCTCCACCCATGGCTCCATTCTCCAGGAGCTTCCAAGATACCTTTCATATCTGCTGCTTTCAAAGCCCACATGTTCACTGGAAGTAAATGTTACCAACCCCAGATTTTACATCTGAGAAAATGGAAAATCAGATAAATTGACTTGCTCAAGGTCACAGCCTAGGAATTTATGGGTGTGAAGATCGATTAGGTCTCCATACGCCTCCCCAGGGAGCTCTGGGCAGCTGCTCTCAAGCTGGGCAGGGCCCTGTGCTGCAGCCCGGCCTTGCCTGGACGCTCACAAGCCCACTGTTGAGCATCCCTGCCCAGCCCAGACACATGAAGGCTTGCATGGTGGGTGGAAGGGGGGGGTTTGATCCGCCCATGTCCGGGCCTCATCCCAGGCTCCTGCCAGCTCCGGCCTGCCCCACCTGTCCCATCGGTAACACCGCCTGCAAGCCACTCAGCTAATCTGTCTTCCCTAGCTCTGTTTTTTTAAGAGAGAGAATGGGAAGGAATAAAAAAAGGGAAGAAGGACTCAGGAGGAGATGCTGGAGATAAGAGGCACATGTGGGTGACAAAGGAGCTATGACATAGTCAAATTTTATTAATGGCTGGCCCATATGCATTCCGAGGGTAATTAACTATTCACAGGTGAAATTAGCTGATAGGAGAAGCTGTCTTGAGCAAATCAAATGAGCTCCGATTATATCGATAGTTTTCAACCAGTGTCCCTGGTTATCAAACCATCAAATAAATTTGTCCACTCTCTTCCTTTGGGGGGAAAAACTTTAATTATCCAGCCCTAGCGTATGGCAGGTCATTAATAAAACCTAGTTATCGGGCTGCAGGTTTGGGAGTTTTACTGTTATCCATCTTTTATCTAAATAAACATTTGGGAATTGTCCTTAAAATTATAATAGATACTTTGCCCTGCCCCACAGCAGGAATTTCTAAGCAGAAGCCACTAGACTGTACCGCCGCGGCGTCCGTCCACCCGCCCAGCCTGTGCCCACCGGGACCCAGAGCAGGGCCGGGCCTGCCTTGATGGATCCAGCGGACCTGCAAATGCAGATAAGGGGTGCACGCTGGCTCTTCTCGGCGCGTATTCAGGCGGCCTCTTGCTGTGCACATGGGCCTTTTTTCCACGCCACATAGATCAATGACAGATGGAAGAATGCGATGGCCAGAACAACAGAAGCAGCCCCTGGCCTGCCTCTCTGAGATGGGATATCCAGACAGTGAGCTTTCATTAAAAGAAAGAACGCTTTAAAAATCCTTTATTGTTCCATTTCCACAGCAGTAACGGTCATGCTCGAGAGGCCCGCCAGACTGCGGCAGCGTATACAGGAGCCCATTGGGGGGTGCCGTCCACTCGTGGGGAGCTGGCATCACAGGCAAGCCAGGCAAGGAAAATAAAACAGCCCTGGCGAGTGCCGGGACCTGCCATAGCGCTAACAGCGTTTCCCTGGTGGCCACACTGGGATTCTACCACGAGCAGGAAGAGCACCCCCACTCCCGGGTGCCTCATGTGAAGATTCACACCCGGCCTGCCCAGCACATCGCCCAGCAGAGAGCACCGCTCGAGGGGCGCAGACAGAACGGCCGGGCCGTAAGGAAAGCAAACTTGCACAAACAGAGCCTGATGAAAGGCAGTCAGGGGGTCATGCTGGGTTTACTGGGCATCACCCCCCACCCTGCGCTCTCAACCATTTTCTGAATTGCTGTTTTGAGGCAAAAGAGGTGGAAAAGAGCTACTGGGCTATTTGCCAAACAGAACATATTCCAGATTGTCCCGGCTGGAGGGGCATATCCAGGACCGTCCAGACAAGATCTTCGCGCCTGTCACCAGCTCAAACCACAAAAGGCAGGCTTCGGCCAAAGTTCGGCCTGCAGGCCCTGGGGGTGCTGGTTTCCTCCTCTTTCCTGAAGGCGAATGTTACAAGAGGAGCAAATTCCTAGCACAGCCTTTAAACCCGAGCCTCTGACAGGAGGCAAACCTCCAGGGAGCTCTGCTGGGCCGCTCATGCAGTAGCTGGTGGGGCAGCCAGGTGGTGGGATCAGGGTCTGCTTCCGAGCCCCCCCATGCGGTCCTGAGCTGGGTGGAGATTCAGGGTGGCCAACGTGGCAGAGCAGAGCAGTGGGCCGGGTCCAAGGCCCTGGGAGGCCTGAGCCCCACGGTGGTCGTGGGGAGGGCCCAGCGCACAGCACACGGGCTCCTTGGCTCTGCGTGGAGGCCAGGGGCTGCTGGGCACAGCCGCTGGGGTGTGTGGGTCCCTTCGGCAGTTGTGGGCATGCAGACTGTGAACCACCCGGGACCGGACGTCAGGTCGATGTGCCCCAAGGCGTCCAGGATGCCTCTCATTGTTCTCTCCCCACGTTAGCAGGTTTTGTTCCAGGAAAGTCAAAACCATCCCCCACAGTTTCTTGCTGCTGCAAAGTCACCAACATGGGGCGATCGCCCACCATCGAGGCAGGATGGCTGAGGCGCCCTCATGAGGCTCATGCACTCCACCCCCTTAAGGCCAAGCTCACAGAGCACCTGGCGCCCCTTAGTGACCTGTGGGGCTGGCAGCAGGGCCCCCTGCATCCTGTCTGCTCCACAGCAGAGCTGCAGACCCTGAGACAGGCTCTCAGAGCAGGGGAGCACCCTGGGCCCAGAACCCCACGATGAGAGCCTCAGCCCATGCCCTCAGCCCTGAGGTCCCGCAGGACAGCTGCGAGAACTGGGGGACATGGGGACACCCTTAGCCCAACATACATTGTTTTTCTCATGTGAGATATTTGATTTTGAAGAAAAAACTTAACTGTGGGTCCAGAGAACCTCATTTTCCTTCCCTTGATGCTGAATCCCCAACTCTACCCGGCTCAAGCCTACACCCACCTAATACACACAGTGGGTGTCCTGGCTCCTTGGCTGTCAGGGGCCTCACGGGCTGGGGCCACAGTAGTGAGTCATCACGGAAGGGTGGCTTCCGTGTGGCCACACTGCTCACGGCCCTGCAACGGGAGGGCTGAGATCAGGTGCCAGCAGTTCTGTCTCTGCGTCCACAGCGATCATTTAAACGCCTTCACAGGATACCTCAGGCTCTCCTGCTCACCCACCCGCAGAGCCATCCAGGTCTTGGCCAGTGAGTGGCTTGCATATGGCAAGTTGTTTCAGAGTTGCTCTGTCCACTTTGGGCTGACTTTCCTTTTCAGAAAATCCATTTCCCTCTCCACCATCCATTAGACAAACAAACACTTATCACATATAATTTTTTTTAATTTAAAAAGTGAAAGCAATGCTTTGGGAGCAAGAAATCCCCCCTGTGAGAACAGCCACTCCCTCCCTAATGTTAGGATCTCTGCAAGCTGATGGGGGGCCCTGGACTTAGGGCAGGATCTGGACAGGGGGGGCAGGAGACTAGACAACGAGACTTTCTGGCAAGGGGCACGGCCCCTGAGTGGCCTAACGTGAGCAGACCTCGGGGTCCTGGGGACCAGGTGTGATTATCGGTGGCTGAGCTGGGGTACCATCAGAGAGGAGCCTGGTCACCAAGGTGCCCTAGATCAGGAATGATGAGGGGCAGAGGCCAAGAGAGAGATGGAAGTGTCCGCAGGGCCCTCGCCTAGGGGCCCCAGGGCAGGAGAGAGTCCGCCTGGCCTCATCCATCTGCATCCACCTGAGACTTCCTCCTGCCCCTGTTCCACAACCCAACCGCGTCTCCCACCCCCTTCCTCAGGTCCTTGCTCAGAAGTCACTCCTGGAAGGAGCTGACGTGACAGGCCCTCTGTATGTGCTTGTCTGAGGCATGGAAACCCTTTACCATTCAGTGTCAGACCGGACTGGAAGTTGATAGGACACCGGCATAGATGGGAGCCGGGGGTGTGCACAATGAGGAGGAGGGGTCTCCACCAGGACACAGACCAGTGCTGACCACCCTGCAGAGACCCTCCCCCAAGCTCTCACGTGCAGGACGCTGTCGTTGACACCCAAACCGTGCTCTGATGGCCTGGGGCATCACTGGGAGGTCGCCATGGATGGCTTATTTAGGTGAGCATTTATTAAACCCTCTCCCACTCCAGTGTCTGAAATTCCACCATCAGCTGGGCCACAACCACTGCAAGAATGTGAAATGCACCTGCTGGGCCCCATGCTTCCCTGAGCATGTGAAATGTGCCTGGTGTGAACTGAGAGGCCCTGGGTCCCAAAGACCTTGCACAGAAAAAAATTTTTAATGTGAAATAGTTCGGTAGTAATTGTCTATTAAGTGCATGCTGAATGATCTTATTTTGGATATCCTGGGTTAAATACAATATACTGAAATGAACTTCACCTGCTTCTTCTTGCCAAAATTTCACGTATGGTTCAAACTATGTTTCTACTGAACAGCAGTGGTATAGAGATCCTGGGATAGCACGATGTATTCCACTCAGTGAGAAGTACTGGACCCCAAGTCCACAAGGGAAACTTCCATGGAGAACCTAGGCTGGTACCGTGTGGGCAAGCCTGGTACCATGTGGGCAAGCCTGGCCAGCTAGCAGCATGCTGTCCAAAATGATGCCTGAAGCAAAGGGAAGGGAGAGAGAGGGAGGAAGAGAGAGGGGGGGGGAGCGAAGCTTGGCAGGGTCCTGGCAGTGTTTTCCCAAGCTCCTTCTTCCCTTCCCCTGATGCTGAAGCCTCCAGAGGAGGGTGCCGATAGGTGGGAGCACCTAGATTTATGTAAATTTACCTTAGCATGATTCTCTATCAGGCCCAGGTGACCCTCCCCATCCCTGCACTCAGACCTGGCCTGCCTACAGCCCGGACACAGGCAAGGGTTAGCACAGGTGTGCAACTGCTTTTCTTATCTGTAAACAGAAAGGAACCTTGTCCTGGCCCTTTGGCTACAGCTACTTTCAGTGAGAGGCACTCCCATAATTCCATCTTCCTGAAAACACTTCCTTTTTTAATCAATTTGACTTATAATCGCAGCTGTTTGTGAACTTGGAGTACATATATTTCTGCTCCAGGCTTTACCTGCTATACCCTGGCATTTACATGTTTATGTTTAAAGCCTTGGTTATGTTCTTAGGCCAATCACTTCTTATTTTGCAATTATGTCTGCTGTGCTGGCTGCACACTGTCTTTGGTGGTTATATAATTAAAGAGCAGAGATTTCTTTTTCCCTTGGCTGCACAAGGTGAAAAATGTTAGCTATTTCCACACTTCAGAGACCCAGCTGCTACAAGCATTAAAAATTACTTAAAACATAAATTTATGGCATTGTGATCACAATGGATTGTGTTGTTGTAAATGAATTGCACTGTAAATTGCTGCTTTAAATTAAAATATAGCTTATTAGGAATGGCAGGAGAGGAATAAAGAAGGAAGAAAGGTTTCATATAACTGTCCCCACAAGCCTGTCCCTCCAAGAAGTAATGGCAAAGGGTGTGCCCAAAGCAGAGCCTCCCCTCAGCTGCCCCAGGCTTCGCTGCCGGCCTGTCCCTGCCTCCCTCCTGCCTCCCTCCCATCTCCTCCACTCCCACCCGGCCTCGGGAGTTACTGGGGGTCCTCACTGGGCATTGCTCTGAGGCAGGCAGTGGACCTACAAAGATGAGTGAGACATGCCTTTCCCTCAACAACTCGAGGGCTCCTAAAGGACTGGTGCCACGTGGGCAGGCAGGGAAGAGGGGCAATGATGAGGTAGGCGCACTGGGGTATTTTTTTTCTTTGAGCAACAGAGAAGGATCAAGAATACTCAAGGACACACACGGGAGAAGGGGACTTGACCTATGCAGCTAACCCTGCAGATGCTGAAACCACCAGGAACACGGAACCTTGGCAACAGGGGGGCCTCCACAGGGGGACCATCGTTTTCTCAAGCATTATGGCAAAGTGGCTGCCTGTTCTCTATGTGGACATGTCCAGTGGCAGAGAACTTGCCCCTTTCTGAATTACCTGCTTCCATCTGGAGACACAGACACAAGTCTTCTCCCAGTTAAACAGTCTAGAAATCATGTCTTCGGACACTTCAACCTGGAAATGTCTGGATGACTTCTGAGAAAAAATTCCTAATAGATGAGGCAGCATGAGCTGGGAGCTGGGAAAATAGCCAGGGCACAATCAGAATAGCTGGCACGTGGGCACCAGGCCAATGCTTGTTTATGTGCAAACAATGGGGAATAAGGGTTGTCCATGGGGGCATTTATAAACTTGGGTCTTGATTAAAGTGGCAGCACAGCCTTTTTGGAGGTTTGTGAGCAAAGGAAAGAGTGATGCCAGAAGCATTTCAGGAAAATTCGCTTGCTCTCACATTGGATGGAGAACTTGGACAGTGTCTGATCCACCATACCACCACGTAGCAGCTCCCAGAAAGGGGCCCACATGACACTGCACAAATGCCCTACCCACGGAGACTCCCCCAGCAACTGAGCATGGCTTGCTGGCAACCTCAACCTCTCTGCAGCCTAAACATTTCCAGGTCACATCATCCTTTGATTGAGTCTCCTGGCCCTCCCACATCCTGTCACACCCTTCTGCAGGTGCCCCATCACACATCAGTCCAGAAATTTAGATGTAATAGAAGGAAAATGCTCATTGCTTTATTCCCACACTCCTTAGACATTTACTTATAAAGTAACCAACAACAGCAGATGTCATATGAAGCCTTGAGGGTGCAGAGGAAAACAAATTGTTCTCACCCAAAGGATGCCTCAGGTGGATGAAGGGAGATATGCACACAGAAAGAGCGTGAAAACCATGGCCCAGATCCGTCCGCAGTGGAAACACCATTCTAGCATAACGAGGGATGTGTGAAAAGCCCTAATAGGGAAATGGGGCCTTAGATGTATTCCTGAGGGATGTGTGGGGCTTGATCTGGAGGATGGGAGCAGGAAAGTCCTTACCAGCAGTGGGAGAGATGGGGTTTCTGTCCTAAGAGAGGTCAGGGACACATGAGATGAGTAACCAGTGCTGGGAAGAAAGCGGCACCATCCTTAAACAGAACACTGCAGTTCTCTCTCTGAACCTGGCAAGAAGGGAGAGGCAACAAAGATGGAAAATGTAGGTGTGTCTAGCACATTTGAGAGGATTCATGAAACTCCCATTTCATTCCTTTAATTCTCTCTGGGATAAAATATTTTTTTCTCCCTGACAGAAGCAGCCTAGAGGCTCAGGAAGAGCATTGAGTACACTAGTGCATCCTTGGAATGCATGACTCTCTGTATTCTTTACCCACAAAATAATGCAAATGAAGCACTCTGGTGAGTTAAAAATGGTAAGGTCTCTGGGATACATTGTAATAGGAAAGAAGAAAAAAGATTCTAAACAGCACAGGTAGATTGAAGAATGATATAATGGTAAATTTTGAGAGACTGAGAAAATCATTTCAAAAAAGGTAACTTTGGCCTGTATCTCATTATTTACATTTGTCTGGAAAAAAAATGTTTGACCTTTAAGATGAAACCTGAATACATCTTGAAAGACAGTGTTTCTGGGTATGCAAAAAAGGTTGACAATTATTCAGTCTCAGCACATTGAAGATGTGGTTCCACTGTCTCCTGGCTTCCATATTTACTATGGAGAAGTTGGCTGTCTGGATAGAACTAATTATAATTGTTCATTGGTTTATAATCTGTCTTTTCTCTGGATATTTTTAAGATCTTTTATTTCTTCTTAAATTTCACAATATTGCATTTAGGTACAGGTTTCTTTATACCTACCTTGCTTTGGATTTGTGCTTCTGATTCTAACCGTTGATGTTGTTCATCAATTTTATATCATTCTTAGCTATTAGTTCTCTATATGCTGACTCTCCCCCAACCTCTTATCTCCTCTGTGAACTACAACTAGATAACCTATTAGGCCTTCTTATGCCATATCTAATATCTATCATACTCTTTATCACATGCTTATTTATTTGACTCTGTTGTATTCTGGGTAATATTTTCAGATTTATCTTCTAGCCCACTTTTCATCCCTACCACCTCTGCTATTTAACTCATCTACAAAGGTTTTATTTCTACTGTCATATTTTTCCATTTATAGAAATATATGACTATTTTGTTTCTAGTACTTATGACTTTTTTCAGTTTTTGTCTATGAAAGTAAGCTTTATATTATAGTCTTTTTTGTAATAGCTTTATTGAAGTATAACCAACATACAATAAACTATACGTGTTTAAATGTACAACTTGACACATTTTAACAGGTATATACAATCAGGGAACATCACAGTCAAGATAATGAGCATATCTTCAGTTAGCTTGTGCATTCACTTATTAGTGGATATTTGGTTTGTTTCTAATGGGCTTCTACAAATACAGTTGCACTGCACATTTATTTATATACACGTTTGTGAGGACCTATGCTCTTTTTGTTTGGATAAACATGCAGGAGTAAAATGGTTGGACCATTTGGTAGGTGTATGTTTAACTTCTGTATAAAGTTCCACACTGTCCTCCACAGTTGCTTCTTTAGTGAATTCTACCATATCACTGAGGAAGAAATTGCATTTTCTACACAAATTCTTCCAGAAACCTGAAGAGCAGGGAATTTTTTCCTAGATCTTCTCATAAGGTCAGCATTTCCCTGATACCAAAACTATATAAAGTCTTATAAAAAAAAAAGAAAACTACAGGAGAAAAATATCTGATTAATATGAACATAAAAATTCTAAACAAAACTGTAGCACATTAAACCCAATAATGTGTAAAAAAAAATGTAACCCATGACTAAGTTCATGTCAGTATTGTAAGGCTGGTTCAGCACTGAAATCCATCAAAGTAACTTAGCATATTAACAAAGAAGAGAAACCATCAGACTTTGACATATTGACGTGAGGGGCACACAATTCAATCCATAACAGGCTGACAGATATTGAGAAGTTGTATTTTGTTGGGTGATATTTTTGAATTTCTGTAAATATTCCTGAGCTCTGTTCAAGAACAAAGCTGAGGTTTTTTGAAACACATTGATCCTTTGGGTCTTGCGTTTGGGATGTGCCAGGTGGAACCTGAGCCATGCTCAGTCACAGGCAGTCATGTCACACAGCTTAGGCAACAGCGCCTCATGGGCTCTGCCCATGCGCCTGGAATCCTGGGGTCCCAGCCTTGCCTGGTGGGAGCAGGCAGCCTTCCCGCCCCGTGGGTGTCAGAAAGCCTACCAGGGATTCATGCCCAGTTCAGTGCCCTGACCAGGACCTGGCTGGACACCCAGTGGGGAACTCCTGCATGTCTCAGGACTTTTGTCCACATCCCCTCCAGCCCTCTCTGCTGTGAGCTTTGGGGCGCTCATCTCCATGGAGACAGTCTCCCGCCTGCTCACCCACCTGGCTGTGATGACCCCTCCCTGCACCGCAGCGTGGATGCGCCCCGGCCCCTGGGCAGGGAGCTGCAAGCAGCTCAGGGCTCCACCCACCAGCTTCTCGTCTCTCGTGGGCCCCTGCCCTCCGCTGCCTGACATCTAGTGGATTTACTGTTTCACAATTGCTGGCAGTTTCAGTCCAGAGGGTAAATCTAGTTCTTGTTCCTCTGTTTTGGCCACAATTGGTCATATCTATTTGGCTGTTATAAAAGCCACTTTGATAGCTGCTTGTTGCTCTTCATATTTAATACTCTCTTTTTTTTTTACTTAAACACATTAAGCTTTCATATCCTGTCTGATAATACCAATACCTGGGCCGTCTGTTTTTCCTACTTCTGCTGTCTCTCAATGATAGGCTTTATTTTATTTTGTGTTTCCTGACTTTTTGTTATGATCTCATGAGGGATAGAACTCTGTCTGTGGAAATTCTTTGAGACTGGAACTGAAGATGCATTCCTCCAGAGAGCACAGGCCATGGGGTGCTGACAGCCTGTGACCACTTCAGGCTCCTGGCCTGTCATTTGTAGCACAAGTATAAAAATTTAAGCTACAAATTCACATGAGTGCTAGCCTATGCTTTCAAATTCCAGAGGTGTTGTCCTCCTAATATCAAGGTCAAGTCCTGCAAATTGCCTTGTGGGGCAACTTTTTCATCTAGTTTGCCTTCTTGCTGGAATGTAACCCTTCTAGGTTCTAACCCCTGACCCCTCACTGTACCTCCCATTAAAATGGAAGTTCAAGACCACCCAAGACACACAGAATCTTCAGGGCAGGTGCTCAATTGGGCTAGCGTACATCTCAGGGGACCAATCCATCCCACAACTGGCTTCAGAGGATTTTCCTTGTTTTCTTGCCAGAAGTGAGCTGGTTGTCATGGGTTAATTGTTGCAAGCAGGACACACATCCGCCAGCCTCATCTTCACACTGTGGGAAACAGAGCTCCTCTCACTTGTCTTCGTGGGCAGCCATGGCAGCCTGCCCTTGAGACCGAAGGTCCCTCCTTCTTGTTGTTCCTTCTTCAGACAAGGGAACACAGAAAAGTTTCAGCCAGCAGCTTTTATAGGAGAATGAAGTCCCACTGTCACAGGGTCAATACCAGTGTCGCCCCCGTGGCTACAGAAGCACATCACCTCCCTGTGGACACCTCAGCATGTAAGCCTGCAGTGTGTCCCCACAGCATCTCAGAATCTATTTGTCTAGTAGGCCTGTCCGTTGTAGAAACACATTATAAAATATCCACCCAAAGGAAGGGAGAAGTTAATTTTTAGTTGTATGGGATATTCATTATGCAGAAACATTCATTTTTCAGGTTCTTTGTACCTAAGCCATTATTGTATTTACTGTTAAAATTGTTTTTGCAATACTGTCTAGTAGGTCTAGTAGTAACTAGAGCAGGTCGAGAAGAGTAGCTACAGGTGCACAGATGCAACAAGATACGACCCCACCTGTGCTCCTGCCACAGGGCTGGGCCTGGGCGCTGGCTTTCGTGGCCATCTCTGGGGCTCTTTCATCTCCCTGGAGATCCCGACGAAGAATCTGTTCCCGGCTTACCTGGTCATGACGCAGCCAGGCAGTGTGGCTGTTGTGCACGTATGCAGAGTCACCAGGTTGGTGCAATGGGAGCAGGTGGCCCATCACCTCCCAGCAGGCCACTCGCTCCATGGAAGTGCAGGGGGCCAGGGGCCACCCACCGTCCCACCCCCAGGGTCCACCTCCCCAAGACAGTGACTTCCACAGCCCCCCAGGACCAGGAAGCTCCCCCTGGTGGGCCCCAGATATGACTCTGAGGACAGTGGTGCTGTTTCTGTCACATGTCTGGGAGACCACCGTGGTGTGTGAGCATCTCATAAGTGATGAGCAGTGTTTGCACCTATGAGAGTGACTCGCCCTCCTGGTCTGTGGGCACCACCAGCACTCACTGTGGAAGAGCGGGTGACCAGCAGGTCTGGCTTTTGGTAGAGGCAGTTCTGAGCCTGGTGTGGGATTGCCCTGCTGTCCCTTCACTCTCAGGCCCCCTGGCCACTGCCTGTCTGAGATGCAGTGCCCTGGACAGGGCTCAGGGTGGGGGGACAGCCTCTGGAGCAAGGACAGAGGGCAGGAAGACCACCGGCTCAGCCTCTGCTCCTCCCAGATGGAAGCTGCCACTTCCTGGGGCAACACCAGAAAGATCTACAATAAAGAAATCGTTCTTGTCGACCATCCTCCCAATGTGAGCCGTGTCGGGCTGCACATGCGGACAGTGCTGGGGTCCACAGCTGGCCACCCTGAGTGCCACGCCTGAGCTTCAGCCAACAGGCAGAGGGACTCTCACCGGCTCCCTGTGTTTCCACTGGTACATGTCTTCAACATGACAATCCTTGTGGAATTTGTGGGTCAAGCAAATGCCCGCGTACCCACTACCTCAGGTAAAAGCAGAACAGCCATGTTCCCTGGGAGCTCTTCTCTGCCTCCCCTCCATGCTCTGGCCGCCTGTGCACAGTCTCTAAGCCACAGGCCCTGTGACTGCAGAGTGCCGGGCAGCAAGCGAGCCCCGCGGTCCATGCCAGAGTGACACTGCCCTGCCCAGCTACCCGCTGCGTCTAGCCCAGAAAGGGCTCTTGGCCGGTGTGAACATGGGGGACACTCGGGGCTACAGATCCTCGGAGCCCATGCGTGGAGGGGCTTCCTTGCCCATTTCTTCTCCAGTGACAGCCTGGAGACCACAGATCGTGGAAATGGGATGGGCATGTGTGTCCACTGTCTGGTCACATCCAGCACAACCAGAATAGGCTGCTTTCTCACGATGACTGCGATAAATGTTGTTCCTTCCAAGTGTCCTCGTCAGTGCCCTGGTCACCTTGTACAGCTCACCTTTGGGGAGCAATGCACCCAGTTCCCAGAGAGGCTGTTCAGTTTCCTGAGGGAAGAGCCCCAGTCCTCACTGGGGTCCAGAGAACTATCCCAGTGTTGAACCCAGTGGGTGGCAGGCCCACACCACACTGCTGGGGTCAGACCCCGTAGCACCCCTCCACTCACCGAGGTCAGAGGGCACTGCAGCAGCCTGGCCCAAGGCGCTGGCTGAAGGAGGCCGAGCCAGCCTGCACTGCCTGCCCCCCATCCCTGCCCAGGCCGGAGTCTCCACCAGGGTGTGTTCTGCCCATCTCACATGGAGTCGTATCCCACTGGGGAGCACTTTGCCCCTCAGGTTGAGAGCCTGAGTTACCCCCAGGCTGAAGGCCCAGGGAGAGTGTACCCCTGGGCGCTCATGTTGCTTGAGGCCCAGCTTGGGCCTGAGGGCTGCTGCAGACCCCTGAGAGGGGGAGGCTGTACCCTGGTTCCTGCTGCTGCTCCAGGTGCCTGCGGTGGCCCGTGGGGCATTGTGCCATGAGGATCAGACAAGCCTTGATCACGGAGGTGAAGATGTAGAGCAGGAGACAGGAGATGGGCCCAGAGATGACCTGGCTTCAGGGGGCAGGAGGGTCACGTCAGTCCTGCTAGCAGCCATGGGAAGCAACACTTTCTGGCTGAAATAATCACAAACAGGAAGGCCCTTTAGCAGGGATTTGGGGGAGGGGACCATCGTGGACCTGGACACTTTTGTGACACTTTGAGTTGACCTGATGTGAAGCATGTACGTGTCATTAGAATATGAAGCCTCAGTCTCAGAGCAGGTGACCTGCCCACCAAACTCTCCTTCCATGATTCAGACTGAATCCCTGGCAGCAAAATTCAACCTTTGCCCTAAACTCCCATTTCCTCAAAGGGCCATCTCATGTTGCACTTGGAAGTAAAAAGGAGGGCAAAACATCTCATCCGATGTCTGCTGTAGTCTGTGAACTGGTGAGAACTGTCAAATACAGAGGGTGGATTGTTCCACAGAGGAAAACGTTTTTGCACTGCGTGAGGGGACCATCTGCTCCATGTCAGTTCCCAAGTCTGGGAGACAGAAGTTTACACAGAGTTTACATCAGTCTGTGCGATTGGTTTGTATGATCCTGTTTACATGAAGATCAGGACCTGGGCCATGCATGTCAACCACCACCTGACGATGCCAATTAAGGCTCCAGAGGAGGCTTGGTTTCTACAGCAAAGCCACACTTTGCTGGGAGAACCTAGGACGGGAGCTGCTTGAGCTGCCCGTGATGAAGCACACCAAGGCCTGGATGGAAGGTTACTCAGGCCAAAACCCAAAACTGCCGCTATTGTGCTCAGGAATCATAGTGAGGGGCTGGGATGCATTCAAAGGGTCAGGCACAAAGACACTAAAAAGCTGCAGAAAAGAGGGGCCGGGCTGCACCTGTCCGGGATGAGGCAGGGATGACAGCAGTGCCTACATAACCAGCACGACGCAGGGGGGCTCTGTCCTCGGTCACTCTGCAGAGGGATAGACTGCAGACATGGTCCCACTCAGGGCCCTCTCTGATTCTCCCTGGCCTCCAGGCCTGCACGTGGGACATGGGGCTCTCTGCCTTGCCCTGGCTGCTGCAGGACTGGAGGGGGGCCTTTGTTTTCCCCCAGCTTTGCTCAAGGTTCCAGTCTCCAAAGACTCTGACTCCCCTTTGGAATCAAAGAAATCTGAAATTGATTAACCCTGTTGTCCAGCCCTGGGCATTTGGTGTGGTTTTAAATCACATGAGGGCACACCTGATTCAGGCCTCTCATCTGCCCCAACAGGGGGCCGGGGCTGTAACCCAGCCGTGCCCGGAAAAGCCTTCAGTGTGGCATGGGGGCAGCCATGTTCTTCCATTCCCAGGGGTTTGAGACTGCAATGCTGCAGGACGCCCTGAATGGCAGCGAACTGGTTTCAGCTGCTTGGTGAGTCAGCCCACAGGATGGCCCAATCACAGGACCCTATGGCAGATACTAATAGCAGCAGACGATTTCCATTTCTCAAGTCTATTTCAAATTAATAAGAATGTCCCCCTTCTGTTTTTCATCCACAAAGAGACTCCCTTTGCATATTCATTTAATGTTAAATTGATGGATTAAATTATACCAAGCTCAAAATCAATCCTGCACATATCCATTAGAAAGGACTGAATCTCCCAGTGGGGACAGAGCAGAGAAAATGCATTCAGAGACACTGATAAGTCCAGGCCCATTATATGTCATTTTAAACAAAGAGCAAAAAAGCTCTTTGGAGACGCTCTATCAGCTGTTAAACAGAGACACTGCATGCACAGGGAGATTGATGGCTAGCATCTCTGTCCTCCAAATGGTTCTCCCTGGGCTGATGATTACAAGGAAATGCTTCTCCGTGTCTCTGTCACAGTTCACAGGCAAACAGATGCCTCTGTGCTGAGCCTTCCCTTTGTCTTTCCCGAGGCACAGTCAGTTAGTTAACAAGTGCCAGGCAGGGACCTCCCACTCTGCACAGCTAAGCAAGGTGACACACACGGTGTTGGTGAGAATCTTGTCTTCCCATCTCCTGAAGCATCACAAGGCGAGTTGGTGTGCACAAGGCTCGGCAGTGGCTCAGGGGCACAGGTGGGGCATGCCAGGGCTGTGGGCTGCGGAGGTGACAGATGTCACTGTTGTGGGGGGGTGGCTCTTGGCCTTAGACAAAGGGAGGGGCCACAGGGCCTCTGGATTTTCTTTGGAAACTTTAATTCCAAGTCTAGATCTAGAGGTGAAAATACTCCAGAAAAGCCCTCCCTACCCTTTCCCTTGTCTTCCCACTAGTGAGTTTTCCCATCTTTCCCCATTTGGCATTTCCCACCACCTGCCTTCCCAGACTTTCTCCCCACCCACAGCGGAATATAATGGAGGGGAGCCGAAAACACGACTGGGACTGGGACATGTCAAAACAGCTCAGAAGGCCGAGGAGAACCCCACCAGGCATTTTTCTATTTCTCCACATCACATCTTTCCAATGCTTTTCCATGAACACAAGCATTTTACTTATTAAATTATTCCACGAATTGCTTTCAAACAGACATCAATACATAATACATTTCTAAAAACTACTGGAACTTTTACAACTAAGATGTAGTAGCTATTCGCAGTGTACACATCACCATAAAACCATGAGAAAATTGGAATAAATGAAAAAAATCAGTTTTAAAGATGTTGGAGGGCAACGAGCTGGATGGACTAAAACGTCACAGCTGAACCAGAAAGGCGAGTTTCCTGTGTCCTCACCAGGAGGCAAGGTCCCCCCTAAGTGAGAGCCTGCAGCAGACATGACCATTCTTATCAAGATGGTGGCCAGATTTTGGAACCCAAGGCCCAGTGCCAGCTCCAGGTGGGCTGAGTGCCGTGTGATAACCCCAGCCCAATCCAGTGACTCCAGGTGGGTTGATGTGGTCAGGATTCACCTTACCTGCCTCAGATGGAAGAGCAGGTGGACCACCTCCATGGTGAAATCGCATCTTCTTCAGACCTGATAGACCTTTTACTCATGTCATCTGGCACACAACAGAACCTCAGGAGAGGCAGAAAAATTGGTAAATAATTAATAGACAACAGAAGATAGAAACATCTTCACAGGTAATTCAGATTTGGAAATTATCAAAAAAACTTTAAAATAACTCTTAAAAATATAATAGAGAAAATAGCCAAAAAGGTCACATGAATTAAAGATAGAACATTTCCGTAGAGAACAGAATCTATATGAAGGAATCTAGTTGGCATTCTAAAATGAAAAATACAACATTTCAATATAAGAATTCATTGGGAGGGTTTGATAATAGACTAACTGTAGTTGAAAACAGGAGTAATTAGCTGAAAGGTCAATACAAAGCACTCTGAGACTCCAAAAGAAAGAATGAGAACAGGACAGAGCACAGGACACAAACAGAGACAGGACAGTGGGGCACACTCAGAAGGCTGCTCCTCCGGGAATCCCAGCCCACAGGGACAAAGGCATAGATGGAATTACATTTGAAGGTATAATGGCCGAGGTGTTTTCAGAATGAATGTCACCAACACACAAATACATTCTCCATAAACACAAAGAAAACCGCACCTGCACACATTACAGTCAAGAACCAAATACAAAGAAAAAAAATCTAAAAATTAGCCACAGAGCTACAAAGTGATAGTTTGAAAGAAGGGAAAATAAGGATAATGAATGACTTTTCTCTAGAACTATGCAAGTCACGGGACAATGGGATGCTGTCTTTAAGGAACGAAAGAAAAGGAAAAAACCTTCCAACTTGGAATTCCATGCCCAACAAAGGATTTAAACCATGGGGGCAAAATAAAGGTGTGTTTATACAAAAAAAACTGAGAAAAATTATCTCCAATACATTAGTATCACAAGGCATGAAAAAGCAAAATTTGGGGCTCAAGGGAAGGGAAAAAAGCTTGAAAATACATTAGCAATGAAGAGCATCAGAAAGGACACATGTCAGGGTGAGCGGCCATTGCTTGCAGCAGTCACACTAAACACATCATGTGGTATTTCTCACAAAAGCAGAAGCAAAATATAATACCCAAGGCACAAAAGCCTTTTGTGAGACTCGTCGATTGCTCAGAAAGCGGTAAAAGTACTAATTTTAGGTAGACTTGTATAAATCAAGTATGCATATTTTAAGCTATAGAAAAATAAACAATATATAATGGTAATGCAGTAGAAGAAGAGAGAAATGAGTAATACAAATACTTGGTTAATTCAAAAGCAGGAGAGGAGATATAAAAGAATAATAGACAGAATGAAGAAAACAAATCACAGGATATTAGACTAACCTCCCAACAATGAATGTGACTAACTTACATGCTGATGGACTAAACATTTCAATTGTGACAAGTTTGTCAGACTGGTTTTTTAAAAATAAAATTTTTTTAATTCCGACCAGCTACCCCTCATAAGAGACATTCTATAAACATGACTGCATAGAAAGCATGAAGTAAAAATATGGGAAACAAGCAAAAACTGGCCAGAAGAAAAGCACTGGGGCTTTACTGACATAGGACAAAATGTGACCTGAGGTGAGTTATTGCTGGAGGTGAGAACACATTTCATAAGGTAAGTGAGGGTGTAACAGGAAGATATAAAAAACTTAAACTTGTATGCATAGCTTAAAAGTATAAAAAGAAAAATACAGAAATAAAGAAACAGGCCAATCTACAATCATAGGTAGAGATTTTAAGACACATTTCTCAATAACTGCTTGAAAAAAAGACCAAGAATCAGTAAAATACAGATTATAACCACACAGCTGGCCAGCATCAGAAGACACATATACTGAACATTCTACCCAAAGACTGCAGAATATACAGTTTTTTAAGCATACATGAGACAATTGCTCAGACTGACCACATTTTGGCCATAAAGTAAGTCTAAAGCTATTTCTAAGAATGGAATTCATCAGAATTTGTTCTATGCTTTGTGTAAGTAAACAGAGAATCAATAACAGAAATGCATGGGTCAAAGAAGAAATCACAATGAAAATTATAGTTTCAACTGAAAGATAATTAAGATAAGATAGATTCACTTTGAGATGCAGCAAAAGTATTACATAAAAGGTCTAATTTATAGTTTCAAATGCATATATTAAAAATAGGAAAGAAAAATAATCAATTATCTAAGCAGCTCCCAAATAAAACTAGAAAAAAAACACTAGCAAATAAACTCTAAGAAAATAATAGAAAACAAATAATAAAATTAATAGTACAAATCAATAATACAGAAAAAATAGATATGCAGTGGGAAAAAACTCAACAATTCATAAAATTGTGAAAACATTCATAAAACTAATAAAATTCATCAGGAATAGACAAGAAAAGGGAAATCACAATAGATGCTACAGATCTTTAAAAGTTAGTGAAAAGATAATATGAACAAGTTTATGCCCACAACTGTGTAACTTAGAAGTAAACAGATTGCTTAAAACCCCTTACCAGAGGAGACGCACAAGAAGTGAAAAATGCGAATTAGACTTATATCTATTAAACAGATTAAATTCTTAGTTAATTTTTTAACAGCGTTACTTCAGATCCAAATAACTTCACTGATAAAGTCTTCCAAATAACCAAGACAGAAATAATAACCATAATATACAAACTCCTTTAGAGTATATAGAAAACAGTAATACTTCCAATTCATTTTATGAAGCCAGGATAGACCTAATACATAACTAGACAAAGAATGTTATAAAAAAGGAAAACTACAGACCAACACATCTCATGAACAAGTTATTAGCAAATCAAATCCTGCAAAGCAGAGAGGATATATTAAGTAGGGTTTATTTAGCAGCAACATTTAATGGTAACACATCATGATCAAGAAGTTTTATACCAGAAATTCAAGATGTTTAAAAGAGCAAAGGACCTAATATAGCCAAAGAAATGAAAAAGAAGTATGAGTTCAAGGACTACACTATTTGACTTCAAGACTTACTAATCAAGACCTACAGTAATCAAGAGAGCGAAGTGTTGGTACAGAAAACACATAGTTCAATGAAACAGAGGGGAGAACACAGGAATACACCCACATTCCCATGTACATTGGATTTTTGACAAAGGACTAAAGCAATTTAGTGGAGAAGTAGAAGTTTTCTCAACACATGGTTCTGAAACACTGGATATCCATACACAGACAAAATGAACTTAGCCTGATGTCACATTATCCACGAAAATTAATTCAAGATGGATCATAGACCTGAATATGAAGATGAAAGCTGCAGAGCTTCTGGAAGAAAGCACGGGGGGAACAAAGTGTCTCGAGACAGAACACAGAAAACAATACAAATGGATAATTAGATATCATGAAAATTTAACCTTTCAATCAAATAGTCAAACCATATTTTGGGAGAAATATTTACAAAATATCCATTTGACCACAAATTGATATTTAGAATATATAAAGAGTGAACTTCTTCTGCAGCTGAATAATATAAACAAAGGCCATAATAAAAATGGGCAAACACATGAACATGTGTTTTACTAAAGAATATATGAATGGGACAAGCAGGCAAAATACTTCTCAACCTCATTACTCATCAATGATACGCACATTCAAGCCACAGCTGGCCGCCCTTCAGAATGGCTAAAACAAAAATGACTGGCAGTACCAAATGGTCATGAGGAAGGGGAACAAAAAGAATGGGCAGGAATGTAAAACAGCGCCACCATTTTGGACATGTTGGACCACATTTTATAAAAAATAAGCATACAGCTATCTTATAACCCAGGAATCCGCTCCTAGGTATTCACCGAAGAACAAGGGCAGCATGTACTCACAAAGAGACATGTCCAAGAATGGACATGGTAGCTTCATTCATAATGCCAAAAAGCTGGAAATAGCCTTGGTCCTATTGACGGGAGAATGGGTAAAGACATTAATATCTGCAGACAAGGAATACTACTCAGTTACAAAATACAATGAATCACTAATAAACACAACTACATGGATAAATTTCACAACATTGTCTCAAGTCAAAGCAGCCAAACATAAAAAAAGTGCATATGCTGTATGATGATGTATGATGCTCTATGGTGCCACATGATGTTCTATGATGCTCCATGATGTTGTATGATGCTCTGTGATGCCATATGATGCTCTATGATACTATATAAGTAAAGTTTCAGAACAAGTTAAATTCTTCTGTGGAGAAAATAAATCTGAGCACTGTTACCTGATGGGGAGAGGTGGGGGTGCTGGATATTGATTGGAAGGGAACATAATAGAATATTCTGTGGTGGTGAGAGTGCTCTGTCTCTTCATAGGATTTGCATTACAAACACATATATACATATAGATATATACATTTGTTAAAACGTATCAAATGCACACAAAATTGTACAGTTAATTCAAAACAAACTAGATGTATATAAATATTCAACTCCACTTAGTAATATACAGGCTGAGATGTTTAAGAATCAAGTGTACTGTTGTCAGTTTACTTGGAAATACATCAAAATTTATAATAAATTGATAGACAAGATAGAAAGATAGATACAGATGTGATATGCCAAATACAGAAAAATCTAGACAGTGAGTGTTCACTATACAATTCTTTCAATTTTTTTATGTTGGAAAGAATTTTTATAATAAAACATTAAGACTATAAGTGAAAAATATTCACATTAACAAAATTAAGAAAAACTATATAATCATGTCAATAGATGCAGAAAGATAAAACTCAACACTAGTTAATGTTGCAGAACTCTAAAAACTAGGAATAGAAAGCACTTCATTAATTAAAGAGTACCTCACACACATACACACACACACACACACACACACCAACAGCAGCTGACATTAAACTTAATGGTGAAATATTGAACACTTTCCCCCTGAGGTCAGGAACAGACAAGAATGTCTACTCTCACCACTTCCATTACAAATTGCCCTATGGGTCTCACCCAGAACAGTCAGAGTACAAATTTAAATGAAGAAAGACGTACGTAAATGTAAGGTTGGAAAGTAGCAAAATTGCCATTGTTCACATATAATGTGTTTATGTACTTAAAATTTTAAATAGTCTACAAAATACTAGAGTCAAATCAATTGGCAAGGCCACTGGATACAAGGTCAACATACAAAATTCAATTAATATTTCTCTATACCACCAACAAAGTGATTGGAAGATGCAATTAAAACCATACCACAAGCATCAAAATGTACAGCATATACAAAAAACCTACACATTGAAAAGAGTAGAACATTGTTGAGGGACAATGAAGAACTAAATGGAACGGTGTAACACATTTATGGATTAGAAAGTGAAAAAGACTTAACATGTTAAGTTTTCCCTAAATTTCTCTATAGATTGGATAAAATTTCAATCAAAACCCCTTTTGTCAAAATTGGCAAACCGATGCTATCATTTACGTGGAAAGCCACAGCCCTGAAAGGAGATGAGCAGTCGGAGTCTTGCATGACTTAATTTGGAGACTCACTCTAAAGCTGCAGTCACTGATTCCCCGTGGTGTCGGCACGAAGATGGGTGAACAGTCCAGTGAGTGTTGGGGAGAATGTAGGAATGGTTCCTCATGATACTCCCATCACTGGCTCAGCATCCGTAGGCTCCGTGGCGGCTGCACCTGCCTCCTGAGGCTGGAGGCCTGGGCTCTCTTGTTTCTCCTCCAGTCCATCTTGGCCTCTGCTCTTTCCACCAGTGTTCCCAGTTTGAACCTCTATTACACCAGTCAAGACAGGACCCTCTGTTCTCTTGAAATCTTTGGGTCACTAACTTTGATCAATTCAGTACTCAGTTTGTGGTCCATAGACTTCCATAGACCATGTGGACAGACACTTACGAGGCATCTGTGAGGCCAGGTGGAGATCATGGAGGCTGGAAGGCAAAGACCAGGATGTGGCTGGGCCACCTCCTTTTGGCGACGGAGCAGAGGCTGCCCTCTGTAGGCGCAGGCAGCTATGCCTTTGGCCATGTGGGCCCTGGGAAGCCCCCGAGCACCATGAGGCACGTTGGAAGCAATGGTAGACACAGCTCATGGCAGTGCACCAGGGCAGAGGCCGTGTTCTCTGCTGTTTGCTGTGGGGATCCCCAGAGTGGCCCAAGATCCTCAGCGCCTGAAGCTTATGCATGTTGGGGCCTCTTCAGGTAAAGTGTTGAACACTGTGAACAGAACGTTAAGGACTGGCCTTGGGAGGGCTGTGCAAGTGGGACCTCTGAACTGGAACCTCACGGTGCGTGCATGTGTAGCAGAGCAAGGCCCTGCCCCTCCCTCACCACAGCTCATGCACACACACTCTCACACACCAGACACACTTACTCACACACATGCATGCACACACACACACACCAGAGACACAGACACACACTCACCCATGCACACACACCAGACATACATACATTCACATGCACACACACATACACACACATGCGCACACACGAGACACACACTCACACAGTGACAAGTCACTCCCAGCCCACATCACACTTGGAGGGAAAGCAAGCTGGCATCAGCACCTCCCCATGAGGAGTAAAACCACATTCCAGCATCTGGGGACGTTTTCAGCCTTTGTGAGGCCTCGGGAAGTCTGGTGACCCCTTGGCCCGTCGCCTTTAGGCTCTGATGTGGACACAGCCAAGGCCGAGCTCCACAGCCCAGACTGTGATTCGGGAGCCGGGTGACACGGCTCCACGGCATCATCAGGGGACCTGGAGGAGATGTGAGTCCTGAGCCCCTCTGGCCCCCTGGGGCCCCCCGGAGTCTGGAAACTAAAAGCTTCTGGTAGTACTGGTGGGGCTGTTTGCATCTGATTCATCTCCTCTCCTACTAGAAAATTCTCCACTGTGGCTGAGGCTGGAGTGATGAAGTAGAAGAGACGGCTGGTGGATTATTTATAAGACTCTGGCTTCACCCAAGCCCATGGCAGAGAATGCCATCATCTGGGCAGGCTCCCCAGAGAGCAGCGCAGGCCTGGAAACGGCACACAGCTCGGCTCTCAGCTGGGCGCGCTCCCTGGCCCTGCACGTATCGATCTGTTAGAGTGCTGCCGGCCCAGGGAGAGAGGCCAGCCGGGCCATGGCTTCCACTTCGGGCCTGGGTGTGGGAGGACCTGGGCAGAGACCCGGAGTCGGCCAGTTCAGACTCACTGAGGGTCTTTGCGGGCACCTCCTGGGGTGCATGAGACCTGCAGTGCCCCCAGAATAACTCTGGGCTCCATTTCCAGCCAGCACACCTTCAGATCCGAGGTGCAGGTCACAGTCCGTGTTGCTGAGAAGCTCTTCCCACAGAAGGGCCCTCTGCATGGCAGCCTCGCCCCTCCACACTGGGTGCAGTAGAAACCACCTTTCGTGCCCTTGGCAATCATGTGCCCGGTGGTCACAGACTAGGGCCCTGCTGCCAGCGTGAGAATGCCACATGACACTCCCTCCCTACCCACTTCCCAGGGTGGCTGAGCTGCTGCCCCCGGCCTGCACATCTCCCTGGTCCCAGGGGACCAGGGGCTCTTCCACAGCACTGGGGGCAGCCCCAGGGCCTGGCCCCTCACCACCTGCCCGCTGCACACGCAGACATCCCTGATCAGCTCGGCACTGCCCCTGACCTCTCCAGTCTGTGCCATCACCTGCTCCACCTCAACCAGGAGACAGCAGGAGGTGCTTAGCTGTGCAAGTCACTGGCAAACACAGGCAATCTTTGAAAGCTGGGTGTGTTCAGGGATGCCCCAGGAGTGACACCATGGGGACTAACAGCCCCTCCTCACAAACAGCCCGCAGGCAGCAGGGACCTGGGGTGACGCAGCGTGACAAGCGTGGCATCTGCTGATGTCCTGTGTATCTCAACACCCATAACCTTTCTGGTGGGGAAAATACTTTAGTTACTTGAATTGCTAATTTCTAGTTATGCCTTGAGACTTGTACCCAACATATAGCATGCAGACATGCACACACACGTGTGCACATGCTCAGGAACCCAGAGGCTGGGAGGTCTGCATATTTGCCACAATATTCTATTTACTATAGCCCACATTTCTTCCTGTTTGACATTCTTTTGGTCATTTGTATGCAATGCTTAAGGAAAACAGTGTCTAAGAGGTGAACTGTCACAGCAAAGAGCCTGCTCTTCATAAGAGGCCCTGGAAGCATTCAGAATTTTAAAAAGGCATTGCTAATTAAGTGTGACAGTTGAGCCTTTCCGTGGAATGCCTAGGGTATACCCCCAAGAAAAGCTGTGTGCAAAATGGCCATCCTCAAGGGAGCAGCTACATACAGCTTCTTTCTGCTCTTCAGAGACTCATAAAGTCACCTGAGAACACCTTTGTAAACAGCCAAAAAAAAAATCCAAAATACAATATTAGGACAGAATGGGTATGTGCCAAGGCTCTTGCCTGTACACTTCTTGAAGCTCAGTGTGACAGGGACACTCTGGCAAGTGGCACAGGGAGTGAGCATTGCGTCTGTGCTTGAGTTTCAGCAGACTGGGATGATTACCTGCAGAGGTAGTTACCCTTTGTTCTCGGTGTTGTGGAGAGGCTTTGCCTCCATGGGCCCTGCTCCACCCCTTGCTCTTTGCCAGGTGTTAAGAGGTCGTGTAAGTGGACCAAAGGCATCTTGGCTCTGCCGTGATTTTCCTGGCTGCTCGCACAGGTCTGACACCTTCAGGACAAAAGCCAGACTGTTAGGAGTAAACACGGGTTTTGAAGTTTTCCTGCACACCATTGAAAGTTATTTAAGATCACTGACATCTGATACTGAGAAGAGAGAAAGGCATTTTTGTTTGATCTGACACCATTAGAGTAAATTTTCCCTACGTACCACTACAGATCTAATAACCTTGGGCTTAAATTGATGTTAAGATTAAGACAAACGGAAAAATCTGAGAAAAGGCAGGTTGCGTTTGATCTTAAGCACATGAGAACAAATTATGGCCAACATTATCATTCTCACAGTGAGAAACGGGAGAGGGCTAAAAACCACAGACAACATTAAAAACTCCTGGAAAATGTATGCATACATTTTTGTCACTTTTGGTAATTTGTGACTTGCAACGAATTTGTCCATTTCATCTAAGTTTCTGAATTTATTGTCATAATTTTTCATGATGTTTCTTTATTATCAATTTAATTTATGTAAGATCTGTAGTGATGGCCCCTCTTTCATTCCTGAAACTGATAATCTGTGCTTCATATCCTTTTCTTTCTTGATCGGTTTATCTAGAGCTTCGTTGTTTCACTGACTTTTTCAAAGAACCAGCTTTTATTTCCATGGATTGCCTGTTTGCTGTGTGATTGATTTTTTATTTTACCTTTACTGTCTCCACCTACTTACTTGCAGTTCTATTTACCTTTCCTTTACTAACTCCTAAGGTGGAAGCGTAGATCTTTTTTCTTTAAGTATTTAATGTTATAAATTTCCCTGTAAGCACTGCCTTGTTACCACCCATGAATTTTAATACGCTGCCTTCTCCTTATCACTCAGTTCAAAGCATTTTCTAATTTCCTTTGTGATTTCTTTATTATAACAATGGTTACTTAGAAATGTGACATGTAATTTTCAAATATTTGGGGATTTCCTAGCATCAATTCATGGTTGTTGATTTCTAAATTATTTTGAGGCCAGAGACATACACTGAATAATTTCAAATCATTTTAACGCATTGAAATCTGTTTCATGGCCTGCATGCAGTCTACTTTGGTGAATGTTCATGTGAACTTGAAAAGAGTGGGTTCTGTTTTGTGAAGTAGAATGTTCTATAAACGTCAATTAGATCAAGTCGGGTGCCAATCTTGTTCCAGTCTTCTATGTGTTTACCAATTTCCAGCCTACCTGATCTGTCAGTTACCAAGAGAACCGTGTTGAGTCTTCAACTAAAATTGTGCATTTGTCTAGTCTCCCTTTGTCTCTGTAAACTCATGTTTTATGTATTTTGAGAGTCAGTTATTTGATGCATCCATATTTATGATTATCATATCTTCTTACTGAAATGTCCCTCATTGTCCTGATTTTAATATTGCTATCCAGCTTGCTTATTATGTACTTGGATAACATATATTCTATCCTCTTATTTTTAGGTTAAAAAATTGTTCCTTATAGGCAGCATTATTTAATCCAGTCTGACAATATTTGCATTTAAATGGCTATGTTTAGTTTGGTTAATTTAGTTTATTTAAGTAATCACTCACATCATTGGATTTAACTCCATCATCTTTCTATGAGTTTTGTGTTTTCCCCATTTATTGCTTGTTCCTTCTTTTCTCTGTAATTTTATGGATGGAATATTTTTTAGTGTCTCATTTCATGCCTTCCTTTGACTTAGTGTTTACTCTTCATTTTATTTTTTTTATTGCTCTATGGTTTCAATATGTCTTTATGATGGTACCTTTATAAGACTTTATAAAAATATTATAATACTACATTTCTATTTCTCCCTTTCTGTATTTTGTACTAATTGGCATATGTTTTACATCCACAGATACTAAATATTACACAATACACTGTCATTATTTTTGCTTTAAATTGTCAAGCACTGTTTTAATAAATTGAGAAATAAAGAAACAATTCATTTACTCCCATATTTAATATTCCGCACAGTCTTCATTCCTTCATGTATATGTGAGTTTCAATCTGATATTTTTCTTTACCTTGAAGAAATTACCTTAACACTTTTTTATTACCATTTCCGCTAGTAATAAAAGTTGGTCTCTCCTGCAACTTGCTTTATTTTGCCTCATATCTGTAAGGAAATTTTAATTGGATATAGATTTCTAGGATGATTTTTTTTTTAATTAGTTCTTCAGAGTTGGTATTCCATTGTCTTCCATCTTACATCGTTTCTGATGAGAAGTTAGTCGTTATTTTTGTCTGTCACTCTGTATGTAGTTTGTATCCCTGCCCTGGGCCACTTTTATGATTTTTTTGTTTTAATTTGCTGTCAATCATTTGATTAAGACATGCCTTTGTGTGCTTCTGTTTGTTTTTTGAGTTTCGAGTTCTGTGGGTTTATATTTCTCACCAAATTTGGATAAATTTCAGACATCAGTCATTCAGATATTTTTCTGCCCTTCCTTTTTTTCTGGCATTCTAATCACACACGTCCGGCCTCTTGATATCGACCCACGTGTCAGTGAAGAGCTGCTTTTCTGTCAGCCTTTTTGTTTGTTTGTTTATTGCTTCAGTTTGGATACTTTCTATCGGTCAGGTTTCCAGGTCACTTTTCTGCAATTTCTAGTCTACTCTTAAGCCGATCCATTTTAAAAATTTCAGATACTGTGCTTTTCAGCTCTGAAATTTTGACTTGGTTATTCGCACAGCTTCTACTCCTCTGTCTATTGGGTGCTGTCTCCTTCAGCTCCTGGCGCACTGAAAAGAGCTGCTCTAGAATGCTGCTTCTGTTTTCATCCTCTGTCATTTCTGGGTCTTTTTCTCCAGAGTCAAATCTCTCTGATTCTTTGCTTGTCTATCAATTTTTTACTGGGTGCTGGGCATTGTGATTATGATGTCATTGAATGGCTGGATCTCGTTGTCTCCTTTTAGTGAACACTGAGGACTTTTCCTCTAGAAGGAACTTAATTCACTTGTGGATCCAGTCAATCCTCTGAAGGTTGGTTTCAGGCTTTGCGGAGTTAAATAGAGATCAGCCTGTACACTAGGTCTGGTTCATATCTGCTGCTAAGGTGTCCCATTTCTAGACTCTTTACTGAAAGTCTCAAGCATTTAACAAGCTATTTCTACTCTGCCTGCTCAGCATTTGGATTCGTGCCAGTCCTGTGCTGCCCCTGATAGCTGTTCTCCCAGCTGTCCTTTGCCCAACCTTTGCAACAGACCCACAAATAACAAAAATGATGGAATTATCAGATAAGCACTTAAAAACAGCTCCTATTAATATATTCAAGGACTCAAAGAAAACTAAACAAACTTTATTTTTGATTTGTTATTTTGCAGCTTTATTACAATGTGTCTAACTATAGATTTCCTCTTCCTTGAATATTGCTTAAGATTAGCTGGGATTCTTAGACTTCCAGATTCACGTCTCCAATCAATTCTGGGAAATCCCTACCCACTGTCTCTTCACATACTCTCTGTGCTTCATTTTCTCTTAACCCTCCTTGAAAAACTTTGATTAAACAAATCTGTTATGTTCTAAATCATCCTGTGGAACTTATCTATTCTTCTATAGCTTCCTTTTATAATCTTTCTGTTTGGGAAATATTTGGGGTCTATTTTACAACTCACTAGTCCTCTTCATGGCTGTGTTGATTTTCTACTCTGCCTGCTCAGCATTTGGATTCATACCAGCTCCATGTTGTCCCTGGTAGCTGTTCTCACAGTTTTCTCACAAGAAAATAACATCTTTCAAGGGTTTTTTCAGTTTTTTTAAATATTTTATTTCTGCAAGTTCTGTTTTATTATTTTTCAAATTAGCTATGCCATTAAATAATTTTCCTGATCCCTGAAAATATTTCCAAGCTTATTCTTAATTTGTTATTTTATAATCTATATTCAATGATTCCAATTTCTGGATTCTTTATACTCTTTTTTGTATAAAGCTGGGTTGCACAGAGATGTGTGTGTTCCCATGTTACTCAGAGTATAATGATATTAGGACTGAGAAAGCATTTTTCCCCTAGTTAGTCTGGAAGAATTTCATTTGGAAACATGGAAGATTTCTGGCTGTGTTTTATGGTCTAAAATGACAGTATCAATAGTATTTACATTTATATTATGATTTTAAATTTATACATCCATTTTTTTATTTTTATTTCCATAAAAACTAAAGATTCTACCCCTCTTTCTTTCATGGATGAGGAAACTGAGATTTGGATAATATAGGACTTGCTAGATCCCTACAGGGGAAAACAAGGCAGCCAGATCCCACAGCAGCTACTCTGAGTACAAACGCTATGCAGGACAGTACTTGAGGAGACACATGACACTACTGCAATAAAGCAACAGAGGTGGTGGGCAAACCTGTGGGGAGAAGTGAAAGCACAGGTGGAAGCACCTGGGCCCAAGAGCAAGGACCTCAGGTGTGCCTCCCTGCCCAGGGCAGTGGCACGGAGGCGCTGCCGCTCCTGAGGAAGAGGAAGCCGGTCACGTGAGGCCACTGTCACCCTCACCAGCTCTGGGGCTCAGCGAGGCTGGCCCACTGCTGACCTCACAGTACAGGACGTACAGTGTGCAAAGTGATGAAAAATACATCCTAGAAAAATTAAATACCATTTTCTTACCTCAATTTTTTAGATCTTTTGGAATCTGAGGAATTCATAGCTAAACTTCTTACTATTGCCTACTTAAATGTTAAAAAAATAGAAACGATAGATTTTGTGTGGGCATTTGTAAAATTTATCCCAAACCCCAAACATTTCTCTGAAAAATAAACCTCAAACTCTTTATCATGGCCCAGTCCCCCCCGATCATATGGTCAATGTCACCCACTATTCACGATCTTTTACACACACACCCTTCCTGGTGACTGTGACCCCTACTGCCCTTCATGGAGGCCCTGTCCCCTGAGCAGTCGTGAGCTCCGTGCTTGCCAGATCGATCCACTCCACCCACCCCACGGTGGCACCCTCCCTGGACACCGCAAGGACCATCGCCTCCCTGCTAGACTATCAGCAACAAGAGGGTGAGCTCACATTTCTTCGCAGATGTTCTGAATGATTTCTACAAGTTACCAATCTCGTGTGAAGAAAGTAGATTATAGATGCAAATAGCCCCTACTGAGTGTGGAGTGTGCATCAGGCCCTGGGCTAGGGGCTTTGCATTGATTACGTTATTTAATCTTCACAGCACCCTAAGAAGCAGGCACTTTTAGGCTGAGGGCTTGCTTCCTGCAATGTTCTCAAGGTCAAGGAGAGCCAGGACTTTAATCCTGGTGAGCATGTCTCCCAACAGCAGACTCCTTACAGTCCATCCTCCTGGTTAAAAATGTGTTTCAATAATGGTGGATGAACTCAGAATATTTATAGTATTTCTTGGCACCTGATAGTAGTGAATCCTCCCTCACCGCTGCGGGGCATCCACCCAGTGCCCAAGCTGATGGTGACTTGTACTGGGCCAGCCATGTTTTCTAGGGTCAGCCTCTCTTGGACACATAAAGCCTAGTACATGACCCACAAAGGAAAAGCAGCATGTTCCCGAGGCCCGCGGTCAGGGCACAGCTTCCCTTCAGCGGCTCACACTCACAGCCCTAGCGGCTCTGTGGCCTCAGGTGAGTGCAGCGCAGGCGCGCGTCCGCCCACCGAGGAGCGTGCGCCTCCCAGAGGCCGGGGCGCAGGGTTCCCACCGCGGAGATCAGCGGACACTGCGCGTCGGGGCCCTTTTCCCCAGAAACCCGGAGGCTGAATGCTTCCAAGCTCCTGGCGTAAACCAAGCAATGCCTGGCGAGACCTCAGGCTATCTTCAGGCACTGGGCACACAATAAAACAATATTAAAATAGCCGGAGGGAAACTATTTGACAAAGTCAATAAAGGAGAGAAAGAGAAGTAGGAAGCTTCCATGCAGCAAAACCGGCCGTTACTGTGTGACGGCAACGAGGCGCCCTCCTCCCCGGAGCCGCTCCTCCCCGGCAGGGTGGCCCAGACCGCTGCCCTGGGACCCGCGGGATAGACCCTCGGAACTAGTAAGTCGGTGCCCAAAAAACACCATCGGTCTCCTGAGCTGTCGCTTCAAAGGGGATCCAGCGGCCACGCTAACGCCTCCAGCTCGTGTCTGTCAGCTCCGGAGAAGAGGAATTTCCCCCAGCTCAGGCCGAGGCTTTGGGGCCGCGTGGGCAGGAGCAGTGCCTTGAGGGATGGTGCCTCACGCACGGAAGCAAGAAAACCTTTTAGCTCAGGACCATGGCATTGTCTGTCAACATCACAGAAGAATACAGAGCTGCTCTGTCTTTTCTAGCCACACAGCCCACGCTTGGGCGCCTCGCTGAATAATAGGGACAAAATGCCCCTGCCCCTGCCTCTCCACACCAAGCAGAGCCCTCTCTGGGCCCTGTTGCAAAGCTGATGCACCGATCCTGCCTGGGCGGGGAGCCCCAGCACTGCAGCCAGCTACCCACGGGCTCTGTGCCAGGTCCTTAGACCCACCTGCCCCGTCCTAGGGAATCAGGGAGGCATGCTGAGCCCAGAGAGCCATTACGATGGGGTCGCCCGCTGCTCAGGGAAGGGAGAACATGCCCAGGTGGAGTGAAGTCTGACTCTGCTCCCAAAGAACGTGCTTTGCCCTCCAATATTTGGGAAACAGAGAAGCCCCTCAACAGGGCATGCCAAGGCTCTCCAACCAGACTTGTTTTGCTCATAAGTGACTCATGCAAGCTCTCCCTTCTCCCAGAGCAATGTTACAATTAATTTTGCAGCCGACAACAATGGGTTTGGAAACAGAGACAAGTATGTCATGAGTGTGCACCTGCTATGTACCAGGACTCACCGTCCCTAAGGAGATTGGCCATCATCGCTCCCTATACAGATAAACTGACAGTGCTGGGCAAGACCACAGGCTGGGGCTGGTGGGTGGGTGGCCTGGGCACCTGCAGGGCGGTGCACTGGCATCACCAGCCGTGTCTGGCAGTGCTCACTGTCTGCACTGCCTCTCCTCCGGTGAGGGTGTTAGACCTCATGGCCACGGCGTCACTCCTTCCCTCTCACGACTTTCACAAGGTTCCCTTCCCTCCTGCCCAGAGCTGCTGGAAGCTGACTCCTTGATGGTCGATATCACTTACGATAACACAATTTCAAGGTAGGCACCTACATTCTTACCTTGTGAACGTCCCGTGTGAACTGTGTGTCCTGAGTCAAAGGCCATCTTTATTTTGAGATCATAGAAACTGATGATGTCTATGCACTGTCTCCTTCCCCCACTATGCCAGGTGCACCTGTACTTGATGAGCCTGCTGTGCTCTCAGCCCCCCAACTAAGCCTGCTCTGCTTCTTCAGGTTCAAGGTGGACTCTTGGGGCTCAGAGGGGTGGGAGGGTGAGCCCCGTCTTATTACCTTTCTCAGGCTGAGTGTGGCTAGTGGCCTAAGCATCCCCAGAACTCAATCCTTCACCTTAATTGTGAAGGCCAGTCAAGGGCCGTGGAATGACATAAAGGACAAGGCTTCCCTGCATGGATGAGGTCATGGAAAGACACTTCAATGAGGGCCGCTGCCCAGGTGACCCACCTGCCTCTGTGCAACACAGGAAGCAGCTTCTTGGAAGAAGAGATGCACCTCACCTCTTCCTGTGCAGGATTTGTGTTTATCATGTGCGTGTCCACTGTCCTCCCAGAAGGGAAATCACCGTGACACGCCAGCTGCTCAGCTAAGGGGGCCACAGGACTGCCAAACACCCTCAAATTGCTGCATGGCAGGCATGCAGCGGGGCCTCAGGTGGGCTTCTGCAAAATCGTTCCTACCCTGTCACTGTGCTCTCGCAGAGTACCACAGAGCAATGCACCAGAGATGGGTGGAGGTCTAAGGACAGTGTGGCCCTCTGGACTGGACCCTGGGACCCAAAAAGGGAAAAAGGATGTTATGGAAAAACTGGTGAAATCAGAGCAAACTAGTTAGGCTAATAGTAGCATAAAGGTTGGTTCCTCAGTTATGACAAATTATCACGATGGTGGGTAAAATGGGAACCAGGAGAGGAATGTATGATAATGCTCTGCAATCTCTCTGAAACTTCCCATCATGCCTACAATTATTCCACAATGAAGAGTTCACGCTTAGGAAAAGGCAACCTGAAAGGTAAATGGAATCACTTCAGGCCTTATTTTGGTAAACAGTCACCATGTGAACATGGTATTTTCCCTAAAGATATGGCTGTACATGTCTACTAGCTTCACTACACTTTGCATGAATTTATTTAATACCATTAATTATTATGTAGAGCATCTTGTAGATAAATGAATACTTACAACCAACATCTCAGCTAATTGGTTGTGTGAACACAGGAACCTAATCACCGTCACATACTAATTGAAAATACTGTATTAAAACACACACACACCACCAACAGGAAAAATCCAGCAAGTAAACCACCCAGGAAATTTACCCAGGACGTCACTAAGTGTCTTGACCCAGAGGCAAGGAAGGCACCAACACTACTCAGAAGAGCCTTCTTGAGAACCCCAGGTGTTTTGCTCAGACCCATAAGTCACTTGCCCATTTGTAAGGATGAGGACTGGACCCAGGACAGGTGGATGTAACTCTACAGGCCAAGAGATGGCAAAGCAGCTGAACAGAAGGGCCAGGTGTAAACAGGATGAAGCAGGTTGGGGCAGGTGGTTCTGACGCAGGGGAGAGGGTAGGTCCGGAAAGGAAGTGAGCAACAGGCCTGGGCTCTCTGGAGTTGGCTGAGACCGGGCCTCTGCACACCGTGCAGGAGAAGCCCCAGGACGGAGTTCGCCAGCTGAACGCACCCAGCGGCTCGGCTCCTGCCCACTCTTGTCAGGCTGCTGAATCTGCACCAGGTGTGCACGGCTGTCAGCCAGCCTGAGTTCAGATGGGAAGGAGAGGTCTAACAGACCTCCTCAGGTGGGAAGACAGAAGAAACACCAGCGCCCTGCTCCCCAGAGGTGGACATGAAGAAATTAGGGTGTGCTTTGAGTGGGGGAGCCCCAACAGTAACACACATGGTTTATGAGAGATGATGCAAAAGAACAAGCTAAACCCAGTCCTCAAGAAGAAGAATCAAACATTTTTGGTCATCAGAGGTGAGTTTTAGAAAGCATCTACTCTTGTTTTTCAAATTTTAAGAAAAACTATGAAGCAGATCGTGAACGTCCCCTTTCTGTCAGGGCTCCATCCCAAGGACCCACACTGGGGACAATAGAGACAAAGGAAAAATAAGGTCTAGATAAAAAGTTAAAGGTGAGTAATCAGGAAATCTCAGGCCACTGTATCTTTTTTAATGGGAAAGCAAGAGAAGGAATTCTGACATTAGGAATGCTGCGTTAGACATGCCTCCTTCTAGTTTAGAAACACCAGTTTTACCTTTAAAAAAAATGAGCAAGAGAAGAGGATCAAGGTCAAATCCTAAACCAAGTCATTATAAGAAAAGAAAACACAATAAAGAGCAAAATATGTATTCTGCATTATTCTGCAGATAACGCAGGTGTGCAGGCCTGCCCTCACAAACAGATGGAAACTGCAGTCCACTGCGTCATACACCACACAGTAGGAGAACAAGAGCTCTCAAAATTAGAAAAGCCCAAGCCTGAGCTCATGTTGCCTAGGGTATAATCAGAATTAAGAGCAATGCATCATTTCAGTAAAGACGAAGAGTAAGGAAGGAATACGAGAATGAGTAAAATACGCAGCGACCTTAAGAGACTCACGGATGGAAAAGGAGCAGACGTTTTCATAAGACTGCATGAACAAAGATCAAGGAAATTCGAAAGAAAGGTCAAATCTTGAAGACAGGCCAGGAAAACCCAGCCTAGGGACAGCAGGAGGCGGGGGAGGGGCTGGGGAGCCGGGTCAAAGGGCACGGACGCGGTTCGAAGAGGCCTGAGCCCGGGGGCCTGAGCGCAGCGTGGACTGGTTACCTGACACCACCGCGGATCCGAAAGGTGCTGAGGGCAGATCTTAAGTCCTCTACACAGGAACACCGCACCTGTGTGAGGAGGGTGCCAGCCAGCCTGGGCGCGACCACTTCCGGGAGAACCTATCAGATCGTCACCTGTCCGCCCTACGCCCTCAGGAAAGCCGAGGGAGGGGAGGCAAATGGAAGGAGTAAGATAAACACTAAACTACTGTAATTCAGCAAAGATTTCCTGAAATAATGTTAAGAGACTGGAAATATCCCACTGAAAGCAACGGGCTGGGTTTTGGCTCCTGCCTTTCCCGCAGGGCCTGGGCTCCGGTGCCTCGAGGGTCTGGGGCCGCTGAAGCCTGGCCGCCTCCCCAACAACCCCTGCAGCGGGAGGGCCTCGCAGGGGCCCAGGTGCGCGAGCAGAGCAGGGACATGGGCCAGCGAGGTCCTCGCAGCCTCCAAGCGCCCAGACCGCCCCGAGACGCGCCCCACGGCGGGCAGAGAGTCCGGGGCGCGCGGGGGAACCCCATGGGGCCGCCCCGCCCCTGCAGCAGCGAGTGCCCGCGCCGCACCCAGCGCCCAGCTACGGTTTCCAGTCCCGCTCCGAACCCTGAGCCCCAGACGCTGACCCCGCACCCCAGACCCCGAGCCCAGGGTCGCCCCGAACCCACTCCGGACCCCGCGCCCAGGGACGCCCTGACCCCACTCCGGACCCTGCGCCCCAGACGCTGACCCCGCATCCTAGACTCCGCGCCCGGAGCCGCCCAACCGCGCTCCAGATCCTGCGCCCCAGACCCTGACACCCCCGCGTCCCCCAGCCCAGACCCCCGCTGCCCGATCCCTCCCAGACACCCTGCTCGCGCTCGGGTCGCCCGGCCCCCAAAGGCCCCCTTTCCCCTGCGAGGCCCGCATCGCCGGCGTCCCCGTGCGACCCCCGGGGTTCCTGTCCCTGCTGGGAACTGGACCCAAAATGGGGCCGCCGCGGGGTCGCCGGTTCCAAGGGCAACAGCGCCACCGCTGGGCGGACGCGGGGAGCGGACGAGGCGCGGGTATGGCGCACGGAGAGGGGGCGGAGCCGAGGGGAGGACGGGGGCGGGGCCGCCGGGCAGGGCCGGGCTCTTCTGGCGCGTGGACCTTGCGAGAGCGTCTGCCGGCCGGCCTGCGGGGCCGACCCCCGGAGCCACAGCTCTCCGACCCGCGGGAGGGGCCTGGCCCTCGCCTGCCGAGGGGGGCGCCCACCCGGGGCGGGGCCTCTCTGCTCCCGCCCCTCCCCGTGGACAGCTTCCATGGAAGGCGGCACAGGCTCTGCACTACCGCGCACGTGTCACCGGGCCCCTCCAGACGTCCCAGACCCTGGACGCAGAGTCCCTCACCCCCTGGAGGGCCAGGGGCACTGGGAGGGATGGTGACCCCCGTGCAAACTTTTCCTGGAGGGGGCGGAACCCAGGCGCCCAATCCAAGACCCCTGAAGCCTCAGGTGTACGGCTGGTTGCACAGGTAAACAGACCCTGAGGGGAACCCCTGCCCCGAGCCCCCATACCAGCCGGTTTCGTCTCAGTAAGCACGGAAGAGGGTTTCAGCCCTTACCACAAGGGAAGCCAGGGTACCCGCCACCGCCCAGCCCGCCCGGCCCACCCAGTCAGGGCAGCTGGTCAGGGCAGCTCGGACTCACCTGCATGCTCACCCTCAGCTCTGACCCAGGTGGCCGCCAGACACAGAAGCCCGTCTCCACCCAGGTGCAGAGACCCCATGACCTCTGCCAACCGCAGGCAGGCCCTGCACTCCCCAGCTGCTGCATGAGGACAGGTCTGGGCTCCCCAGGACAGTCACCCTGTCACCCTCGGGTGACCAGCTCTTCCCAGTCAGCCCAGGATTCTCCCGCTTCTGGGACTGAAGTCCCGTGATCCAGAACACCCCTCAGGCAGCCACCAGTGGACCCCGTCCCTGCCTTCCCCTCGCGCCATGCACATTTGCCTGTTACACTGGGACAGACCTGGGTCCTAAGGGCCCAGAGAGGGCTACCTGCCTGAGTAGTGGGCGCCCAAGGCCTGCGGTGACCCCAGGCCCAGGATGTCAGAACCCGGGTGGGGCCAGGCCAGGTGGTTCTCACGGATGTCCAGTCCTGGGATCGGGAGCCTGGGCACACGGGACAGCCCCTGGGTCTCCTGCACCATGCCCTGGGTGAAGACAGAGGGCCCTACGGGGACAGGGACTGGGCAGGCTGGAAGGAGAAGCCGCAGGTGGTTCGTGGGAGAAGGAGCTGCCTGCACCAGCGCCGGGGGTGGGGCCGCTGCGCACTCCACAGCGGTCCTGGGGACGGCCACCCGCCCATGCCTTCTGTCTTAAAAGATTCTCTCATCCTTGCTAACTCTCAAAGGCCAGATCTGCAGACTGTCACTGAGATAGCCCCCGTGCCCAGCCTTCCCTGAGGTCCCCCTCCTCCTGACCACAGAACCAGCAGGGCCCAGCTGCTCCTCAGCGCTGGCCTCTCCCCTCTGGCCGGCGCCCTCTCAGGGGCTTGCAGGCTCCCGGGCCCCTGTTCCCGCCTCTGCGCAAGGCCCGCAGAGCGGGGACTCAGGGACGCCAGGCCTGTGCCTGCCGGTCCCTCGGGCTCGGCAGGCCCCTCCTCCTCCCCATGACCTTCCCCCCAGCCACAGCTGCTCAGCAGTGTGGGGACCTCCTCAACCACACCTGGTGTCTTCCAGGAGCTTGCTGATCCTCCCGTCTGCACCCCTGTCCTTCCCCCTGCAGACTCCTCACCCTCCTGGCCCCTCCAGCTCTGCTCTGAGGGGGTCCTGGATGTCAGACCTTGGTGGACCCCCGTTAATACAATGAATCAGCGAGGTACTCAGGCCCCCCACCCCCGCGGGTCCCCACCACGCCACTCGCCTGGTCACGGTGACCATCTTGTGGACTTGGAAAGTCAACTGGCTCCTCTGTGCCTCAGGACGTCCTGCACTGCGGCTGGACGCACGCAGCCTTCCGCCTGGGACAACACACTCCTTCTGAAATCGGGATGATTTCCGTGGGCAGGCGTGGACAGGAGCCGGCCCAGCACAAGGAGAGAGTCCCCTGCAGTAGTGGCCCGTCTCCTGGCTGCCGACCTTCATGGGAACAATGTCCCCCTCACTGTAAACCCCACTCCAGGGCACCAGAGGCCCCGCAGCCATCCTCAGGGGGCCCGCGGCCTGTTCCTTATCAGCCCCCGCTGTCTTCCGGAACCAAAGGCCCTTCCTGTTTCCCAAAGCAGCAACTCTGCCCAGCCTACCCCTGCAGAGGCGGTGCCTGGGTCTATGAGCACCTCTTGAATGTCCTTCTCACACAGCTGTGCTGCGGGACAAAACGGCACCTTCCTCCCAGGCAGGCCCTCCCTATCACCACGGCCACTGGGTGCATTCTCCCCGGGAGGCAAACGCCACGTGCATCCTTCACATGACCCTAAGATGCCCTCTGCCTGGCCCCAGACATCACTGGTGGATGGGCAGGTAATGTACTTCAAGAGTTACATTAAAGAGATAGAAAGGAAGTTGGCTTGCCATGCATGGTGACCATGAGCTGGCTGTGCTGGGCCCCAATATCTGGGGTCCGTGGCCTTTGTCCAGCCTCACCTGCCACCAGCTAGCTGAGGCTCAGCCCCTCCATGCAGGTTCTGCGTCTACAGGGGGACCAGTGGCCACAGCCTTGCAGTGACACTACTGTGACCCCCAGTGATGTCATTGTCACCTTTACAATAACATAGGCCTGTACACACGGTGGGGGGGAGACAGAGACAGAGGGAGGGAGAGACAGGGAGAGAGACAGAGAGATAGAGGGAGAGACAGAGAGACAAAACAGGTAGATGGAGGGACAGAGTTGGAGAGGTAGAGATGGAGACAGACGGAGAAAGAGCTTCTGATGAGAGGATTTTATTTGTTGTTTTCCACAATTATAAATTGAATTTCTGTAAATGATCTTGTTTCATTTTTTTTGCATTTGTTAAGATGATCATATGGTTTTCCCCTTTATTTGGTTATATTGTGAATTACATGGACTAGTTCACTGCAATGCACCCTGCTCGGTCACACGTCGCCCCCTCTCCGCATGGTACCACCATGGATTCGCTATAATTGCTCAGAATTTAGGGCCTGTGTCCAGGAGAGAAATTGGTTTCTAATTTTCATTTCTGGTAATGTTCTTATCAAATGTGGTATCAGGGTTATCAGGGTTACATTACCCTAATAATTTAGGAATTTGGGACATGTTCCCTCCTCCTCAGTTCTGAGAAGGAACATGGATAGCACCGGGATTCTTTATTTATTAACTATTTGAAAGAGTCATGGCTGAAGCTACCTGGGCCTCACATTTTCTTTGTCTAAAAATATTAAGTGGCAGATTTTATTTTATTAATGGAAACAGAACTTTCATATTTCCTATTGGTTCTTGTGTGAGTTTTAATAGACTGTGTTTTTCAAGAAATGTGTCCATTTCATGTTCTCCATTAAATATATTGGCAGGAAATTGTTTGCAATATCTTAGTATCTTTTTAACAACTAAGATTATTTTGCAAGGTTGCAAGTTTTCATTCTTGATCATGGTAATTTGTGCTTTTTCTCCTTTTCTTTTTGTTCTTAAATGGCCTTGTTAGTGTTATTTATTTTATTAATATTTATAAAATAACTAACTTGCAGATTTGTTGAAATTTTCTGTTGTGCAACCAGTTTTCAACTTTCTGTATTTTTCCTTTGATCTTCATTACATCCTTTCCTCCTTGCTTCTTATTGTCTCTTTCCCCTGTTTCCTGAGTCAGAAGTTTATACTGTTGAATGTCTGCCTCTCTTTTTTTCTGATTTATGCATCTAGAACCAGGAATTTCTTAGCTGTACCCCACAGGTTTTTAGATATCGTATTTTTTTATTATTGTGTTAAAAATGCTTTCTAATTGCTTTTTTATTTCTTTATTAACCAATGAAATATTTTTGACAAGTATCTTAGTTATTTTTCACTTTTTAGAGAATTTTCAGCTATCTTTGAGTTTTGATTTTTTTTCTACTGTAACTCCAAGTGGTCAGAGAGTATACTCTGATATATTTTCAATTGAAATTCCCCAGGACTTTCTTTATGCACAGAATGTGGCTGATTTCAATAAATGCTTCTTTCCGAATTAAAAAGAGCGTGCTCTACACAGGTCAACTCGGTCACATTAATTAATTGTTCTGCCCAGATGTTCTCTATCTTTATGGACTTTTTGTCTGTTTTTTTCTACCAGCTACTGTAAGAAGTGTCTTAAAATCTCCAAAATGATGTGGTTTTGCCTATCTTTCACAATCGTGTTCTAACTTTTGCCCTCTGTGTTTTGATATAGTATTATTAGGCACATACAAGCTTAAGATTGTTGCATCTTCGTGTAGATTTGACCTTTGTACCATTGTGAAATGTTCCTTTTCATTCCTACAATATTCCAGCCCTGAAGGCCATTCACCAGCTCTTTGCCACTAAGTGCTTGCAGGGCAAGTCTGAGAGGACGCATGTGCCCTGACAAGCTGCTTTGGGACGTATTGCCAGGGCCCCAGACAGCAGTTGATGACTTGAGGTGCCAGCCCTCCCTGCTCCACTGCAGCTGTGTTTGGGATCCGGGAGGAGTGTCCTGGTCCCAGGGATAGTGGCTGGCCAGAAAGTCTGAGTTCTTAACCACAGGCAGAATCCTATCTAACATGATAGATAAGAATCCTTGAGAATCAATCATGTCAGATAAAACCAGCCTGTGGCTCCCAGGAACCTGTTCTTACAGATGCTTATCTATTGTCCCTTGTCCTGGACTTCCCAGATTTCCTGGCACATGGGACCCTCAGTGTGAAAGCCTAGAAGCCCCAGGAAGCCCACCCTGATTTGACCATCCCACCTCAGCCCTGCTGCCGTGTCCTGTGTCCCTGTCAGGCCACACGTGGCTTCTCAGAGTCCCAGCCAGCGTCCCACCTGGTGCCTGTGCATGTTTGCCGGTCCACACTGGGTAACACTGCGTGTCCTGGTGGAGAGGGGCCATTTTTCTGTGGAAGGGCTGAGCTGGGAGGCAGCCCTCAGTGCCCACTTCCCAGGATGGGCAGGGGTGGGCACCATCCATCAGGGAGCGAGCTCTCCCCTCTGCTCTGGCTGCAGCCCCCGGCGCTGTCTCATGAGTCCCGGCCTGAGCCCCACCAGGAGCGTCCCCATGGGAGCCTGGTGGTCTTGCTGGGTGCTGCAGACCCCACCTGCTTTGTCATCCCTTCAACTTCCACCTGGGAAGCGTTGAGAAAAGTCCAGCCACATGTTCAAAGATGACATGGGCTCGTCTCTGTCACCCTGGAGCTACAAGTCTTCCTTGGCCTCCTACACCTGGAAGCTCCTGTGAGGCCATGAGGTCAGAAACTGTAGCCTCCGGGTGTCTCTCAGCCACACGGACCCTTCTGGACATCTGGCCACCGCAGCCCTGCTGGTCCTCAGCCTCGGGCTCCAGGGCTCTCAGCCCAGCACCTGCCGCCAACAGGCCAGGCTGCTTTATTCCAGGCCCTCGATGGATGCGACCCAGTGCTGGAAGGGGCAGGCCATGGCTCTGCTCAGACGGCAGCTCTCACGGTCCTGACAAGATCGCCAGATGAGCATTCACACCACTGATGTTCTGGGCAGGTGTTAGACTTCAGGGAAGGCTGTGAGGTTAGTGAGAAATGGTTTTAGTTAAAAGCCCCCAAAATTCGTATGTTGAAGTTCCAACCTCCCCCTATCTTGGGGGCCCGGGTGCACCATGATTGTGTCCTTATGAGGAGAGATCAAGATACAGACATGCACAGAGGGACAACCGTGAAGATGCAGGGGCCACAGCAGTCCACACGCCCAGGTGGAGGCCTGGGAAGGAGCCGCCCTGTGACCCCTGGGCCTCCGACTCCAGCCTCCAGGATGAGGACACAATTCCTGTGGCTTAAGCCACTCTGTGTGTGTGGCTTTGTTACGGTGGCCCCAAGAGACTAATCCAGGGGACAAAATGGCTATTTCCAAATATCTAGGTTGTCATGTGGGAAAGGATTAGACCCTATTTTCCATTTCCAACAGGCAGGATGAACCTGGACGTGAAGGCAGCTGGCCATAGCCGTGGGCTCTTGTCTCACTGCGTTTGCTGAGTATGGGGTGTGTGCCCGCCCTGCAGAGGTGTGGGCACACAGAGTAACCCACCTTCCCCCTCCCCCAAAGTCGTTCTGCCGGCGTGGACAGGCATATCAGTGCTCCATAACCGTGGGCCACTGCCACGGCCAGGACAGCACTCTGACCCTGTGGGGGACGGTCCCTGGTGCACGGAAATGTGGTGACAGCAGCCTCTGGGGCGTGATCCAGCCGTGCAGGGAGGATGGTGGCTGGCACGCGCTGAGCCTGGCTGCAGTCCTTTGGCTGACCATGCCTGGAGGCAGGTGGAGGTGAGGAAGGCAGCCACAGGACCCCCCCCAAACAGCACTGCCGCACCCACCACCCGCGGCGGCCAGGAAAGGTGGTGGCTGGCGGGCTGACCCAGAGGCCTCCAAGGTCCCTACCCACCCAACCCCAGGGCTGTGATTTTAGGGAATTCCCACAGCAAATGTTAGCATGGAATGGACACCGAGGGCAGAAGCAGCAAGAGGTGATGGGACCTGAGGCTCAGAGCCCTGGCCCTTCCTGGGGCTATGGTGCTGGGGCTCGGCTGCACTTCAGAGAGAGTGGGTGATGCCTGTGGACTCCATGGGGCACCCCTCCTTTGACAACAAAGAGCCATGAACCACACTGGTATGTCTCAGGAGATTCTCTCCTGTGGACATGGGGACACAGGGCCCGAGGGCTCTGAGCAGGTCCCTGGGGCACAGCCGAGCCGCTGTGGTCACGTGGCTGCTCCACAGGCCATCTTCCCACACGCGGGGACGTCAGCAGCCTCTCCAGAGACAGGGCCGTCGTGGCTGGACCCAGGGGGCTGCTCGCTCCTGCCCGAGGCCCTGGAACCTTGGTTGGGCCCTTGTTGCCCTCTGAGCTCACCCACCGCCAGCATCTCAGCTGCGTAAGGCCTGATTCAGAGTCCAATGCCGGCTGGAAAAACCAGACATGTTAGAACACCACTGAGAAGACAGGCAGGGGGGTATTTTGGTAACAACACAAGGCTGGTGTGACATAGGGGGCTTAGGACGACACACATGCCCCACATGTGCTGACTTTCATGACGTCTGCATAAGTCACAGCTTAAAAACTAACTTCTCACAGACCACACTCATAAACTTAGCATTCAGACATGTCATCTATGTGCTGTTTCCACCTCTGTGTTGATAAAAATAGTAACAAGGTTTCCCGCCCCATTGCTCCACACCATCGATGCTGCGCGCAGGCACCACGTGGGGTGTGCAGAGACACGGGGGTGGGGGGGCGGCGGGGAGCCTGCCCCGACCCTGGTCCCATTCATCTCGGTAGCCTCAGTTTCCACAGCCAAAGAACAGGGTCCTCCCGCCTGCACCCGCTGCTTGCAGTCCCACCGCAGGGACACGGGTGCAGAGTGAGTGCTTCGGAAGCAAGCCAGTCCTGTTCATGTTCGCTGATTCCCCTTCCTCCTTGGAGGCCCTGGCCCAACACAGCCTTTTCCTGGTGACCCGAGCATGTGTTCTGATCGTCTCCAGGACCCGTCTCCATGTGCTACACCGCCCTGGCTGGGAAAGAGTGCAGATGGCTGCTCTCCCCATCGAGCAGTCGGCATGGGGACAGCCAGGCGCAGGACAGAGTGCCACCAGGCAGCGAGTGAGCTGGCTACGCTTTCTGAATTGTGCGAGGCAATTGGTCGGGACAGAACTGCGCCCCCCAGAGTCCACGGTGCAGCCCTAACCAACCCCCTCCCAACCTCTGCACCCCTCAGTGTGGCTGCATCTGGAGATAGGAGGTAGTTAGGCCAAGTGAGGTGCACGGGATGGGAGTCTGGACAATGGGATGGGTGCCCCTACAGGAAGAGACACAGCCAGGAGACTCTCTCTGGGACGCAGACCCCCGGCACCCTAATCTCGACGTCCAGGCCCCAGAGCTGTGGGAACTAACGACTGTTGTCCAACCACCTGGTCTGGGGTGCTCCGTTTGGCAGCCCTGGTAGACCAGGCAGAAGTCAGGTTTAATTGCCCCCCAGCTCCTGCCACCCTCATTCTTTCCTCTTTGTCCAATCAGGAGGGTCTTTGTTGCTGGCCCTGCATCTGCCAAAGACAAGGGGCAGGTAGGGAAGCAAGCCTGGGAGAGGGAGCGTGGCTCAGGCGGGGCCGTGGATGCTGAGCGCCCGCACAGGGTGTCACTGTGCGCCCGGACACGAGGGCTGCTCAGAGCCCAGGCTGGGCCGCAGAGCTGCGGCTCCCAGGTGGGCGGTACCAGAAGCCCACGGAGACCCTGTCCTTTCAGCCCAGCTTCGCCTGTCTGTCCACAGGTCAGTGTGAGGGCAAGGACAGCAGCCTGACCGCAGATCCCGGCAGCCTCAGAGAGGGAGGCTCGGGAGGCACACGGGGCTTCTGGCAAGACTTCTCCTCCTGGTGACAGAACACAGCTGCTGGGAACATGCCCCACAGTGAAGGACACTCCCAGGGCCAAGCCCACCACTACTGGGAAGACCCGGAAAGTGGGACTCCCGGGGAAAAAGAGAGCGACAGCTACTCTCCTGGCTTTGGTGGGCATTTTAAAATTAAAAATAGAATTTTGTTTTGTTTCTAAGATTCAAGTATGTCAATAAGATCCCATTTAAGTGTCTCACCATTTTGACGATCAACCCAGTATCCACTGTGGAACCCCATCGCCCTTGAGCTATGAGAAAATCAGACAGCCACCCTCACATGCATGGTCTGGGAGAGCAGGTGGTCGGCTTTTGCTGGCAAATTGCATCTCTCTTTTTTAGAAATTCCACTGTTGCAATGTGGCCTGATGAGACCCCAGCGTGCCATTAACCTGCCGCCCGGGGGCCTTTGCCCTCTCAGCTCCTGCTAGCACCCCCACCCCAGCCCCCAGCAGCAGCCGCATACAGTTATCTCCTTCTAAATTAAAACTGTAACTCGTTCGGTCCCATTTACACAAAGCCTCTGGTTTGACACATGCAATTACTATGAACACAGGCGCAACATGATTGCTAACGGCTCTGAAAGAGAGTTTAATCAGAAAACATGGAGCTGTTCCGGCCGATTTATAATTCTACTACTTGCTATTCCTTTATGTTCTTATGTGTTCAGATAATTAGATACACTAGTTCTTGCTTCCCAAGAGGCCAGAAAGGGCAAAATTCCTATTCTTTTTACATTAAAAAGATTAAATTATAATATAGAAAATCTGTAACTTTGGGCAGAAATGACAAATTCACACTACATTAATTTCAGTGCTTACAAAATGTTACAAATAATTTGTGTGTTCTTTCCTCTCTCTTAGGTGCGTATGAATTAATTACCTATCCAATTTCAATGTCTTTCAACTCAGCTTTCCACAGACAACTCTGAAATTAACAGAAAATAAGGTTTGACTTCCAGTTGCCATGTGGCTCTGTTTTAGCAACATGACCATTTAAGCCTTTGCTCATGGGCTCGGAGACACGGGCAGTAACAGAGGTATCGTGTGCACGGACACCATGGGGACAAGCCTCGTAATTACAGAACAAATGGGGGAGCTTCAGTCCAGAGTCTTGGAAGGGGGCAACTCGCTGTGACCCCCCCACAAGTCAGCTGACATGAGGCATCTGCCCAGCAGCCAGCACATGGGCCACGTGGTGGCAGGCTTTGTCTGGGGTGGGGGGGTCCAGCTCCACCGATTTGTCCCCCACACCTGCTGGAGGCCCACCCTGTGCCAGCTCTGCCCCAGACACCAGCACCCACTCTCTGCCAACAGGCGTGGCAGGTGTCCTGTCCCCATGCAGTCAGCAGCACTTAGACACAGCGTCCTCTCCCTGCGAGCTCCAGGCTGCAGATAGAAACAGGACGGACTGCAGGGGGAGCCTAGTGGGCTGAAGAGTGTCCCCTGGAACCTATGAATGAGACTCCTCTGGGAACAGGTCCTTCCGGGGGTAATTAAGCTCAGGCAGGGCACATTGGGATAGGGTGGGCCTGGACCCAGCAAGACGGTGTCCTCGTGCACAGGCCACAGGAATGGGCCACAGAGAAGAGCGCCATGGGCCATGGAGCACTAGGTGGGCGCACTTGCAAGCCAGGCATTCCCAGAGTGGCCACCACATCTGGAGCTGGAAGGCTCCCTGGGAGGCTGAACGGCGTGCGACTCTGTGACACCTCAATCCCAGGCTGGTGGCCCCTGAGCTGGGAGAGGACCAATCCCTGCTGCTTTAAGGCGCCCAGTCTGTGGTGCTTTGCTACCAAGTCACAGGGGACAAAGCTAATCCAGTCAAGAGATTTAATTAGGTTTGGAGAGCAGAGGAGGCCTCTCCCAGAGCACCATGGGAAGCTGAGACGCATGGGCAACAGGAGCCCTGGGCGAAGGTGCCACGTTGGGGGTGGCACACACCACGCGGGGCTCCCAGGGCATCTGTTGGCCCTTCCATGACAAAGCCCATGAAAGCTGCTTAATGACCAGGTTAGGATAACGACAAACACATAAACATCATATATTGAAACATTCTTTTGGTCTAAAGCTCTTAGTTTTTTCTTATATTGAAAAAATTAAAGTGTTTTGAGGGCCTCAAACAGGAAAGTGAGGCCCACCCTATGCCCGCTGCATCTAAAGGCGAGTCAGTGTGGCCACCAAGGCTGAGGCAGAAGGGGCTCCAGGAGGCGGGCAGGTGCCCGAGCACCCCGGACCTGCAGGCCAGGCCACAGGCGGCAGATCTACATCCAGAGCTGCAGCAGGAATCCTGTGGGGGATTTTGCTGTCCTTTTAGGACCACGTTAACTGCTGCAAGAAAATGGAATCCCATGAGAGTCAGGTACTAATAAGAGGTGTTCCAAACAGCCAAACTCAAACGAATCATCACAGAAGTATAAAAAGTGGACATATGTTCTAGGTTTAAAAACGTCAGAAAAATGGGCAAAGGACTTAAGCAGATTCTTGAGAAGAGAGGCCATCCAAGTGGAGAGTGGACAGAAGTCACGGGCCTTCCTAGCCACAGGGTCGTGTGAGGGAGAGCGCTGTCTGCCACCAGCAGGGCAGGAGCAGCAGACCTGCATGCGGCGGCCATGGGACGACCCCTGGCAGTCGCCGGGGCCGAGTGCGCGCCACCCATGGTCCAGCACCCCACTCTGATACGTGGCCTGTGCACTGCCTGGGGCTGCACGAGCCACCCTAAACCTGGGTGCTCCAGGTTCATGATGCAGACTCTTAAGGAGTTCTGGACCCTGGCATCTGGAGTCGGTCCCGGGGCTGGGGTCAGAGTGTGGCAAGGCCACCCTCTCCGGAGGCTCCAGGGAGCCACTCCCAGCCCTCTCCAGCTTCCGGGGGCACCCACCTTCTCAAATGCCCCCACCCTGTCTCCAGAGCCAGCAAGGCATGTTCCGATCTCCCTCTGCTTCTGTCCTACAAGGACACATCGATGGCATCTGAGCTTTATTTGTGTCCCAGGGGCCCCATAACAGACACCACAGACCAGGATCCCCCACAGGCTGGGGCCCAGGCTGCACATCAGCAGGGCTGGGCCTTCCAAGACCCTGACGGAGCCTCTCCAAGTGTCTTCACATGGGGCTTCTGGGGCAACACCCGACGCTTGTCAGTCTCAGTATCATACGGAAATTTGGGAGACATCCATTCAGGAGCCACCTGAGTCCACAGAATGTCACCCCCTGGGGTCCCGTGGCCAGGGAGTCACCCAATACAGCCATGAGGCAGGGACGTGGGAATGGGGGTGGGGCACTGCCTCCTGGGGACCCCAGGCCCATGGGCAGCAGTGCAGAGCAGAGACCAGGTCCACAGAGGCCACCACCCAGCCCTGGGTCGTGGACATGGATGTGACAGGTGGGGCACATGAGGGCAGAGATCCCCTCTGATACAGCGACATGGTAGCTGGTGAATAGGGCACAGGTGGGGGTGGGGCGGGGGTGGGCTGGTGTCCTCCCCTCCCTCTGCTTCTCTCCCCCTCCCTCCTCCACTATCTCTGGGGCCCTGGGTAAGGAACCCATAAACAGTGTATGTGTTGGATGCAAGCCCATTTAGGAGGAAGGTCCTGTGACCCTGTTACCACTGCTGGAGGGAAGGCCCTAGAGCCCATCACCCCACTGAGCCAGGCTGGCAGTGGGCAGGCAGGCGCTCATGGTCTTCCCTTTGCACTCCGGGGCAGCAACAGGCGGTGTGGTCCCTGAGGGGGACACGGGGTGGCAGAGCCATGAGGGAGGGCACAGCGCCTCCCCTGCAGCTACACCCAAGCAAACGCATGCGTCAACCCTTCCCCAGTTTCTGCTGCCCCGTCAGGGGCATGTGTGGGAGGGAAAGGGGGATGTTAGTGACCGCACACATGGCCCTTTGCACATCCCGGCTGGGAGGTCACTCGCCCTGTTTAACCGAGGCAGGCCTAATCGCCTCTCAATGCCTGGGGGGCCTGGCCCACACCTGGGCTCCCTAGAGTTCACAGTCCCAGCAGCTCTGGTCATTCCTCCCAGGGGAGCCCTCGGCTGGCCCGTGGGCCCCGAGGCTGAGAGACCCAGCCCCAAGTCTCTCAGGCGATAGAGGAACTTATCTGCTAGAAAACCACTATCAATGTGTCCACTGCCATATCCCTGGGTCAATGTGTCCCTGTCTTTCTGTGGACCTGCCTGGGCACACGCAGGTGGCTAGCGGCCTGGCCCCGGCCTGACCTCATCATCCCCATGTCCCACTCCAGCGCCGCGAGTCCCTGCGCAGACCTGAGACGGCAGCAGGGGGCGCTGTGGGTCCGGCCTGGCCGGTGCTGGGGAAATCACAACTGGAGCTGCAAAGCCGAACCCCCAGAACAGACCACGCTGGCCCGTGTCTGCCCAGCAGCCTCTGGACCACACGCCGACCGCGCAGCACCGACACCGGGCACCCCAGGGCACATCCAGAGAGACCTGCACCCCCGGGGTTCAGCAGGAGCCTTGTTGAACACAGAGCTGCTCCAGGCCCTTGATTCTCACCTGTTCCCGCCCCGTCCTCTCAGAGGCTCGCTCCGAGCCCTGTACACTGGAGGAAGGGGGGCGCCGAAGAAAACCTCACTGCCCTGAGTCCCTTCCCACGGCTCCTCCCCCCAACACACGTGCAGATGCACGCGCGCACGCAAGGCGCAAAAACACATGATGGCACAGTGCATACGGGCATGTGTACAGCCAGAGGCATGCACAGTCTCGTGACCCCAGACACACTTGTGCACACTCAGATGCATGCAGTCACACTTGACCTCACACACAGCACACGCACACCATCTCACACGCACATGGGTGTAGACACCCACCCCCGAGGCTGTCAGGAAAGCCAGAGGAGGCAGCGCATCCCGTGTCCTGTCCCTTGTTCCCTGGCGCTGGCTTCCACTTTGGGGCAGCCTTTTCCTGGCACCTGGGGAAGAGGAAAGAGACGGCCCTTCCCTCTGCAGACTGGTGCCCTGTCCTTCCAAGAGGCAGGCCTGCCGAGCAGGGCTATCCACTAGAGGGCAGTGTTGGCTGCGGCGCAAGGCCTGCACTGGCCTAACTAGGGAACAGAGCCTGTCTTTGGGGCAGGATGACACCACCATGCCAGGAAAGGCTGGCCCAGTCCACGCTCACCCTCCCCATAAATCAGGTCCTGCCCACACCTCCTTCTCACTTGCAGGGATTCACGGATGGTCCCTACACACCAAGCAGGACTGCTGGGCTTCCTGGGCCCCTGTGGACACAGGGTCAGGCCTGGGAGCCTGCACTGCTCATGGGGAGGCCAGGGCCTCCAGAGGCGGGACAGTGCGGGGTGCCCTCACCAGTCCAGGTGCCCGTGACCCTGCAAACCCACAGCAGGGCCCCTCCGTCTCAGGCCCGGGAGGCCTGGCCCACCCCCAGCCCTGTGGCTCCAGCAGGGTCAGTGGGGTCAACACCAGGAGGGGGACTGGGGCATCCTGGGGAGGGGGGCTGACTCCAGGGTCCACCTGCAGGGACACTGAGGCAGCAGACAGGGCTCCCCGGACCCCCTGGGACCCACCTGAGAGAGGCCCCGTCTGACACTCCAGCTGCACGTAGTCCACTATTCAGGCTGGTAGGCCTTTCGGTCTCACAAGTGGGAAAAGGGCTGACCCCAGATGCGGGTGTGTCACCCACAAGAGGGAGGGAGGGGAGAGGAGAAAGGAAAAATGCCCTGGAATCATGCCCGCTAGAAACGAGATCATTCCGTGATGCTTTTCTGCACGCAGGTGCGCAGGGGCGGGCGTCGGAGCAGCAGAGGGAGGCCGTCGGCGCGCCCAGCTGAGCCCCTAACCACCTGTGTGCGCTTCACGGTCCCCAGATTTGTCCGCCAGCGTGACGCCGCCTGGCTGCTCTCCGTTGCGCGCAGGTGGCTGCGGTGGCTGCAAGCAGGACGGCCTACTGCTACCGGGAGGGCGGCGGCCCACCAAGGGCCCCTGTCCAGCTCGGAAATGGCAGGGAAGCCTTGTAGGCAGAACACAGATCCCATTCACAGGAGCTCTGCTCAGAGTTCCGGTCGCGTCCAGATCAGGTTATTTAGACTGTTTGCATCTGTGTCAGAAACTAGGTGCATCTCACTTGTTTCTGTGGTGTTTCCACGGGTTTCTATGCCACGATGGGCACCTCCTGGAAGCCGGGACCCCGCTGCATGTGGCCGCACGTGTGGACCTCCCCGAGGACCAGGAAGGCTGCTGGGGTTGCCCCGGTGTTTCAGCGTCTCAGTTCCAAGCACCAGGTGTGAGAAGGTCCCCACCGTCTGGGCCGGAGTCCCCGTATAGCACGTGCTCCCTGGGCACCCGCACACCGCCCTGAGGGGAGGAGGGCACCGGCACGGAGGAGCAGGGCCTTCACCAGAGCCTCTGAAGGAAGTAACGGAGACCGCAAACGCGTGCTCATAGAGGAGACCCGGGGGAAGCGGGCGGGCTGCAGGAGGGCATGCCGCTGCCTGGCGTGGGCGCGAGCGGAAGTTTTCATCATTTTCTGTCCACTTCGTGTATATTCTAAATCCCAAAGAGTGCTTTTATTAATTCTGTAGTTTGGGTGACGGGAAAGCGGCAGGGTTCACCTGGGCAGGACGGCGCCCGGGGCCCTTCCCCAAGGAGACAGAAGCCCCAAGCAGAGCCTGGGGCCCCAGCCCCCTCTCCCAAAATCCTGTGTCCAGAGAGCCCACTGTCCACATGCCCCCAAATCCAGGGACCCCTGCACCCTCCCTGGCCTGGGACACAGGGTCCTCACCAGGCCCCAGCAAGTCCGAAAGACAGAAATGTGGGGCAGGCCACACGTGCGCAGTTTCCAGGCTCTCGGTCCACGCCGCCAGAGTCCTCTCCAGACATGCTGGTCATGCGCACCCTCACCAGCAGGGCCTGAAATGTCCTTCTCTGAATATTAGCGATACTGGCCCCACTGTCCTTAGGGCTGCCGACATCCTAGGGCAATGCCGAGGTGAGGCAGGCCATGAGGGACGCAGGCAGATAAAAGTTCAGGACCCCTGTAAAAAGCCCCAGTCCAGCTAGACAGACAGACAGACCTCAGCTGCTCTGACCAGCTGCGCCCGATGCAAACGGAGCTGGGCCATTCAAAGGCACGGAGCCCTTGGCCGCTCTACACAAGTCAAGTCTTTTCCGCCAATCAGGCGCAAGCTGAGACGTCATTAGCTCAGCTCTGTCTGGTGGGGGGCGGGACTTCCTCCTCCCAGGAGGCAATAGAGACCCCAGACCCCCGAGCCCTGCCGGCTGCCCCCTGGAGTCCCTGCAGTCTGGCCAGGGTTCCTGCTTCCTCTCTGACTCACTGAAAGCTCTGCTGGTGCCTCCGTGCTCCCGTCTGCTGGCGTCATTCTTCTTCGTCCCCAAGACACAGTCCTGGGAAACAACAGCATTCAGGCCGGTGACAAAAGGGCTCCTTGTGCCATGCCTGAGGGCCGTGGTTCTGTGGGCACGCTGTAACCTAAGCAGCAGGGGCGTCTGCCCACGCTCGGCCCCTCTGCGCACCGCAGCTGGCGCCCCTCTGCTCCAGCAGCCACAGGCCTGCCCCAGCTTCTGTCACCTCTGTCGTGGTGTGTCTCGGATTGTCGAGTGACCCTGACATTCCCACCTCCGCGATACTTTTGTGCCTGGTGCATCGGGCAGCAGCCCCTCCCCTCCCCGGAGCTACTCTTCAGGCACTCCGAGGGGGCGCCCAGCGGGGCTGCCGTCAGCAGAGGGCCCGAGCCCCACAGGAGCCACACTCTCTGTTCCGCAGAGCAAAGGGCTCCACACCGAAAAGGAAACCGGACAGACCTGCCCTGATCTAAAGCAGTTACTCATGTTTATATAAATATGATCATCTACCCGTTTGTCACCGCTGCACGGTCTGCACTTGGTGCGCACACACACACACACACGCACGGACACTTTGGGCTCTGCCCCCGGGAACCTGGGGGTATCAGTGGGTACAGGCCCAGTCAGCGTGGCCCACCCTCCTCATCCTGTCTCCAGGCCCAGGGAGAGGCCCAGGCTAGTGGCGGCCTGCCAGGATAGACTGCGGGGCCCTGGCGTACCGAGAACACCATCTCCGGCAGGGGCTTTGACAGCAGGTGAGCAGGGCCAGAATGGTTGGATTCACATGGGTTTGAGGATCCTTCTGAGCAGCTAGAGGGTGACTTTTGCTTTTCATGTGACTTATATAAAACCTTCAACCCAACATGAGATGGGGAAACTGAAATAAAATCAGGTAAGGGCCCCAGGCTGAGTCCCTGGGGGTGCCACTCTACTCCCAGGCAAGGCTTAGCATGGCTCTGCTCTACGCTTAAAGCATTGCCCATCACAGGCAGGAAAGAGGATCTAAGCCTTGTTTCATCTTTATTTCCACAGCCGAGGGGAAGTTTAGGGGGCACAGCTTCTCTCCATGCTGCCTCGGTGGCTGCCCACCCTGCGGAAGCCTCTGCTCGCTGCCCCTTGCTCCAGGTCCTGTCAGCCTCCTGAGCAGTCCCCAGCCCTGTGACCCTCGCCCTAGGGGCTGCAGCTAAAGCGGGGGGCTGGCTGGTCCTCAGCGCAGGGTGGGGGGCCCACCTGCACAGGCCTAGCCAGGGTTGCCCCCAGGAGATGGTGGACCCCTGAGGCATGCTGGGAGGGCAGGCTTTCTGCAACTAGAATATTGGGCAAGCCGCTCCAGGTCATATGAGCCCACTGGGACCCCACCTTGGGATAAAGCAGGAGCTCCAGGTCCTGCTGTCGGCCGGTTTTACGGAAAGGAGCCAAGAGCCGAGCTCACTTCTCACCCTGGACTCAGCTGGCCGCGCGGTGGCACTGTGAGCCCCGTTTCCCTGCATTTCAAGAATGAGCATTCTGGTAAAAGTGTCTTTCCCAGGGATGATTTAAGTTGAATTGGTTGCACACGTTAAGCCCCACAGCAGAGGAAAAGTTAAACACCAAAGAGCAGAGCCCATAGACTAGTCTGAGCTTTGTTTTAAATCTTTTCGACTTCATTTCCAGCATCCCCTGTAAAACGGTCCCCAAAGCGGGGTGGGGACATATGCTTACTAGTGCAGAAAGACCCTCAAATCCATCACTGAGAGCAAACTGCAAGTTACTAAATAGGATGAACAGCACGACCCACTCACAGACAGTGTTTGAAAATGTTTTTTGACACTGTTCCCTCCCACTCTTGGACGGTATGCCTGGGCTGCCCCAGACCCTCACACCCAAACGTCACCAGGCTCTGATGTTGACAAGCCCATTTCTGAACCGCATGCAGATCAGCTGAGCCCCCAGGAGCCTGGAGAAGCACCACATCCTCCAGCCCACAGCCTCTGAGTCAGCACCCCAATTCCAGTGTGACCCCTGCTGACTCAGGGCCACGGGACTGGGAGGGGCCCCAGGCTGGCCTGACATGTCCCCCTTCCCTGTGAGCTCAGGGGTGCTGCCACCTTGACGGAGCTCTGTGGACGGGCCCCCCATGCCGGCAGCATCTCCTGCTCCCCTGCAGCCCCTGGAAGGCACCAGTGCACAGCTGTCATGGGCAGAACCAGCCCGGGCCCTGGGGGTTTCCCTTCGTGGCCTTTCTGCCTAGAGACGCCTGCCCACATTCTTGGGAGGAACCCGGTGCCAGGCTTCCGGGGCTTGGGGGCATGTGCAGGGGCTCTCTGGGCCATTTGGCCACATCGGTTCTGAGCAGCATGGGCCCCTCACGTCTTGGCGTGAACTTCACAGTCAGTGTTTTGGCCCCTCGTCTCTGGCTTCACCTACAGTCTCTCTAAGGTCAGGAATCTCCCCAGGAAGAAAGCAGAACTGTTTTCTAACAGATTTAAGAGCTACAAAAAGAATCTGAAAAGGTCCATGAAAAATGGTTGCATTTAACTATATCTGGGTAATCAAAATATGTGGCACTACAAAATGAAGGGAAGTCAAATTTCAAGACAAGTGAGAGACAGGGAGACAATATTTATAGAGCATCGTGAAGGCTGGATGCCAGTAATGCCTGTTTTTGAAAACACCTGCCAATCAATGAGAAGAAGACAAACCTCAAAGGAAGATATGAAGAAGCAATTCAAGAGAAGGGGCCCAAGGAGCCAGTGAGTGCCCAAGGAATTGCTCGGCTGCACTGCAGCAAGGACACTGGACTCAGAGAATGGGATTGCACACCCACGTCTGGGTAGGCCCCCTGAGCTGCATGATCTGCAGGGATGGCAGGACCCAGGCTGAGGCTGCCCCCGCTTGCTGCAAGGTGTCAATGGCCACCTCCCCACATGGGAAGGTGAGGGCAACTGAGGAGCACGCAGGTCCTCACCCGGGCCCACAGCTCCACGAGAAAACTCCCATCTGTGCGCCCTATTGTCACCATCTCCAAAGCCGCTCAGGTTCTCTGAAGCCCCTCCAAGCCCACCACCAACCCCAGGGACAGAGCGGGCAGTGGCTGCAGATGTGCATCCTGGGGCACGCAGGCAGCACTGGGGTTCTGAGCCCACAGTGCGCATGCCCACAGGGGGCCGGGGCACTGCCTCGTGGAAGGTGCGAGCTGGTGGAGGGGGCGCCTACCTCAGGGACAGGAGCACCCCCTCTCACGCCATACACATACCCTGAGTGCCAGCAGCGCCTCTGAGCCCAGGGCAGCTGTGACCTCACTTCAGTTCATCGTCACAGCAGCTGTGGCGGCTCCACTATTACCTGCTGTACGGTGAGGACCTGAGTCAGGGCATGTGGCCGACAACCCCCAGAGCCAGGACCTGGAGCAGGTCCATCCGAGCCACATATGGGTTTTCTGTCTTCCAAGAAATGGGTTCTGACGTCTTCTCTGAACCGCACAGAAAGAACATAGCCAAGGGAGTGAGTCAAGTGAGGGTCTGCAGGCAGCAGAACCACTGGGTGCACACATACAGAGACGCACTGCAGGGGACTGGCTCATGTGATCCCAGGGGCTGATGTCCCAAGGCCTGCAGGAAGAGACCCGAGACCCAGAGCTCAGGGGGTGTAATTTCCATCCCAAAACCAACCAGCTGAGGCCCCAAGAAGACTGACACTTCTGCTGGAGTCCACAGGCCAGAAAAGACCACGTCTGGCTCATGGCAGTCAGGTGCTGCCTCTCTCAGCCCTTCTGGGCAATTCAGACCTTCACCTGCTGGGACGAGGCCCACCCTCATTGAGGGTAACCTGCCTGACCCAGACACCGGTTCCAATGCAAGCATCTGGAATCCCCTCACAGACACACCCAGAATGGCCTGGTCTAGTTGACACTTAAAATCTATGGCCACAGGGGGCCCTTCCCTCCTTCCTGCCTCTTTTTGGGGCAGATTTCTAAATGTCTTTACTAAGGAAAAAATACTTCTCCCAACTAACCTAGGAACTGTCCTCTGAAAGGAAGTCATTTATGATCCTGGGGGTGTCACCAATGAAGAGGGAGACTGTCTTGTCAATGGGTTTCAGCCCCGGGCCAGTTTGCTATGGATTCAGTGTGACCAAAGAAATTGACAGCAAAGCATTCTTGGGGCAAAAGGGTTATACTCAACTTTATTTCCAGGTGGCAGGTCAGTCACTAGAATCCCGTTCACTCAGAGCGAGTCTGCATGCAGCAAGCCAGTCTCTGCCTCTGGGCCCCTCTGTCTGCACAGTCATTCCACACAGCTGTCTTCTGGGCCTCTTTGCACAGTTGTCCCGCACAGCCCTCCTCTGGGCCTCTGTCCTCGGTGCTGCCACCACCCAAGCCTCTGCTCTCCTGCAGCCTTGCAGCCCTGCCACCGTGTTGTGCCCAGAGCACTGGGTGGAGCTCTTTATATAGAGTCAAATTGCCCACAGGTGTGCAGTGAGCTAGTCAAACAGGGCCAGGTGAAAATCCTGGCCACAGGAACTCGTTTTATCCACAGAGACCCTGCCCAGCCCGTGCTGACTAGGTTTCAAGCACCTCGTGCAGCAGATGTGCCCAGCAGGAAGCCTAGTATAATGCTTACACCCCAGCCCATGCCGGTTGCTCATCCTGGAAGCTGACAGGGACGGAGGCGCTGTCCAGGGTGCACACGGCAGCTGGAGTGAAGGCCAGAAAGACTGACTCTTGGTCAGTCAGCTGTTTGTTATTAAGAAATTTCTAAGAACTTCCTTATGTGATGACTTTATCTTTGACAGCTATTTCCATGGTGGTTGTAAGAGAATGAATTTATTTTTCTTGTCACCATTTATTTAATAAATAAGGAAAGTAAAATCATGTAAGACAGTTAATCCTATAATTGACATTAATTGTCCTTACGGAAGATGCCATTCAGGTGAAGTACATATGTAAAAGAGATGGGAAAATTGGGACCAGCCCTTGGGCCCACACCCCGCCCTGAGGAAGTCAGATTGTGTGGGTGGGAGGCCTTCGCAGCTGGTGGCCCACCTCTCTTTTCCGTTCATTTCCAGTGTGCTTAAAACTGTTTTGGGACATGAGGGGCTCCCAGGGGGTCTGGTTTCCAGGGATAAAAGACTAGAATTCAGTGTCTTCATGAGAACAGGCCCGTAGGAAGCAGGCATCTCCTTCTATAATGCTTTTAGTCAAAAACTTTGTCCAGACAAAATCCTGAACAGGAGTGTGGCTAAGAGTTCCAGCTGGTCACCAAACCAGTGTGGCCCATACCAGGGAGGATGCAAAACTAGTAAAAATAAACAAATAAAAGAAGAGCTGAGCTGCTGGGCAGACTGAGAAGTGTGGTCTCGCCCTCCCGCGTCCCAGGGTCCCAGAGACGGAGAGGGGGCACTGTACAAGAAAGGGTCTGGACCCAAGGCAGGGCAGCACGCAGGCAGCAGGGGGCTCCAGCGTACCCGGAATGGCCTTCTCTTCATCGCTGTCTCCAGTGCTACAGGAACACCCCTGGTTTCCAGCTGGTTTGCCCTGCCCACTGGTGGGCAGGAGGAGGTGAGCTTCCAGTGCCCACTGGCATAAACTTTCACATATCTGCCAGGGTTAGTGGGAGTGTGCTTATGTGTAAGGCTGAACTGGGAGATACCCCCTAAACTGCCAACGAGCCAGCAGCCAGCTCAGCAGCCCCGCTGAGCCCCATTACTTTGTCCTGAAAGATCAACTGTCAGATCGCCTAGTCACCTAGGTAATGGAATTAGAGCAACATGTCCTGCCCAGATTTCTGCCAACGTCATGTAAAAAAAGTAGGTCAGGATGATGGGCAGGGAGAGAAAATAAAGGCAACAGAGAAAACATGGCAGCGAGGGAGGAGCAGGGCTTCCACCCAGAAGCCCCTTTAAATACTGAGGTCCTGAACCTTGGTACCTGGGATAGTTGCTAACAATGACCCTGCTCTCTAAGAAATCTGAACTGGAGTGACGCGCCTATGTAGGAATGGGGATCAGCTCGGGGCCTCTGTCTCCACGAGTAGAATTTGCTGTTGTAAAAGAGAAACTACCCCAGGTGCCTCTCCAGATTCCCACAGCTGGTTCTCAGGTACTTGAGGCCTCACGGGGCCGACCCACCGGGCCTCCCCTCCCACGGCTGCCGCCTGCTGACCTGTGCCTGCCCTACTAGCTGGGGCCCTGGGATGCGGGTCTCCACTGATTGGCGGGAGCTGACCCTGACAAGTCCTGGCCCAGCACCTTTCATAAGTTTCCAGAATAGAGTTTGCAGACAATGACTCACATCTTTGATTTACATGGTGAATTTCCAAAATGCTGGAAGCCCTTGAAGAGTGTTCTCATGAAGTCAGGGCTGCTGCGCCTCAGATGCAGGGACCCACCCCAGGTGTAAGGCCTCGCCAGGAAGGTATGACATAGGAGACATTTCCTGTATTACCTGCTCTTTTGATGACTAGGCACAGACCCACTCCATCAACAACCAGAGGCTCCAGGAGCCTGGCTGGGCAACTCTGCCAGTTCCCTTCACCAAGCACACCCAAGAGGCCACAGCACCCTCGTCCCCAAGGACCTCTCTGCGTCAGCTGCGACTCCCTGAGTCCCTGCCAGAGGGGAGTGCAGGCTCACTGTCCTCCAGAGGACCTGGAGAAGAGGCAGTGCCTGGTGAGGCCTGTGCGCCCACCCCCCCACACCTCACATCCTCCCTTCCTCAGGTGTGACCCCCTGGGAGCCCCTCATGTCCCATGCAAGGGGCCCACCTCCCACTCAGAGTCAGACGTGGCTGTCCTCGTCACCACAGTTCCTCTGCAGAACCTGAAGCATGTGCACCAAAGAGCAGGAAGTGAACCCAGTGACTGTGAACCCTGCAGGGCACACAGCTGGTGAGCACCACCGAGAAGACACTGCCTGAAGCAAACCCCCAGCCAAGCGCAGCACCCAGCAGACAGGAGCACTGCTGGCACCGAGGACCAGTCAGTGCTCGGAACTGCAGCTTCTGGCTCCCAGAGAACGCCAGACTTCAGATGATCGTCGCTGTCCTTTCAACTATAACAGAGCCTTCCAGACTGGGTGGCTTATACACACTTATATGTCACAGTTCTGCAGGCTGGAGGTCAAGACCACGGAGCCAGCATGCAGGGCAAGCATCTCTTCTGGTCTCAGGCTTCCGGCTGCAGCCTCACGGGGCAGAAGGGTTGAGGAGCTCTGCGGGATGTCCTTTATGAGGACACTAATTGCTAACCCCCTTGTGGGGCTCCGCCCTCAAGACCTCATCATTTCCCAAAGGCCCCACTTCCTAACACCACCACCTTGGAGGGTAGGTTTCAACATATGAGTTTTGAGGGGATACAGACATTCAGACCATAGCAATTATCAACTAAAAATAAGGTTGGGTTCATAGTGGACCATTGCATACCCTAATCCTTCTGTTCCCTCCCAGAGAGCTGGGGTTCATAACCGGTGTGGGCTCCTGACTATGCACAGGGTGTGGGGAAGCGCAGGAGAAACAGGAGCCCATCACTAACCCCGGTGAGCGACCAGTGCTGTCAGTTTGGGACAGGTCCAAACTACTTCTTCACATACTCACTTTGCCTGCTTGCTCCCCTTTCTTTCTAGAGCCCCATGACTCCTGTGCTATATTTTCTGCTCATGACCTCTATGTCTCCTCTTTTCTTCCATCAACATTTCTATGATTCACTTTGGGTATTTTCTTCTGACTATTTCCAGTTCATCAATTCTATCTTCAGGTATTTCTAAACTATTGTGAAACCCATCCAATGAGCTTTTAAAATTTGCTTATTGCAATTTTTTGTTGTTTTGGAATTAACTTTTTTGTAATTTTTAAAATCTCTGCTGCAATTCTTAATCTTGTTGTTTTGTCATTTTTATCCTTGAATGATGTCACAAACATTCTTTTGAACCTGCCTCTCAGAAACCTGTGTCTGGGACTCTGGTGCACATGTCTTCATCATCTGTTGTTTCACTCACCTACATACAGACCAGTTATTCTTTAATTTTGCCCATTCTATTTACAATGCTTTGGAAAGAAACTCTGATGCCAGAAAGACGTGGCCCTCCAGAGAAAACATGAGCATGTATGTGCTAGCAACCTAAAAAGACAAGGCAGCCAGCTAAGAATCTAATGTGATTTGTATTGACTTTCTATCCATGTATTATATTTACTAAGAGAAAACATCACAGGTATGAATTCTCTGGGGCATGCAGGCTACTCTTTTGACAGTTTAATATCACACATTGATTGCTTTGAGTCTGTAAACACCAAATCAGTACAATGTCTCCACTGTACAGAGCATCACCCTGAGAAGCCCTTGTTCAGACCCCAGTCATTAGAATGGCTTAGACACATGTGGCACCTCATGTTCTGGGCTCACATGTGTTTGGGCCAATTCCTGTGGACAGAGTAACCTAGAAGGTGGGCATTCACACCCTAGAGCCCTGGGCAAAGTGGGGAAAGCTCTGTTTCTCCTCCTTACAACATCCTGGGGAGAGTGGGGTGAGGGGTCTTGCCATTGTGAGGACCCCACCTTATAGACAGCCTACCCTCTGGGAGAGGAAGCACCCTTCCCTCAAAGGAAATAGGGACCATCCCTGATGAGGCCACTGGGGTCCAAGCAAGTGGATGCAGTGAGCAACTCTTTCTTGTTTTCAGCCTAATGAAAAGCCACCCAGTTCTGTTTCAACAGTCTTCTCTCTCAGGCTTCATGGAGACCCAGAGCCATCATCCCAACCTCATGGCTGGTGAGCACCCCAGCGGAGGCCCCATGAGAGAAGGCAATGCTTTCCACCCTCAAACTCTGGCTGATTCTGAGCTGGTGGGACCAGCCATCTCAGCGTGCTGGGCCTGGGGGCCTCCTTGGATGTGGGGCTTTGTGCTGAAAGCAGGACAGCCCTGGGAGAGGGGTGCTGTGCCTGAGGAACATCTGGGGCCTGTGGGGCCATCTTCAGTACTCGGCTCAGGCCTCAACCTCCAGGGCACACCAGGGCACTTCCAGTCTGCCCTCTGTCATCATCTGTCACCTGCCTTTTTACTCATGACTGCCACTTCGTTCACCTCCAAATTGCTCAAAATCAGAAATTCATGAAGGGCAAACAGAGGGTGGGATGAGCTGTGTGGATCTGGAGCATCAGGGAGGCAGAGGGCAGAATTCTAAGGGTCGTGTTTCTTCTCCCTTCCTGTCTTTTGTCTTGCAGAGACAGTGCTGTACTTTTTAAACTTATATTAGAAAGCTTTAAAGTTTTCTAATTCTGAGCAATTCTAGCCAAAACTCATGACCGGTGTCAGACAAGCCACTCCGTGTAATTGTACCTGTGTGTTAAGGTGACCGGCTGGGATGCTTTGAATGGGCGAGAGGCGGGAGGCCACCGCTTGGAGCAGCAGATCTGAGTCTCCCTGCTGCAGGCACGCTGTTCTCTGGCTCCCGAATCCACACGAGGTCATCTGCTGTAGGCGCTTCTGGCCTCTTACGTCCACTCCCTCTGCTAAGTGCTGTCCCTCGTGGCTCCTCTCACACAGGGCTCGGTTGAGGCAACTGCCAGTACCATCAGCTGAAACGTCATGGCGAAAAATCTTCTGAGACACAATAATGTCCCTATAGTAAAAATAGACTGTAATTTACTTAAGGCTTGCCCCTATGTCAGAAGCCCCAAGTGTGCATATACTCTGACTCATTAGTCCTCCTGATTTATTTTATAAATAATCAGAAGTGCCCACTAGGTTTTTATATGGAAAGCTGTTCCTTGCCAAATTCATTATAAGAAAGAAATTTGTGAATACCATAAGTGCCCAACTGCACCAGTGTAATAAAACCCAGGCGGTGACATGTTGACTGCAGTCAGCTCTCCTGGAACTTCACAGGCGTCTTAAATGTGTCCTGAACAATCCATGCAGAACTTTCCTTTTTGTTTTGTACATATGGTGATGATTAAAAGAGTGCAAGTAATCAAGAAAATGTACAGATAATTTAGAAAATAATTTCGATGCTATTGTATTAAATACTGATAAAAGGTAATGTTTCTTCCTGTCCCTCTTTGAGACGGTTCTGTCTCCACCTGGCCCGTCAGTGCTGCCCAGAGCACCATGAGCTGCTCCCAGGGCTGCTGGGAGTGAAGGAGGCTGGTACTGCAGGTCCTGTCTGCCCATCTCCTCCATGCCATGCCCACAAACAGCCTCTCAGAGGAGGGGAGACATAGTCAGAACTGACTTCGCACTGTCCCCTGAGAGGCCCTTGGGATTCGGTCCCGGTTGTGCACCATCCCTGCACAGCTCAGCACCTGACAGGGTGTGAGGCCTCAGGGTGTTCCCAGGTCACATCTGCATTTCTGCTGAGCACCTGTGACAGAGAATCCTGCAGCCCACCTCCTACTCCTGTCTCCCCAGCTCTCCACCCTGGCCATTCTTCAACCCCATCACGACCCCCAACCCACTGACCCTACCACTATTTCACATCCTTCCCAAGGCCCTGCACGGGCAGGCCCAGAGGGGTGTTTGAGGTTAGACCAGAGACAGAGGGCTGAGGGGACCAGCTGCAGAAGCAAGGCTGGGCATGTGAGGCATATGGGGAGATGCCGGGCATTGCCATGAGATCAGTGCCCCTCCTGGAAGATGGCACAGGGAGGCCACCTACAGGGAACCTGGGTGATACGAGATACCAGCCAGCCCCAGCTGCCCCATGTCCACTGGCATCAACCACAGCCACCCTGAGCCAGAAGCACCCAGAATCTTCTGGGATTCCAGAACCACAGAACTAAGTGATGTGACATGGCTGTTAAAAGCCACCAAGTCTGAGACGCTCCCTGGAGCTCCCAGCTCCTCCCAGCTGCCACCTCTCTGATGGTGAAGTTGGAGCCCACATGTGTGTATGGCACTTTCTGTTGTGAGGAAATTATGATTAGATTCTTTTGAACCCAGTAAATGTCCCCAGACCATTTTCAGGGTGAGAAGAATGTGCTCTGTGACTGTCTGAAAGTTGAGCCATGACATCTGAATCTGGTCCTGAGACGTGAGAGGCCCCAGGGAGCAGGGGGGAGGCTGCCGCGTGAACTCCCCCATGGCAGGGAGCCCACAGCCCTGCCTCCCTCCAATCCCTCAGTTCACCTGTTTCCACCCCAAAATCCATGTGCTCAAAAGCAGCCCCTTGTCCTCTGTGTGAGCAAGGACCCTGAGGGGCAGGCGGCAGGCACAGCCCTGAGCTTGCAGGGGACAAGGATGCAGGGATGGGAGTCGGGGTGGGGGCGGGGTGAGGGGAGCAGGTGGAAGGGCCCCCAAGCCCAGAGCAGAGGATGGCCTGGATTCGGCTCTGTGTCTCAGAGGGCCCCAGCAGGTCCACCCCATATGCCCACTACAATTTCAGCAGGAGAGCTGCCAGGTCAACTAGTGAGCAGGACCGTGGGGGGCATTGCTCAGCCCCAGGGTCAGCTGGCAGCCCTAAATAGTCCCCATCCCACACATGGGGCAGGCTGTCCAAAAGCTGAGGTCTGAGTGTCTTGGAGCCACTGGGACAAATGACCACACACTGGTGGCTTAAAACAACAGAAGTATATCCTCTCCCTGTTCTGGAGGCCAGAGGCCCTACATCCAGACCTGGCTCCCACGGACGCTCCCAGGAGGCTCCTTCCTGCCTCCTCCAGCTCCTGGCACCCCAGGCGTCTGTGGCCCTGTGGTCAGGCCCTACGATCTCTGCCTCGGCCATCATGTGCCCCCTCTGCACACGTATCTCATTTCCTTTGCTCCCCTTGTAAGGACACTTGTGATACATTTGGGGCCACCTGGTTAATCCAGGATAATCTCCTCATCTCGGGATCTTTAACTTAATCACATCTGCCGGATCGCATTTCCCCTATTTGGAGCAAGGTCACAAGTGGGTTCCAGCACCGGGACGTGGGTGTGGCAGCCATGGGTGGTCCACCACAGCAGGCATGTGCAGGGCTTCAGGACAGCTGTGGACAGAAGACAGTTCTGTCCAACACTAGAAGCTCTAGAACCACTGGAGGAACACCTGGTAGCCCCAATTTTTCAGAGAGCTTGGAGAGCAAGGTTCAGAGTGTGGGCACCCCAGAGGACGGCAGGGCAGGAAACAGCCAGTGTTCTGCCCAGGGCTTGGAAGGGGTCCTGCCTCAGCCACTGGACCCCAGGAGCCCCAGGTGACCTGGCCACCTTCGCTGGACTGGGCTCTGCTCTGTGCCTAGCTCTGGGTGGGTGTGGTGGGCCAGGGTGCCTGCTGCCCGAGAGTCCTGGGCCCTTCTGGGCCCTTCATGGTGGGAGCCCCAGGTATGTGGAGCCCAGACCTCATGAAACACTGCAGAGCCCGGGTTAGCAGGGAGCCATGGGTGGCACAGAATCCCTCGACTTAAGATGTAAAAGCCCGAGGAGTGAAGAGTCAGGGCCCCCTCTCCTGCACAACCCCAGCCACACAACAGGAAAGCACCATTGAGGGAGGGGTCTCCAGGGAGCCCCCCACCTGACCACCACTGGCCCTTTGCTGGCTGGCCAGGCCTCGTCCTTCACCAAGGTTGGTGTCTGTGCATCTCACTGTGCTGACCACTGATCCACGGGGGTCTTGATGGTGGGGCCTGAGTGCCAGGGTCTGGGGTCCTGGTTTCCATGGGGGACCCCTGCACCCTGAGCCCCCAGCCAGGGTTCCCACACAGAAAGGGGGCCAGATGCAAGCAGCCAAACTGATCGACTGAATGCTGCTAATGCCCAGGTGTCTCCCCCGGGCAACCCGTAGAAACGGAGGAAGCCCGTGCATGAGGACGCCAGCTTTGAAAAGACGTCTTCTCAGCTGTGGGTCCTGCGTGGGTATTTCTAATGTTCTAATCTGAAAGCACATCCCTTTCTCTCAGTGTCTTTGTGTTACTGTCATGCCAGTTGCCCCATGACATTCCAGTAAGTCCAGAGACAAGATGTCAGGGTCGGGAAAACAACTCTATTCGGAAAGTCAGCAGACAGAGAAGCAGCAGATTCGTGTTCTAAAGCACATCTTCGCTCAGGGTGGATTGCCAACTTCTTTTATAGTAGGGAAGGGGGCAGGAAGGGGCTGCGGTCCAGGGGTGACGATTGACTTGGACATCTGGACGTCAGAGGTCTGAGGAGGGGGTGACCCCTTGCCCTGGTTAGCTGATGCCAGTCATTTCATTGACATGGGTCTGGCCGAGATGTTCCTGTAAGTCCTTGATGGTCGGGTCGTCATTTCCGTACACGTCTTTATCTCCTGGGAGAGGCGAGTTTCGGGTGAGGGCCTGGTTGCATCAGTCTTATGTTATGAGCAGGAGTCCTTCTGATGACTGAACAAGCCCACAGGCAGGGCCGCAGGGCTGAGCACAAGCTTCCTGACCCAAAGTTAAGGCAGTGAAGGAGACAGAGACGATGGGAAGGCAGAGATGCCACTTTTTCACATGGCTGCATCTGGACATTGGAAGTCAACACAGCTGTGGGACAAGTGTGAGCTGGGGACCCAAGAGCCCGGCGAGCCCCAAACCACAAAGGGTAATGACAAGGGCAGCATGAATAGAGCTGATGCCCCGTCCTCCCTGAGGGACACCAACTGTTAGCACCGCACCTTCCTCTGTGTTTCTTCTTTCCCCCACTTGTAAAATATGAGCCACCTTTTAGTTTCAATGTATATATTTTTTCCATATATTAGTGAAATATGTGTATTTGTAAAATGTGACAGAAAAAATAGGTTCCAAGACACAACACCACGTAAATAACTAGAGAGACATACAATCTTCATGATTGTATATCTTCATGAAATACTCAATTTTGTAAAGTGTCAATTCTATAAATTCCTTATGATCCTAATAAAAATTTCAACAGAATCAGACCTGTAAAATTCACATTGAAGAATATTTGAGAAAAGCAGAAAAGAGGAGAGATGAGGGCATTCCCCACCTAGAATTCAGGAATCTCACAGCAGCACAGCAAAGAAATGGTGAGGCTTCGGCACAGAATCAGATCCATTGGTCCATGCACATGTAAGGGTTTATTGTATGATTTGTGTGGCTGCCAAATCCAGGGAGGAAAGATAAGTTGTTCAGTAAATTATATTTGGACAAATGGCTGTCCATTTAGAAAATGATCATATCCCAAATACTTTAAAGATAAACCCCAAATACTTTCAGACCTAAATATTAAAAAACTACAAATGTATTAGTGGCAAATATAAGACCGTGGGTCTATGATCTTTGGGAAATGGAAGACAGTAAGAATACGGGTGAGGAAACTGTGACACACACAGTGCCAGAACCACGATTCACCATATATAAAGAACTTGGAACCCCCAACAAGCAGAACAGACACTCATGAGGTAAAGAAGTCACGGCAGATGATTCTTGGGGGAGGAACCTCCAGTGGCCAACGGAACCAAGAAAATTCCCAAAGTCTCTGTCAAATAACAAAATGCAAAGCTGAGACATGTTTTCCCAGCTCGGATTGCAATCATCAAAGAGTGGGTCTGGCAGAGCCCCAGCTGCCCAGCAACATGTGTTCCTGCCCGTTCCCTGGCAAGAAAATCTCCAATGTGCAACTGGTGCACAGCTTCCAGGAAAAGGTCGTGTCCTGGCTCCCTGCATCTGAGTGGCCAGGCAGCCAAGTACTGTAGGGGAGGCTGTGGTCCCCAGGTGAGGGTCCTTGAAGGGAGGGACTGCACCTGCTCCCCTCTGATGGGCTGGTTTCTGGGGGGGGATGAGCATTAAGGAGGAACAGACCAAGGAGAGCAGAGCCACAAAACAAGCAGACCGGTCCTGCCTAGCCACCATCGCAGCCACACTGGGTTGTCTGCTGGGTTTTCTAAGTTCTGCTCTTCCTAGTTTCCCACCCACTGCGCCAGAAATGAGTCCTATGTAACAGCCTCTTCTCACTGTCAGTGGGCATGAAAGCCTGTTTGGCCACTTAGAGTTAAATTTACAGTGTGGACACTGGCTCCCCCATTCTCATGACATCTCCACTCTCCTGCCCGCTTATGCTTGAACTGTCCATTGCTGAAAACAGGCCACTCCAGGAGACAGATTGGCCATGGCCCAGATGGCGGAGGTTGATCGGGCAATGGTGGGCAGGGACCAGTGGCCTGGCTGCATCTCCTCCAGGAGGGATCCGCTGTCGTGAGTTGTCACTGGGGTGTCAGGCGATCCCTCTAGAGCAGTGCCCCTAGTGGTCAGCAGATGGCTGGAAGGAAGGGACCGACGAGGGGCTGCTCCCACCCACGTGGCCTCCCAGGCGCTCAAGCCAGGCAGCCATGCCAGGTCGCCGGCCTCCCAGCTCAGATGAGTCCCTCTTGGCCTCTCCCAGGCCCCTTCCACAAGGAGGGGGTGCAGAGCTGGGTGTCGACACTCATTCTCCCCCAAACACTGAACATTGGTGTCCGGGATTTATCTTTTCATTAAAGCAGCCCGAAGGCTGGTCCTGTTCTCTGCTGCCATATGCATTTCAAAGCAGAGCAACAAGACAACTTCCCACTGAGCTGATACCCAAGAGGCTCTCCAGTTCAAACAGCTCTTGCTCTAAACAGAGCAGCAGATTGCTGATGTGTTGAATTCTAATGGAGACCAGAGCTGAGACCAGCCCTGGCAGCAGGACCTGGGGCCCGAGGCCTGGCCGGCTGCTGTCCTGCAGTGCACACATAGCCAGCTCTGGGGCTCCTCACCCCATCGCCAGCACAGCCCACGCCCCTGGGTCTTGGCAGGAGCAGACAGGACACTGACTCAGTGTCCAAAGCCCTGGACATCTGCTCCGTGGATGGAGGACCTTGTCCAGCACACCAGAGCTGGGGCCGCTGCCTGGCCAGGAATGTGGGCCTCGACGGTGGACAAGATGCGCAAGTGCCCAGAGGGCAGTGGGTGCCAGTGCTCTGACGGGCGGCAATGACAGGCCAGCCTCCTAGATTCTGGCCCCTTATAGAAAGTTTACACAGATCTAAATAGGACATTCACTGCCACCAGGACTTCCTATAGGACCTCCTGTGACAAGAGTCTCCCTGCCCCCTGCCTCCCCTCCTTTCTCTGCCCCCTCGGCCCCCACACCACCCAGGCCACAAACAGCGGCAAGCCGTGCCTCCGTCTTGGAGCTCGGGGTCTCTGAGCCAAGGCCGACATGGTGCGGGAGCCTGAGGGGGCTCTGCCTGCCTGACGGAGGGTTGGGGGAACCCTGAGAAGCGGCCATCAGCGCAGCTCCCAACCGACGTATGTGATGGGCTGACAAGATGGGGGTGGGCACTTGTCTCGCTACCCCACATGCCAGGCACCATGGGGCATCAAGTGCTGTGGGCAGAGGCCACACACCAGCTGAGGCCAGAGTCACGGGGACCTTCCCTGAAGTGGCAGGAGCTGATCTCCCAGGTGAGCAATGGAGACAATGCCCAGGCAGATGGGCGGCTGTCTGGGCGGACGAGGGAGGACCAGGCAGTGAGCCGGCGGCCCTGGAGCCCACCCCGCAAAGGCCCAGGCACCCCCACCCCACTGGCCCCAGACAGGCAGCCCTAGGGCTCCGGAGCTGCGCATTCGCCCTTTCTGAGCAATGGGAACAATGGGCAGCCTCGTGGTTTCACAGTACAGCACTGGTTCCGCACAGGTCGCTTCCTCCGTCCCACCGGGGGGGCAGGAGGCTGCTCAGCACCCCAGGTCATCAGCTGGGTCGGGAGCTGTGCAGTCGCCAGCCCTGGACCCGCAGGTACTCATGGTGGGGGTCTGTGTTCTCTGATCTGTGTGTCTAGTTACTAGTGAACAACCGAAAACCAGGGCAAAGACTGCTGCTTTCATATCTGCCACCCATCCTGTGGTTCTGCCGCGAGGCCACACGACCAGGGCCAACGAGCCTCAATCCCTGTCTGGACCGCCTGCAAGTCCCTCCCGCAGCCGAGCCTGCCAGATCGCCCATCGGGGAGGGAGGTGGGTGCTCAACAAACGGAAAGATGTGGCAGCTACATGTAGTTCAGAATCCCTGGGTGATCTGCACTCTATAGAAAATGAGGATGGAGTTGCTGGAACATCACAAAGGTTGCAATGGGCCTGGTGCTGCCAGCCAGGCTTGCCCTCATGCAGTCCCCTGCTCCCGGAGCGTGGGGGTGGAGGGGCCCCCAGACGGGCACATACTGCCCCGATGTGCCATGGGGAGAAGGTGTTTGCCAGATGCAACCTTATTGGTCCATCTGCACTTGACACGCAGGGAGTTTGTTTGAGCAAAGGGAAAATACTGATTTGGAGTTTAGCAAACAATGCAATCGATTGAAACTTTCACCAAGAGACCTTTTTGTTACAGAGATTTTAAAGCAATGGCTGGTCTTGAAATGCTTGCTTAGGTGCTACCATTTTTAAAACATCGTGTTTTTAAGAAAAGCTTTATAACATGTGACAGTCAAATACTGCATAATTTCATACATTTTGCAGTCATGCCAATACAACCAGAACTCCATCAAAGCCCAAACACAGACAGCCTCCATGTCTGGCCATTGCCCGACACCTACAGGAACTGGTCCCAACTTGGACCCCCTTGGCTTTGCGGGACGTCACACACTCAGCGGGGCTCAGGATGGTGTCATGCCGGGCTTTCCCCCACATCACGCCCGGTGTCTCTCCCTTGGTGTGTCTGCAGTTTGCCTACAGTCTTTGCTTATCAGACTCTGCTGTGAGAACAGAGCTTATTTATCCACTCTGCTATTAATGGACATTTCAGTGTCTCCACTTGGGCTGTGAAAATCATGCCATGAGCATTCACCTTCTTGTGTTTTTGTGAATTACATAAACATTCTGTCAAATGTCTGGATGTGCAAGTTTTGATTCTGGAGCCACTGTTTGTTCCATTGGTCTGTTTTGTTTTGTTTTGTTTTGTTTTTCAAGAGCCCCCAAATGGTGTTACTTACTGGAACTTTAAAATAATTCCTTCCCAGCAGTGAGCTTTCCACTTGCTTCTTCCTCAAGATTTTATTGTCTGGTCCTGACTCTTTGTATTTCATTTACATTTTAGACATGGTTTTCACTGTACACACACAAACACACACACACACAAAACCTGGTGACATTTTGATCTGGATTACAGTGAATCTACATATCCCCTTGGAGAGAATTAACATCTTTAAATATGAGGCATCTGATCCATGGACATGGCATAGCTCTCTATGCTTTAGGACTTTTGAATTTTTCCTGAATAATGTATAGGCTTTTGTAGAAGATTAGATTTTTTCTGAATTATTTGATTTTTTTGGTTCAGTTTTAAATATTTAAAAACTTTTTCTAATTGTTCGTTGTTAATATGTAAAACTACAACAAATTATTTTAATAATTTACTCTTTCTTTTTTAGAACATTTTTAGGTTTATAGGAAAATTGAACGGAAAGCAGAGAGGGTTCTGGTATACTCTGACCCTCCCTTATCATTCGTCACAATCGATGAGCCTATACTGATACTTTCCGACTAACTGAAGCTCTCTAGTTCTCTCTCAGGTTCTCTGTGTCATGCGTTCTATAGGTCTCGGCAAGCACGATGATGTGTGTCCACCACTAAGTCATCCGGAATACTTCCACTTCCCCATTCATCCCTCTCCCAGCCCCGGGGAACCACTGACCTTTCTTCCACCTTCCAGTTCTGTCTTTTCCAGAATATCACGAGCTGGGAGCACCCAGAAGGAAGCCTTTCAGGCAGACCTCTTTCGCTTAGGAGCTTACGGCTCCTCTGTGTCGTTTTGTAGTTGGATAGCACTTCCTTTTTGATCCTGAATACTAGTCCGCTGTCTGGATGTTTATATATTATACAGAAACATCTGTAGTTCCTCTATCCATGCATCTATGTGAGACCTCCTGGTTGCTTCCCGCTTCGAGCAGCTGTGGGTAAAGCTGCTGTAGGCATCTGGGGGCAGGTCTCTGTCTGGACACATTTAACTCATTTGGAGCACAGTTGCAGGATCTTATGATAAGAGTGCATTCGGTTCTGTAGGAACCCACCAACCCCTTCCCCGAGTGGCTGCACCATTCTCACATTAATGCAGACATGATTCACTTCACATCGACTCTTGCTTTTGTTTTCTCTTTACACCACCTGCACCTTGTTTCTTTACTTTCTATTTACACACCTCCTTTAGATTAGCCATGTATTTTCACCACCTTATGTCACGCACTTTAGTCATCTTTCTGTGGGTTCCATGGACTGTGTTGTGCAGAGCCTGTTCGATGACAACGTCTCTAATGGCTCTTGAAAAGTGGTACTACTTTCCTGATGGCAATTTTCTCATGTCAATTTTGGTTAAATGTGTTTTTCTATTTGTCCAGCTCATCTACATTTTTCAAATCATATCCTCTTGTTACCTTGTTACCATTGTTTGCTTCACACGAAAGCGCACTAAATAAAAATGATAGAAGAAATGGTTGTTTTATGGCTTCAAGTAAAAACAGTCACCAATGTACCAATGCAATTTTTAGCCAGGAGACCTTGTAGGGAGAGGTGAACAGGGTGCCATGTCAGGGTAGGCCACAGCATTTGGCTTTGTGGACATGCGTCAAACAGGAGGGGGTCGGCCACGTGGACCCGTGTCGCCAGCTGTAGGGCCCCATGTCTGCTGGGTGACTCTGGTAGTTAATGTCTCCCCATGTGCTCATCTGGGCTCCCTCCTAGCAGCGTCCACCACCATCCCCCAGGTCACATTCACCCCTGCCATCCACAGTCCCTTGTGGTACCCAAAGTTTCCGCAAACTCACACAACAAAGTGCTCACAATTCAACTAAGAGTTGGGCTCAAGCAGGGACCCCCACCAAGCCTCTGGGCCCTAAGAATGTTTGCAGTGCAGAAGCCCCAGCACCACCAGCAACCGGCCACAGAAGATCAGCAAGCCAGGACTCCCCACTTCTCAAATGCAGCTGGTGCAAGGCTGCCCTGGAGAGCGATAGGCCAAAAACACCACTACCACCAGGGGCTGGGATCAACCATAGCACAAGAGCTCACTCTGCTTACCAGGTAGATGGTTTGCAACTTTTAAAACTTCTGTGTTTTTTTGTTGTTGTTGTTGTTGTTTTTTGCCCACCTCTCCCCGCCCCTTAAAAACTTCTGTTTTTGAGTGAATAATTTTTTATGTGTTAGGACCCACTGGCAGGAATTCTTGGGAAGAATTGAGTTTTGTTGCCATCGGTTCTTTGATGTGGTGAAACTAGCCTGTGTCTCTTTAAGCAGAATCTCTGATTCAGACTCTTCAGCAATTAAAACCATGTGCTCAGGATCCCCCAGCAGCAAAACTGTAGTGTAACTTCCAGTGATCACCAGTCACATGACTGGCGCGTCTGAATCATCCCTTATCTCCAATGGAGCTCATCCAACAGATAAGGATTTGTTTACTTTGAGCTGGGCACCAGTCTAGATACAAAACCACAGCCCTGCCATCCAGGAAGGGCACGTGGTCAGTGAGAAAGCGAGCACACGCCAGGTGGGATGTGCACGGTGGGGTACAAGTGGGGTGCACCCAGTGGGGTGCGCCAGGTACAGGCCCTTAGCTGACTGGATGAGGCCCACCCACTCTGGGAGAGCATTTGCTTTACTGAGTTTACAGATTCAGTTGTTAACCTCATCCAGAAACACCCTCACAGACACACCGAGAATGACGTTTGACCAAATGTCTGGCCAGCCAGGCTGATCCATAAAATCAGCTGTCACACTGACCTACATTTTCACAGGTCACCCAGGCTCTGTCTTGAGGAGATGCTGTTGGACAGGGAACAGGAGCCTATGCTGGAGGCTGCTGCAGACAGGAGTGGGTCCACCACGTGTGGCTGGCCAGCTTCCCAACTTGGCACATCCCCTCTAGAGACCTTCCTGCAGGGATGGGATGCGGGGCTGTTGGAGGGGAGCGATGTGGGACCTGCAAAGCTGGTCTCCTGGCTGCCCTACCTGCTCAGGCCGGGCCGGACTTCTCCCGTGTGGACACACCAGTCATCTGAGCTCTGCTGTCCACCCGGGCTGGCAGTGCTGGTGTGTTACTCAGAATCTAGTGACTCCATTCCCCACAGCAGCCAAGGATGTACCCCAGAAAAAGCAAAGTTTGCAATGTGGAAATGCAGGTCCAGGGCAGAGCCCTGCTTGTAAATTCGGGAAGGCTCTTGGGGGTAGTCAGCCACGGTGCTGTTTTCTGTCCTTTAGAAACTGATGGCCCACTAATCACTCCAGTGGTTCTGCACCTGAAGGAGACATTGATCCTTTTTAAAAATCTTTGTTGCTTGGTTCTACTAACAGTCAGTTCCTAAACTCTGTGGTGGTCCCAGCCTGGAAGGCCACCTGAACTCAACTGCGGCTCATAGGGAAACCCAGGCTAGGTTCCGCCAGCCTCCAGCCACCGCACATCCACCAGCTGAGCAACCCATGACCTTGCTGAAGGTCGTCCCTGATGAGGATGCCTATGAACCTGTGCGACTGCATCGCCCTGAGTTCTCGGCCCACAGCGTGTCCCTCAGGCCTGAACAAAGCTCATGTCATGTGCCTTTTCTCCATGGGGCACATCCCAGCCTTCCTTAGCCCAGGAACATGGACAACACATCAGCTCTATGCCTGAGGGGCATTTTTTATCAGAAAAATCACCAACAAAAAGCACAAAAGTGCAAAAACATGGCCCCTAGTGGGCCATGGAAAGGCCGACCTCAGCAGAGGGGGTTGGGGGAGGGGGTTGGGCAACTCAAATGTCATCACTCTGGCACAAAAGTCACCGTGAAGATGCCATAAGTATTTATTTGGGGACTACAAAGAAAGTGTAGCACGTGGGTGAGTTCATGACTGCAGACCCCATAAATCCCAAGGGGACCAACCCAAACAGCCCTAGTCAGCAGCCCGGGCTTGGAGCTAAGGATATCGAAGAGTCAGCTAACTTCATCAAGGGGAAGTTCCTGTCTGCAGTGATCACCAGGGCTCCCTGCCCTCTGGTTCAAGGGGAGCAAGTGGCAGCTGTCCCCTGCCTATGTGTTCCCACAGCTGTTCATGGGCTGGAAAGACATGTCCTGCTGGCCTGGGCACAGCCCCCTGCCCAGCTTCGAGTCTCCGCAAATGAAAGCCAGTGGTTAAAGAGAACTGCTGGAATGGAGCTGTCCATGGCAGCACTGACCCTGGGGGCCTCTCCTCCAAGGGGCACTCCCCCAGCAGAGAGCCTTATGCACTGCCCTCCCAGCTTCGAGGGGCATGGCACCCTGGAAGGGCCCCCCAAACAAAGACCTTCCTTTCTCTCAAGTGCATGGCACACACACATGGGTCTGCAAGGTGGCCTTTTAGGGTGCAGGTGGTTCTGCCTCCCCCCAGCTGTCCCCCAGGATGACAGCTCACCATGCTAAGTCTTGGGCTTCTCACCTGTAAAATGTGTCAGGAGATGCACCCTTACAGCCTGGACAGTGGCTCTGAGTTGAAATGAGAAAGCAGGTTGCAAGCTAGAGCCTCATACAGATGGCTCTTGATGCTGTACCTGGGCCAGGTCAATGACAGGGCTGTGTGACTCCAGGAAGACCCCGTGTCTGTGCCCCCTCCACCAGACGTCCTGTCCAGGACCACCCTGCAGCCACCCCTGGGTCACGATTTGCAAGTTCCCCCAGTTCTGCCGACCTGCAGTCTGGACCCCTCGCTCTACGTGTGTACTCCTCCAGGTCCCAAATCACGCAGGCCCTGGCATGTGCTTGTGGGGCAAGAGCCCCCAGCAACTTGCTTCATTCCACTAAGAAAGACACAGGCAAGGTGACCGATTGGCAAGTCCACCATGACCCACCAATGGATTAATGGGTGCCACACTTTTCCACAAACATCTGGGCACCCATGTTCTCCATGAACAGAGCTGTAAACTGGGCGACTGAGAGGAGAATGAGAATCAGGCCCAATTCTATTGAAAGCAGGGGAAGCTCTGTGGGCACTAAGGGTGCTGTCGGAGCTGGGTGGCATCTGCAGAAGGCGGGAAGTGGAGGTGAGAGGCAGTCTAGCCATGTTCTCATGCAGGCCCGCACCCCAGAGACGTCTGGGAAGGAATCTAAGAGCTGAGGCTTAGTAAACATTAGTGTGGCACAGAACCTCTGAGCAGCTGGATGTGGAGATGGACGCAGCACCTAGACACTTGGTCCTGCCAAAGTCAGCCTGCCTGCACGCTCCTGGCTGGAGGGAACATCCACGGGGAAGGGCCAACACCATCCTTGCCCTTCCCACCCAGCCCAGCTGGTGATAGGGCTGCTGTCCACAATGGCAGGCCCCCAGTCCCACCTGGCTGCTGGGCAAGCCGGATGGAGCACATTGTTTGGCCTGCAGAAAACCTGACACACTGCCCTCCACACCTCCAGCTACGTGTAACCAAAACCCTCAGAAGTTGTTCAGAAAGACACTGGGCAGTGGTGTGCTTCCTGCACATGGGGGTGAAGACCTTGCCAACCAGATGTTAGGTACACACAGGAGCCACAGTAAAAATGGAGACACTGAGGAATCCTTCGTGCAAGGGTGGACAACCTCGCTTCAGTGGAGAGGTCAGCTTCCAGATTCATGTCTCCTAACTGAGCACCTGGAACACTGAAACGCGTTCAGGTTAAACGCACCCTCACCCACTGTGTCCGCATCGCAGCACGTCCGGCGGGGCGGTAGTCAGCCAGCCACGTTGTCTTCTGGGGCCGGTCCAGTCTCAAGTCACGAGTGCTGTGTCACCATGATGGCGGTATGCTGCCTTCAGGGTGAGCCTCGGGTGAGCATGTGTTTACCGTAGCCTTGGAAATCATGTTTAAAATTCATAAAAGTGTTGGGTTTGAGGGACCAAACTCACTACTCCACAGAGGAGGAAGCTGCAGGACCGGGCACCCCAGCCCTGATCTGTGACATGCGGGGACCTGCCCCACCTCCTGACCCCATCTTCCCATGTACACGATGCGTGGCTGGGCCTGCAGAGTTTTTGTTTGGCACAGAGACCCTGCCTCGGTCACCCATCAGCAAAACCACGCCCTTTCCCAGCCTCACATCACCAAGCTCCAGACAAGCCTGCCTGCTTCCAGGACACCCACGGGAAATTTCTGTACAGTAGAACCAGGAAAGCAAGCCGGCTGGCTGGCGCACACCTGCCCAGCTACCTCTGGGTTCAGGATCTGTGTGCTGCTCGTGGCTGGAGTGGCCCTCATCCCCGTGAGGGCAGAGTGCACCCACACAGCCCCAAGCCGCCCTCTGGGGTGGCACCCTTCTCCCTGCTTGACACCATTGCCCAGACCCACCCACGTGGCCCCTCCTCTCTGCGTGACCAGGGGTCTCATTGGGAGACCGAGGTGGAGTGAGGGGGTGGCGTCCATGCCAGAGACAGCAAAGTCTAAAGGCAACATCTCAAAACCAGGTGGGGAGAGGGGAGCCATGGGCTTTCCGGGGGGCAGCCAGGTCAGCAGCAGGTCTGCCCAGAGGGAGGAAGCCTCTGCCCCTCCTGCCCCTTGGCCTGATCCCTCCCGGGCTCATCCTGGTGTTTGCTCCTGGGTCAGGGCCAAGGGTCACTTTGAAGCTCCAAGGATTGTGTGAAGAAGGTGGGAATGTGCACCCCCCGCCCCCGCCACCGCTGATTCCTGCAAAGGGAGCCCAGCAGCCTCCCAACACTGAGCTTGAGCATCAGCACATAGTAGGGACTTTCCTGCATTTATATGAACAGCAAGCCAATTCCGAAAGTCCACACCATGGCTGGCAAGACCCCTACATTCCAGGCCCAAGATACGAGGTGCCACAGCGGCCTCTGGGAGCCTCAGCCCCTCCAATGCCTGCCACAAGCCCCTGCTGGGATGTAGAATATTCAAACACCCACCCCACCCTCTGGAATCAGGGGCCACCCCACCTCTTATCACTACAGAGCCTCCTCCGCAGCCCCTGCTGCATGGCACTGTTCCCCAGGACAGCCCCGCATGGCCCCTCATGGCGTGCAGGTCCCCTTCCGGCTGTGTTGTATGTGATGACCATCTGTCCTCCATCTTACCCGCCAGGCACTGGGCCCCTCATACCACTTAGGGCAGGGTCAGAGCTCCCAGATCCCCCAGAGGGCCCCCGGACACGCATTCCTCTCAGGCATTGAGCACCTGGGACCCTTATCCCTTCCTTCCAGGAAAACGGCTGAACAGCTCAGGTTTCAAAGCCAAAAACAGAAAGAAAAATGAGTTAAGAACTGAATATAACAATCCCACAAAACCTGCACTGGTGGCTGGTCCCTCATGGAGCCACTCCCGGCTCTCAGCCGCAGGGCCCTCTCACTGGCAGCAACCAGGCGCCACTGCCCACAGTGTAGTGCACTTTAGGAAGTGAGCAAGGCGGTGCAGAGTCTTGAAGCTGCCAAAGAAATTCATGCAACAACGTTTCCTGCGGGTTCAGCCCCTGAAACCAAATCGGGGCACCCTCCGCTCCTCCCACCAACAGGATGACCAGATCGGGGAGCTCTGTGATGCTGTCACCTGTGCCAAGGGCTGGATCGGGACCCTTTCTGTACAAAGCCTGCGTGAATGAACAGAGGCTTCTTGTGGCTGAGGTTTCCAGGGCTGAGCTGGCCCAGTGCTGACTGACGTCGCCCGGCAGACTGGGGATCCCTGGCTGGCATCCAGCAGGACACAGAGGGATCTGTGTGTCGTGCTGGGTCAGCAGCAGGGCTCGGCCACGGCGGGAAAGTGGGGCCACTCACAAAACTCCGACCCGCGGGAATGAGTTTCCAAAGCAGCCAGAATCTCCATGTGGAAAGCTCTCTGCCTGCCGGGGTCGCCGCATTTAGATCTAAAATAAAAACATTGTAGAACAAGAGGCTAAGGTAAATCCTCTTCCCTCTATCACTCCTTCTGCGAAGCTGAATGGAATAACTGAGACCAAATCCTCCCCTTGAAAACGCATCCGGCTGAGAACGGTCTGTGCCGAGTGCCAGCCCAAATAATCCCTTTGCTGATGTTATAAGCCCATGAATGGCCGTGAATCACGGCGGCACAGCCGGGCCAGTGAGAAGCGAAGCTGCTGTGCGTTTATTCAGAAAGCCGTGGGTTTGCCCCCATCCCTGCTGGTCCAAACCCCCGGCCTCCTAGGAGCCTGAGCCTGTGCACAGGATGCCCAGAACCCTCTGGCCCTCTGTGCCTCTGCTCTGCTCTTACAACACGATTATTTCAGTGCTGAGCAAGTCCCCATCCCGCCGTGGCTCTCAGGCTATGCCTGCATTCTGGACGCATCAGTCCTGGAGTTAGTCTGACCCTGCTCGGCAGTCCAGGCCCAACACTGCAGGCTCCACTCATCACTTCCCTCTATGGTGGACATGTTCAGGTTCTCAGAACTCCAAAATGAAAATTATTTCCACATGTGAGATTTCTCAGGGAGATAGTCCTTCGATGGCAGTTTCTGGATCACAGGTTGTGAACATCTTCACTTGCCAGATATTTGCTCTTATCAGGGGACCGAGGGCCACCTCCAGGCATCCACACTCAGCCTCATCAGACGCCCTCTCCTGCAGGCTGAGAATAGGCGCGTGTCCTGGGGCACTGTCTTCCTTGCCTGCATTCCAGCCAGGTGAATGCCTTGTCCTGTCCCCTGCATGCGGGGGTCCCCTCCTGGGACCTGCTGTCCCTGCTTCCCCCCTGTCTTCATCAGAGACGTTCTCTCTGTTGTGTGGATGGTGGTCCTTTTCCAGCGATCGTCTTTGTTCACTCCTCTCTGCTCAGTTTTTGGCTTGTATTTTTGGTTGATTTACAGCGAGACGTCACGATGCTGTGGTCCTTAAGTGTATCAGCAGTTCTCTCTATGGCGTGTGACTTTGCTGGGCTTACTAAGAAATCCTTCTCAATCCCAAAGTTATTAAGATAATCTACTTTTTAACTTTAAAGCTCCACTTTCCACATCCAATCTGTCCTTCATTTGTAGGTTTTTTAATTGTGGAAAAATACATAGAATATAAAATTTGCTGTTGTAACCATCTTTACCTGTATATGCCAGGGGTATCAAGCACATTCTTAAGGCTGGGCAGCTGCCCACAAATCTTCTCTAGCTTCCAGGACAGACTCACTCCTTCGTCAATTCACTTATTCAACAGATCCTACCAGCACCTCCTAAGTGCAGTTTGAGGTATGGAGCATGTCAGTGACCAGACTAAATACGTGTCACTCTCCTCAGGGGCTGACCCTCAAGTCGGAGAGGCTGACAGGTACACAGTCACAAACCATGGCGGGAAAACGCAGGCCCAGGCAAGGAGACCCTTTCAGAGGGACCACGTCCCCTCCTGCCAGTCACAGCCCACCACCTGCCTTCCCGCAGGGCGTGTCAGGCCTCACCCTAATAGTATGCCACCTTGTCCCCAAGGAGTTTCCTCGAGAAAAAGTTGATTAGAGCCCTTGGTGTTAAAACAAACCTGGAGCTGCAGGCTGGGAGGCACTGTGTTTACAGATGCTAAGGCTGACTTCCGTGGAGATTTCGTTTTCCTGGGTGCAGATGAGAATCACAGCTCGAGCAGGCAAGGAAGGGCCCCAGGCAGGTGCACAGACGGCTGTGTAAGCTGTTAAAGAACTCACTCACCCCTGAAGTGACTGAATGCTGGGCTTGCCCCAGGGGTGGGGAGCCACAGCTCAGTCCAAGCCCCTGGACAGACAAGCAGGGCAGCCAGTGTCAGGGCCACGATCCACAGCACTTGGTGGGACAACACGGCCAACTCATGGTGCCAGAGAAGAGCCTGCTGGCCCAGCCAGCCATGGGCAGCGTGGCCCCGCCCCAGCCCACTCTGGTGGGGACAAGACAGGACAGCCCCCCAGCCTGGGTGGCTGTTCTCCTGCTGCCCGGTGGCCTTGCCCGGCCTGTCCTCGCTCGCGTCACTCCAGGCCACTTCCTGTCACAATTTTTAGTGTGTCTTCTCCCCAGTGGTGAGCTATTTAGAATCTTGCTGATGAAGCCGTCAGGCAGCTGGCCCCAGAGCAGGTGACTGAGGCAGACAGGTTCCCACGGGAGAAGCCATCCGGGGGCTCCCTGGTTACATGCACTCGCTCTGGTGTCTACTCGTTCAGAAGAAGGCACTCGCTTAAAGCCAGAGACCCCAGGATATGGTGGGTGTTCCACAACTCATGGGGCCTGGAGCTTGTAAATTGCAGGTGCTTTCTTTAAGAAAAATAATATAAAATCATAATAATAGATTTGGCGTGAAGTCGCAGAGGAATGGCAACGCACTCCAAGTGCTTCAGAGCTGCAGAAGGATGCACAGAACGCCAGGCACAGAGGCCCTGGGCCCCTGCTCACCCAGGATGAAAGACAGGGCTCCTGCATGGCCCAGCCTGGCCTCTGGGCATTGGGCAACATTTACCAGCAGTTTAGGGAAGTTCCTGCTTTGCAGCTAGTTCGCCCTGGGCCTGAGATGGGGGTCGGGAGGAGGCACCCTAGAAGTCCTGCCCTTTGACCTCACTGGGAAGGTTCCTCTTTCCCTGCCCCCGCCTTTGAGCCTCTCAGCCAGGTCCTGGGTGCCCCAGGTGGGCAGCAGACAGTACCATGCATGGCTCTTTCTGCTTGGCGTTCCAGAGGTCCATGTGGACAGTGAGCCCTGGGGTCTGGGGGGTATGGAGGCTTGGGCAACCTACAGCTCCTGCCTGTAGCCCAGGACCTCGCCCAAAAAGGTTCCCCCAAGGCCTCCTATACCAGGATAGGGCTGCCACCTTTGCTCCAAATCCCTGAGAACTTCCAGGAAGGGCCAGGGAAGTGGGGGGCCCCAGCATTCAAGGGTGACAGCGCCTTGGGACTCTGGGTGAGGATGGGGTGTCGCTGCTCCCTGGGTCCATCTATGGTAATGACAGGAGGGCTTCCAGAATGAGGCTGTCAGCAGCCCCGCCCCATGGACACTGCAACTGCAGGCCGGGCCTGGGAAAGCGGTGGGTGCGGGTCACGGCCTCCCCAAGGATGGCCTGCAGGCTGAGACGTAGGACAGGACGCTGTTCTCTCTGCATAAATTTGAACACAGGTGGGCAGGCTTCAGGTGCCTGGCCTGGTGACAGCCCTCTGACCCTGAGACATCCCTGCTAAGATTGTGCCAGGGCCCCTGACCGGGTCCTCACCATCATCCGGGCTCAGTCCCCTGTGCCCACCCCACCACGAGCAGAGGCTCGCCTTTCCTCTCCCTGCATCCCCTTGAACTCAGCTCCCCAGGAGAATGACTCCGCGGTCCTGCATCTGCAGCCTGTTGTGGGCGACCCCGCTTATCCCTGAGGGTCTGGTGCCTCTCCTGCTTTCTCTCATGAGCTGCCCCCTGGATGGGCATTCCTGGGCAATGTCCCCACGTGCCTGGTGGATGGAGAATGAGTTAGCTGTTAACTGTGAGGATCTGGAAGGGGCCTCTGCAGACGTAAATCCTAGTGTCCCCTCAGTACCAGCCCAGGTGGGTGACGACGCAGGCGTGACTAAGACCCCAACACATGCGAACATCGTGGGTCCCAGAGATGCTCTGGGCGGTTCAGAGGTCGGTCAGGCAGGAACATGCAATGCCAGCGACGGCACGCCCAGAGCCTGCCTCTTACTGGGTCTTCTGTGCACAGAGACTTCCTTATGGCTGAATGTAAACAAGTTGAAGGGATCAGATAAAAGTGTTTAATTTGGAGCATAAAAAGCTTCTTACATACGGCTAGAGACTGACCACACTTACAACCACACACATGCAAGTCCACGCTGCCCACAGACCCCACGGGGAGCTTCACACAATTCTGAGGCAGAATTCACTCTAAGGAAGACACTCGTTTGTGGGCGTGCTTCCAGGAGTGTTGGGCCACCCACCTCTCTGGCACAGTGTATCCTTGCATTTGACTGGAGGTGATGCAGGTGATAGAGAAGATCTCATGCAGCCCTAAGGATCCCACGAAGGCCATCTGATCAGGTGGGGTGATCTTCCTGCCACCAGGCCCTGCAGTGCCCCATCCTCTCCGAGTCTTAACCCTGCAGGCAAATCCGTCCTCTCCAAGCCCCAGCAGCCAAACCCAGCAGCAGGACAGGAGTGGAGCTGCTTTCCATCCCTGGCATGTAAACTCACTTGACACCCTTTTGGGGTCTGTCCAGTTTCCTTGCATGGCCTCTCCACCAGGAGCCCCATATTCACATTTTGTGCCTGTTAAGTACAGCCTGGGCTGTTGGGGTAACGGAACTGGTGCTGGAGGCACACGGTTCATGTGGCACAGCCACACCTGCTTCAGGGAATCTGGCATCTTGTCACCCCCTCCCCACCCGCTGGGAACTGGCATGGGCTTTTTGTGAAAGGTGATGTGAGGGGTGTCTGAGATGGCCCCCCAACCCCAAAGACACCCCTGGATGCCTGCAATGAGGAAATGCTCCTAACACCATTTTATGGGACGAACTTCATGAGCCATAGTAACAGTATTGAACAAAAATGTTAAGTATTTTCTGTATTCCCCTCAAATTACATTGTTTTTTGCTATATCCAGCAGTTCCACAGGTTTCTCCTTAAAAAATGAGAAAACAGATTGCCTTAGATTCATCGGCTACTGAAGTCAGATTTGCTGTGGGCTGGCCTGGTCGCTCTGGCCTTTTTTGGAGGCTCACAGCCCCCAAGCCCAGGCTGCCTGCCCCTGCTACAGGCCAAGCCAGCGTTTGGACCATTTGCTCAGTGACTGTCTCCGCTGACCCCTTTTGACAATGACCACAGAAGACCGAGCTCTGCAGGCAGTGCCTCCCACAGGCATGCAGTGGGAGGGACAGAACCAGAATTCAGAATGAGAACTGAGTCCCACGTTAGCGCCTGATGGACCATCTTTCCAGGGAAGCGCAGCATCAGGGTGGCAGCTGACATTTGCTAGTGAGGGTGAGCAAGCATCACCTTTGGAGACATGGGACTGGACATTGACATCTTCGCTGACTTAGAACCATAGTAACATGAAAAGAACCAGAACACCAGCCCAGTCAGTCCCGAGAGGCATACTGCATGGGCCACACTGAGCAGACTCCCCAGGCAAGGAAAGGCCAGCATTTTGCCCTTCATGGGGAAGAAGCAGAAGAAGGACCATAGGGTGGCAGGCACCATGAGTGGACCACACCAGCATTTTATGTTTGGGTGACAGGCGGTGGCTCAGGGTTTTCCTGCCGACACTAACAGCTGTGGTTTGTCAAGACCTTCCAGCAAGCCCAGCCTTGTGCTTGTCCTCAACATGAAGACAGTGTTTGCAGTAACCCGGAAAAGGGTCACCTCATCAGCCCCTTTCTCCAGGTGAGGAAACTGAGGCTCAGAGTGGGAGCGACTCGCCCCATGCTCCCCTGTGGTGGATGAGGGCCCCAAATCCCAGCACCAGGCAGCCACCCGGAGGGCCAAGGGCACAGCCCAGGTCTAACGCCTCTGTCCACACACTCACTCATTTATGCTGTGTGACTGTGAGCAAATCCTAGGGGTGTCTATTCAGAGAAATTCATGGTACTTCAAGTAGAAACAGTGTCAAAATGAAGAACACAGGACAAGTGATCGTGGTTGGCCCCACACGGCCATCGGTGAGCATGGAAGGGATCATGGTGTGAGGAGGAGGTACTGGATACCCGGAACAGCAGCATTCAAGCCGGGGGTTCTGCTGAAAGGTGCCAGGCTGGCAGTGCTTTTCCTCAGCAGTCTAGTTGGTGGCGGAAATCACATCCAGTTCTTCACAAAACCCCATTTGCAACTGGGGTCCCACTCAAAGCAGTGTGCCTGATTCCCCAGCCTTCATGAAGGAGTCCATGCATCATGTTTGCTCAGCCATCCTCCATCGAGCAGCAGGAATTTGGAGATGAGCTCTTGCCCACCCCAAAGCCTCTGCTGTTGGTGAAACGGCTGCTGATTCAGGAAGATGTGGGCCAGACCTTGGTGGGTGAGCCAGCGCCCCGTGAGCCCTGCTGGGGCCAGACTCTGCTCTGGGCACCTGACTGCACCCACCCTCTACACTTCACAAGCCCCTCAAGATGAACTCAACCTTATCCCTGTTTTACAGATGAGACAGCAAAGGAGGCAGAGAGAAACTGAGCCACCCCCTGGGTCACAGTGGGACCCACACTCGGAATGCCCACCCTATTGCCTTTTCCCATCGAGGAGGTAACTCTCATGATAAAAAACAGACTTTTGCTCACTTGTCCCATTGGCAGGGTCGCTGTTGGTTACAGATGAATTTCTAGAATATTCCTTAATCCTGAGCATGGAGGAAAGAGAATTGCCAAAAACACTGTCAGAAAACGAGGCTGCCTACACACAGTTTCGTGTGAAAGAAAAACTTGGCCACAGTGAAGTCAGACGTGTGTGCGTCAGAGTGGATCGGCATGCTGAACAGGACGATGAAATACCCACTTTTAAGTCTGAAGGGCACCCCTGAAGGAGCAATGCAGCCCATTTGGGGGCATCAGTGCCTGTTCTGAATGGGAACCATTCTACAAACACACAGTGGAGTGAAGCGTATGCCATTTCAGTTCTGATTACACAGACTTCCTGGAGCTGAGGACTTACACCGAGCCGTGCTCACCAAGTCCTTCCTCAAACACAAATGCTGATTTCCCGAAACTTGTTTTAAGAGACACGAAACCCACTGCGTCTGTAAAATCAAGTGGCTTATAAAAGGCTCTGATCCAGTAAGATGCCCTGGCCGCATCCACTCAAGAGCTGAAAATATGTACAAGGATCCTCTTAGGACCAACATCCCAAAGCTGAGGAGCCAGACGAGAGGGTTCTCAGCACCTGCTGTCAGAGACCAAGTGGCCTCACTCAGGATGACGTCCCTGTTTGCAAGAACTACTTGTCCAGAGCACACAACCCGGGCCATGGCAGCCTGGCCATCGGCTCACACAAGGGCTGAGTGAAGAGCGCTGGCATGGGCTCAGTTGTGCATACAGGTGTATGCAGGGGACACAGTGTCCCCAGGGGAGATGTGAGGGCGGGGAGCTCTGGGATTTTGCAAGACACACCCCATTGGCCCCTGCTGGGCCCCCCTGAGGCAAGGAGGGCATTGTTCCCCACTGAGGGCAGAACCCACCTGTCCACCCTGATGTGCCCCCTCCCGGCCAGAGCTTAGGACGTGCTCAGGGTTAGGTAGACCACAAATATGAGGATGTATGCCACATACATACATGAGTATGTTTTGAGTCCCCAAATGAGTCTATTCTCTTTCTTTATTCAGACATGAATACTATCACCCAAAATATCTCAGGGGCTTGGAGCCACAGGTGGTGAGAAAATGTCCCTACTGTGTCCTAGAGCTCTGCTGGGCTCCCGAACCACCAAGGAGATGACTGTGAGCTTCTGGGGGTGTCAGACCGCTGAGGGAGCAGGGGGCCTCCCAGAGGGAGAGCAGGGTGTACTTCGGGGGGTGAGGTGGTGTGGGAAGGGCGGAGAGGCCAGGACAAAGACCCTGCAGGCACTGGGGCCGAGGGGGAGGCAGCACACAGGCCCATCCACAGGGCTTTCCAATCCTACGTCACGTGCAAGGGTCAGCATTGAATCTGCACCTGTGCAAAGAGCTATCCCAGACCTGCACTGGTGTGCGCAAGGTGTGCAAAGCCACACATTGCCACTGGTCCAGGGCTGGGGCTCAGGCTCCTTCTCCCTGGTCCTCTGCTACCGCAGCTTCCATCCCCAAAGTTGTTTCAGGGCCAGCTTAGATGCTCTGGCTCCAACCATTGTATTCACCTTCCAGCCAGCAGGAAGGCACCCACCCCCAAGAGCCCACAAACCCTGTGTTTGTGCCCATTAGTAGCCAGAGCACAGGCACATGACCACAGCTGCCAGGCAGGCTGAGGAAGCCAGCCTGCACCCTACCTGATCCACTGAACAAGCAGCCCTGTCATGAAGGGCAGGCGTGGGCAGAGCCAGCAGGCTCACCAGGGCCCGGCCACTGCCCCTCCTTGTGGCGAGTCTCTTCGTTCGTGAACTTGCCCTTCTCCCAACTAAACAAGATCTCTGTCTTTGCACATTTGTAAAAAATAATTTGATACAGCATTTTTCACAGCCAGCTGGAAAGAATTACCATAATTGATATTTTCAGAAAAGATTGCTCCTTTGAGAACAATTGCTTACACATTTGTTCTTTATTTCTTTGACATTTTAGAAAGCAAAATATGTGCAAACATTTGTTCTGCAAACCCAAAGTGTGAAGAAAGATGTGCTCTAATACTAAAAAATGCTTCTGTGCCTCTGAATTTCAAAAACATTTTAGTTTGATAACAACTTATAGAGAAGACTATCAGCTCATATTTTATACTGAGCATCATTTTTTTAATGTCAGGGAAAAATGAAAGATGGTACAGCTTAGGGGACACTGTGTTAGTCATGAGTTTTTAATTCCAAGGGGCCCTCTGAACCTGATTTCCATGGAATTAGCTTCAGGTGGCTGGTTTTGCTGTCAACATTGCCACCCTGCCTGTTTTCAGTGCTTAAATAAATATTAAATGATAGTCAAATTTTGCAAATAAAGTATAAAGTAATGTCAAGTGTCTAGAGCCTTGTTTGATGTCAAATGTCTGTGTATTTGAAGAAAATGGTTTTATCTGGAATCCAAGTGTTGTAAAAACAGGATCTCTATCTGGAAGGCCACCTGCAGAAATGGATGACCCCGGGGCCAGGTCCATCAGGGAGTCCCGACATGTGGCCAGAAAGGCTGACCCCTGGAGATGAGGCCGCAGCCTTTGTGGGTCCTGACTATGATCTCAGTCGCCGTCTCTCCTGCCTTAACTTTCCTACCTGTAAAATGGCCCCACTTCTCCCACACATGCTGTTTGGAAACTCTTTCATCACAATCCACCCTAAGCTCACATGAAACGCATGTAGAATACATGGGTACAAGAGGGCCATGGGCCCCAGAGCTGAGGGCTGCAGGGCCCAGGCCTCCCCAGCCAGACTTCTGGGTCAAGGCCTAAAGGAAGTGAGGAGGCAGAAATGCAGGTGGCCAGGCAGAGGGAAGGGCAGCAACCTGAGGCCACCTGACCGGGGGCTAGGGGAGCTTTCGTGGGGCCTGGTCTCCCACTGAGGGGTGGACGTCACCGCTGAAGGAGAAGCCAGTCTGCCCCACCAGCGCTGCTGCATTTATCCAGCTCCCTCTGCCCCGCCCAGCCCTGGTGCCCCCCGTGTGCCCCAACCCCTGCAGCATGCCATGGCCTCTGTTTCTAGGAAGCTGTGAATAAATCTTCATGACAGCCATGCCATGTCGGCGTGTTTTGCCAAACTGGACTAAAACAATCCCTGGTACCCTTCAGCACATTCTTACCGAAGTCACCTACACACTGAATGCAATTTGAAACAAAACTTCCAGTGGGAATTTTTACAACCAGACCAACTCATTCTCTAATTTGGACAGAAAAATAAAGTTCTATGAGTCACTGAGACTCCTGAAATGAAGTACCGACAGGAATTCCTTCTGGTACCAGAAACATTATTCCAAATGTATAGGGGTTAGGACAGTGCGGCACCCGCCCAGGAACAGGCCGATGGAGTAAAACAGAGCATCCCACACAACTTTATAGAACCTTCTGTTTCTGCTGATGTAGTGTAGGGAGGGAGATGGATAAATGGTACTAAGCATACTGGGTTACCACATAGAGAAGAAAATGTCTTCAGATTAAAAACAATTGTGAAGGCAGAACTAGAAACTAATATCAGAAGAAACCAAGGGAGAATGTCTCCTCCTGCCTATAAACTACTCTAAAATTCAGCAAACAAACCAACAGAAATACCCAGCCGCACAGGAGCAGGCGGGGACCCTGCCTTATAAGCCCACTGGGAGCAGGAAACACTTCCTCTAACTCTGCCTTCCTAAACAGACGCAGAGCAAGAGCAGGAGGGCAGGACTCCCTGCAGCTCTGTGCTCCAGCTGCCTTCCTAAAGCTTCCTCAGAACCTGGGACTTGCATGGGTACTTAAAGGGCCCATCTGGTGGTTTCCCAAAACCAAGAACCTAAGTCCCAAAGATGAATTGCAGTCTTTCCCTGCTACTAGAAAAACTGCTTAGAAACCCTTGCCTAAGGCCAACTTCTCAGAATCAAGCCTCCAGAACTCTCTGGGACTTCTAGAACATTCCAGCCCAATATTAAAATTGAAGCCTAAGTGTGAATGAGCAGCTTGAGCCAATGAACTACCCAGCTTGTCTTCTGAGTCTGCACCACTCTCCCCACAACCCCCACCCACACACCCCAAGAGAAGACTGACCCCTTGCACACAGAGGACCCCAAGGGGGCAGCCTGCTGACCAGCCCTCCTTCCCTGGGGACGGGAGGGGTGCCCGTCTTGGGCCAGCCCATCCCGCCCTGAGCCAGCCCATCCCCCCCTGAGCTCTGGTCCTTCCAGAGGTGATGGAGCTCCAGGGGCTCTCACCTGGCCTTCACCTAAGGACAGGCCCATCCCTGGACTAGAGCGGCTGTGCTGGACCCTAACTCCCCTCTGTTCTCTCCCATGTTCCTCCTCCCTTTCTGGAAAGAGGCTTTTGTATCTCTCACTGCCTGTCCACTCTAGGCCCACTGCAGGGTGGTCTCCACTGCTGGCCACTACCACTGGACTGCCTTCCAGGTCTTTCCTCCCCAGGGTTCATCTCCATGGACACCCCCACTCTGGGCACCCCACTCTGCTGAGGAATGGGACACCCACCCTTCCCACTCCTTCTGGACCCCTTCACCCCGCAGAGACCTTCCAGCTGTCCCAGCCAGCTGCGTGTCCACCATCAGAGCAATTGCCAGCTGAATGCCCAGGAGATGTGGAGTAATCAGGGTTCCAAGTCATAGTCCAGGTCAGCGTGAGGCTGGAAGCATTTGGGGCCATCCCTAACCTTTCTATTTCTTGCAGCACCACAGAGTGCAGCAGAGCCATTGGCCTCTCCATCAAACACCAGGAGGCCCTCAGCATGGATGCCTCCCTGCGTCAGTCAGCTGGTAGACAGAGGGCGGACCACTCCCTGACCCCCGCCCAGGCAGGGATGAAGCAGAGAGCCTCCCACAACACAGATGTCCCCAGGAGCCCAGGTCTTTGGAAGGAGGGCCAGCAGGGCTGCTGGCCCTCCCCACACCCCAGAGCAATGCAGGACACGCTCCGGCGCCTTCCTGGTGATTTCACGTGATCGTGTGTGAACCAGGGGTGGCGGTCAGTGTCCGGCCGTCCTGCCTCTCCACTGGCTGCTGCCTGCTCCTGCCTGGGGAGGGCCACAGGGAGACAGTAACGAAGGGTTTGTGGTGAATTTCTGACGTTTATATACATTTTGATGTGGGAGTATTTTCCTTTTGCCTGAGTTAATACCGCACCACAAATTAGGGACCCTTCATCTAGAGCAATTAGGGGATGGGAGTCATTTAATCCACATCAGCCCTCCTCAAACTACGGGGTCCCAGTCAGCAGACGCCTCAGGGGGTGCCTCCCACCTGGACCCACCATGTGGGCGGCCCCGTGGCCTGAGTGGACCCCATGCTCGGGGAGGAGGCCGGCTCCCAGGGGCCCATGGGCAGCGCACAGCCAGGACTGGCGCGGACCGCCCGCCTCGCCAGCAGGGCAGGTCCCAGCTGGACAGGTGGGGGAAGACGCGCAGCGAGCGCTGGGTCTGGGGCGGCTCCTGGCAGAACCCCGCGCGCGCGCTGCCTGGCCAAGCCCCGCTCCTCGAGTCCCCTGGGGCCTGGGCTCCCCACCCACAGCCCCTTCCCCTGTCCCCGCGTGGGGCGGTGCTGGCCACTCCCGAAGGAAGGCGGCGGCGTGGCGCGCCCCCACCCCCCCCGCGCGGGAACGCGAGCTCCCCTTCTTAGGGCACCCAGCACGGCCAGAGAGACGCTGCGGCCCGGCCACCACGGGAGGCGCTGCGCCGAGACCCCGAGCCCGACAGCAGCCCCCGGGCTCAGCCGCGGGGGCAGAGGCGGGGCTGCGCGGACTCCCGGCCCCGCCCACTGGCCCGCCCCTCCCGCCGCGTCACGCGCGCCGCCCGCGCCTGCGCGCCCGCCGCCCGCCCTCCGAGCCGCCGCGCATCCTCGGCCCGCGCCCAGCCCGGCGCCCCGCTCCGCGCCCGTTTGCGCCCCGCTCCCGCGGTGGGTGGCGCGGCCATGAGGCTGCGGGCGCGCGGCCCCCGGGACGCCCCCGCCTCCGGTTTCGCCTCCAGCGCGGGGGCCGGCGACGCGCGGCGGCTGGCGCCCCCGGGGAGGAACCCGTTCGTGCACGAGCTGCGCCTCGGCGCCCTGCGGAAGGCCCAGGTGGGTGCCTGGCGGCGGCCGCGGCCAAGTCCCCACGCCTCGCCATCCCTGGCCCTCGCCCCGCTCCCCGCGCGCGGCGCTCCACCCCGGGCCCGCGCCGCCGGTCCCCCGGCCCTGCGTCCGCTCCGGCCGCGCGCAGGCCTCGCCTGGTCCCGGAGCGGCCCCCGGGATGTGACTTGGTCACTGATGGCCTCGCGTGTGGGGACCTCGTCGGTCACTGGAGTGCGTGCCGGGGACGGTGGGGTTCTGGCCGTGGGGTTCCCTGGAGAGGAGCGGCGGGAGGATTTCCGCATCTCGGTCTGCAAGCTGTTTTCTGGGAAACTCGCGGGGGAAGCCCCTTGGGGCTGATCCGAAACCAGAATCAATCTTAGAGACAACCCGGTTCCAAATGGGGGTGGGGCGTGCAGTGTGCGGCCCCCTGCCAGCGCGTTCAGTGTGTGCAGTCCTCCGGGCTTGCCGAGGGGCCTTCACCCTTGCCGCCTTTCCCCGAGGCTTCTGGCCCAGGGGCTGAGTCCTGGGCTCCGGCACATTCCCCGGCTGTTCTGTCCGGCAGTCGGCCCCCCGACTCCCCCGCTGTGTGGTGTTTGCATTTCTGTGAGATTGCTCACAAGGATGGGCCTTTCTTTTGGCCCCAAAACTACACAGAAGCAGGCACAGTTTGGGGCTGAAGCGGTTTCTCAGTTGCTGAGATAAATATTTCCAACTGTGAGAAAACTTTTTGGGGGGAGGCTGAGTGTTTTTAATGTGTAAAGTAATTCATCCAAAATGACATTTTAGTGAAAAGTTCTTGAGGTCTAGCTAAAGGGTATCATGTTCCCGGCCGCTAGCTTCTCAGAGCACTTTTTAGGTGGGTTTGCTTATTGCCAATGGAAGGAGCTGTGGGCAGATCATTGGGTGGAGAGTGGCGAGGGTGACACCCCTTCTACTGACAAGAAGAGGCAGGGCTGCCCACAGGTGGCTTCTGGGCCTTGTCCCCTGTCTCTGCAGGTCTGAACCAGACCCCAGCGTGTCCTCCTGTGTGGCCTGTGTGCCTCCCTCCTTCACGCACACCTGCCACCCTCCAAGTGCTAAGCCCGGGTTGTGAGGGCGTTGGGACGCATGGCCGTTTCTCCTGGGCTCCTAAGTGGGCCCCAGCGACCCGCCACCCCATTACCCCTGTGGCCCACATCTCTGCTGCTCAGAGCCCACCCAGGGTAACTCCTGCAGGTGGTTTCCGAGGCCCCTCCAGGCCCTGCCCCTCTCCAGGCTTGTCACCTTGGCGCATAGCTGCTGCCTGGCTGTCTCTTCCTGCCCTGGCCCACTCTGCAGGCCTCTGCTCCTTCCTCAGGTCTTGGGTAAAATATCATTTCCAGGAAGAAGCCCCCTCCTCCCTGGAGGTCCCCGGAGGACCACCTTGCACCCGTGTCACATTTGCAGCGCCCCCTCTCCCACCCCACTTCTGTTACTGTGGATGCAGGGGCCAGGGGCAGGTCTGTCCCACCTCAAACTGGATGGGATCACTGCAGGAGCTCTGCTAGTTGATCAAGTCAGAAACCCCAGTTCCCGCAGGCCCCAGTCACAAGACTGTAAATTGGAGGTTTGGAGCAGTTCCTGTGGGCTGCTGTTCAGGGAAGCCGCTGCTAGGTGAGGTGGAGATCCTGATTTCAGATGTCAGCCCCCAATATCTGGATGACATTAGAGCAGGTCGGTGGGGTGCTTAGCCTCCCGGAAAGGGAGGGATGCTTTGCACATGCCTTGTTGCCGTGCTCCAGGGGCCCGGGTCAGAACAGTCACGAGGGTTTGTGTATCTGCTTGTGTATCGAACCCTGCCCAGATGTCTGCAGTGTGTGGCAGAGGCAGGTGGCTTGTAAATACTCACCAGGTTCCAAGTCCTGCTCTGCAAAACCATTTGGCTCTTTATCAAGTGATGCTCTGCAAAGCTTTTTACCTCCATGCACTGTACTGGGATAAAGTTTCCAGAGCGACTAGCCAGTCCCAAGCAAGGAAAGTCTGCCTCCCCGGGTCAGTATATAAGCGGATCAAGCAGCGACTGAGATGCCTGAGGGCTTCCCAGAAACTCACCTGATTGCAGGTGAAGATAAACCCATACGGGAGCTCATGCTCACTGTCAGCACACACCGCCAGGGAAGGGCTGCCATGTGGCTCAGATTAATGACCAGTCCATCTGCCATTTAACTGCAGACTTAGAAGGAGCTTAAGCATCTCTTCCAACAGAAAGTAACTGTAACACTGAATAGTCACATTTTAATTTGTTGCTTTTGAAGTCATGCATGGCTCATACCGGGGGTTGGTGCTCCACTTGGAAGCCACAGCTGTGAGCACATGCCGCCTCAGATGTTTCCCGTTGCTGAACGCTCTGTAACCCGCACCAGAGAAAACGTACTTCCTGAAAGCGGATTGGCTTCCCGTACACCCTGGGACTGTCCTTGGTCAGGCAGGCTGCTGAGCACCACCTCCCTGGTCACCCAGGAGGGGATTGCCATGAGGGCAGAGTCCAGGCACAGACTCGTCCACCCAACTTCTGTGGCGGTCTGTGCAGAGTTTAATTATCCAAAAGTGGCTATTTTTTTCTCCAAGCTCTTACCCATATGCCTGAGCTTTGATGAAAAAGCAGCAGCAGGTGCCCCTAGTCTCAGCCTGGAACCCACAGAGGGTCTGGCCATTCTGGAGCAGGGAATCGATGCCCTGTGCACTCGTGGGGAAGCCGCTGTTTGCATCAAGGTGTGGGCACTGCCCACTGGCCCCAGTGCCACCTCCCCACCCTGTGCACGCAGACCAGGCCCAGCAGCATCCCTCCTGCTCCTCTGACCTGTCAGGTTCCAGCCCCTGCTCCAGCCCCAGCCACCCTGCCCACTCCAGTTGCCCCTTGTATCTGGTGCTCTGCGCATGAGACTTCATGATGAGCACATCTCTGTAGCCCCTCCAGCAGCCCTGCCAGGGGTGTGGAGGGGTGGGTAAACGGGGAGGTGGCCTGTCCCAGAGCTGGAGTTCTTGTGAGGCTGGTGGTAATAGGAGCCCAGGGAACATAGGGATGGAGGAATTTCCGAGAGCGTGTTTACCAGGGAGGACAGAGAAGGTTGGCTGCGGCATCGGCACCCCCTGCATGCCTGGTTAGCTGAGACCCCAGAGCAGATGCCAGGCCCCTGGTCTCTGCCACCTGCTGATGACCTGGGAGCCTGACAGTGCCCCCTGTTGTGCGTTTGTAGCCCCGTGAGGTTCAGGGCTGGTTCCCAGTGCCCTTGCTGATGGTCACTCTCAGCGCAGGCCTTGGAGGCAGGCAGGCAGAGATGTAGGTGCTGTGTCCCCGGTCACAGGTGAAGAGACTGAGCCCTCGTCCTGTGCTGTCCCCGGACTGCGGGACATCGTGGGCTGGCTCAGTGGGGACGATTGGCCCGGCCTCCCAGGAGCCCTGCCCTCAGGGAGCAGGCTCTGCGTCCTAGTCTGTGACCCCTGTCTCTGGGAGGGCGCTCATGTCCAACTTCCTGGGGCTAATGCTGAGATGATGAGCAGTGGGAAGGGTGCAAGGACGAAGACTTGACTTTCTGTTTTCTGTGCTCTTGAAACAGTGTGTATACACACACATCAATACACACATGAATGTGCACACATAAACATGTACACACACAGGTGTATACACACACTCATGGGTTTGTTCCATAACCTCTTTAATTTCTCAGTACTGAGCAAAGCATTGTCAGTTTCCTCAAAATCAGGATTTGTCACTGCAAGCAGCCACTCCAGAGCCCCACTGCCAGAGCTGGTGCCCCGCCCGCCCAGCCCACCTCACTGGCATCAGGACCTCTGGTGGGGACGCCCCGACAGCGACCTTCAGCGCAGGTGACCAGGGCCTCTCTGCTCGGGTGGCTCTGAGCAAGGCCTCCACTGGGCTGTGTCCACCGCCTGCGCCCTGCCTGCTGCTGCACCACTTCATCTTCCTGCTCCTGGGGTTCACCTGACACGACCAGGACAAAGTGGCACTGTGCCCATGGGGGCCAAAGGCCAAGCAGGTGCTCACTGAGTTCTTGGGTTTTGCTGCGGTGCGTTGGGGCGAATTTGCCTTTCCTGGGCTCGTGTTTCTGACATTTCTAGCATCCTGTAAAGTGTGAGTCTAGTTGTGAATTATTTTCAAAATGAGCCAAGAGGGAAGTGTGTGTTTGGAAATAACACATTTAAACGTGACCCCCCCCCTTGTCCTCCCCCATGTAGCCCTTAGTGGCTCTGGACAGTTGCCATGTCCTTGGGGTTCACCCCTGTTCCCGCCTGGTGAGCTAAGGTGTCCTAAACGTGCAGCTGGCTTCCCAGGCCCCATCAGCCACAGTTTCCTGGGCTCTGCTGCGTCTGGCGGCCTCCCTGTGCTGGTGCAGGGCTGTGCCACGGGGCCTGGAGACTGCAGCTTGCTAACTCTTACTTCTGTCTTAGGGCCAGAAGAGTGATTTATTTTCCCTGAAATGTTACTCACCACATAAAAGCTTTTTGAAAAGCATCTTTTACCACTGTAGTATTTCAGATCTCTGAGCTGGGGACAGTGGGGCTGGACCCCCTGTTCCGTGTCCCGCATGGCCTCTGAGGTCCAGGCAGTGAGGAACAGAGTTGGCCACCCAGTGGAGCCCAGCTGCACGCCAGTCGTGAGCTCAATGCGGCTGGAATGCCCATGGGCTGAGGGCCCAGCTCAGAGCAGGTACTGCTCAGAGACCCCAGGTGGGGGTCTTTTATATCCAGGGTCCCTTTACTTGCCCAGCTCCCCCTGGGGCAGAGGTGACTGTCCATGTTCAGAGCAAACACTAGAACCCCCTTTCTGTGGTGTATGTTTTCCCCAATAGGAACTGGCTGTGGCCACTTCTGTGCTGGGTGACTCATTACCCTACCTTACAGGGTCCCTCAACTCAGCCCGTCGCAGGCCAGACTCCTAGTCCCCACCCCTGCATCTGGCTCCCTTCGTTCTGATGGTCAGTGGCCCATGACCACCCTCACCCTAGAACAGTCAAGGCCACTTCTGCTGCCCGCCCCACCTCCCCGAGGTACAGTGGTCGCAAACTGGCCTCCTGTCCCAGGGGCAGCTTGGGGGGCAGAGCTCCCTGCAGTGGGGTGGGGAGGGGGCAGAACAGGGTGTTCTGGGGTCCCTGCAGCAGTGGGGGATGCAGAATGGGATGTTCTGGGGAGGTCCCTGCAGGTGGGGGCACAGAATGTGTCTTTGGGTCTCCTTGCAGCTGGAGAGGGTCTCCCACAGCTGCTGTTAGAGTCAGGGTATGTTTTGGGGTCTCCTTACCACTGGAGGCAGGGGGCTAGGACATTCCCTTGGGGCTCCCGACAGATGCAGGGCTGAAACTAGAATTTCAGTGAGGGGCATTCAGAATTTGGGGGTGAAGTTTCAGCCAGGATGTTCTAGGGTGTTCTGTATATCTGAGGGTGGGAAGGGATAGGAGGTGTTCAGGTCGGGGGCTGCCTGCAGCTGAAGGGCTTCTCCCCACCACTGGGGAGCAGGACTGCTGTGGTGAGGGCTGCCACAGCAGGGAGCTCAGGATGTACTCCCCCTGGGCCCCTGCTGGCTCTCTGCAGATGTTTGCTAAACCAGTGGAAATAGCTGGAAATGCTACAGCTCCTGAATTTCAAGATTCTTCTGTTCAGACCATGTGGTCAGGCCCCTGGAGATAAGGGATCTCCTCTGCCACAAAGCCAGGGTGGGTCTGTCTCCTGGGCACATGCTGAGCTGAACTGGGGTTGGGGTGGAAAGGGTCCCACTGCAGCCAGGAGGGCAGGGTCCTCCGCCTGTCTGTGCAGGTGGGCTTTTACTGTTGGGGTCTTGGTCTCCTTCATCCCCGCCTCAAGCGTCCACACCCCGCCCACAGCTCCTGACCACCATCAGCAGAGGCTCACCAGGGGCGGCCCTCTTGGCCTGGCCCCTCAGCAGGCTGCTTGTGCTGTGGGCTTTGCACCCCTTGGCTGCCCAGTCCACCATGCTTGGAGCTGAGCCGCTCCGCCGTGTGGGGGGCCTTGGCCGCCGGCGTCCATTCCTGCAGGCAGGAGCTTGGGGCCATAGAGCCTCCCTCCCACCACCCTGTAATTACAGTGCACCTGGCCCCACAGGTGACATGCCTGTGGAAGTAGGTCAGGTGTTGTTGAGCTCCCACAGCCTCCAAATGGGGATTGAGAGTCCACCCTGCTTCAGGAGGAGCCTCGTCCCCAGAGTGGAAGGTCCAGCCCTGACAGCTTACGCCCTCCAGCGTGTCTCCGCTCCCCATGCCCTTCCTTCTCCTGAACACCTGCCGTGCCAGGCTGTGCCAGGCAGAGCTCTCCAGGTGACTGGGCAGCCATGGTGGAAGGGGCTTGGCCTGCAGTTTGGTTGATTGTGGAATTTCATGTACAAACACTGCAGGAGGAGAGGTGGGGATCATGGGGAACAAAGCTCTGGTCTCTAGCCGAGGGTCCAAGGAGATGAGGTTGTAGGAAGCTGAGCAAGTAGGAGGAGGTTTTGGGGTCAAGCAGCACAGGAGCAAAGGTGGGCGTCAGCTGCAGGCACCACTCGTGGCCTCCCTGCTTGCTCCTTGGCATGGGCCTTTGCACGTGGAAGTGCTCCCTGAACCCCTTTGCTTCAATCATACCAGGTATTAGAGACTTTCCTTCCTGAAGGGAAGGTGTCCCCCACCTGGGCCTGCACCCCCAGACAGGCCATCCTCAGCTGGACACCAGTTGTCTGCTCATTCGCATACCCGCCTCCCCCATCCCCAGGGTCTGATCTGCACCCTGCATCGGGCTGTCCATGGTTCCAGCACCAGGGGCCACCGCATGCTGGCCTAGAGACCACCAGTGCCGAGTGGCAGGGCCTGGTGGGATGGGCCACCGAGAAGGCTCCAACCCTCCTGGCAGAGCCCTCAGATGCGGCTAGAAGGCAGGTAGATGTTGGGGCGTTCCTTGTGTGGTTCCCCTGGCTAAAGGGTGTGTGTTTCAGGTCCCCTTAGACTGGAGTGGTTCTGATCCCGTAAGGAACTAACTGCGTGGAGCCCACTCTGTCGGCTGAGGTGCGCTGAAAATGGCAGCCGTGGTTGTCTAGGAAAACCGCTCTACCACTGGGTTGCAGGGTGGATTTGTAAATTCCGAGTGAATTATTGAAAGACACCCTCATCTTGCAGAAGCTCCCAATTGGGTGATACCCACTGCGGCTTGAGTTGAAAGCTCTTGAATAGAGATGACAGGGACTGGGGAGGTTTGGGCTGTCTGAGGGTTTGAGAGGAAAAAATAGCTGTTTTAGGAAAGCTGTATTTAATTTTAGATGTGAGTGGGAGAGCCAAGAGGAAATAGCTCACACATAGTGGTGAGCATGGCCACAGAAGGTGAGTCTTCCTAACAGAGCACAGGACAGCCTCCAGATCACCCAGGTGGACACAGAGCCTCAGGGGGGATACAGTGGGCAGGTGAAAGACAGTCACACGTTAGTAAGAAACAGACACAAGTCCAGTGTGAATTCAGGTGCAGGACTTGCACGGGTGAGGAAATAACACCAAAGAAGCCCAGATGCCTGGGTGACGTGAAGCTGCCCCTTTGGGTGTGACCCGCCCTCCCAGCAGCCACTGTACCCACCTCGTTGGCCACACCCTGGATTTCTAGCCACACTTTGCATCTTGTCTTTTCCTAAAACCAGCTGTGTGCGTGACAAGAAAGCTAATAGTGACAGTTTAGATGGCAGCTTTTTCTGTTTCACTTTTGTTTCCAAGTATTTTGACTGTTCGAATTAGTTGTGGAAAGGACTGTCCGTCCATATGGGAGTGCCGTGTGTGCTTGGGACCACGAGGTGATGTACATTTAGTATAGGTGTTTGCTGACTGGGGAAGCAGAGAGGTCAGTCTGCTGGGTTTCTGTGAAGCATGCGGTCCAGAGCTGAAGCTTTAGGAAGCCCTGTCCAGCTATCCGCTCAGAGGTTCTGGGGCTGCATGGAGTTTTCTAGTGAAGGTCCCTGATTACGCCAGCTGGTGGGACTCCTGCAAGAAATACTGTTTCTATGTCATTCTTTCTTTAAAATGAAGAAAAAAACAGCATCAGCTGTGTCTGGTTTCTCTTGCTGCATAAGGAGAAAGTGGCCCATTGACCAGAATCATTTCCTGGGGCCCCATGGAGCCCCTTCCAGCCTGTACCAGGCTAAGGTCTGGTCCGGCCAGGGTGTCCATGTGTGTCCATGGAGATGCGTACCCTCCCCAGCCCAGAACCCTCTTGTCCTGGCTGCCCCTAAACCTCAGCTTTTCCTCTGAGCAGCCAGCTGACCTTGGGAAGTCACCTGCCTCCTCTCTGACTCTCCGCTGCCCCCTTCCCAAGCCTGTCCACTGTGGGTGTTCCCCTACGGCGTGGACTACACCCTGCATGCCCTGGCAGGATGTCTTTGCACTGGTGTCTGCGTGCCGGCTGGCAGCCGATCTTTCTATCTGCACATTGCTCAAGCCGGCTCTGGCACACTGTGCACATGCCCTCTTGGGGGTTAACTGGGATAGTTGAGACATGAGTTGTGTTCTTCCTGGAACCGTGTCCCTGGGCTTCCCAGGGCTGTCACTCCAAGAGGTGTCCCTTGAGCGGTGAGCAGTTCCTGTGGGCTCCCTCTGCCCACTCTGCCTTGGGTTTCTGGGCTGGGTGCTGTGCGGAGCCCCCTAGCCTCTGACACATCCCCTCGCGCTGGGCAGGTTGGCAGCACCTCTGTGCCCTGGGTCGCTTCCTCATGGGTATTAGGAGGCCCACAGGTGAGAATAAGGTTTGTCCTTCACACTTGGTGTCGGAGCACCCTTGATAGGGCCCCCAGAGGCCCCTGTGCTGGCAGCACCCTCATTAGGCCAGGCTCTGCTGCACCCCGACCCCACCCCCATTAGTGGTTTGTCCCCCTCATGGGCTCACCCAGGTCTGCCACCCTTGAACCCCCTCCACTCAGATGTCGTAGAGCAAAATGGCAAGGGTGTGAGTCCCTTACCCTTTATGCCCCTTGTCAGCTCAGGACCTGCCCCCAATCCCCAGGGAACACATGGCTCCTCCCTCTGGCTGTCCCCTGATGTCTGCCATGCAGGTGACCTTCAGCTCCCCTGTGCCCTGATGGCACCCCTGGATGGCATCCAGCTCTGCTGCCACCAGTAGCGCTGTGATGGGCAGTCTCCCCGAGCGCCGCACACCCAGCTCCCCGTGGGGCCAGCCCAGTGCACGCAGAGGCTCTGCCTGCCCGTGTGGTCACCTATTGCCCGAGGCCCCAGCCCGGGCCTCACGGGGCTCAGCGGGGGACCTACCCAGGAGACAGCCCCGAGCTGTGCTTGTTCCCAGAGCCTCAGGAGCGCATGGACACTTAAACCTCTTCTTAACTGGATGGGGTATTGTGGCCAACTTTCAAAAAGACTCAGCTAGGGATTCTAAACGTAGCTCTTCACAGAAATGCTGTGAGCCTCCTTTAGCTCAGAAGCAGGGTGACCCCTTAGTTATTTGACCCAGCATGTCTGAGGGTGGCCAGGGCTGCCGACGAGGTGAAAGGGCTGCGGCTGTCCGCAGTTTCTGGGGGAGTGCATTCGCAGCGTTTCCCTCTGGGTCCCCGGATGCTGCCTCCTCCTCCTGTGGCCCCAGCCAGTCGTCACCTGGGAGCAAGACCTGCGTTTTCTTGTGCTGATCTGGGTCTGCAGACCGCACTGCACCCGCCCCATTGTTGCGCCCTCTCCAGGCCTGCCCTCCCCATCCGCACCCCACCTGGCTCTTTCGGGCCCACCTGCCGCCCACACAGGTATCCTCTGCCCGGTGTGCCCCACTTCTTGGGGAGAATGGCTGCTCTGAGAGGGGCTGCAGTGGGACCAAGCCCCGAGCACCCCTCCCCTGCCACGTCCCTGAGCCGGGCTGAGTCAGTGTCTACACAGAGCTGGGCCTTCTTTGGGGTGTGGGGGCTGGAGACCCGCCCTCTCCCAGGGCCCCTCTACCTCCTTTTGTGCTCTCAAAAGAGAGTGAAATACTTGGACTCCATAAATCTGCAGGCTAACCCTCTGGGCCCGCACAGGAAAGCAGCAGCACGCAGAGGTGCCCACAGCTGCTTGCGGGAAGGAGCCGCCGTGTGCAGCCTGCTCACCCATGACAGTGCGTCCCCGTGTCCCGCCAGACTGCCTGGACATGGCACGACCAGCTCCCTTCCTGTTAGATGCCCTTCGTTCTGTCTGCGCTCTGGTCTGGCCAGGATTTTCTAAGTACGGCTTTGCTGTGTGGCACCTGTCTCTTCCCAGTCCCACTGGAGTTGAGAATGTCCACCGTGGCTGGCATGCCTGGCACGGCTGGTGTGGCCGCTCAGCCATCTTGCCCATGCTGGGAAGCCCTGCATCAGCTCTGACAGGTTGAGGCACTTGGGTTTGCACCAGGATGTGGGTGGATGGTGAGGGTGCAAGAGGCTGGTGGCTGGGCCAGGGATAGACTGAGGTGATAGAGCCTGTGGGGAGGACAGACTAGAAGGGGCAGGAGGTCAGGAGGGTCCCACCAGGGGCATGAGAGCTCAGGACAAGTGGCCAGAGCCCACAGAAGGTTCTGGAAGGAGCCACAGAGGCTTTCCAATTTCTTCTACTCCTGAGATGGTTTCTGCCTCCTCGGGGGCAGGGCTGAGCCCGGCAGACAGCACACAGGTCCAATGGCTGGGCACGGTGATGGCAGTGCTGTGGGGACCCCGGAAGCAGCCATGAAAGCACGTGGGCTCTTAGCCCTGGAGCCAGGCCCCTGCCACATGACCCCCGAAGGTACCTGGCCGCCCAGGCAGGCTGCACAGCACCCCATGGACCGCGCCAGCAGAACCGCTCTCTCCCCATCTGCAGGCGGAGCCGGACAGTCCCAGTGGGTGATGCTCACTCTCAGGCTGCATTTCTTCTGCACCCACCCCTCATCTCTTAGGAGGCTTGTCTGTGTGCCAAGGGGTGAAGCCTGTTGTGGTCACTCAACAGGGTGTGGAGATGAACGTACCTGCAGGCGGGAGGGACTTGGGGTGCAGAGGCTGGTGTGCCTGCAGGTGGGAAGTGCTTGGGGTACAAAAGTGAGCGTACCTGTGGGCAGGAAGGACTTGGGGTACAGAGGCTGGCACACCTGCTGGTGGGAAGGACTTGGGGTGCAGAGGCTGGTGCACCTGCAGGCAGGAATGGCTTGGGGTACAGAAGTGAGCACACCTGCGGGTGGGAAGGACTTGCAGTGCAGAGTGGGTGCACCTGCAAGCGGGAAGGGCTTGGGGTACAGAAGTGAGCACGCCTGCGGGTGGAAAGGACTTGGGGTGCAGAGTGGGTGCACCTGTGGGTAGCAAGAAGGCTTCCTCTACAGACTGCGTCCTCTTTTCCCTCCCAAAAATATTATAACATAACAAAGGCAGGAAAAGGACAGAATCTTTAACCTAAATTTAAAAAAACGAAGGATAAGGCTACATTTCAAACCTGTGGAGTTAAATCAGAGTGGTATTTAGAAAAAGCTGTGTGCTGTTCACACAGATACTGGGAAGTAAGGCTTCCTGGAGGTGATGCCCAGGCCTTTCCCTCGAGATGTTAAGGGGAACGTGGGAGTGACACCAAGAAAGAGACTTGTAAGAGCCGGAAGCACGGATCGAACAGCTCAAGGCTGCCAACAAGTACATCCAAAGCTGGGCCTGTAGCAGATTAATAGGTCAGAAGAGTGTCTGTCCGCACAGGCTGAGAAGCTTTAGAAGCCCAATATTAACAGTGAACCATGACCCCAGGCCGGGCGAGTCAGGAGAATCTGCAGTGGGCAGCTTGGGTGGGGAGGAAGCTCTGCCGGGGACCCAGGGAGGAAACCTTCCTCACTGACAGGAGCACCGAGGCGGACTCAAGAGAAAGTGAAATTTAGGTAAATAATAAGGAAACATTGAAACAGCAGCCAGAAATCTCATAAACACCTGCAGTGAGGCGGCTCGCAGGCAGGGTCCGTGGGAGGAAGCAAGCAGGGGAGGGGCTGTGGGGCAGGCTGTGTGAGCTGGCCATGACCCAGCCCCAGACCTGTGAGCAGACGGACCCGAAGGACCGCAGCAAGGTGTCCACGTCGGAAAAGCCGTGAAGGCCTCCCATTAACAGGTGGATGGGTACAGACTCGTCGTTACCCCACTAGACACGGCAAGACCTTTGATAAAATTCACACTCACCCAAAGCACAGCTCAGAAAGACAGGCGGAAAGGCTCGCTTATCCCGTAAGGACACTGGCACCTGGGCAGGCACCTGTTGAATAGGAATTGTCACCAGTCCAACCACACACAGCCTCATCGCTGCTGTGCCTGGCCTCATGAAAGCGGGTGGTCTGGTGGGCAGTACCCACCCCCGGAAATAGGGAGGGAGGGAGGGGCCGCTATGAGTTAACATCATCTGCAAACGTTATGCAGATCCGCGTCCACACTGCCCAACAGGCAACTGCAGGCTTCATGGACCACTGGCCACGTGGAGGGCACATGAACTTCCAAGACCAACTGGGAAAGTGGGACATGGCTCGCTCATAACTTCTGTATTGAGCACATGCCAAATGATAATGTTTCACATACAAATGTGTATAAACTATAAATATTAAATCAACTTCATCACCTTTATATTTTTTTAATGTGGCCACACATCTGGCTTGCATCATATTCCCATTCTGGGGGGTGCTGGTCTTGCTAGAGGGGCCAGCACAGTCTACAGAGGAGCTATGGAAGTCAGCATGCACCCCGCTGCAGGCTACAGAGCGAGTGTGGTGGGGCCCTTCCTGCTCGGTTGGCAGGGAGCTCGAGATGTCCCCATGGGTCTCCTGTCTGCTGTCTCCTGTGCACCAGACTCTTTGTATTTGAAGCGTATCATGCAGACAGTCAAAATCTGCATCAGTTGATCATAAAGCTTTTGTAAGTTTGTTCTAGATCAGAAGGCACTGCTCCTGAGCACCTGCTCCCGGTGGAGAACAGAACATCACTGGTGCATGAAAGTGCTTGTATTTTAGTCCCAGTTGTCTGGCCACCCTGATGCAGCCTGGCTCAGCTGCTCTGGTAAAGCCCAGGTGTCTGTCCTCTCCCTCACCCTGTGTTTACAGCTGGGCCCTCACCTGCAGGGCCTGCCCCTCCCCAGGAGCCCCACCCTGCCTCCCACGGTGCTCTCCCAGCCAGACAGTGGTGGCATTCAACGCCCCACCCTGGTGCCATTCTGTTAAGCTGGGCTGAGCTGCAGTCCCTGTTCCCTGCTGGGCTCCCACCCTGTGACTCCCTTGGGCTGGAAAGTCCCCTGAACTCCCTGGTCCTCCACAGTCCAAGCTTGCCAGCCCCCGTACCTGCGGCCCCACTCCTGGCAGCTGTGCACCACAAAAGCGTCTTCCTGTGGCAGAAAGACGGCAGGGGCTAATTGCTGCAAGTTGGGCCGGGAAAGGGCTTGGGCAGGCGGCTGCCTGGCGGGAGCCGGCTGGGTGTTGGGGAGAGCTCTAGAGCCCCATTCCACAGCCACGCCCTCAGGGGCCATGTCCTCTAGGACTTAGGGACAGAGCGGGAAGGTAGGAGCAGTGTGGCCAGTGGCCTGCGTGGGACGTCCCAACGGCTCACCTGCCCAGCCATGGGGGGACTGCGATGGGGCACGCTGGAGCCAGCATTTGCAGGAGAGGCTCCCCTGCCAGGTACTTCCAGAATGACCTTGCCTCTGCCCTCCCAGGTTGCAGTCCTGACAGTGACGCTGTTCCCCATCCGGCTGCTGTTTGCTACCTTTATGATGCTGCTCGCCTGGCCCCTGGCGTTCCTTGCTTCACTGGGATCCGATGAGCGGGAACCCGAGCAACCTCTGGCCTTGTGGCGGAAGTAAGTCGCCCCTTGTCTGCAGGAGCTCTGACATGGGGGGTCACAGGGCTTCTCCTGTCCTCCCAGCGTGAACCTGGCCATCTTCCCCTTCCCGGCACAGACACTCCCGGCCTTCTGCCGCCTCCTTTGGGGAGGTCTAGTTCCACCCCTGCCACGGTCATACTCGGAGGCTTCCTCCAGGGCTCTGTGAGCCAAGTGGCCACTGTTTCCATGTCCACAGCATGGAGATGCCCATGTTTCCATGTCCCCAGCCCTGAGGCTGTGTGTCAGCTGACATCTGTCCCCAAGGCTGGTCTCCACAGGGTTGGCCTCCCTTCTTGCTGACAGACTTAAATGCTCCCCTGCTGTACTCATTGAGCTATCTGTGGGAGGACGCATTGCAAATGCATCCTAACTAAACACCCAACATGGACCGCAGAAACTTAAAGCACATTTTCTGGCTTATTCCAGTCCCTAAAGCTGTTCTTTGCCCCTAAGTGTGCCTGTAGTGGGTGAAGATGTCCAGGTACTGGAAGGACTCGGACAAATGCCTGCAGAGTCTCGGAAGTCACATTCCTGCCGTGAAGCCAAAGTGTGGGCAGCCCTTCTGTGCTCCGGTGCCTCTGACCAGCCATAAGGGGCCCTTGAATGTTTATTAAGAAATAGAAATATTCGTGTAGTGCGGGCATTGGCAAAAGGCCCACAGGCCAAACGTGGCTTCCGCCTGCTTTTGTAAATAATGTTTTATTGGCACAGCCACACCCACTCCATGCCATCAGCACCACTTCCGGGCAGAGTGGGGTAGCTACAGAGGCTACAGGGCCACAAAGCCAGATATCTGCTCCCTGGCCCTTTACAGGTTTAGTGATTGGCTCTGGAAAGTGTCTGAGCTGCAGAGCACTGATGCCCATGGGAGGCACGTGAAAACTGGGTCCATCCCTGGCGGTGCCAGCGGGCGGTGGTCACGTACAACAGTCACATGCAGGGCAGAGATGGCCAGTTACAGTCAGGGTGCCGTGCTGCTGGCATGTGGGGTGCCGTGACTGGGGGTATCACTCATGTGGGGTCTGCATACACCCTTCTGCACGGCATCTCATGTGCTTAGACCGTGCTCATTTTCAAATGAAGCATAGTCTGTGCTCCTCCCTAGAAGACCCAAAGATAGCTGTCGCCATCCCCCCACTGTCCCCACACAGCACCTGGCCTGGGGGTGCTGGGAGGTGAGCGAGGGAGTGTGCAAGGGAGGGAGGGCAGGCGCCCCAGCAGCCATGCCTGCCCAGGCCTGCTGCCCTGCGCCTAGGTGCCGGGTCCACCATGTGGCCGTTCTGATTCCCTGTGAAGAGGTGCTCTAGCTTGAGGTGGGTTTTTGTAATGTTTTAACCGTAAAGTATGAATTTAGTATCCCAGGCATCATCGAAATAAGTCTAGACCAAATAGGAATTGGATTTTCAGTTTTGCTGGGGAGTCCCTAGCTAAAAGGCCAAGATTTAGTAGTTTTTGACATATTACAAGTGATTTGAGTCCACGTGTGGGATGTCAGTGATGACAGGCTGGTGACACCGCAGCTCCTCTACCTTGATCCCCTTTCTTCTCCCTGCTCCTGGCCCAGCTCCACTCCATCCTCGGTTCTCCCACCAGGACAGATGTTGTCTTCAAAGCAGATAGGTTGCTTCTGCCCCACCCCATGCGTGCTCCTTGGGCATCTCCTCCTGTGAACAGCTGACTGGCCTCATGGTGATCAGTGGGCCCCAGCAAACTCCAGCTCCAGCCTCCCATGCTCGTGTCGGGCCCAGAGTGCCGCCCAGCAGGAGGACTCGCAGACATCCAAAGTTTCAGGGCGGCTCTGGGTGTCTTGGTCCCTGAGACTGCATGTCATCCATGTGTGTGTGTGCACATGAGAGAGCATGTGTGTTTACACGTGTGTGTGTATACGTGAGTGGGTGTACATGGCATGGGGTGTGCATGTGTGAGCATATGTATATACATGTGCATGCCCATGTGTGTGCACATGTGTGCTGAGCTGGCTGCACTCACACACAGCCCTCAGGCCCCATGCAGCAGTGTTTACAGAGAGCTCTGTGTGGGGCCTTGGCTGGGCCTGGTGCTCAGGGGGAGACAGAGCAGTTGGGCTGGAGGCTGGGGGCACAGAGGTGGGAGGGCAGGATCCAGCATGTGCACCTTTGCCGCAGAATCATCGTGTAGTGGCAGGTGGGCTGTTCTGCACTCGGCTCAGCTAAGTGGTGTCTCAGCTAAGATCTAAGATTGGTGTTAGATCTGCAAGGATTTTTGACCAGTAGAAGTTGGTCATTTGAACCTTCCGAAAGTAAGAACTTCAGGTTTTCAATGAAGGGAAATGGCACAACTTCACAAGACACTTAGTGTGAGTGACTTTCAAAACACAGTCTTGTAAAAGCCACAGCATCTTCTTGCGAAACCTGGCCAGCAGGCCGACACCTGAGCCAGGCCGGGGCAGGCGGTAATGGTGGGACGGCCCATCACCCTTTGGCTGTCTTACGTGGTGTAGAAGAGACTGTGTTAGTCTGTCCTGCTGCCATAAACAGGGCCGCAGGCTGGGAGCCGGAACCACAGAGAGTCACGCTTCATGGTCGGTCCCGGAGGCACCAGGTCAGAGAAGGGGAGCTGCAGACCTGGTTCCCGTGAGGCCCTCCTCCCGGCTTGCCAAGGCACCTCACTGTGCCCTCTAGTGACTGTTCCCCTTTGGGTAGGGACACCAGTCCTCTCAGACCAGAGCCCCGCCCTCCTGACCTCCTTTGACCTCATGTCCAAATACAGGGGGACTCACACGCCTGCCGCTCAGGAGCCACTCCCCAGGTTCTGTGCCTGGATGCCCTCTGCTCAGCTTCCAGGCCACCCCTATGCCAGTGGCCCCCGACCTCCTCCTCTGCCGCACTGTGTCTCCCCCAACCCCACGTGTCTTGTGCTTCTCCTGTGAGCTCTAGTTGTAGGAGGCCAGCTGACAGCTCCCAGACCTCTCCTCCAGCCAAACCCCAGAACTTAACCTGTCCGTAGGTGGTCTCAAACTCCCCCTGCCCAAACAGACAGCTGGCTCCCATCACCCCACCTGCTCTAGCCACAGCCCCGCCCTGGCCGATGGCAACTCCGTCAGGTCTCACCAAGTCCCTCTCTCTCATGCCTCCCCTCCAGGCCAGCAGACGCGGTGGCTGCACCTCCAGCACGCAGAACCCCTCCGCCCAGCCCCCTTCCCTGTTCCCTGCTGCCACCACAGCCCTGGCTCCTGGAGTGGCCTGTCCCCAGTTCTGCTTTCTCTCCCTCCTCAGAGCGGTCAAGGGGTCCTGCACAAGGGGGGGTCAGAGCACAGCTCTCTGTTCTCTCAGCCCTATGGGAGTCCCCAGGTCCATGTCCCCAGAGTCAAAGCCTTGTCCCTTCAGTGCCCACATGCCCTCACCATCTGCGCCCACACCCGGGCTCCTGCCTTGGGGCCTGGCACCTTCTCAGGGGCTGCCCCCCCACCCCAGTTCTTACTTTCTTCCTCCATTTTTATTATTTTCAGTCATAATACTTTTTCCTATTTACACCTGTAGTTGACTATTTTTTTTAATTCTTATTTGTACCACTAGAGGGCGACTCCACGCAGGCAGGATTTCTGCCTGGGCTGCCGGATGCTCCCAGTGCTCATGGCCGGGCAGAGTGAGTGTTCAGTACACCCTGGGTGCACATGAGCATTTCCCTTTAGTTTCTTGTTTTTGTCAGAGGAATATAGGCGCATCAAGATTAAGCACAAGTCTACCTGTTGCCCCGCCTCCGGGTCCTGCCCTGCTCCTCCCACCTTGCCTTTGGCTTTAGGTTCTCCACAGTTGCCTCCGTGGGCCTCCCTAATGAGGGGGCAGCTCTGGGTCCGCTGTGGACCGACCCCGACCGGGTGCTTGGCACACGTGTGCCCGGCAGGGCCACCCAGTGCAGAAGCGTGCACTCATGTCATGGCATGAGTGTCTTTCCTCACGCCCGGGAGTGCTCCAAGTTCTGTGTCTGTCAGCCTGCTTTGTGTTTGAACATCACCTTGTATTTTTTTCTTTTCTACAGAATTCCAGCATTTCATTTTGCCTGTTACAAATAGAAGAGTAACTGAGTGTAGTCTCAAAATTCTCCACCCCGTGGTCGTACTGCCGCTGCCCAGGTTGCACTCTCTTCCCAGAGGGTCCCGAGCCCCCACACTGGTGCCCCACCTTCACATGGTGTGGGGCTCTGCTGCACGCAGCGCCTTTCTGCCGCTCCCTTGGGCACGTCTTATTTCCTGGGGCTGGTTTTGCTTGTTTTTGTCTTTCCTTTATTCTGTCCTAGACTTTGGAGTATCAGAAAGAGCACCTGCAAGAAGAACTCGGACACGTTTCATATCTGTCCCTCAGTGTGGGTAGATAGTTTGGCAGGGTATAGAACTGCAGGTTCCAAGTCGCTGTTCTCAGAGCTTTGAAGATGTGACTCCCTGTAACACCTATGGAGTTGGTTCTGGAGGGGCCTGTCTATTCTTTGTGAGGTTTTGGAATCTTCTCTTTGTCCTTGGAAATTTGAAAAAGCATAGAGGAAATTGTATAGGTCTCTTGTTTTTCAATCATTTTGCTCTGCACCTTGACATGGTGCAAAGATCTATCTTTCTTCAATTGTAAATAACTGTTTTCTTTGTACCTTGTAGTTCTGTCTTCCTCTCATTCTTCCTGTGTGTTCTGGGAAATTTCCTTCCCACCACTTTCCAGCCTTTCCTATAAATTGGTTATTTCTGCAGAGGGAATTTTATTTCCAAGAGTGTGTTGTTTTTCTTGTGCTCTGTACCTTTCAGAACCCCATTCTTCTGAGCAAATGGGGGGGGTGGGGTAGACTTTCAGCCACCTCTCTGATGTTAAGGACACCTATACCTGGTGTCTCCTTGGGTCAGTTTGTTCTCTGTTATGTGGCAGGTCCTGCCTGCATGTCTCAAGTGCTAAGGTATCTACCTGCATGGCAGTCACAGGGTGGGGTGAAGGATGGGTCCCTTCCCTGTGTCTGTACAGCTGCCCCCTAAGTCAGTTTCCCTGGGGAAGCCATAGCACCTAGCTTGGCGCTGGCCTCCTTTGCCATGTCGAGTGGTGTTGGCCCAACATTGCACAGTGAGCAGGGCTTTGCTGGAGGCCAGCATCCATACCGCAGGCCGGCCCTTCCCACTAGGTAGCTGGACCAGGGAGAGAATTCCTCCCAGGGCTGTAGAGAATTGTCAGGTATGGCATTTCCTTCCAGTACACTTGCCTTCTGACCTCGGGGTGGGGGACATGTTTCCAAAAGAAAGATGGGGATTCATCCCCTCTTTCCCCCAGCCCTCCTCTCCCTCCTGCCTCTGAACCTGCCTTCCCCAAACTGGTTCCTTTTCTACGGCAGCCTCCACTGCAGCCTCATTTCTGCCTCCCCTGCAGCCTCATTTCTCCCACCCCACCAGAGCCTTATTTCTTCCTTCTTATTCATTAGTGGCATTATTGGCCTTAATTTTTGTACATGTTTTTATTGTGAAAAATAACATGTATGCAGAAAAGCACATATAAAAATGTGCAGTTGAACAAGTAACAGAAGTGCAGGCCTGCATGGTCACACCCAGCACTAGAAAGAGCAGCAGACTTGGTCCCAGGTCTCAGCATGGTACCTGTCAGTGGTTCTCCTCCCAACAAACAGGTCTTTTCAGGGTGGCTCCTCGGGGGCTTCGTGCTCTGTGCACTCCTCACAACTGGCTGCTGCTTGGATCTGCCGGGACTCATCTTCTGGAATTACCTTGAGAGGGTTTTTAAGCCCCTTGGGAAATCAGTCCAATAAGTCCAGTAGGGTTTAGCCTCTTGGGTTCATGTGACAGCTTCACCCAATTTGATCTCCGATGTGACCCGGTAGCTGAGGGAGACGTGGCCCCTTGTAATGGTCTCTTCTCCCTGTGGACTAAGGTGTGTGCAGCCCATTGTTGACCTGCTGGGCCATTCACCGCACCCTCCACCCCCTCCGTGGGTTTCAGTGATGTGTTGAGTAATGGTCCATTTTGTAGCTTGTCACAGATTACTATGAATGAGAGTGTGTAGATTTAAATACCTAAATTGTCATATATATATATTTTATAAATAGGAAGCAAATGCAGTTGACCTAGTCTGATGTTTACTTGATCTCCCCAGTTTTTGTCCATCTCTTCTCTCCTCCTCCATGTCTCATTAACACTCATGCAGCAGGGATTGGCCTGGACCATGCCCAGCGTCCTGGCAGAGGTCAGCACTGGCTCTCTAGTGTCCATCCCCATGACCCTGGTGTTGCACTAAGGAGGTACAGGTGGACATGGGGCCTCGGTCTGACCGCAGCACCTTCTTCTGCAGGGTGGTGGACTTCCTGCTCAAGGCCATCATGCGCATCATGTGGTTCGCCGGCGGCTTCCACTGGGTGGCTGTGAAGGGCCGGCAGGCCCTGCCCACCGAGGCCACCATCCTCACCCTGGCACCACACTCCTCCTACTTCGATGCCATCCCCGTCACCATGACGATGTCGTCCATCGTGATGAAGGCAGAAAGCAGAGACATCCCGATATGGGGAAGTGAGTAAGCCCCCGCACTCCCCCGCGCTGGAGTAGGCCGCCCGGCGAGCCCCTGCCTGCTGCTTGGTGCAGCTATACCCACATGAAATAGGCACCTGGTGTCCCTGATTTTTTCCTTTGATGTTCCCTCCATACATTAATTGTGAATTTTGTTTTTATTAGCACACAAGTGCCCTCAACTATCATCACATGTCAAGGTCCTTCAAGCTTTGTCCAAAAAGAATACATTTCCTTTGTCACGCAGGAGTTCTAAAAGTCTGGGAACAGCTCACTAACTCCATCCTCACCCATTGTTAACTGAACCACAACCCAGATGCATAAGTGTCCCGAGACCACATAACAAATTAGCCAACCAGAGGCTTAAACCACAGAACTTTATGTTGTCTCAGTCTGGAGCCAGCAGTGTGATACTGGGGGCCCAAGTCCGTGCGCCCGGGGACCCCAGGGGCAGGTGGGAGCCCTTCCTGCCACATCCGGCTCCTGGGGGTGCAGGCGGCCCTGGGGGCATGCTCCAGCCTCCTCCTCCGTCCTCACGTGGCCTCCTCACGTGTCTAATAAGGACACCGGTCATCAGACACGCTAGCGAGACCTCCTCTCCAAATCCTTTACCAATTATGTCTGCACAGACCCTTTGTCCAAATAAGGCCACATTCGTAGGTTCCAGGGTCAAGATGTGGGCACTCTTTCTTGGGCGGCCCTGAGCCCACTGTGCCATTACTGGAGCCCATGAGGAATCTGGGCTGCATACAGGACCCCTTCGCATGTGGCAGTTCTTGCCCATGCCCTACCAGCTCACGTGGGGCCCATCAGGAGCACCTCTCAGGCCTCTGCCTGCTCCCATTCACACCCAGTGGCTCCAGGGACCACCCACCTGTCCCCAGTCCTTGCCCCGCTGCTCCGCGCTGGCCCGCCAGCCTCTCCATCTTTTAGTCTGAGCCTTCCTGGCCATCCGTGTGTCATGCTGAGCACATGTCCCTGCACATCCACAGGGCTTCTGGAGCCTTGTGAGCTGCAGGGGCTGAGGGGGTCCACCGGCCCAGGGTCCCCACTCTGTCCACATTCTCTGAGTTCTCGTGAGTTCAAGCATTCATCCGACAGTTATGTAGAGAATATTGCTTGGGTTTTGTTTTGTCTTTCTAATAAGTGGCACATTTGAGAGGCTCTCATACATTGTGCCTCTGCCCCCCCCACCCCATCCCCTGTCAACACAGGGACTGGAGGCACTCAGCAGACTTCTGACACTCGGTAGCTTTGCTGGCCCGTGAGGTGTAGGGCTGCACGCTCTCTCTGTTCACTGGCAGCTTTGGTGGCTTGGCCAGTGCCCTCGTGGTCAGACACTGACTTGCCGCCCACTCCGTGGTGCGCCCGTGGGGCCCCTCTAGGGACAGCCCAGAGTCCCTGCCCACCTCCCGTGGCAGGAGCAGCGCACTCCACACGAGGGCCGCACCTTCTCTTCCAGCTCTGATAAAGTACATACGGCCAGTGTTCGTGTCCCGATCAGACCAAGCCTCCCGCAGGAAGACGGTGGAGGAGATCAGAAGACGGGCCCAGTCAAATGGAAAGTGGCCACAGGTGACAGCCCTGTTCCCGTGTGGGGACATTACTTTGAAATGTGAAATTGGAGGTTGGAGATTGGGGGACTAAAGGGCCAGGATTTGCCTTTCTTGGGGCTGAATTTGTTTTGTTTCATTTTGTTTCTGATGAGTGTGTGAATCCAGGACTGCTAAATAGCAGGTACTTTGGGTCCCAAAATTTTACAAGTAAAGCACTTCTCACACACCTCTCAGGTTCCCGAATCATCTTTACTGAAAATGAACCTTTCAGGGAGTTCTAACTCAGAAAGAGCTGGGTCCCCTGCCCCAGGCAGCACAGCCTCGTGTCTGGCTAGCCCATCGGTCTGGAGTGTGCACACACCTGCTCCTAGAACACCTGGACTGAGCTCCGCCTGCCTGCATCTGGAGCCCATGCGGCATGGACAAGGCGTGCCCAGGCTGTGGGGTGGTGGCCCCCTGACATCAGCAGGCGTCTGGCTCCTGCTGCACTCTGGTCCTCTTTGTTGAGAAGCTGGAAACCCCAGCGGGCTTCCTGGGTGGGTGGCATCCAGGCACCAGTGCCCATGGGCAGTCCCTGGGGGCTATGACTCCCAGATTACCCTGGCTGCCACCCCCACAGGCACAGGTCGCCCCCTCTGTTCAGGGCCACATTTTCCAGCACGTGGGGACGCTCAGTTTGCATCTCCTTACCAGGCGTCAGTGGGAGTGATTGCAGGCCTGGCAGGTGCTGCTGTCCTGCGGATTCTGGGGTGTCTTGGGTTGCTGGCCCTCCGTGTGGGCCTCGCCACCCTGCCCAAGGCTGTGTTCCCTCAGCCAAGGGCGCCCCCCCCGAGTGCCTTTGTCCCCAAGGGCTTGTGGGACGCCTGTGCTGGGCCCACATTACGTCCTTGCGGCTGCGGCGAGGTACGTACCCGTGTACAGGGCCTGCAGTCTAAGGGGGCATGCACCGCACCGCTGCTCACATTCTGGTTACTTTTTTTTCAGATTTTAATAAAATCCATAGTTAGGAATTCGATGTGCACTTCTATAATGTATCTTACCATTTTCAACTGAACGTAGTTAAAGCACCAAAATAAAGTCAGCAGTAAAGAAACCAGACCAAGAATTGGCACCAGTAAACCCTGGACTTGTCCCCTTAAGGCTGACCTTTTCTTTTCCATTCCCAGATAATGATCTTTCCAGAAGGAACGTGCACCAATAGGACGTGCCTGATCACCTTCAAGCCTGGTGTGTAGTTTTCTTGTTTCCTTGTCTCTTTGGGAGCACAGGGGAGCCCCTCGCAGCCACCAGGGCCCCCAAGTTTTGCCACCAAAGGCCTCTCGGCTGGGAGACACCCTGTCATAGGTCCCTGCTGGGCGGTGCACCCTGGGTTTTCTCAGGGTCAGGCCGGGGCCAACACCAAGGTTGGGAAGAGCTGCCTGGCCCCAAACGCCCGTTGGCTGGGAAGGCTTGGTGGGAAGGCTTGTCCTGCTCCAGGGCCAGCCAAGGGCAGGCCGAGCACCTGCGCCGTGTCCCTCTCTCCACAGGGGCATTCATCCCGGGAGTCCCTGTCCAGCCTGTGGTGCTGCGGTACCCAAACAAGCTGGTGAGTTTCCGCCCCACCCCGTGCTGGCGCACAAGGCCCCGTGTTCATGGACGCTGAGGCGCTGACCTCTGTCATGTTCTGTCCTGGCGTTTTGGTGTGAGGCCCGCACCCCCATGTCCTCAGCAGCTCTTCCTGGGAAGTTTACAATTAAGATGTAAGTTCCAGAAGGCCGGAGGCAGCAGGATAGGAGTCTAGTGATGACTAGTTAAGTTCTAAATGCAAAATTAAAGGAGGGGCATTTGGGGTTGGAGCACCAGGTGACCTTGACAAACAAACCCCCCCTCAGTTCAGGGGACAGGAGTAGAGAGGCTTCAGAGCGGGTGTCTGGTGGGGACACTTGGGGACATTGTTCCGTACATGGACCTCCCTCTGTCACTACGTGTCAGCATAACGGCAAAGAGGAGACTTGCAGGTCCTGACACAGGCTGGACCTGTTGGTGTCAGGGTTACCGTGACCACTGGGAGCAGGAGGGCCCCTGGCCCACCGGCTGCCAGGCCAGGCCTGTAGGGTCCAGGGTTCGCCACCGGCCCCTGTGCCTGCAGCTGTGCACTGGTGTCCTGGACGGATGCTGTCAGCGACCAGTGTACAGGGGCCACCCAGGTGTGGCCAAGGCACGAGCCGACAGACGCTGTCCTTAGAATACACACCCGAAACCGGAGAGGGTGCTCCTCAGCAGTTTCTGAAAATAAGGATCTGCTGGTGTAAATCCTAGGCTTTCCATTCTTTCAGTTCTGTAGACTTACTGGAAGCAAGGTGCCTTTACTGGGCTCCCCGGGCATCTGGCACCCCTGGCAGGGAGGCAGGAGGTCTCTGCTCTGTGCCTGTCAGCTGCATGGTCACAGGAGAACTCCTTTGCTCCCGGGTTCCGGTACAGATGTGCACAGAAGGGGCAGCAAGATGGGGGTGCCCTGGCAGGTGGCTTTCCAGAATTCCCAGGAAGAGTGTGTTGGGGGGGAAGGACTGCAGGAGGAGGAAGCCCACATGGGGGCCGGTGTCAGGATGGAGACAGGGTGTGTGTCACCTGAGTCCCCCACTTGGTGGCAGTGTTATGGAGTGAGGATGGAAGTCGTCAGTACCCCGGGGCCCTGGGCACACAGCAGAGGCGAGGCGAGGCCCCTGCACTGTTTGCTCAGCTCTCCCTGGGCCCCGGGCTGACCCGTGAGCATCTCTGGGGGTGCAGCTAGGACTCGTGGGGTAGAGGTGGGTGTGTGGGGTGGAGTGAGGCTGGCACAGCGTTGTGTGGCCGGTGACAGGCCCTGCTCACAAGGCCCTCTCGAGCACGTCTGAGAGCAGAGGCAGAACAGGCCCCCATGTCACAGACTGAAGTCCCCAGGGACACTGGGGGAAGGGGAGCAGGAAGGGGAGGGGCCAGGGGCTGCATCTCAGGTGGACATTGGAACTGATGGCCTCGGAGCTGTGGGCGGAGAGGTGAGCATGTCTGGGGGTCCTACAGGCCGTGAGCACCGGCCCCTGCCCCCAAAGGGACCTGGGAGGAAGGTCCGCATCCCCTGGTCAAGGTGGGCCCGGCAGCCAGGCTGGCAGTGGGGGGGAAGGGTCTTCAGGGTGCCCGCAGGGATTCCTGGCCCGCAGCCTGCAGTCCTGACTCATTCTGCGCCTCTCCTGCCCCCAGGACACTATCACGTGGACGTGGCAGGGACCTGGAGCGTAAGTCAGACCGTCCGCTTTGCCCTGTCCTCCCAGAGAGCCCAGGGCCACTCTCGGGACTGCCCTGCATGCCCATTACTTCTGCACATTAGAGACTGGCCCACAGCCCATGTGAGGGGCCTGCGCCCTTGGGCTCAGCCCACTGTGACGACGAGACGTGCACAGCTGGCCTGCTCTGGCCCCCCGGGCTCTGGGGCTGCACTAACCATCTCCAGCCCCAGCAGGAAGGTGGCAGAGAACTTCAGAACCTGCCTTGAGCCTGTCCGCTCTGGGGTTCCCGTCAAGTCATCTGCCTGGTGGCCCCTGGAAAAGAAAGGGGAATTCTGGGGCCGCCCTCCTTGGGCATGGCCGTGAGGGGGAGGCACGGAGGCTCCTGGACACAGTCCTGCAGGGTGCCGATGTTTGAGCTGGTGTTTGGAGGCCAGTGGGTGGTGAGGCCAGGCAGAGCCCTCCCAGGACCTCCAGGCCTCTCCAGGCCTGGCCACGGTGTTGAGAGGTGCCATGAGGGGCTGCAAGTCCACATGGTGGCACTGGCATTGCTGAGGCCAGACTGGGAAGTGCCAGTGGCAAGGGGCAAGGTGGAAGCTGGGGGCAGGGCAGGGGAGTGGCTCCTCCAGGGTCCTAGAGGCCTGGACTTGGGGCTGGCCATGACACAGAAGTGGGGCACATCCAGAGAGAGAAGAGGGCAATTCATGGTGGACGAGCAAGGGCCCACGGGCAGGGGATTCCACATGGCTCCCTGTTTCCAGCTCCGGCAACACAAGAGTGGCTGTTTGGTTCTGGCACCAGGGACCTGGGGGCCAGGTGTGGCGACAGTGTCACTCTGGGCCTAGGGGGTGGCCAGGCGGAGTTGGGGTCAGGCTGACCAAGGTTTCCTAAGCTAGAGGACAAACTTGGGAAATGGTGGCTTGCAGGGCAGATCCAAGCGGCAGGCATAGGTGTGCTTAATAGGAGCAGTGCCGACCACTGCCTAGTGGAGGTAGCCTTCTCACGTGTCGCTATGTTCTGATCTGAGTCAGGCTGAGGAAGAGGAAGGCTTAGCTCCCTTCCTGAAAGAGAATTAACTTCCCAGTAGTGCCCTCTTCAGGGAAAGGGGGTCCAGAGATTGTGTCCCAGAACTGAAAGTGATTTAACTGAAATGAACTGAGAATCTGTTAACCAGTGCTATCGATGTGTTTTGTTTTTAAGACTGGAGATCCTGTGGCTCACGCTGTGTCAGTTTCACAATCAAGTGGAAATTGAGGTTTGTATAGATAGTGTTATACAATGTCATCTGGGGTCTAAGTAAATTCGGTGTTGATCGGGGTCTGTGTAGATGCCATGTTGTACAGCGTCCATTGGAGTCTGGACAGATAGAGTGTGTACAGCACTGGATTGTCTGTTTAGATGTAGTGTTATAAAATGTTCTGTTGTTTGCATGGATACAATGTTGTATAACAGTACATTGTTGTCTATATGATACAAAGTTGTGGGCTTTCTACAGTGTTACATTGCCTACACAGACAGTGTTGTGTTTTCACAGGCACCACATTATACAATATTATTTTGGGGTCTGTACAGATACCCTGTTGTACAGTTGACCTTTGAACAACTCAACTTTGTGTGGTCCACTTACATGCAGACTTTTTTCAGTAAATATATTGGAAATTTTTTGGAGATTTGCAACATTTGAAAAGCCTTTTTTTTTTCTCTAGCTTATGTAAGAGTATGATTTATATAACACATGTTCAAAATATGTGTTAATATGTGTTATCAAGTATTTATGTATCAGTAAGGCTTCTGGTCAATAGTGGGCTATTAGTAAAGTTTTAGGGGGAGTCAGAAGTTACTTGTGGCTTTTTACTATGGGGCATGTCAGTGCCCCTAACCCCCAAGTTGTTCAAAGATCAACTAATTCTTTTGTATGTAAAAACTCCCACTGTGGAAAGTTAGAAATACAGAAATGCCCCAGCGAGCAGGAGCTTCCATCTCAGGTGGGGGCACAGACACTCTGGGTAAGGAATGGTAGTAGGTGGAGTTTTTGCACATGTGTGTGTGTGTGCCCACGTGAAAGTTGTGTGATGGTCCTAGTGGGAGATGCATTGACAGATCACACTTGTGACCGTCACTTAAGATGGTGCAGGCAGGGTGAGTGTCTCGTGGTACTGTACAAGTAACACCGCCTATCTGTGTGCTCAGTTCCTGCCCGTGTACAGCCCTTCCGAGGAGGAGAGGAAGGACCCTGCGCTGTACGCCAGCAACGTGCGGCGCGTGATGGCCGAGTGAGTGGGCGCCCCTCCTCCCGGGACTATCTGGGGGTGTCCGCTGGGGCGCTGGTCCCCTTCAGTTCCCCAAGTGTCACCACTGTTGTTTTCCACCTGCTGGCTTCCACCTTAGTACTGCTCAGAGAAAACAGCCTGTAGCATTAGAAAAATGGGTTTTTACAAAGCCAGTGAGGACGAGGTGACGGTGTGCAGGCTGCTCGCCTCATGTCTCCTGTTCTTGTTTGGTGATACTCCCACTTATTCAACATTTAGAAAATGGTTAACCATCACATAATTTTACAAATTTTGAGTGTGCCCGTAGCCCTCAGTTGCCGGGTGCTGCGTCCGGGCACCCCAATGGAGACAGGCATTGAGGCCTGGCAGACTTCAGGACCCATGTGGGGTATCCTTGAAGCCTCACTTGTCGGTGAACACATGCATGTTTATTACTGCTTTTATTCCTCTCACTGAGCTAAGCATGGCTTTATACGTGTCCTCCTCTAAGATGACTGTGCTGCTTGCAGGACGAGCATGCATGCTGTTAGGGACAGTCTTCCCTCCTACTTTCATATAATTCCCCAGGGGGCCCACACCTGCCCCCCTGCCTGCCTCCCTCCCTCCACGTCCCATTCCCTCTCTCTTCTCTCATCTGGCTCCAACCCAGGCTGCCTCTGAGTTTGGCCACTGAGATGCCAGGAGCAGCTCTAACAGAGCATGTCACCTGTGGGGAGGCCTGCAGGGCTGGGAGGGCTTTGAGGGCTGTGACAGGCTTCTGAGGTCAAGTGGGTCTCCTCCCTATGTACACCAAGGCCCTGCTTTGCACATTCTGCTCACCGTGTACACCCCAGGCCCCGCCTTGTGCCATCTGTGACTGTGCACAGCGGTCACACACCTGACCTCCACAAATGTAAATTAAGACTCAACGGTGTGCTCTGGTTTTGCCCACATGCTCCTCCAGGGGCCAGGTGCAGGGCACAGGGTCCAGTGCACAATCCCTGTCTCCTCTCTGGCACCCACCTCAGATTCCTTCTCCCTCTCTGAATCACATGCCAGGACACATATGGGGCAGTCAGCCATCAGGATGCACTGGACTGTCAACTTCTGGGAAATCAGTACCCTTGGTGACCCATAAAACCGCTTGATAAATAATAGCCACAGAATTGCAGCCTCAGTGAGTTAGTGTATTTTTTTAGTACATCGTCAAATAAATTAGCTACTAAAAATTTTTTAAATGTACATCCTAAAGAAACTCTCCATATTAATGGAGAAGCCTCACATGTTCCTGTACCTGCTGGGCCAAGACGGCACCCTGGGGGTTAACCAGAAAAGGGCAGGTAACCCCCAGGGCACCGCCGTGGCCCACCAGGTACAGGAGAAGTGGGGAGACACGGAAGGGGGTCGTCACCTCCCCGGTCCTCAGCCCCATCTGAGAATGTCCAGGACCCCCATGCGTGTGGCAGGCAGCCCCGAGCTGGCCCCATCCCCGCTGTGGAATAGTCGGAGATGCTCCTCTTCAGTTTCGGCTTCTGTCCCCAAGAACTGTCACTCAGTTTGCAAGGGAATTCACCAGCCTGGACGAAAGTCCGAAAAGTCACTGTTTCCCTCCTGGGGGATTGACATAATATCACCATGGCAACGGGGAACCACTGTCAAAATGAGAAGCCCAGCCAGTGTGTGTGGGGTTGGGGAAGGAGGGGAGTGTCTGTACTTGCACAGTGGCTGCCCCACATTCTCTTTAGGAAGAGGTGATCCATCCTGAAATCTGGCTGAGTTCTGAGTCCTGACTTCCCCACTGACTTGAGGGAGGTGCCAACTTTAAAAGCGACTCCTGGCCATCTGTAAGGACAGGTGGAACTTCTGAACTAAGTCCCCACGGGGCCTTGCCCTCTTGTTTCAGGCACCACACGCATGCTCGCTTCCTGGCAGGGTAGAGACCACGATAATGCTGAGCTAACTGAGAAGCCTGGGGGAGCTTGCATCCGGTTGCCCTATGGAGATGGGCAGTGAGGCCAATAATTGAAATTTGTGGTCCGCTGTTCAGCGTGTATATTTCATGCTCAGTATGGACTTTAAACATCACCCTTCTGTGCACCTGCATTCCGAGTACTTGCCCCCCCCCCAGTGGCTCCACTTAAGGCTGCTGCATGCTGGGGCCGCATTCTGTGGGTGCGCATGAGAACTATGCCCCCCCAACCCACAGGGCTCAGGGGAGGGTGCCCCGGGTTAAGGGTAGGGCAAGGAGCCCACACCTCTGCTGCTGGAAGCCCGTCTCCTCTCCCTCCTTCCTCCACATCGTTCACCCTGCTCAGGCCCGACAGCCCTCAGGCAGGAGACCCCCAGCTCTGGCAGGGGCAGGGGCAGGCCTCCCGGCCTCTGCTCAGGGGGAATGGCTTTCCTGGCTTGGCAGCGTGGCTGGCCAGCTTCCCTCCGCCAGTGCTCTTGGCCCAGCGGGAGTGTAGAGGGGTTCAGCCAGGGTCTACAGCGTGACCCTGCACCTAGGCCCTCCCCAGGTCTACCCACAGGAAGGCGGACTTCAGGGCACTGCTTCCACCACCCAGCCTCCCGCCTTTGCAATCGCCGGAGACCGCCTCAGCTGTGCCAACAGGAGCCGAAGGGACGGAGGGGCGACTCACAGCTGGACACGAGTCCTGAAAAATGGGGGTGGGAGGGATTTGCCCGCCCGTCAGGCATCCTCACGCACCGTGTCCTTAGTCCGGCTCTCGGATGTTAGACGTCGGCTCTCGTGATCCGACAGCTCGTGTAGCTGCTTCAAGTTCTTTCTCAGGCTGAGTGCCAGCAGGCACACTGGGGGCTTTTCCAGGCAGAGCTGCTTGGTCCCCACTGCCCCTCCTGTGGTGCCCCATGGGCGATTCCACTCTAGGAAAATGTGCTTTTCATGACTTTCTCTTCCAGTTTCTCCTTTCAATGTTTAAAGTAAGTTTTATGGGGGTGCAGAATTCGAACTGGAAATGTCAGCAGATGTATCATTTACCAGGCAGGTAGAGGTCTTACATCCCACAGTGGGAGGGGTCACCGTTTCAAATGTACACATTCTCATGGACAAGTCACTGTGCCGTGTGGATGCCACCACGGTCTGAGCTAGACGGGCATGTGAGTCGGCAGGTGGCTCTGCCGTGTGGATTTCTGCCGTCAAAGCTGGTTCTGTAGAGTCCACGAGGCAGGGGCCCTGCAGAGCCTCTTATTATTAAGGCCACGTGCCGACGCCTGCCATCACTCCGAGTGTCCCTCCAGCACTGCAGCTCCGCCGGTAGGGCAGCCACGCGGGGCAGGCTGACGGGGGGTGCCTGCCTCTCTCCTGCAGCGCCCTAGGTGTCTCTATAACCGACTACACATTTGAGGACTGCCAGCTGGCCCTGGCAGAAGGACAGCTTCGTCTCCCCACGGACACCTGCCTTCTAGAATTTGCCAGGCTGGTGAGGGGCCTGGGGTGAGTTCCTATATTTTCTTGTTTGGGTGGGTGGCCAGAAATGATGCTCCCCCGAAGCCGTCACAGATGGGCATCAGTGCCCTGGCGCACGTGGCAGGGCAAGTACGGCCCTCACGGATGCGGGGAAGGTTGGCGGAGCCTGCATAGCTGCTGCCCGCGGGCCCGGAGTCCCCATGAGCACTGTTGTGACCCACCTGGAGGGCGCAGCCAGCTCCAAGGCCAGCCGGAGACCAAGGAGAAAACCGTGCTGGTTCTCAGGTTTTTGTGGGGCTTTTTTTTTTTTCAAATGTCAGCTTCATTCTTCATGGAAGTGTCTTCCAACCCTTCAAAGTCAGAAGCAGCCATCTACGGGTGCCTCCCCAGCTGACAGACTGGCCCACCCGAGGGTGCAGGTCCACACATCTACAGGGGTACAAATGCCCGTGTAGACACTTCAGCAGAGTACCTTGTGTGCCTTCAGATTATTAGAACACCTTTTCTTGAAAACTGATTTACTGCCTGCTATATAAATAACTTTAATATTTTCTTGAGTCCTTAAATACAACAGTAAATATCAGTGATATTTTTAGCATTCTGGAATTCTACTGAAAAAATTCCTTCCCTCTTTTTTTAGTCTAAAACCAGAAAAACTTAAAAAAGATCTGGACAAATACTCAGAAAGTGCTAGACGGAAGAACGGGGATGCCATCGACCTCCCGGAGTTCGCGGCCTACCTGGAAGTCCCCCTTTCAGACACACTGGGAGACATGTTCTCCCTGTTCGATGAGGTGAGCGCCGCTCTGGGTGGGAGGCTTGGTGGTGCCACCTCTGACCTCGGAGTAACTGTCTTCACTGCAATGTAAACATTCCTGAGACAGCTTTGGGGGAGAGAAGGAACCCCCTCACTGCCTATCCTGCAGTCCACCCCCCACCATGGGGCGTACTGTCTCTCATGCTTTCAGATACACACAGAAACCTGACATTAAAGTTAACAGTGGCTGATAATCACACAATTGTAGTGCGACTGCTCACAGGCCTGCTGGTATCAGTGTCCCCTTCCCCAGAGACCCCACTTGGCTGGTCTTTCTCCACAGGGGCTCTTTCTCCATGGCTGTCGGCCCTCTGTGTGGTGTGTGAGGACTGCGCCCCGGGACAGCACCCCACCCCTCCACCAGCACGCATGGCCTGGCCGCGTGGGGATCAGCCCTCACACTGCTGCAGCCCTGCGTGTGGGGGACTTGGGGTGGGAGAGTGCGTGCGGGGGCAGGCTGCCACACCTGGCCTGCCTTGGTGTCTGCATCCCAAAACAGACCCGGTGCATAGAAGCTGGGCCAACGGCAGCTGTGTGAGAAAGGCTGCTCCAGCCAGGCATGTTCTGTGCAGACAGATAGCATGTTCCGTGTGAACGTATGGCATGCTCTATGTAAATCACAGTGTTCTGTGCAGACACAGCATGTTCCATGTGAACAGTGTGAATGTGTGGACAGCACAGCACGTTCCATGGACACCGCAGTGTGCTCTGTGTGCAGCGAGGGGCACCACGGTCTGCCTGTTGTAGAACCAGGAATCAGGGGTCAGGCGAGTGGCGGGGAAGCAACAGGCGCCTGAGGGCCTCCGCATGGGTCATGTGATCGTTGCTTGGCGGCACCCGTGCCAGTGCTTGTGCTGGTCCCTGCACTCTCGCACCCAGTTGGGAAGCCAGACCCCTGGCCCAGTGGCGTCGACCTGCACCTTCTGCCAGTGCAGCCCCCGCTGTGCTGCAGCTGCTTGGGTGCTTGGGCAGCAGGGGTTTGAACAGGAGCCAGGGAATGTGGACGGCGGGGCGCCCTGTGGCCACGCATGACTGGCAGGTGTTGGCTGAGCACCACATGTCTCACCCAGCGAGCGGGTGGCTGGTTTCCATGTCCCGCTGATTCACGTGCACACCAGGTGGGGGGTTGGGGAGGGGCCTGCACTCACAGGGAGGGCTTCTCACCCTGGGCCGGGCACATTCCCACACCGGGAACTTGTAGGCACCACCTGTGTGAACCCAGCTGCCTGGGCCTGAGCACCCTCCTGGACCCCCAGTCGACCCTGTGCCTCACCCTGGGGTACCCTCTGCCCCCTAATGCACCCTGGGGATCCCCCTGCCTCACCCTGCACCCTGGTATCTCCCCCCATGCCTCACCCTGGGGAACCCCCCCTGCCCCCGCCACACCCTGGGGAAACCCCATGCCTCACCCTGTGGACCCCTCCTGCCCCCACCTCACCCAGGGGAACCCCCCGGCCCCTCCTCACCCTGGGGAACCCCCAGGCCCGCCCCTGGGGCCAGGGGCTATTGCAGGGAAGGCTGCCATTTCCCCTCAAAGGACACCCAGGTGGGACAGACAGTGCACCAGAAATCCCTCCCCTGAGTCACCCCCATGACCCAGAGTCCTCCCTCCGCCCACCCCCTCGCCTCCTCTTGGACAGGAGTCCTGCCTGCACCCAGCTCCTCTCTGCCCACTGGCCCCTCCCTCTCAGTGGCCTGCTTGCACCCTGTCCCATGCACCCCCAGCCTGCCTGAGGCGCCCAGCAGCGTCCACACTGCCTGGAGCTGGGTGAACGGCACCACGTCTCAGCTGAGTCCACTGCCCTGCTGAGCAGACCAGGTTCTCAGCCGCGTTGGAGCCCTGCCATTGGCCGGTTTGCTTTCCTGAAAGGAAAGCAGGTGACAGTTGTCAGGTCATGTGCCTTCTTGATACACGTCACATGACGTCTTACAGACTGAAAGCCCTTGTAAAGGCCAGGATTAAACCCACCCTGCGCCCACTCAGGAAACTGCTGAGCCTCGTCCTGAGAGCGTCTCTTCCACAGAGCGGAGGTGGCAGGATAGACCTGCGGGAGTATGTCGTGGCCTTGTCTGTCGTCTGCCGGCCGGCCCGGACTCTAGACACCGTCCAGCTGGCGTTCAAGGCAAGTCGTGGAGTCACATGAGTTGTTTGTAGGGACAGGGAGATGAGTCGGGTCAGATCTGTGGTGGGTTTTCCGGTTTCATTATACTGTAAGTTATCGTTTGCCTGCTATTTGCACATTACCTTATACTTGCCATTGTTTGTAAAAATGCCCCCAAACCTCCCTGAATTAATTTCCTCCTACAGTCAGAAGTCCACATCCATAGGAAGGCCATGGAGTAGGGTCTCTGGGAGTCCCAGGGCACTTGGACGGCGCTGGTGAGCGCCACGTGCCAGGTCCTGCGGCATGTCTGCCCGCCCCACGCCTCATCAGCTCTCCTAACCCTGCCTCTGCGCCAGCCTGTTGACCACAGGAAGAGCCAGAGCTGGGCTGGGCTGTACCGGTGCAGGGATTCTGGGAGTGGGGGAAGGCCCACAGTGGGGTCCCAGCTCACCTGCAGGGTCACCTGGCTACCCTCAATCCGAGCTTCGCCAGGGCACTGTCACCTGGGGAGGAGCTGGGCCACTTCGCCCACCTGGAGACATAGCTGTGTCAGGGTCTCCGAGGGGGCGCTTCCCACAGCTCACATTAGCCAGACTCACTGGAGCCTGATGTATAAGTCAGGAAGCTGCTTTCCTCTCACTTCTTGGAGAACCCCCTTTTCTCACTACCCCAACAGGCCCTCTCCTCAACAATGCTGGGAAACCCCTCAGGTCAAGGTGGCTTACGTGGGTCACCCCCCGGGAACTAGCTGGGTAATGTCAACACTCGGTAGCCCCAGTCTAGGGAGGCCTCCTCCTGCCCACATCTGGCCAGGCCCTGAGGGCTCACGGCCCCCTGGCGGGCTCTGCCTTCGGCGCCCTGTTCTCATCGGCCCCCAGCAGCTCCTCTGACGGCACCTGGCAGAGTCTGTGATGGCAGGAGGCCCGTGGCTTGTATGTCAGAGCACGGATTGTGCTGCTGGGCGGCCTGCCAATGCCCCGGCCCAAGGGGCAGGTGAACCAGGCCGAGAAGGAGGGGCACCAGGGCCAGGGTGGGGCCCCCATGCATACTGCTGGTCCCACCTCAAGGGGCGGGGTGCGCATTGCCAGTGTCTCACAGACAGCCCCCTCCAGGGCTCATGCTCTCACTAGCAGTACCCACTGCCCCTGCAGTGACCACTCGGCCGCCTGAGAGAAACCAGCAGAGGCCGTGGACAGTGGCATGGCCAGCAGGTCACCCCAAAGGCCAAGCAAGGTGGCAGCTCATTCCTGTCGCTGAGCATTTGCTGTGAATGCCCCCTGTGTGCCAGGCAACGCCCCAGGCACCATCCCCGCCCAGGCAGACGAATGTCCTGCCTCCGGTGGGAGGGCGGGTGCCCACTCAGGAGGCTCTATGCTCCGCATGCATGGCTGGCGGCTGAGTTCCGGCACTGGGGCTCTGGAGCCTCAGGTCAGGGCTTGCCAGAGACCCGGGAATGCCGCAAGCCGCCCAGGCTGGCAGGGGCGGGGAGCACGTGGGTGATGCCACCCCTGCCCTGCAGATGTATGGGTCTCAGGAGGACAGCAGCATCGATGAGGGTGCCCTGTCCAGCATCCTCAAGACTGCCCTAGGGGTGGCAGAACTTCCCGTGACTGACCTCTTCAAGGTGATCGACCAGGAGGAGAAGGGGAGGATCACATTTGGTGAGTGGCCCCAGGAGCAGGGGGTGGCCGAGTTGTACAAGAGTGTGTGCACAGTGTGGAGGTTGGGGGACACAGACGGAGCCTTGCCCACCTGGGCTCCGCAGGCTCCCATCATCCTGTGCCGCACAGAATTCTCCAGAGAAAGGCTCTTTCTGAAACCTGGCAAACATGGACTTGGAGCTTTCAAATCTGATTTCTGCAGACAATTAATGACCCCACATTTCAAGCCTGGCTGTAAAGCTCGGAGCCCTGTGATAGATGCTGACCCAGGGATGCAGGCGGCATGCGCTGAGGCTGGGCTGCAGCAGCCTGGGGTCTGTAACGGGGGACCCCAGGGGAGTCGTGTATCTGGGCCTCCCGTCAGGACTGACCATGGGGGGGTCTCCTCTCCTGGGAGCTTTGGCTCTGTCACTTGTAGCCACACTGTGTGGGCTGGCCAAGCCCCTTAGGCAGACCTAACGCCCGTGCACAGGCCGAGGAGGAGGGCCACGGCCAGCAGGACCCCGGGGCAACACCCCTCTGCTCACTGAAAAGCATAGGCGTTTGCTCAGGAAGGTTACTGGCTAAGTCTCACTGGGATGTTTTTTTTTAACTGCATCCAAATGTCAGACATGAGCAAGTATGTGGTGGGGGGGTGTTAAGGTGTGTGTGTTGATTGGGGGTGTATTGGTTTGGGTGTGTGTGTGTTTAGGGGTGTGTGTGTCGGTTGAGGGGTGTTGGTTTGGAGGCATCCCCGCATTAACAGAGGCAGTGCATCCCAGAGGGAGTCCGGTGTTGAAGGCGTGGTGAGCACTGGCAGGTGCAGCTTGCCCAGGAAAGCCACCCCCACCTCCCCTGGGGACACTGGCCATCTTCCCACAGCCGCCAGTGTGCACTCTGCACCAGGGCCTCGGAGCACCACCAGGCCCTCAGGCACCCTGAGCGGGAACCCAAGGGTGCACTCCAGTCTGGCACCATGTCCGAGGGCCACCTGGGGATGCACGGGCACAAAGCCACTCTGGCCCCATGACCCACGCAGAGGGTGACCCTCCATGCGTGCCTGGTGTCCCCAGCACAGATGTGTCCATCGGTAGCACCTGGTGGAGCACCCAGCCATCGTGTAGACCCTCCATCCCACCCCTAAACCAGCTCCTTTTTGTGGGCAGCACGTCCCTCACACATGCTGGACATCAAAGGTGTTGTCCAGTTTGCGTTCAAATACATGTCCACGGGTCTCCCCAAAGCAAAGTGGGCTGAGAGTGCTTGGTCGCCTGCCCTTCGCCTTCACAGCGGTCACGTGCGACAGAGGGAACCTGGGGCGCCCCCGACTCCCGGGCAGGAGCGAGGTCGCCACCTATGCAGGCCTCGGGTAGGGGCCCTGTGACCCAGATGCCTTTGTCTTTCCAGCCGACTTCGACAGGTTTGTGGAAATGTGCCCCAACTTCGCAGAGGAGTATCTGTACCCCCACCACACACGCTCTGAGAGCTGCGCACAGATTCCCCCAGCTCCGAGCCCCAACGGCTTCTGTGCTGACTTCAGCCCTGAGAATCCAGACACCGTGAGGAAGCCTTTTTGCAAGAAACTGGACTAGAACGGAAGGTCCCAGGGAGCGGAGGCCCCTACCGGCTCTGGGGCCTCCCCGCGCTGAGTCTGTTGCTGGGACCGTGTCTGGCCATGCGCCCCCGTGGGCTGTTGTTTGCCATCCCAGGCCGTGGGCTAAGACACCTGGACAGCTCCTCACCGCCCCTGTGTGAGGAGCCCAGCGTGGGGGGCACCCTGTGCAGAGCGCCTGGAGTGGCACCCGTGGGCCCACCCCATGCCTGGCCTCCCCATGGCCGGTTCTGAGGAGCGGCCTGCCACCCAGAGCCTGGGTGGGTGCCAGGCACTGCTTTGTTTTCACCCAGAGAATCTTGATTTTGAGTTTCCATTACAGTTTTTCTTGACATCCCCCTTGTGGTCAGTTCTCGGCACCTCACGGTGGGGGGCGTCCGCGTGACAAATGGGCGTGTCGTCTGCCTTGATCACAGCACAGAGCCACTGCCGACCTCAGGTCACAGCCTGGCAGAGCCGTGACTTTTAAATGTTTCTATATTTGTGGGAATTCATGAGTATTTTATAAACTTCATTTAGATACTTCAGGAAACATTCAGCATTTTTTTAAGAAAAAGAAAATCGTTTTCTACTTCAGTTTTCCTTTGAGGGTCAGAGGATATTTATTTATAGGCCCTTTTTTTTGATAGACTGAGGCTGTTTGGAGCTTTAACTTAAATTTCTCCCCAGCCTCTCCCTACTAGGCCTTCTCCTGTTTGGGCCCATCACAAGCACACAGCCCAGAACCACTTTTTCTGCTTCCTTAATGCTTTTCAAATCCTGCTCTCTTTTTTATAAGCATTACCAGCTTCGTATTTCTGTTGAATGTGACACGGTCTACTTCACTGTAGCATAAATGCCAACTGAAGCGCCGAAGGCCGGTGGGGTGGGCTGGGTGGTGGCAGCCTGCAAGCCCCTGGCCTCTTGCTGAGCGTTTGCTCCTGCGCCTCGAGCAGGCTGCAGAACTCGGAGCAGGCAGGTCCTGGTGGAGGCCGCTGCCCACTCCGTGCGCCGAGGTGTGGGGACCTGCCCCCAGGCCAGAGGAGCTGCTGTGAGGGAAGCCTGTGGAGGCGAGCGGACAGCGAGGGTGTCCAGTGACAGCTTTGTGCAGACAGCCCCCGCCTAGTGTGGCCTCCCGCGTCGCTGCATCCATTCCGCCATGGGAAGGAGAATGTGCAGTGGGGTCCCTGTCAGAGTTGGGCGGGGTCACTGCCCCCGGCACGGGAAGCATTTTGGTGTCACCTGTATGTATGATTGTGCTGCCTCACCATTTCCATGGGACATGATGAGGCTGTCCTTAAAGCACAGTAACCACAGGCTCAGCCTCTGGATTTGTTTGGGAAAAATTTTGTTTTTAATTTCTAAGGTGAATTGGGATTTCTATCTGGGGCATCTCCATAGAACATGACCACCAGGGAAAAAGTTCACTGACTTCCTGAGGTATCCATGGTGTGCATTTCTACCCACAGACATTTTAGCAAAAGAAACCCCTTAACGTCAGCTCTGAACATTCCAACCTGTCCCAGCGTGCACAGTGCGGCCACGCCGCTCATGGGGGCCGCTGCAGGTGGTTCCCAGGCTCCCGGCTCATGGACACCCAGCACGGGCAGAGGCAGCTCAGGAGCTAAGGGTGACCAATCTCATGATTGTAAAATGCGTGTGAGCATTTTGAAGAGAAAAACCTACAAATGGCCAATGAAGGAGGTGAACAGACTAAGATATTTGGGGGGCGGGGCCTGGGTGGGGGCTCCCGGCCTCCATGTCTGTGGATGAAGGGGCTTTTGAATGAGATGCCTCTGTGCATTCTCAGGAGAAAGTCCCTGATGAACAGACTTTGATGACGTTTGTTTCTCCTGATTCTCTTTCTGACAGTACCTTAGAGTGAGCGGGCATTCAGAACTGTGAATGTATATAGTTCCGGAGTTAAATCCCTCTTGTGTGAGGTGCAGGACGCGGCCCTGCAGGGAAGGGAGGGCCAAGCGGTGGTGTCTGCTCCCCAGACAACTCTGGCTTTGCAGTGGAATGAATAAATGTAAAGTCTCAGCACTCCAGGGTGTGGCTGCTGTGTGTGTTTTATTCAAGAGGCATTTCTTGGGCTGATAAAGGGAGCCAATCAAGAGATTTCCCTTTGTGCTTTTCTAGTGCACCTGGAAAATTAACTGGAATTCTGTAGGAAAAGCTTTCTGGACTGCAGAGGAGGCCTGGGGTGTTCAGGGTCACATGGACAGTGCCTGGCATTGTGCAGAACGCAAACTCGTGTGGCCGTTTGCCTGCCTGGCATCCTGATTTCTGTTTTCCTCTCAGACACATACACCACACACAAGCCTCGTCAAGCAGAGAGAGACGGATCTTGCGTTCAGTCCTGTTAAAGTCAGTGAAAGATTTAGAAATAGAAATAAAAGAAACAGCTGATGTATTACCATACCAAAAACTGCAATGAAAAAGTCTAGGTTATGTAGCCATTGGCTCCGAGGGTCAAATGGTAGGTGATGATTGTCCACCACACCAGGCAGGGACCCACGGGGCGAGGGTGGTCTGACGCCCCCAGTGGGAGGGAAGGGTGGGAACCAAAATGACATTTTCATGAAACAGGTTTTCAATTTCTTTGTGCTTCCGTGATGGTTGCCCTTTTAACATAATAAATGGGTATTGCCTTTGAAGTTGGCTAAATTTAAGTATTTCATGTAAAAGGCTAAAGCAGAGAGGATCTGGGTGTTTCATGCTCAGAGCTGGACCCAGCTTCCCAGACAGAAGGACCCGCTGCGCTGGGCAGCGGGAGGAGTGGCTTTGCAGGGACACCCGCCGCATTCTGGATAGGAAGCAGGCTGTGCCAAGCAAGCCGGGGAAGCGAAGGTGCCCCAGAAGCCACCAGCCCTCCTCTGCCGGGCTCCCACTGCACCCCCACCAGCCCAACCAGACACTGCGTCAGGGAAGCCCCAGCCGGAGGTGGGCGCTGAGAGCCCGTGGGCTGGGCAGCCAGCACTGCCCTCTGAGCTCTGTGCCAGTGTGTGAGCTCTGGGCATGTGTGCCTCCTCCCAGCGGCATGGGGCAGTCACTCACCCAGACCCTTATGTCCTCCATGAAGTGGCAGCCCACGGCCTTCACGTCCATCCCCAGGCGATGCTGATTCCAGCTACCTGAGTGTCATTCTCTAACCTGAAAGACCTACGTCACAAACTTCACAAATGTCCCCTAGATAAAATAATGGGGGAGGCCGAGAAGCGGGAGACAGTAAGCAGTTTATGTGCGTGCCCTCTGCACACACGCTCCAGGCAGGGGGCAGGTCCCCCGCCCCACCGCAGCAGGTGAGAGGCCGCAGCCCATGCTCAGCTTCTACCCCCTTCCACATTTCATTAGCATGGGCAGCCCGCCTCATCCTGGGGGTAGGGGAGCCCCAGAGAGCCCGACCACCTGCGCGTGCGGCACTGGGCCAACTGTGTCTCAGGGCGGGGCGCTCTGTCCTGGGACCCCCAAGACCTTGAAGGCAGCAGAGTGCGAAGTTGCAGATGTGCGGACAGGCTCAGGCACAGGTTGGGTGACAAGGGTGAGACACAGGCTCAGGGTCAGCAAAGGTGTGTGCTCGTCACCTGTCCCAGGCAGGTCACCTGCTGCTCTGCCCGGCATTGCCTCGCCATCCACCCGACTGCACAGCCTCTCCGGCACGCGGCCTGATGAATGGCCTGGGAAGATGGAGCGGATGGACCCGCGCTAAGTGTGAATCATTTGCAAACACCCATCAGCCCCACCCCCATCTCATTGGCCAGAGTGACCCTGGGGCAGCTGAACTCCATAAGCAGGGACACCTGCCCTGCAGAAGAGGGGTCCCACTGCCAGGGACAGCCCAGAACCCGGCCACCGACAGCAATGCCCCAGGGGTGAGGGTGACAGGAGCCACCCCCAGGCCCAGTCACAGACGTGTCCTGCTGCGTGGGGCAGCACCAGGTACTGGTCCATGGCTCAAAGACCTCCTTCCTGGAATGTTCCCCCCCACCACCGGGACAGCACCCACACAGGGGCCATGCAGTGGCACCAGTGAGGCCACAGAGTTCCTCCTCCATCACTGGCCGGTGGTGTCGCTGCCAAGAGCTTGTTAAGCAGAATGAGGGTATGCCTGCAGCCCTGAGTCCCTGGCTAAGGCAAATCCCTCCACAGTGGAGCAGGCGGTGGGGAATAGTGCCAGTGACTCCGCAGATGGCGCTGGAAGACAAATCCAGTCTCAGCAAGGGCAGTAAACGAGGACAAATCACCTGCCCCGTGAGGGGAGGGTGCCTGGGACCAAGCTGCATCAAAGGGGCTGAGCACCGGACCTGCTCCCTCCCCACTAGTGGGACCCAGGGACACCCCACGGCCCACGCTGTCCCTCCTCCCAGGGCCCCTGCATGTGAGTTTGTGAAGTATGCACTCTGCTGACCGCCGGCATCCAGCATGTGTGCCGTACCCTGCATGGGGCAACGGGGACAGACATGGGGAAGCAAACACCAGCGAGCCTGTGCACGTGGCAGGGTATAGTCCCCAGGAGGCCCAGGTCAAAGAGCAAAGCTGGCTGAAAGGAATACTAACATGCAAACAAAACTGTAAGAAAGTTGACAGGCAAGATTAGCATCACACTGAATGACCTTTAAGACGAGGAGAATTACCTGTGTCAGACACTGCAAGCCGACCAAGGCTCAGTGGTGCGACTGGAGACACAGGAATCCAAAAGGTGTTTTACACAATGATGGCATGAAAGATATTAAGCAAACACTGACAGAATTAAAAGGAGAAATAAATCAGCAAACAGCTGAAGATGGTAACACAATTCTCTCAGTAATCAATGCACCACTAGGGAAAGAAGTGTAATTACATAGAAAATTTAAACAACTACATTCACCAAATCGACTTAATTGCTGTTTCAAGTACACATGAAGTGACTGACTAAATAGACTATATGTTGGGCTGGAGAGTAAATGTCAATAAATGTCAGAATGTTTAAATTTACAGAGTACGTTTCCCTCATCCCAGTGAGGCTCAAGCATGTGAATTCTGCCCCTGTTCCCAGGGCAGGACTGAGCTTGAGCCCACCTCCTTGCCTGGGAGCCGAGAGGTCTGTTGAGGACACAGCAAAGGCACCACAAGATGGGAAGGGTCAGTCGCTGCCATAAATAGTCAAGAGCTGCTTAGGTCCCGACTAATTCTTTTAAACTTAATAAAAGTTAATGAGCCTACAATTTTGCTGCTGGTCAAAATGCCGGTACAGAGACCGGCTTTACCTTCCTCCTGACACAGGTGGCCAGGTGAAAACTCCAGTGGGTTTTGCCTCAGCCTTGAGGAAACATTAACCCCAGGTGAAGTACTGCTCTGGTCCAGCCAAACAAAGCTTAAAAAGCAAGACCTGGAAGAATGACTAAGCTGTTCATAAGTAGCTCACCCACCCCACAGAACAACATTCCAGAATATTTGCAGGAATACAATATTATCCAGCAATCAGCAGGGTAAAATTTAGTGTCTGGCATCCAATCACAGATTACCAGGATGCAGAGCAGCAGGAAAAGCTGGTCTATAGTCAACAAAAGCAGACCCAGCAATGACTCAGGTGTTGGAATTAGACGGGAGCTACATAGTGACAATCACTATGACATATCACCACATCAGCTCACTCAAAAAGCTACCTGGACGTAAGGTAGACTGTACTTGGTAGAGACATGAAAGGAACCTTTTTAAAGACACAAATCTAAATTCTAGAGGTGAAAATCACAATGCTTGAGATGCAGAAGACTGTTTGGGAGCAAGGGGGGATCTGACATCACAGAAGAGACAGCAACTGAACTTGAGGTAGCACAGTGCGAGCTATTCAAAACAGAATAAAGACAAATGAGAAAAAAAACAAATTTGAACTGAGCACCCCCTATTGTGCATGCCATTGGTATCCCCAAGGGAAAGAGCAAACAACAAAAAAATTGAAAATAAAATTTTCCAATTTTGTTATAAACAATAAACCACAGATCCAAGGAGCTCCATGAACAAGAAGCAAAATGGAAACCACACTGGGAGGATTAGAACCAAATGCTTAAAACAAACGACAACAAGAAAATCAGCAGCTAGAGGGGAAAAAAGACACACTTCATACCGAGGGCCAAAGATATGCAGGAGGGCAGGTTTCTTGTTAAAAACAATACAAACCAGAGTGCAGGGGTGCAACATCTACCAAGTCGGGAACAAAAAGAAAACAGCCAGTCTACAATTCTTTACTCAGGAGAAATATCTTTCAAAGCAGAAATCAGGCTGTTTCGAAACAGAAGCTAAAAGAATTCATCAGTGGCAGATCCTCACTGCGAGAAATGCTGTCCTTAGAGCAGAAGGAAAACGATACCATCTTGACATCTGGGTCTGCACAAGGAGTGAGGACCAGATATGGTAATGTTGTGGGTAAATATAAACATGTTTTTCCTCATTATTTAAATCTCTTTAAAAGATGGACGACTAAACAAAACTGATCATGTGACCTTGGGCTCAGGACATGAACAGGCACGCTGCTTGACAGAAGGGGCACCAATGTCCTCACACTGCGTGTGCACAAGTGGTGTCACCCGAAGGCAGATGGATGCTGGGAGGAGCAGCCTCCGGAATGACCTCAGGGGGGTGTAGCTCATGACCCAATGAAGGAGGGAAACGGAATGTTTCTTGAAAACCTACTGAACCCAAAGGAAGGCAGAAAAGAAGCAAAAAGGAAGGAGAGAACACATTGGAAAAATAGAAAATAAATAGCAGATGATAGCTCTAAATCCAACCATCTTGATATTACATTAAATATAAATGATCTGGACACCCTGCAAGAAACAACAGAAACTGTCACATTGGACAAGAGAGCAAGAAATAATATGATGCCATGAGAAACACACTTTCAATGCCAAGACACAAATGGGTCAGAAGGAAGAGAATGGGTGCTAACTCCAACCAAAAGAAAGGTGGACTGTTGTCTTCATACCGAAGTTGATTCCAGAGCAGAGATATTAGCAGGTCCAAACAGGTCATTTCAGGCCCAGGGCCCAGTTCCCCAGGAGGCCATGACAACTTTGTGTGCATCTGACAACTCAGCTTCAACATAAATGAGGCCTGGTGAAGCAGGCGGTCCACACGCTACGTGGGGCGTTTCAGTGCCTCTCTCCAAACAACTGATGGGATGAGAGTACAAAGACTTTGTGAGGATACAGAAGACTGGAAAACAGTGTGAATCACTTGACCTAGTTGATGTTTGTGCACTACCTCACCTTGTGATAGCAGAGTGCTCTTTTCAAATACATGTGAAAATCTAACCAGGCCCAACCATATTCTGCACCATACAGTGAGCGTGCCAAGTAGTGTGAAATGGTTTTTATCCCTTCTAATAAGAAGGGAAACAAATTAGATGTCAATATAAGAACTATATCCAGAAAGGAATAAAGAACTATATCCAGAAAATCCTCAAGTATATGGGAACTAATTACACACATAAATAACAGTGGGTCAAATAAGAAATAAAAAGGGAAATTGGAAAATATTTTGAACAGAATTAAAATAAAAGCAACATATCAAACATGAAACTCAATGAAGGTAGGCTATAGAAAGGAATTTATAGCACTGAATGCCTACATTAGAAAAGAATGAAGGTCAGAAATCAAAGACAGTGTGGCGTCCATCTAAAGAAATCCAAGCAAGCTTTTCTATAGAAATTGGAAAGCTTGTTCTAAAATTCATATAAAAATGCAAAGAACCAATATGAACAGACATTTCTCCAAAGAAGAAACTCAGATGGCCAACAGGCACATGAAAAGATGCTCCACATCACTAATCATCAAGAAATAAGAAATTAAAACCACAATGAGTTATCACCTCACACCAGTTAGGACGGCCAGCATAGAAAAGACTAGGAACAACAAATGCTGGCGAGGATGCGGAGAAAGGGGAATCCTCCTACACTGCTGGTGGGAATGTAAACTAGTTCAACCATTGTGGAAAGCAATATGGAGGTTCCTCAAAAAACTAAAAATAGAAATACCATTTGACCCAGGAATTCCATTCCTAGGAATTTACCCAAAGAAAACAAGATCCCAGATTCAAAAAGACATATGCACCCTTATGTTTATCACAGCACTATTTACAATAGCCAAGATATGGAAGCAACCTAAGTGTCCATCAGTAGATGAATGGATAAAGAAGAGGTGGTACATATACACAATGGAATATTATTCAGCCATAAGAAGAAAACAAATCCTACCATTTGCAACAACATGGATGGAGCTAGAGGATGTTATGCTCAGTGAAATAAGTCAGGCGGAGAAAGACAAATACCAAATAGTTTTCCTCATTTGTGGAGTATAACAATGAAGCAAAACTGAAGGAACAAATAGCAGCAGCCTCACAGACTCCAAAAAGAGACTAGTGGTTACCAAAGGGGAGGGGTGGGGGAGGACAAGTAGGGAGGGAGGGAGAAGGGGATTATGGGGTAACATGACTGGTGCACATGGTGTGTGTGGAGTCAGGGGGGGTCAGTGTGGCTCAGAGGGGACAAATAGGGACTCTGTGGCATCTTACTATGCTGATGGACAGTGACTGCAATGGGGTATGGGGAGGGACTTGATAGTGCAGGTGAATGTAATAACCGCATTGTTTTTCTTGTGAAGCCTTCATAAGAGTGTATATCAATGATACCTTAATAATAAATAAATAAATAAATAAATAAATAAATAAAATGCAAAGAACCTACGACAGTCAAAACAACTCTGAAAAAGAACAAGTTGTATGACATACATTAATTTGACTTAAAAATGCATTAAAAACTACGATAATCAAGGTTGTGTTGTATTGGTCAGCTCAGGCTGCTGTAACAAAAATACCAGAGACCAAGTGGCTTAAACAACAAAAATTTGATTTTCTGGAGGTTTAGAGGTTCAAGACCAAGAGGCTGACCAATTCAGTGTTCTGGTTAAGAGTCCCACTCCCTGGTTTGCAGGTGGCCCCCACTGGCTGTACCCTCACATGGCAAGAACAGAGAGACTTTCCTCTTCTCACAGGGCCACAGTCCTGTTGGATCACAGCCCCTCCTGACAACCTCATTAACCATAATTACCACCTAAAGGCCCCATCTCCAATGCAGTCACATGGGAGGTGAGGGCATTTGGCAGGAGACACGGTTCATTCATAGCAAATATGGTACTGGCATCTATACAGATGAATAGATCAAGGGACCGAGTCCAGAAATAAAGCCACACATACAGGCCAATTGGTTTTTTCATAAAGGTACAAAGGCAGTTCAGTGGAGAAAGGATGTCTGGGCAACAAACGGCACAGGAACAGCTGGGCATCACCTGTAACGATGGACTTTGGTCCATGCCTCATACCTGCTCAGTTAAAACATTACATGCATAAATGCACAACCTGAATTTTTAAAAAAATTTAGAGGAAAACTTAGGAGAAAATTTTTGTGATCTTGGTCTAGGTAAAGATTTCTCAAATAGAGCACTAAAATGCAAGATCCACAAAAGAATAAAAATTATAAATAAGTCTTCAACAAAATTAACAACTTCTGTTCTTCAAAAGATTCTGTTAAGAGAATGAAAAGACAATCCAAGATTGAGGGAAATACTTGCAAAGCACCTGATAAAAGACTTGTACCCAGAATATGTAAAGAACTCTCAAAACCAAGACAAATGTGGAAAATATTTGAGCAGACACCAGACAAGAAGTCATCCTGATGACAACCACATACATGAAAGCCTGCTAAAATATCTCAGTCATCATAGAAATGCTGATTTAGACCATAGTGAGATGCAACTACACACTTGCTATAATGGCTAAAATTAAAAAGACTGACCATATTAAGTGTTGGTGAGGATGTGGAATAGATGTAGTTCTCACGTGGTCTTCACAGAAATGTAAAATGGTATAACCACTTTGCAAAACAATTCGACAGTTTTTAAAAACAGTTAAACACACATCTACCAAATGACCCAGCCATTCTACAGCTACATACTTACCCATGAAATGAAAGCATATGTCCTGACAAAGACTTATGCACAAGTGTTTATGGTAGTTTTATTGGTAATTGCCAAATGTCCATCAGTGAGTGAATGGATCAATAGACTTTGCTCCATCCGTGCAATGAACACCACGTCGCCATGAGAAGGAATAACTTGATTCATGCAACATGGATTCATCTCAAATATGTTGAGTGGAAAAGAATATTTCCAAAAACAGTATTTACTGTATATTTCCATTTCTATAAAATTCTAGACAAAATAAATTAATCTACAGCTAGCAAATCTGAGGTTGCCTGGGGGGGCTATGGCTCAGTAGCATATTTATTCCGAATGAGGATAAGTATTTTCAGAGGACTATCCGGCTGTTCCCCAGAGCCCTAAGTGTCTGCCCCGTGAGTCTCCTGCAGGGGCGTGCCTATCTGCCGGGAGTCCCAACGCCCCACTGGTTCTGCCAGCTCCCCACTGGGCCCTGAAACAGCACAACAGCACCACCTGGGGGCTCACTGGAAATGCAAACTCTCAGGTTCTACGTTAGACCTCCTGAATCTAAATTCCTGAGGGTGAGACCCAGAAATCTGTGATTCTGATGCGCACAACAGTTGGTCCTGGTAGCTCACATACACACTGAAGTCTGACGACTGCACCAGGTCTCTCGGGAGAGCAGCTTGCTCAACAATCCAGACCTATTGCAGGACCGTTCTTGCTGTGTGCTCCCCTCAAAATTGGACACTTAATGAATAATTCCATAAATGGGGCAGAGAAGCATCCCCAATATGGGAAACCTGAAAAGCCAAAGAGGTTCACCGCATATGGTAGCTCTTTCTTAGGAGTAGGATCGCCAGATGCAGCACATCACCTTTCATTTTGGATATGAACCCTGACCACTTCCAGGCCTACTGAGCCACAGGAGCTTCACCAAGATGGGGAGTCTTGGAATTTTTATATTTTCTTTTGTTCAATCCTTAGCAAGCATGTGTTTTACCAAGGCATCTTAATATGTTTTGTTTCTTGCTCACTAGGCTGATTTAGCATGATGTCATCAATGTAGTGAACCAATGTGATATGCTGAGAAGTTGCAAGAAATAAAGTTTCCATGACCAAAAATGACAGTGAGCTAGAGGACGGCTAATGGGTTGCTGAGTGAGACTGTGAAGGCATGTTGCTGCCCCTGCCACATGGAAGGACACCTCCTGTGGGTGTCTCTCCTGGCAAGTATCATGGTGGGAGGTACTCAGCACATCAGTGGCCACACAGACCAGGGTTTGTGCTGATCTGCGCCATTGAGGAAACCAGCAGCTGACCCTGGAGCTGAGCCCTGCCCAGCAACTGCCTCAGGTAGAGCAGGTGGCTCTGAAAAGCTCGCCAGGAGGCTGCTAAGAATGTCACATCTCCCAGCAGTGTGCAGCCAGGGAGCAACTGCCTCCACTTCTCTTGCAGCTTCTGAACCGCATGGGATTGTCTCCTGCAGGCACACTCTGACCTGCAACTATGTGGGGAAGGGGCTTGGAGGGAGAAGTCCTGGTTTACTTTGTGGTACCAAGGATATCTGAGAAGCAGGGGTGGTAATGCCAAGATGACGGCATATAATGCAGCTCACATGGATCCTAGAAACCAGAGCCCTGCAGAGGACAGCAAGTGAGAGCGTTCCCTGGGTTATCATGGGCAATGCCAGGGCCACCACAAGACGGGAGCAAAGACTCAGAAGCCTCCAAATAGCACCACCACCAAAACCCAACAGCTTGCCTGCTGTGTTTTAATCTATCTAGAGAGTTATACTTCCATTGCAGGGTTTGGAGATGAATTAATGGTAGGAAAATCAACCAATGAAAAAACAGGCAATAATTAACTCAAGGGAAAACAGAAAAACTAAGAAAGGAAATGAAATCCTATGACATCATAACTAATTTCTAATAATATGAACATCTTAGTTTATAGGAGTGCACTCCCCTGGGCACTTCTCCCCCCGACCCCCAGCACCCCTACCACATGAGGATGCACCTAGAAGGGACTCGCCAGAACCAGAACCCACCAGCACCCTGATCCCCGATTTCCAGCCTCCAGCACAGAAAGAGATCAATGTGTGTGAGTTTGACATACAGATCTGGACTGCCCCCCTTCTGCCTCCATTTCCTTATTTAAAGGAAAATCTTCAGTAGCCACCTGACTCCTTGAACCTGGTGATTAAGGCCCCATCACCAGATTACTCCTTTCTCTTGAAACCTGTGTTGAACACGTGTGGGAAAGACTGCCTCTGCATGGTGCCATCGATGCATGACAGATTCAAGGTGGCATGTCACCACCTTCTGAAATCCCTGTCACCTCCCTGAGTTTTATGGACCAAATTGCAAAACCACACACTCTCTCACTCTTTCTCTCTCTCTCTCTCTCTCTCTCTCTCTCTCTCTCTCTCTCTCTCTCTCTCTCTCTCTCTCATGTCAAATCCTAACCCCCAGTGTGATGGTTTAGTAGGTGGGCTTTCTGGGTGTGATTAGGTCATGAGGGTGGCCCCTTAGAATGGGATTAGTGCCCTGATAAGAGACCCTGGGGAGCCCTTCACCCTTTCTGCTCTGGGAGGACACAGTAGGGTACCTCCCCCTGGGCCCTGTGAGGACCTGGGACAAGGTCCCTGTGAAGGAGGAAGTGGATCTGCAGCAGACAGCAGGTCGGTCAGGGGACCCAGCCTCGCACTTCGAGCCCCCAGAGCTTCTCTGTTGTTCCTGAGCTGCCCGGTATTTGATATTTTTGTTATAGCAGCTGAAGTGGTCTGAAACACTGAACCATGGTCTTCCTGCTGGATTCTACTTGAGCCCAGAAGAGCTTTGGCCCAGTTTCTGAGCGCGCTGGTTGGGCACCAGCCCCCAGGTCAGGAGGCTTTGGGGAAGGCAGTGAGGCTCCAGGGAGTGAGGGAGACGGTACTGAGAAGCCAGGGTGCTCTGAGGTCTCCTGACAAAGGGACACTGCTGAGCAGGGACAAGTGGCCCAGAGTGGAGAGCTGGGCACTGCAGTGGATACCCACTACAGCGCATGCCCAGAGGGAAAATCAAAGGATGCATGGAAGGAGGGAAGGTTAATTTCTGGGGTTTGGTCCATGCTGAGCTGGAGATGCTCAGAGCCGGGGCACCAGCACTAGCCTTGACCACACTCCACACCTGGGAGGCCTGGGCCTTGCTGGGTAGCCTGGGGCCCCAGTTCTGCCCCGTGGAGAATGTAAAAATCTTGACGTGGTCCCTTCCCAAAGAGGATTCCGAGCCCTTGGGTCCTGAGTCCATATCCACTGCCACGGCTTTCCGGGCCCGGCCGGGGAAATCGTTTTCCAGTGCCAGCGTGACTTGAGCCCTCTGCATTCATTCCATGCGCGCTGGTTGCGGGCAAAGCGCGCGGACACCCTGCGCGCCTCTCCCCAGTGCCGCCTAGTCACCGGGTCCTGCGAGGGGGCAGCCAGCGTCTCCTCGGCCCTGACCGGCCACCGCCGGTTATCTCCGAGCAGAGCCGCGGGGGCACGGCGGGAGGAGGGAGGGAAGAGGCACCGGATAGGGCAGGGCCTGGGGACCGGCAGCACGCCACCCGCGCGCCCCGGGATACCCCCTCCGAGCCCCCAGCTCCTCCGAGGACTCGGCGAGGAGATGTCTCCAGAGCGCCGGACCTCAGGAGGCACCGGAGCAGGGAGAGAAGGGTGGGGGGCGGCAGCAGGGTGGGGGCGGGGCGGCCCCGGGGACGGACGTGCTCAAGGCCCGGGTCGCCTGGCGGTCCCCGTGCGCCCGGCTCCGTCCTCACCGGCCGTCTGCCCCAGACAACGGCACTGGTGCGCAGGCAGCCCCGGGGGTGCGGGCAAGGGTGGGAGGGTGACCCTAGACTGGTCCCGCCGGGGACCCGCCCGTCCGCGTCCTGCGACGCCCGGGGCCCGGAGGTGTCCCCGTTCCCTGAGTACGCGCAGGCCCAGGAGAAGAGCCCCGCTGGTCGCGGCTTGGCGGCCGCCGCCCCCTCTGCGCGGTCCGGGACGTGGGGGCGGACAAGGGGCGCGGCCCAGGCTGGTCCTCCGCCCACCCGGGGCGGGGCGGGCCCGGCGACACTTAAGAGCCCGGAGGTCGCGTCCGCCCAGCGCAGCGGGATCGGAGTCCGAGCCTCTTCGGACTCTGCGCAGCGCGACCCCAGCGCAGAGCCGAGGCTGCGGCTGCAGCGAGCAGGTAAGGCCGGGCACCCCGTGGGCCGCCCCGCGCGCATCCTCCGCGCGCGCCGCTTTCTCCGGGAACCCCGAACGCTGCGGCCCAGGGGCTCCTGGTGGCGGCGAGCGCCGTCGGGGGGCGCTGCGTCCGGCAGACGGTGTCGTCTCTAAAATTCGCCAGCACTCGGGCTGTGCTGCGCGCCCCCACAGCGCATTCACGAGCGCAGGCGGCCAGCGGCAGAGACGCCCAGCAGAGAGGGCCGAAGGCCTGGGGTGGCCCCTGAGCGCCCTGTCCCGGGGCCGCGGGCGGCTCCGCGATTCGGGGAGGGGAGGCCGTCGCCCGAGTCCCCGCCGCGCCAGCTCAGGTGCGCGCGGCTCGTGGCGGCCGGTTTCTCCCTTTGGAACCAGGCAGCGCTGCCCAACGAAGCTTCATCTTACCGCGCTTCGTCTTGATTTTTAAGTTTGGGGTGGGGGCGGAGATGCCGCGATCTGCTCGCGCAGGCTGAGAGCAGGACTGGCGGCGGACGGGCGCGTCAGCTAGCTGTTGCCCGTTCCGGGTGCAGAACAACGCTAAGAGGCCACGTCTGCTTTCTGTACTCGAAACTGACCTCTTAGGCTTGCTTCAGGAGCGGGGTCGGCTCGCCCCAAGGGCTGAGCGTGGGCTTCCTTGGTGGGCATCCCGCGCATCCGCAAGGGTGGTTGTCAGAGCAACGAGGCTGGGATTTGCCCTCTTCTCAGCCCGCTGGCCCCAGTCCCACTGGCTCTGCAGGCACAGCAGAGCTTTGGCGATTTTTCCCTACACCTCGGGAATGTACTGGGTTCATCACCCTGAATGAAGGGGCCACAGGAGAGTGGTACATAAAATAACATGTGCTGTCCAAACTTGGACGCAGGGGAAAATTACCCCATTGCAGCTGCCATCCTTAATCTTCTGCTTCACTGTGTGTGTGTGTGTGTGTGCGCGTGTGTGTGTGTGTGTTTGCACATATGCATGCATAGCTGAAACAAGCAGATGGATCCAAATGCCAGAAGCCAAACTTGAAGTCAGTCTTGGCGGGCAGGGCCCACCTTGCTTTGGCTGTGACTGTGTGATTTCTTCTGTTCTCCTTGATCATGTTACCAGTATTTTATGAAGGTAATTGGGCATCAGTTTCCCTAGTCAAGTGGCTAAGTAAAGGAGCTAGTCCCTCCCTCCTGCAGACGAGCCCTTACACGACACTTTCAGGTGGAGCCCATGAGCCTGGTAGCAGGTGGATGTGGGCCGTGCGGGCTCCTTGAAGACACCATCAAGCTTGTTATTTTGAACTTTGAATTGCTGCATGGTTGTAAAATTTGCTCTTTACTTTTGTTGCTGAGTATAAAGTACACGTGTGGACTGCTAGAAAGCCTTCCTCTACTGCTACTCAAAGATCATAAAATTACTCCTCAACCATGTAAGGGAGGAGGAGACTGCCTGCATTACTATTAAAAGTGAAATTAGAGATTACGCAGCATTGCAGGGTGATAGGAATGGAGATGACTGCTGAAGGAGGGGGCAAAGCAGATGTCTGCCCCGAGGGTCCACAGCCTGTCCGGCCCCCTGGGCCCTGCAGGAACTAGCCATCTCCTGTCCCCAACCCTGGCTGGGTCAGCTGAGTGCAGGGAACGTACTTGTTCTACCCCAAAGGAATGAACGTGAGTGCCTCAGATCTCTGCCCCGGCCACTGGGCTGCTAGATCCAGTGTGTTCCAGCTGCTGAATCGGTGTGTGTTCCTCTGTGTGTTTCCTTTTAATGCTGGCCGAAGCTCAAGGGGAGAAGCACGGGATTCCTAGAGTCCAGTCTGCCCATGAGCACAAGCAGATGCCCAGTGGGACTGATGTCCTCCGTGGTGGCCCCAGCTAAGGAGCCCAACGCCACAGGCCCGAAGGCCGTGGAACTTGTCCTGGTCAAGGAGCAAAATGGGGTGCAGCTCACGAACTCCACCCTCGTCAGCACCCCGCAGTCCCCCTTGGAGCCCCAGGAACGGGAGACCTGGAGCAAGAAAATCGACTTCCTCCTCTCTGTGATTGGCTTTGCGGTGGACCTAGCCAACGTCTGGCGCTTCCCCTACCTGTGCTACAAAAACGGTGGCGGTGAGTCCCTACTGGCCTGGGTGGCTGCGGGCAGGGCCTTGGAGAAATGCCTGCACGCTGGGCAGGGCACAGGCTTCCCGGGAAAGATGGCACAAAGCCATCAAGTTCAGAGCAGTCTCACCTGAATCTGTACTTCAGAGTTGAGGACACTGGCGCCAGGAAAGCAGGAACCAGGAGTTGGTCGTGGGAGGCTCCAAGCCTCTGTTGTCTGTTTCCAGAGGTGATTGTCACCATGGAAGGAAATTCTCAAAGGCCCAAAGAAGGTTGTCTTTGTCCAGTTTAGAATAGTATGTAACGGTGTGTGAGGCCCTTAAACTTGGCGTGGAGGTGCCCTGGAAATGTGCCTATCCGTCTCAGGCCCTGCTCCCACCACCCCCTGAACTCAGCCAGTCCTAGAGCTGTGGCTGCCTCTGCACAAGCGGAAGCTAAGGGGCAAGGACCCCCGAGCACTTCAAGCGGGGAAGTCAGCTAAGGCGGCACACACTTCCCATGAGCCCACCTCCCCTGCTGGCCTCCGTGACTCCCTGGTCACTCTTCCCTGCGCTCTGGAAGGCTGTGGAAGAACTTGACGGTGTGCCCGTGGGGAGGCCAGCATTACTGTGTCCATCCTGAGGGTGGGGGCCAGGGCAGGTACAGTAAGCACCCGTGGCAGTCAGAGCTGTGGGGTCTCCTGCCACCCCTCCCTATCCCAGGAGAGGAGCCATACAAAGCCCCCTCATCTGGGGCAAGAGGCCCTTACAAGGCAGAGCCCGTGGGACCCTGAACTTTGCTCAAAGTGAGCAGCAGCTCAAGGGGTAGAGGCCACCCCAGAGGGATGGCCCCTTGGGCAGCACCTGTCAGGCACAGTCCCCGATTCATGCTGGGGATCTGAATGCTGGGAGCTAGGGATGGATGACGGAGCCTACACAGGTCAGAGCCGGACCACGGATGCTGGAGGATTCACGACTCAAGAGGGGCAGACATTTCCGCAGAGGAAGGAGGGGGCAGGGCCAGGAGTGCTGGGCAGGCAAGGGCCTACTCTGCCCAGTTCCCGGGGTTGATGTTGTCACTTGGGGTGGAGGATGGTTGGGGCTTTCAGTGTGGATGCGTTAGGGCTCTGGTTACAGTGGGTGCTGGGCATGGAGGTGGGAGGCTCACCAGCCCAGCCTGGGACTTCCCTTTGGAAGATGGCTGTACAGAGCTTCTGGAGACAAGGGAGCACCCTCCTGCCCAAGAGGTGCGGTCGGCTGGGCCCCAAGGCCCTGCTCCAGGGCCAACAGGTGGGCCCTTCTGAGTCCCCAGGCTGAACGTGCTGTCCTGCCCACAGGCGCCTTCCTGGTCCCCTACCTGCTCTTCATGGTCATCGCTGGCATGCCGCTGTTCTACATGGAGCTGGCCCTCGGGCAATTCCACAGGGAAGGGGCTGCCGGCATCTGGAAGATCTGCCCCATCCTGAAAGGTAATGGATGCCTTGCACCCTGGCAGGCGCAGACCCCAGCAATGGCCCTAGTGCTTTCACAGCAGACCCACCCCAGGTGCGTGTGTTTGGCCCTGCTTTGCGAGGTGTCTGTGCAGGTGGACACACATCTTAATTCTGGTCCTGCCTTAAGGGTCTGTGCTGACCGAGGACCCCTTGCTCCTGGGCAGGGCCATCCTGTAACGCATTAGCACTGCTGTTTGTAGGCCTGTTGAAATGGTACATAAAATGCCCACCTGTCCTCCGTCATGTCAGCCATCCATCCCCTGCCACCTCCCTAGCACCTGTTACCCACCTACCTCTACCCACCTGTCTGGGTATCTCTCAGCCATGCCCACACCACTGTCATCTCTCTCCCTCTCGAGCGATTCACTGTACCCTCAGGCAACTACTGCAACTCCACCGAGCAAACACACCGTGTTGAGCCAGGGTGTGCCAAGAGGCTAACCTTCCCTGGGCACCTCGCTCCCTCCTCACGAGAGCCCTGGGGGAGGCCCACACTGCATCATCTCCATTTTGGAGATGTGAACACAGAGAACTCAAGGGATTGAGTAACACCCCTGTCACCTCATCAGAGACAGGGCAGGATTCTACCCCAGGCCAGTGTGGCCCCCCAGTCTAACTGCAGGGACATGCCTGCCCCCAGGTCAACACCCCCGCTCAGGAGCTGGCGGCTCAGGGGGGATTCAGGGGCACTTGCAACAAGAGACATGTGGGAGGTACCTGGGTCAGATGCCGGGGTCATTAAGAAAACGTCTATTAGAAGATCCAGTCTTTGAATTTTCTCAGTTCTTGAAAAGCTGGTGTGTTTGGGGAAGAGCAGAAGCCCCATAGGTCTTCAAGATCACGCTGTGGGCAGTCAGTGGGTTTTGCTGAGATGGCAGCCAGTCCAGCTGGAGAGTGGGGGCCGCTCCCAGCTGCCAAGGTCAGGTTCCAGAGAGAAAAGGGCCCCCACAGCGGAAATCCCGAGGCCGCCCAGGCATGATGGTGCCTCCAGGCACGTGTACTCTTCCTTCTTAATGGCCTGCTTGGTGAACTGAAGACATTAGCAGTTTTTTCCAAAGCGAAATGGTTCACCGACCCACCCTAAAGTGGAAGCACAGAGGCCTCCCTCCCCACCCCACCTGCACCCAGCACAGAGATGGGCACCCTGGGATCCGGTGCCAAGGCTGGGCCACTGCTTGTGCGTTTGCACAAGCCGATTATGTTACTCCAGGCTCTGCTGGGCAGCTAACGTGTCATGTGCCAGGCTGCCACACACTTGCCCCATGGCAGTATTTACACAGCATTAAGGGGCTGAATGGGAGCTTGAGGGTGCCTGTCCTAGCAAAATGTGGAGGAGGGGGCCTCCCTGTGCTGTGCAGATTGTGGGGACACCACTTCTGCACCCCCAGATTCCAAGAACTGACCCTTGGTGTCGGAGCTGTCATCAGTGTTACGTGACATGCCCTGCGCCCACCTCCCACCAGGCAGTCAGCACTAAATCAAAGTGAATGTGCTTCTTTGCTGAGCACCATGCTACGCAGGGCGTCTGCAGGATGGGAGGATGGTGGCTCCGGGGCTCTGGGCAGCAGAGCAAAGCTGAGTCCCATGTGTGGCCCACCACAAACAGAATCTCCTAACGAGGCTGCCAAAGTGAAGTTGTAGATTGCAGTTTATAAAATGTCAATAAGCAATTTCCAAGGACATCAAAGGACTGCTTATCCTAACAACTTTGGGCTAATATGGGAAACCTGACTCCCAGCGGGAACGAATCCCAGTGCCCACTAGAGAGAAGTCAAGAACAGATGCAGGATCCCACCAACTCCCAGCAATGCGTACGTGGTCAGCCCACTACCCTCTCCGAGTCAGCCCCGGCATCACGCTGCACCAGTCAGCTTTTGTCCAGCTCTGGCCATTCGTCTGTGGGGATGGCTGCCCGGGGCCGAGTGTGGCCACAGGAAGGAGTGCCAGGTTCCCTCCTGGGTGAGATCTCGGAGGAGTCTGGTCACCTGTCTCATAACAGGATTGAAGGAATCTGAAGTTGCAGAAGTTCAAACGCTGTACTTTGGAATCTGAGTTATTGGCACAGGGCTGTGTTTGCGTGTTGAGGACATAAATCAATGCAAGAACATCAGACATCCATTTTCAAGGAGCAGATGCTGTCAACAGCTTAATACCCTAATAAAGCTACCATTCCCAGCAGGCAAGTTCCTGATCACTTAGATTACATTTTGTCCATACAATGCCCATTTGAGAGATTGTCTTTGCTCCTTAGATTAGGTAAGGCAAGACCATGCAGGTCTGGACACCCCGATAAAGTGCCTTCTCGTTCCTTTTTTTGTCTTTAAAAAAAATTAATTATGTTGCACATATTTTCACGTCTCGTTAAGTTGGGGTAACACATGGCAAATGAGGCCAAAAGTTAAAATGCCCTAAGTGAGCATTATGGAGCCACATGCTCACCCAGCCCTTCAATGGCTGGTGGGCCATCTGCACCCCTGGGAGGCTTCCTCCTGTGGAAACAGAGCCAGGCTGCCTCCCTGACCCATCCTCTCCCTTGGGCCTGGGAGCCACACCTGCACCTGACTTCTGAGGTCCACCCAGGAAGGGCCACACAAGGGTGAGTGGCGTCAGGGACTGTGAGACATCCTTGGACACCCTGACAGTCTCTCCAGAGCCCCTCAGGTGGGCATGCAGCCCGAGAAGCTGCAGGGGGCTTCAGCACCCGAATGTGTCCTCTCTGGGGCCTGGGGAGAGGGAGCCCCACACCCGCCCCGCTCTCCTGCTCCGTCCCCCTGTTCCCATCCCTGCCACTGGGGTGCCTGGGGCCTGCCCATTTGCTCTGGGAGCCACATCAGCTGGCAGAGACCTGCCAGTCTGTTGGGAAGGCCAGGAAGGCTGGCCTGCCCAGATGGAGGGCTGTGCACACAGCAGCGGGCTGGGGAGGGACCAAGGCAAGTCGCCTCTTCTCCGGATGGGTCTGATCTGCTCTGGTGTTTGATCAAAAGGTCCTTTCAGTTCCCTGCATTTCAAGCCAAGGACTTGACACACAGTCGAAAACACGGCTGCCTGGACACATTTCCTATAAATCACAGCTCAGCTTCTCCTAAGGGGCCCAGAGAGCAGAGCTGCAGTATAGGTTAACCCCAACCAGTTCCATGCTGGAGAAAGCCTTCCAAAGTGAACAGTCCTGGTCTCACCATCACTGCGGTGGAGCACGGCTTCAAGAGGGCTTACACACCAGAGCCCATTTCGTTTGGCAGCTTCTGACCCAGGTTCTGTTTGATGCACACACACAAGTAAACATCAGTGCCCCTTTTTGCTTGCAGGGACGAAAGAGAATGTTAATGAATACCCTGTGACTGAGACTAGCTTCTCCCAAGGTTATGGCCATGGAAACAACCCAAGACACTTCCTATAACTGTCGCCTTGAAGGCGTGCTCTGTCCCCAGCCACAAGCAGGCAAGACAGAGCAGGACACTTAACCAGGATCGAGTGAAGGGGATTAAATCTACCCTACCAACAAAGCCTAGGAGGAATGTTGGACTGGAAGGACTTGCAAGGAGCCCGTGGAAGCCAGCCACGGTGGTGGCAGCATGGCGGCACTCACCTGCCATCGGAGGGGCTCCTCGGTAGCGGGAGGAGGCCTTCTATGCCAGACCCACCTCCCAGCAATCAGGGTGGCACAGCCCCAAGACCACACCTGCTCCAGCTCACCAGGAGCCGGAGCCCCTTGATGACCAGTCCCAAATCACAGGTTTTGTGACCCTGGAAATGTCACCCTGAAAGGCCCTGGGAGCCTGAGGAGGCTCTGGAAGGTCACGTATGGGCCTAGGTGGCCCTCGTTGGCTTTGCGTGGCCCTGGGTGACCCTGAGTGGTCATGCAAGGTCCTGGTGAGGTTGGATGACTGTAGGTAGCTAGAAAGAAATCCAGATGACTTTGCTTGGCCTTGAGGGGCTTGAATAGCCACAGGTGGCCATAAACGGCCTGTGGGCAGCCTGTTGGACATGGTGACCGTGCATGGCCCCAGGTGGCCATGAACAGTCTTGGGTGCCTTTGATGGTCCTGATGAGCTTGGGTGGCTGTGGGTGGCCATGAGGGAGCCTAGCTGTCCTTTAGTGCTGGCCACAGATGCCCTGGGGGATACTGCATATTCCTGGGTGGCCCTGGGTGGTTTGGAGGTTTACTGACTCTTGGTGCTTTGTACCCTTGGATGTCCCCAGATGGCCCTGGGGCTGGCAGTGCATGGGTATGACCGGTTTGCATGACCCGTGGCCTACAGGTAACCCTGGGCAGAGTGGCCCTACATGACCCTGGTCGGTCCTGAGTGGCTGCGAGTGGCCGTGGATAGCAGGGATGGCCCTTCGGCCTGTGGGTGTGTGGGTGACCTGGCCCTACCAGGGTGGCCCTAGGTGACCCTGCATGTCTCTGGGGGTCACAGATGGCTGTGGCTGCTTGGAAGGGGCACAGCCCTGATCCACGATCGTGACAGGGAGTCTGCAGCTGCCCCCCGCTAGCCGCCCCCTGGTATTAAAGACGTTGCCCGTCTCAGGATGCGGGCAACCCGCCGGCTCGGGTCGGGGAGGCCTCCTGAGGTGGCCTTGCTGACACGGCCTTTGCTCTCGCCGGCCCCAGGCGTGGGCTTCACGGTCATCCTCATCTCGCTGTACGTGGGCTTCTTCTACAACGTCATCATCGCCTGGGCGCTGCATTACTTCTTCTCCTCCTTTGCCACGGAGCTGCCGTGGACCCGCTGCAACCACACGTGGAACAGCGCCAGCTGCTTGGACATGCCCCCCGGTAACTCCACCCAGGGCCCCAACAACACCTTCAGGACCACACCCGCTGCCGAGTACTTTGAGTAAGTGGGACCCTGAAGCTGAGCTGTGGGTGTTGGGGGGACCCCTGCCTGCACCTCTGATGCCTGAGCTCTGGCCCAGCTCCAAGCTGTGTCAGGACACCGCCTGCCGCAGGGGCCTCCAGGCAGGGCTAAGGCCTCACCGCGCTCACCTCATCATGCCCTTCTCCTGGGGGTTTCAGCCCTGTGCCACCTCCTGTCCCATGTCTGAAAACACTGCGAGGTGACCTTTGTGCAGCTTCCCAGTTGTCTGTGGCATCATTCCCTTATGGCCAGAGTGGAGGCCCCTCACTGTCCCAAACAGCCGTACCCCCACCCCGCAGAGTGCCGTCCTGAGCTAGCCTGTCCGCTTGCACGTCCTGGGCCTGACTCGGGTCGGGCGGATACTTACAGTCTCCCTGCCCAGGAACCTTGTGTGCAGAAGGGGTGAGAGGGGCTGCTGGGGGCTCAGCAAGCAGCGCACGTGTGCCTGAGCATGCCTGGTGCTCCTCTAATGCACCGCTGTCACCAAGAACCAAGACGGTAAGTAGCTCACCTGAGAAGCCTCCAGCAGAGAGTGGGAGTTAGACCATCCCCAAGGCTGATGACGTCCAGGGCCATAGCTGTCTGGTCCTCCGGACCACTTACAGTGGCAGAAATTCTGCGCTTCAGCCCAAGCCACCAGCTATACGTGCCCTCCCCACCCTGCAAGGCTGTGCGCTGCTCTCAGAGTAGGGGCCCCTCAGCTTGTCTCCGGCTGGCTGCTCTCACTGGCCCTGTCCTGCCCTCTTCATTGTCTGTGGGGTTTCCAACCATTGCAGAGCAAGGTGACAGTTCATTCTCGGGGCTGGAAGGGAGCCAGGACAGGCAAGGTGCCAACTCCACAGCTCTTGAAGAGGTTAGAGGCAAAGCTGGCGCGTGTGATGTCCCAGGAGCCGCTCTGCGGGCGGGTGCGCAGTGAGCCACATGCTTTTTGCCGAGCTGGCTCTCTGGGGACTAGGAGGCTAAGATGCCCACAGGCCACCGTGCCCCATCCCCAGGCAAACAGTAGTTGGCCACCTGCCACCAGGGTCAAGTGGGTAACAGCATGTATGTGAGGCCTTGCAAAGGTGCCAAGGGGCAGCTGGACCTGTGGAGGGGTGGGTCTGGGCATCCTGCTATGTGGTCTTGCTCAGTGGTATTGTCCCAAACGGACCTCTGCCATTGGCAGATAGAGGTTCTCGGTGATAAGGCAGGCGCTGGGCAGCAACCACAGAGCCCCGGCTGTTAGAGGCGGGGGTGGGGGGAAACGGGGTGAGGAAGCCTTGGGAATTCTACTTCCAGAAGAGGTACTGGGGGGCAGGCCTCCAGAGGGTGGCCAGGGGTCAGGCAGGCCTCCCAGGCTGAGTGGCCTCTGAGCAGCAGCCTCCTCTGACCCCAGAGGAGCTCCATCCTCCAGACCTCACGGGGAGTCTACAGCAGACAGCGTGGGGAGGCCCCTTCCCTCCCGGGGGTGGCTCTGCTCCAAAACAAAGATGACAGCAAAGGGGTGAAAGTTTGGATGTGGCAGCACCGGCCACCAGTGACCAGGGCCACACCTGCAGGCTGATGAGGTGAGCATGTGGAGCGTGGCTGTGGTTCTGGAGTAAAGACCCGAATTCCTCCAACGTGGCCCCACAGTACTTGTGGCTGGTGGAAAGCTCTGGAAAGCTGGGGTCTACAGCATCTACCACATCATGAATATTTCCTGGGGACCTCAGCACATTCGGGCAGTGAAGCTCCCCATGTCCCGGGCCAGCAACACTGCCGGCAACTTGTCCTCGATTCCAGATCCCAACTGTGGAATGCGGCCACAGGGGCATGTGCCCACATGGCCATGTGAGGGTCTGATGCAATGCTGTGCAGAAGCAGGCCAGGGCCCTACTGGCCCACAGGGACCGCTCCCCCAGCCTGGCCCCCTTCCACGTGGCCCTCATGACAATCCCCTCTGCATCCTGAGTTGCCCTGTAGGACCCTCCTCCAGCAGCTGGGGCCCTGTAAGTGAGCAGCCCCAGCCAACCCTCGGGGAGCGGCACGGGCCCCTGCACATTGTGCTGTGTGTCTCTGTGTCCACTGACCAGCACCCCTTCAAAGGGCCTGCCCCACCCTGTTCTACAGCTCCTTTCCTTCAATACCCACTGTGCACATTCTCTCCACCAGCTCCAAAAAGCAGGGGTGCTGCGGCAAGAGGCCAGGAGCCCTGTGACCACTCACCTCCAAGGGTAGACCCTGCATCTCACTCAGGCTGTGGGTCTGACCGGGTTGAACATCTCTGGTCCGTCAGGCAGGGCACTGTCCACACGCTGAGGAGGGAGGGCAGGGCCCGGGTCCCGGTGGGGAGGCAGCAGCCCTCCAGCACCCCCTCTCTCCAGGCGCGGGGTGCTGCACCTCCATGAGAGCCGCGGCATCGACGACCTGGGCCCTCCCCGGTGGCAGCTCGCGTCCTGCCTGGTGCTGGTCATCATCCTGCTCTACTTCAGCTTGTGGAAGGGTGTGAAGACTTCTGGGAAGGTGAGGCTGCAGGCCTCACCCACAGAGGGTGGACAGGCGGCCAAGGGGGCCTGGAGGGGTGCTGGGGGTGGACAGGCAGCCGAGAGGGCCTGGAGGGGTGCTGGGGGTGCACAGGCGGCCGAGGGGGCCTGGGGGGTGGACAGGCAGCCAAGTTTGGCCTGGGGGGTGGACAGGTGGCCAAGGTGGCCTGGGGGGTGGACAGGTGGCCGAGAGGGCCTGGGGGGTGGACAGGCAGCCGAGGTGGCATTGGGGGAGGCACTTGCAGTGAAATGCGAGGAGCCTGTCAGGACCCCAGGTCTGCCCTTGACCACCAATCCAGGGGCACGTCTGCACCATAGATGCAAATCCTTACTCATCAGGGCTTCAGCCACTGCTGCCACCTGCACTGGGCCAAATGCAGGAAGATGCTCCTCTGGGCAGTGTCTGTCCCGCCTTCACCCCCAGTAAAGATGCAGTAGACGGGAGGGAGCAGCAGTCTCATTCCAGTGGGCTTTTGCTGAGCTGGTGGCCTGTGACTGTCTGGGATGTGGGGCTTCCCAGTCAGAGGCCACCTCTCCCTCACACAAACCCTCAGGGTGACTTGTGCGCCCTCCCTGTCCACGGGTGGCCGTGCAGCCAGTGACGCATCTTCTCCCAGGTCGTGTGGATCACGGCCACCATGCCATATGTGGTCCTCTTCGCCCTGCTCCTGCGAGGAATCACCCTTCCTGGAGCCATTGATGGCATCAAAGCATACCTGAGCGTCGACTTCCACCGGCTCTGCGAGGCCTCTGTGAGTATGCCCTCTGCTCACAGCCCTGCAGGGCACATGCTGTGTGCCCCATGTGTCGGGATTGCAAAGGCCGTCACTCAGCCAGAATGTGTCCCTTACCCTGTAAATTCAGCAGGTGCATGTTGCCCTGCTGTGCACTGGACTCTGACTTGGCCCCTCCCATGTGGCAGAGCTTGGGGAGAGAAGGGGGACATGCGGGCATGGGCAGCTGGACGGACCAGAATAAGGATGGTGGGGGAGGCAAGCAGAGCCTGGATAGTCATCAGGAGGTCCTGCAGGTGGGCAGCATGAGCAAAGGCCCTGGGGTGGCACCGGCCCAGTGAAGGCTGAGCAAGAGGTAGGATCCCCTCCACAACACTGGCTCTGCCCACAGCCACCTCCTGGTCAGGTGAACTGGTCAATGACCTGCACAAGAGGCACACGAGGTAGCAAAGTGGGGGCCCCTTGGCCCACTGCCTACCTGGCCACCCTGAGCCTTTAGCTGAGGCCCCGCCTGATGCCTATAAACCTGCTTACCCCATCACCCGGGTGACCCCCAAGACTCTGGGCCTGCGGCCCCCAGGACAGGGGCCCTACTGGTCCTGAAACAGGGCAAGGAGCCAGCTCCCTGAGCCTGGGGCTCCGGCCTCCCCTGCCCCTCCCACGTCTACCTCTCTTGCTCAGTCCCACTCCGCCAGCTGCCCTGGGGCCCTCCGAGGACACCCTGCCTCCCCAGTGTGGCTCAGGCCTCACCACTGAGTGTCCCAGCCCACAGGCCTGTACCGTGGCCTGCATGGATGTGCACTGGCAGCCCCCAGACCAGAGAGCCCCCAGACCCTTCAGGAAGCAGGTCCAGCCCAGGCCATCCAGGCTGATTCCTCCAGGGAAGGAGGGTTTCCAGTGGCTGCTTCTTGCCTCCAGCCAAGGCTGTACAGGGGGGCGGTGGGCACCCACCTCACCAGTCTCCACATGCCCTGACACAAGCAGGTTGTCTGACTTTTTAAATAGCATATTGGTCCAGTTATTGGCTACCTGCCTTCACTTTCCATGTGTGTAAGCCGCCCTCGGAGCATCTGAACGCTGCTGGGCATGTGGGCGCCATGTCCTGGTGTGTGCCATGTGTTTGTGATGCTGTGGGAGGGTACAAAGTGGGTGTTAGTGGGTGTATGTCCAATTGAGGTATCAACGTCACATAGGATTTTAACAAATTAACTCTGTCACAAAGGTTATGGACCAGATCAACTCTGGTTCTGTGGAACTGATAGGTCGAGGGAAATGGTGAATGATGCAGCCCCTTTCCCCATGCTCTGCAGACCAGTGGCACAGGAAGGTTCACGCTCCAAGATGGCATTTGCCACCAATCACAGTGCTGATTTAAGGGGTCATTTGCACAGCTGCCTTGTGACTGCACAGCCCTCGCTGGGTGACCTGTGCCTCCTGCAAGTGTCTCTGAGGCCTCTCCCCTTCTCTTCTCTCTGGCACTGTGCAGGTCTGGATAGATGCTGCCACCCAGATATGCTTCTCCCTGGGCGTTGGGTTTGGGGTGCTAATTGCCTTCTCCAGTTACAATAAATTCACCAACAACTGCTACAGGTATGTCCTGAGCTCCTGCCATAAGGGGGCAGAATCAAGTGGGGCTGTTACAGAGGTGGGCAGGGCGTCATCACCTTTTGGGAATAACATGTCCCGGATGAAGGCGGGGCAGTAAACTGGGGGTTACAAAACCTCTAAGCCAGTGGGGCTTTTAAAATGGAAACTAAAATGGGGACGCTACAGGCAAAATGTTGATCCTTGCTTTAAGGAAGGAATTGAAACAGATGGTATTCACCACTGCCTCCGGGAGGAAGCCTCCTAGGTCCCCAGTTAAGGACCCTGCCTCCCTCCTCTCAGGCTCCCCACTGGCCTCATCCTCCCGAGGCCCAGGGTCAGGCTTCTCCCCCAAGACGGCCCTCACGAGGAAGCCAGTGTCCCCCACCAGCCTGCAGCTGGGGAGCCTCCAGGCGGCTTCCCAGCCCCTGCACACAGACCTCCAGGGGACTGGCCCCAGGACAGGTGGGGAAATGCCAGCCCCTTGTGCCCGCAGCCCTGGCAGCAGCCACGTACTGGAGCCAAAAGCCTTCTAAATACAGAAACAGAGTTTCATCTGAGACCTGCTTTCTCTGACTTTCATGGGCTTGTGTTTATTTCCCTTCACATTACAAGGAGGAAAATGTGGTGAAAATACAGTGTGTGCCGCAAAGTGCCAAGCAGACCACTGCCAGGAGGTCCCACATGAGTTGGGCTTCAGGAGGCAGGTCCCCAGACAGCGCTGCCTGAGTCTACCCTGAGCCTCTGCATCTGGGCACTTTGCAAACGTGCTTCTCCTTGGGCACATGGATGGCTGACACACCCAGAACCGGGAGGTCCCCGTCCCCAGTGTGCAACCTCCCACAGTGCAGCCCAAGGTGGCTGGCCGTGTGGTCCAGGAAAGCGCCCCTCCAAAGGCCTTCTACCCCCAGATGCGGTCAGTTAGGAGCAATGACTAGAAACTGCAGCTGCCCAGCATGGTGCATGCTGGCACGCAGCATCTTGTCCTCTAGGGACGCGATCATCACCACCTCTGTCAACTCCCTGACGAGCTTCTCCTCCGGCTTCGTGGTCTTTGCCTTCCTGGGGTACATGGCCCAGAAGCACAGTGTTCCCATCGGGGACGTGGCCAAGGATGGTGAGTCCCCCCTGGCACCTCTGCCCTCTCTAGTGGCTCTGACCACCCAGCTTTCATTCCCCTGCAGAGTGGAAGGGCACCCGGCCTCGAGGGCTGTTCCCAAGCTTGACTGGAACCTGAGCTTGGTGCTCAAGTGCCAGAACACACAGAAGATCACAGTAACCCGACGGAAGTGCCAGGCCCACTGCACCCTCCTGCCCCTGCTCCCTGGGACCTCAGCTGGGTCCTTGCAGAGGCCACTGGGGCCTCGGGATGAGGGACTGCTCCCCATCTCTGGGGTGGCCACTCCCACAGTGCGATTCCCCACCTTTGTTTACCCTCGGGGTTGGGTGCGCTGAGCCATTCCAGGCACACGGGCAGCAGGGCCGGAGAGCTGGCCTCTGACCCTCGGTGTGGCCAGCCAAAGGAGGCTGGGCTGTTTTCCATGTGAGCGGTTGGTCTGTTTCGAAGCTTTTCCCTCCAGATAGCCAGTGACCACGACATATTTAGATGGGTTTTGGATAACAACCAGAGAGATCCCTGAACTCTCCCACACTTGGCGCCAGTGGGAAACCCTGTTCCCAGCTGCCCCACAACTGCCCGAGATGCCAAGCATCTGCATGCTGGGGAGCTGGGATGGGAGTGCACAGGCCGGGGATGAGCAGAGAGCAGGCAGGGTACAGCCCAGAGGCCAGCACAGATGGGAGGCCCAGGGGCCTGTGACTGCCACGGCCCCTGGGATAGGCATGGAGAATCATGGCATAGACAGCCTTAAACCAGGGCAGCCCTGAGCTGCAGGGTCTCCCGAGGTCGCTGCAGCCCCTCACCTTCCTTCAGGATTGTTCCACAGGGGAGCTGTGAAGAGTCTTCCCCAGCTGGGGGGGGGGGCTCCCTGCTTTCTCTGGGAGGTCCCCTCTCCTCCTGGGGCCACAGGCCAGCCCCACCTGTGTCCTGAGCTGCCAGCCAGCTCAGCCCTCATCATCCCCTCTGGTCCTTGGAGAGCTGAGCATTAAGACCCCCACTTTGAAAGCAGGAAAAGGAGGTTGGGGGAACAATGGGCACCTCCAAGATCGCTGGGAAAACAGGAGCAGGGGGGAGATCTCAGCATGTGCTTCCTGAGTCCCTATTCTTCCCCCAGGAAGAAAAATCCAATAAAGGTGGGAGAATGGAGCACAGTGCAAATAAATTCAGAGCCCTGAAATTTACTCACTATTGCATTTATGCATTTTTCCTGCTTTTTGCCCTTTATTATGATAAACAGCAATAGCTTGCAAAAACTGTCTATTAACCCCTGAAAGTAAAGCTGAACGTCTTCTCTGCATTTCATGACAGACAAAGTAAATGTCATTTATAGCACTAATTCTCAAGAAAACAGGGTGAAATGTTAACTCAGGTGCAGAAATGCAAGGTGAGAATATTGACACCACATCAACTGAGCTGACGAGTACCTTCTGGGCTCGTGGCTTATGGCATTTAGACTTTAAAGCTTTGGAAACTGCCCCTTCCGATGGGGTACCCAGGCCTGGCAGTAGGGCCCATAAGACACGGTGGGAGGTGACCCTGGCTCTGGACTTTGTCCGACTCCCCAGAAAGGTCACCGGGTGCTTCTCCCTCTGGGCTGCGGGGAGCGTGTGTAAGTTACATCTCTGTAAGCGAGTTGGTGCTAAGGCCCTAAGTACCCACATCTTTAAAACTTGACCATGAAATGGCCAATTACCAGTTTCCTGTGGGAATACTTTTCACTCTGAGATGGGTTAAGGGTCTGCTGGGTGGGGTCCTCTGCTGTCGCCATCCATACCCCCAGCCAAGCCCATGGCCTTCACCTCCATGCAGATCCCACCTGCTGGGGGTGAGGAGGGTCTGGCTCCCAAGCGCACCCGTCCCCCCTGGAATGTTTGCAAGGGAATGACCAGAGGGGTGCTCCCATGTGAGCAGAAACGCGCCCCTCTCAGCATCCCCTCAGAAGCATCTGCTAAATCATAATGTCTCTGTGTATTTTATGGTTCTAAAGATCATACATAGAATTATTCATTGGTGTGGAGGAGCATCTGTGTGCACGTGTGTGTGCGTGTACGAGATGCACAGGAGATGCGCTGGCAGGCGTCTCCGAGGGCCACTGGGGAGAAGGGCAGGCCCCCGGGACCCTCCCTTCTCCAGCCCTCTGTTGGCCATGCCCCCCTTTCCTCTTGGTGCTCCGCGCCTGGCACAGCAGGAACAGCCTGGAGGAGCAAAGGCCACAGGCGGGCAGGGTGGACCAGAGGCCTTGGGGTTGATTCTAGGTTCCCACTTTCTAGGGCCCTGGGCCAGGTCTGCTGAGCTCACAGGAGGGAGGGCTTTTCAGGGCCAGGGAAGAGGCAGGGGCATCATTTCACACCATGTAGGCTAGAGGCCCTGGCAGGGACTGGCCCCTCGGGTGGGCAGAAAGGCCAGCCACAGCTCTGAGCAGCCCCGGCTCTGCTTTCAGGGCCCGGCCTGATTTTCGTCATCTATCCCGAGGCGCTCGCCACGCTCCCGCTGTCCTCGGCCTGGGCTGCAGTGTTCTTCATCATGCTACTGACCCTGGGGATCGACAGCGCTGTGAGTGGCCTCTCCTCCCACTGCGGTGGCCCCACCCTGATGGCCACCTGGCAAGCCCCAGGGGCACTCTTAAGGGCCCCAAAGCTCCGTGGCCAGCATACCCCCAGCCCCTGCTGCATCCCGCCCACCCTGCAGCCAGCCCTGCTCTGTCTGCTGCAGATGGGGGGGATGGAGTCGGTGATCACCGGGCTCATCGATGAGTTCCAGCTGCTGCACAGGCACCGGGAGCTCTTCACCCTCGCAGTAGTGCTGGCCACCTTCCTCCTCTCCCTCTTCTGCGTCACCAACGTGAGTACGGCCCTCGGCCAGGGCACTGCCACTGGCGTTTGGTGCCGGGCAGTGTGCTGGGGCCTTCTGGGCAGACAGAGCCACGACACGTCAAAGAGCACGTCCCTCAAACAGAACCCATGGTTGTGATCATACGGAGCCCTGGTCACACGCGGGGGAACCCTGGTCACACACAGGGAGCCGAGGTGCGTGGGGAACTGGCCCGAGTTGCTTCAGCACCAGGACAGCTCCTGGGAAGCCCTTGGCTCTGCACCTTCCCAGGGCTGGGGGAAAAGGGGTCCTGTCCACCAGGTACCAGGCCAGGCTCCCACAAAGGCTCTGCCACGTTTGGAATTTGGTTACTTTTATTTATAATTACACCAGGAGCCCTGAAAGAGGAAAGGAGAGGTCCTTTTTATTTTTACATGACAGATGTGCCCTAGGAAACTGTGTGGATTTAATTTTAGTGATTAAATCAGACTTTATAGAGAGTAAAAGAGAGGGCATCTGTAAACTGAATCTGCAGGCTGGGTTTATTCTTTGGGAAAAGTGCTTTTGTGAGTGAGGCTTCTGTGGGCAAGGCATGGCTGCACCCACAGTTTAACAGGCATCCCCTCTCATCCAGGGCGGCATCTATGTCTTCACACTGCTGGACCACTTCGCAGCTGGCACTTCCATCCTCTTTGGAGTGCTCTTCGAGGCCATCGGGGTGGCCTGGTTCTACGGTAGGGACAGAGCCTTCCTCCAGGGCCACTGTGCCATCTTCGTGACTGGTGGGGCTGGTGGCCTCTTGCTTTGTAGCAGGCTGCCTCCTTCCTGGCAACACCACCTTGAAAAGAGACGCATGTTAGCTCCAAGCAGCTTAAATTGTGGTCACCACAGCATCAGAGCAGATAGGGGCTTGGCCACCAGCTGCTCAACTTAATCAGTGAAGACAGCCAGCTTGGATAGCTTCCCAAAATCCTTCCCTGGTCAGAGGCATTCATGCGGCCACAGAATTATGCTGTGGGAGCTTCCCAACTGGTCCTGAGAAAGAATGACTTCCTGGGGCTTTGAGACACTAATCCCTGTGGGGCTAAGTCTCCATGTCCAACCAAGCAGGCTTTGACTAGCACTCGATCCCAGGAAACAAGTGGAGCCTGCTCCTTGTTGGGGAACATGGCCCATGATGTCGGAGAGCTGCTTCAAGGTTGCCCTGCTTATGCATCAGCTCCGGCAGGTGCAGCACCCATCATCTGCGGGCTCCAGAAGTCAGCTGCTCAGACCTGAGCCAGAGCTGTGAGCCCTGTGATGTTGGGGAACTACTTAGATGAGGCCTTGCCTCAGCCGGCAGCTGTGCCCCCAGCCTGAGGGTCAACCATGCTTCCCAGATATCCGAGTGTAGTTTTAACAGCAACAGGGAATCCAAGTTGGAGAAGACCTTACCCTTTCCCAGTGTGCTGTCCTGGCAAGTCACCTACTTTATTTCCTGTCAGTTTTTGTTTCATAAAATGGGGACATAGTACTGGCTCAGCTGCCCTGGCCAGGTTTCTCTGGGAGAGTCAGAAATGAAAGCTCTGTATACAGGCACACTTTCCTACAAATGTAGAATCTGGCCCAAAACTAAAGGTCTGCAGTGTGCACAAACCCCAATTTTGTAAGACCTATGGTGTCATACAGGGGGTCATGGCCTTTGTCCCAGAGCCATGAAAGTTGCAACCTAAAAAAGCACTGTGGCTTTGAGAACTTAACCTAAAAAATAGTTTGTGTTCTCAGGACATCTTTCAGTTATGTTCCTTTTCTACAGAAAAGGGAAACACCACAAACACCATGCCTTCATTGGCATCTGGGATCAATACTTTGTCTATCACTTTAAATGGTAAATCCCCTCACCATCCCAAATAAAACCTCGCAGGGAAAAATAGAAAGTTCTCAAATGGCCATGAGCTTGGTGCAGGTGGAGGCTGGAGGGAAGGTGGCCCGGCAGCCCGGAAGCCCCAGAAGCTGAGACTTGCCGTATTTTTCCAGCCCATTCCTTCCAATGCAAGAGAAGTAAGTCTGCGTTTCTGGTGAGGCTGCATCAGAATTCAGCATCCTCTCTGTGCCCCGAGGCCCTGTGCCCTCGAGCTGAGGACTCAGCCACACCTGGAGGGGCCAAGGGGCCTCAGGAACACTCTCCACTTTGCTGGCCTTTGGGTTTGCCCTTCTCCATTCTACTTTGCTGGGTCCATCTCCGTGTCCAGGTTGGAGTGTGCAGAGGCAATTCTGACTTGAAGTGTCTCTGATCTGTCCCCAAATGTGACACAGGGGAGACTTACCCAAGGCTCAGCAGGCCAGTTGCGGTCACACGACCAGAGGTCAGGCCAGATGCAGGACAGGAGAAATCACTTTGAGATCTTCTGCAGAAAAAACAGTTCACTGAGCTTCTAGAATAGTTTTCCTTAAGAAATAGTTATATGCATATAATGGAATATTATTCAGCCTTAAAAAGGAAATTTGGACGATGTTGCAAGAAGGGTGAACCTTGCAAACCTTACACTAAGTGAGAGAAGCCAGAGTCACAGCCCCTGGGCCTTGTCCCGGGTCCTGGGGACAGAAGATGGGGGAGCCGGGGAGGGAGGGGAGGCGGGGAGGGAGGGCAGGCGGGAAGGGGCTAATGGGGCAGAGCTTCAGTTTGGGGAAATGAGAAAGCTCCAGAGACAGATGGTGAGGACACTGCGCAATATTGGAACATGCTTCATGCCCTGAATTGTGCACTTAAGATGGTTAATTAAGATGGTAAATTTGTGTCATGTGTATTTTACCACAAACATTTAAGTGAAAATAAATAATGATTGTAGATAGAAGGTAGGGGCAGGGGTGGGACACAGGGAGGACCTGATGGGGAGGCAAAGAGCAGGCCTGGAGCACGGGGGTGGCCGCTCAGGTCTCCTTGGTGCTCATCAGGGTTGAGGAGCAAACGTCACCCAGTGTCACCACAGAGGACGTGTGTGGGGGCCCCCTGGTCAGGAAGACCCCTCATGGTCTGGGATGGG